>NW_026944335.1:600000-1200000 GCF_033439085.1 Chaetomium fimeti
ACATCCCTCTCGAGGACTTCCAAACCTACCTTGACACCCGCGAAGCCGACGCTCTCGGTCCACTTCCGCTGGTCATCACCGGCCTAATCTCCGACTGGCCGGCGCTGACCACGCATCCCTGGCGCAAGCCCAGCTACCTCCTCTCGCGCACCTTTGACGGCCGCCGCCTCGTCCCTATCGAGGTCGGGCGAAGCTACGTCGACCCCGACTGGGGGCAGGAGATCCTCCCGTTCGGCGCCTTCCTCAAACAGCACATCACCGACCCCGACGACCCGCAAACCACCACCACCACCGCGCGGAAAACAGGCTACCTCGCGCAGCACCCGCTGCTCACGCACCTCCCCGCCCTCCGCCAGGACATCCTCCTGCCCGACCTCGTCTACACCACCCCGCCACCCCACCCCATCCCCCCCCCTCCAAAAGCACAAGCACAAGCACAAGCACCAGCCCAACCCCACCTCCACCCGCCACCCCTCGCCGCAACCCCCCCGGACGAGGACGAGGACGCACCAGAGCTCACCCCCGACCTCCTCCTCACGGACCAAGAACCGAAGCTCAACGCCTGGTTCGGGCCCCCGGGCACCATCACCCCCTTGCACACGGACCCGCACCACAACCTGCTCGCCCAGGTGGTCGGGCGCAAGTACGTGCGCCTGTACGCGCCGTGGGCGGGGGGCGGGGCGGTGGCGGCGCAGGCGCGGGGCCGGGAGGGCGGGGTGGACATGGGGAATACGAGTAGGGTGGACGTGGGTGTTTTGGAGGGGTGGGATGATGGTGCGGTGGGGGGTGATGGCCTGGTGGGGGATGATGATGACGCGGTGTGGGATGGGGGTTGGGGTGGTGAATCGGGGGGTGATGGAGGAGGAGGAGGAGGAGAAGAAGAAGGAGGAGAAAAAGGGAGGAGTGGTGGTGGGAAGGACGGTGGTGAGAAGGATGGTGGTAAGAAGGATGGTGGTAAGATGCATGGTGCTAAAAGGCATCGTGTTACGATGCATTGTGCTAAAATGCATGGTGCGAAGAAGGATGGCGCTGAGAAGGACAGCGCTGGGAAGCATGGTGCTAAGAATAAGGATGGCGCTGACAAGCATGGTACTGAGAAGCATGGCGCTGAGAAGGACGGTGCTAACACGTCTAGTAAAAGGACCCACGTATGGCCGAACCACGCGTGGGGGAGTAACCCCGTCAAGGTCGAGTATGTGGACTGTATCCTCAACGAGGGCGACGTGCTGTACATACCCGTCGGGTGGTGGCACTACGTGAGGGGGCTCAGTGTGAGCTTCAGCGTGAGCTTCTGGTGGAATTAGACACAGACGATGACCGTTACGCTGTGCTGGGCTGGACAGGGTAGATCGATAGATAGATGTTGAATAGCAATGCACTTTTAATATTCGACCAGCTAATAAGCCTCCGCCATGCATCATCATTCTCTGCAAAAGGGGCAAGAGATCGAACCAGGCCCCAACCAAACCCGCCGCAGCCTATCCCGGCAGCCAACTCAACGCAAAATTGGGACGTCATCGTCCTAGGTATCATAGCACATCCTCCCTCCTTCTCTACAACAGGCTCACCACTCCAACGGCTCCGTCTTCACATCTCCCCTGTTCGTCTTGGGCACGGGCGCCGCCTTGACGGCCAGCTTCCCTCCCGCGCCCTTGCGCTTCAGGTAGCCCGACCCGTCCAGCCATGGCGTCTCGCGCGTCATCTTGCCCTCAAACTCGGCAATCTTGTCCTCCATCTGCATGGTCAAACCAATGTCATCGAGCCCGTTCACCAGACAGTGCTTCCTGAACTCCTCGACTTCGAACGAGCACAGTGTATTTCCGTCAGCGTCCTTGATGAGCTGGTTCGGCAGGTCGATCTCGACCTCCCGCCCGGCCACGGCCTCGGCGTGGACCTTCTCCAGGTCCTCCTTGTTCTTGATCGGGATCGGTAGCATGCCGTTCTTGAACGAGTTGTTGAAGAAGATGTCGGCAAACGACGGGGCGATGACGCTCTTGACGCCGAAGTCGTTGAGGGCCCAGGGGGCGTGCTCGCGCGAGGAGCCGCAACCGAAGTTGGCGCCTGTGCAGACGATGATCTTGGCGCCGCGGTAGGGCTCGCGGTTGAGGACGAAGGCCGGGTTCTCGACGCCCGGCTCGAGATAGCGCAACTCGTAGAAGAGGGCGGTGCCGAGGCCCGTGCGCTTGATGGTCTTGAGGAACTGCTTGGGGATGATGGCGTCCGTGTCGATGTTGGCTTTCTCCATCGGTGCCGCGATGCCCTTGAGGACGGTAAATTTCGGGAGGCCGGCGGCGGCGGCGGCGTTGGCACTGTTGTGGGTGACGGTGGTGTTTACTTGCGGAGACGAGTCTTGGGGCTGGTCGGCCAGGGCCTCCTTTTCTGTGTCGTCGGTTTCGATGCGCTCGTCGGGGTGGGCCTTTCCGGAGGCGGAAGGGCCGGAGAAGGTGGTGGATTCCGGGACGACGGCGGCCTCGATGTGCGGGCTGCCGTTGAACTGTGAGATCTTCCGGACGTCGGCGAGTTTGCCGGCGATGCCCGCAGCGGCAGCCATGACGGGGGACATGAGGTGAGTCCGGCCCTGGGCACCCTGCCGGCCCTCGAAGTTCCGGTTGCTAGTGCTGGCGCACCTCTCCTTGGGCGAAAGGATATCGGGGTTCATGCCTAGGCACATACTGCATCCGGCCTCCCGCCACTCGAACCCGGCCTCAACAAAGATCTTGTCGAGCCCCTCCGCCTCGGCTTGGTCCTTGACTAGACCAGACCCCGGCACGACCAAGGCGCGCTTGATGTTGGAGGCAATCTTCTTGCCCTTCACAACGAGCGCGGCGGCCCGAAGATCCTCGATTCTCGAGTTGGTGCAAGAGCCGATAAAGACCTTGTCAACTTCGACTTCCTGCATCGGGGTTCCGGGGACCAAGCCCATGTACTCGAGCATCCGGCGGCCGGCAGCCTTCTTGGCATCGGTTGCGAAGGTCTCCGGGTCGGGCACAACACCGGTAATGGGGACGACATCTTCGGGGCTGGTACCCCAGGTGACGGTCGGGATAATGTCCTTGGCGTCAATGAAGACGTCAATATCGTACTTGGCATCGGGGTCGGAACGCAGCGACTTCCAGTAAGCCGTGGCCCTATCCCACTCCTCGCTACCGTACTTGGGGGCCAGCGGCTTCCCCTTGAGGTACTCGAATGTGACCTCGTCGGGGGCAACCATACCAGCCCTCGCACCACCCTCGATAGACATGTTGCAGATGGACATGCGGGCCTCTATGCTGAGGGAGCGGATGACGGAGCCGCAGAACTCGATGACAGCACCGTTGCCGCCGGCGGTGCCAATCTTGCCAATGGCGTGGAGGACTACGTCCTTGGAGCTAACGCCGGGGGCCAGCTCGCCGTCGACTTGTATCCTCATGTTTTTGCTGCGCTTGGTGATTAAGCATTGTGTAGCGAGGACGTGCTCCACCTCGCTGGTGCCGATGCCAAAAGCCAGAGCGCCGAAGGCGCCATGGGTCGACGTGTGGCTGTCACCGCAGACCACGGTTGTGCCGGGGAGAGTGAAGCCCTGCTCGGGGCCGATAACGTGGACAATACCCTGCCTCTTGTCACTGAGACCAAAGTATGTGATGCCAAACTTTTTGACGTTCTCCTCGAGGGTTACGCATTGTGTCCGGGAGTCGTCTTCCTGAATGAAGCTCGCAATATCCTTGAGTGCTTTCCTGGAGGTGGTGGGGACATTCTAGAGGGTGGTGAGTCGAGTTTCAGTTTCAACGTTTGGATACATGACATGTGCTTACATGGTCGGTTGTGGCGAGAGTGCAGTCCGGTCTCCTAACCTTTCGGCCGGCGACCTCGAGACCCTCGAATGCTTGCTGCAGAGAGGCGGGGAGGTTAGTGGAGGAGCTACTATTTAGGATAACGACGGGACCTAGATAAGATAGCGGGGACGCACTGGTGATGTGACCTCGTGGACCAAGTGGCGGTCGATATAGAGAAGAATAGTGCCGTCGAGTCTCTCGTCGACGATGTGGGCCTGAAAGACCTTGTCGTAGAGCGTCTGCGGTGTGCTCTCGGCGGCCGGCATTTTGGCTGTGCAACACAAACACTTCGCTGCGGAACAAGGCCAATTGGGGATTTTCAACACGCGGCAGTGAAAGGCGGGAAGGAGGTACTCGGGTAGTTAGTTGGTAAGACAACGACCGGGAAGGAGGGGTCGATGGATGTCTTTTTTGATTTATTTTAGACACTTCTTCCACGCAGTTGAGGCTGTGGCAAAGAACACGGAGGTTTCGGGGGTGTTGAGATACGGAAAAAGAGGCAGCGAGTCCACTCGCCGTCTGATAATGCGGTATACCACTTCCACTTATAAAACTTTCAGCGATGACGGCGACCTCCAACACCCCAACCCGGCGATGTTGGAGACCGCCGATATTCGGAGTGCTGCACTGCGCTCCGGTTCGCGGAATGCGGGGTGGCCACTGCAATTGCTAAAATACGGTCACTCATTGGCTGCGGTGAACCGGCAGGGCAGGCCATTGCGGGGCCGAAGCCACGGCGAGACCCCGCTGTGGGCAGTTGGTTCAAAGAAAGCGCCGCTTGCACCCGAAAAGCAATTTTGACAACACACGTGCACTACTCGAACAAGTCCCGAATTCTTGTCCGATTGAAGGATTTATTGCCATGTTTTCTATCTGGTTCCGAGTCGACCTCGGACTCATCCGATCTGGGGTCCAGATCGGCCATCGTTGACGGCAACCTCCCGATACAGTCAATTCTCGAAGCTCGCTGATAGGCAGGTGCGCCAACAAGATCCCGGTCAACACAGATCCATCAAATAGATTCTGGCGCTCTGGCTCGTCGACGTCCCCACGAAAACGTAACGGCATCGTCTTCCGATTCGATCAAGCCGTCCGAAAGATAAACAGGAAACTAATTGTACGGCGGGAACGCACCAACAAAAAGACACATGAGTGTTTACCGAGCAGCCGTCCCAGCTTTTCTTCATGCCCGAACATGCACAGTATATCGTACATACATGTACATACATAAGGCAGATGCCCGCCTGTACATGTCCATACACATGAAAAGCTGCCCTGTCTCCAGTTGATTCAACGCAGGGCTGCCTGCCGAACCCCACCCACCTGCTGATATGGACCGCCGCTTTCGACAAGTTGCAGGGCCAGCCCGCCCAGACTTCCCCAATCGAGATCGTCCCCGGAACACGGAATTCACGCCGTTCGCTGGCCCGGTCCCCCAATGGTCTCTCCAACATGCATGTTCCGTCCGGTCTCACCTGCGTGTCCCACTCCCCCGGCTTTACCATTGCCTGGCACTGGATTATTCTCTCCGGCTTTCGCTGTCCTGCTATCCACCGCCTGGCCCACGTCGCCGATCTTATCGTACCATGAAGCAGCGAGAAAGAGAAAGGAACCATGCAGGACCGTGAAGCGGTCACGGTGCCGAGGAACGACGGAAATCTTGGTCTTCAGCTGCTTCCGGCACCCAAAGAGGCAGCCATATATGCAGCTTTATCAACCGTGTCCAACCACGTCCGTTCGGATCACCATTTCCCGGGCCGACTGCAGGACACCCAGAGCTCGTCAGCCGGGGGCGCCATTACGGCAGTCTATCCTTTTCGGTTCCCCGGGCTTATTTGGGTATGGAGAAAGCTGTTTGTCGTTGACTCCCTCTCTGATTTGGCATTATCTAAGCTATACCGTGTTTTTGCCCCAGAGCAGTGTCGTATCCGAGTGGAAAGCCCTCAGTCATGCAACCCTGCCACCACTCGGAGCACCTCTCCAAGCCTGCCCAACAACCTCACAACCCAAATAATACCCCTGACGGCCCATACCCCGCCGGACGCCGCCAAAAATAAAAACACCACGGCGAGCACGCACACCACCGCGTCTCCCCGAGTCGCCTGGGCTTTATCAATCCGTTTCCTGAGCTGAGAGTCCCCGTCAAACACGGGACTCACCACGTGCCAGTACGCTTCCACTACTTTTGCCAACATCACCATGGCACTCCGCGCCCAGCGACTGACCTCAACGTTGTTCATATCTGCTTTAGTTGTCTTTCCCTTCTCCTTTTCCTTCTCCTTCTCCTTCTTCTTCGCTTTCTCCTTCGCCTCCTGCTCGTTTTCCCCTTTTTCCTTTTCGTTCTTTTCCTCCTTCCCCTTGTCTTGGCTCCCTTGACCCTTCCCCTGCCCCGACCCGGTCTCCGCTCCCGCCCCGGGCTTGGCCGCGGCCTTGGCTCTCGTTCCCGCCGCCTGTACCCGTGTCCGGTGGGGCTGGTGGGAGCCGGGGTCCGGCGCCGATACCGGCATCCGTGTCCGCACCCATCCCGAACCTCCCCGGTGATGCGCAAAGGCTGTCCGCGCTGCGCCACGGGCGATTGTCTCGTCTGCGGCTTGGTTTTGCGATGCTATTGTCCCTGGAGATGGAGACTGGGCTGTGAGGGACGTGGACGTGCGTGTGGACGTGGGTAACGACCTGCGGGTGTCGACTTCGTCTTGGGGACCGGGGTTGCCTAGGGACTTGCGCATTGTTTTGCGCATCGCCCAGTCCGGTGGCTCCGGCTGCGGTGACCGGTTTTCGGTTTCCGCCGCGGGTTGACTCTGCTTTACCGAGTGTGTCTCCCCCTGGACGGGGGCTGTTCTCCCTCGGTCGGTTGACAGTAACGTAGTATCGCTGTCTACTCCTGGTTCGCGAAGCGGATGGGGGATAGGATTTCCCCCCAGCGGGATGACTCCCATCCCCTTTCGGACTGACATCGATGACCCCGTCTGCAGACCCGCGCTGTTGGGATTCGGCCAGACGCTCAGTTGCATCTCGCCTGGGGAAGCCAGCCGGTTTGAATAAGTGATCTTGGGCATCCCGGTCGACGATAGGGGCGATGTTGACTGTGAGAGTACTCTGGGCATCAGAACCCGCCGACTCGGAGGAGCTTCGTGCCACCCGTCGAGCGTCGCGTCGAAGGGACGGGCGACGATGCGGTGGCGAGGCTGATTGCGTCCGAAGCCAGTAGTGGTGATGGTGCGTGTGCAGACAGATTGGAGTCCCTGGCCCAGACCACGACCTCCCTCCACTAAACGCGCCTTCGACATTATGTCGCTTTGGCGGAGGCTGTTCAGACCGCAGAGTTGGCTGCTTGCCCATGGCTCTGCCATATTCGGGTCGTCCAACTCCAACACCCGGCCGGTGGGTGTCCGTCGGCCTCGGCAGTCTTCCGAGAGCCGGTGAAGGTCCATGGGGATGACTGTGAGGTTTCCTAGTTCCCATTCCAGTTGATAGTCCATTAGGTGACTTGTATCGTGCAGCAGAGACTGGGGACCCTCCTGGCGAGAGACGAGCCGTGAGAGACAAAACCGTAGCATCACTCTTTTCAACACACACAGGCCCTTTCCCATGTCTCCCACCACTCCGAGTATCGTTTCTTCGGGCCTCGCCAGCACCATCTGCATCTTGCCTTCCACGTTCCCACAGCGGCGGCGGCGGTGGCCGTTCACCCCCTTCGCCACCGCCGCCATGGCTAAAAAAGGCTGTTGTCTCTGCGGATGACCACCGGCTCCCTCGCCCTGCACCGACGACTTCCCGCTCCCCTGCGGCGACTGCAAGATCGGGCTCAGCTTTGGCTCGGCTACCGAACTCCACCCACCGGCCTCCGGCCGCCACTTCACACCCCCCTGCATCAACACTCGCAGAGTATCCTTTCTCTGCTCTGCCCGACTCAACCTCTCCGCCTCCCTCTGCATCCGCCTCCCCACCCTCTCTTCCCTATCTGTCCCCCTCCACGAACCAGGCGCCAACCGTCTTTCATCACCACTACCGCCGCCAGCACCCGGCGCCCACTGACGCCCCCCGGTTTGTGCCCCAGCCACAACCGCCAAAGCGGAGCTAGCCGTCGTTGGCGACGACGACGACGTCACGATCGCGTCGTCCGAGCTGGTCGGCGGAGTGATCAGGTCCGGTTCACCCGTGTATGGGTTCACGCCCGTGACCCCCAAAAAGTCGCCGCTCGATATCAGTGTGTGTCGTTGCTGGCGCAGGGCACGCTTTGCTAAGAAGAGGTTGCGTGTGGAAGGGGTGGGCGTAGGCGTGTAGCTGTGGGGATAGGGCAGGGTTGAGTTTGTGTTTGGGTGGAGAGAGTTGTGGTTTTGGGCTGTTGCGGCGTGGGAGCGTGGATGGGTACCTGGAGGGGTTGGATTGGGAGGCCGATGCGGTGGAAGGCGCATGGGGAGGCGATCCTCGCTAGGGGCTGGGGTCGAGGTGTGAGGTGGGTTGGCGTTCGCCTGGAAAAGGGGTTGAGTGGCCATCACCCTCCTCCCTCTGGCCCCAACGCTGTTTGCTCTCCGCGGCGGCGTGATCGCCGTGTTCCAGCGACTCGCGGGGATTGTGTCCGGGCCGTGGCGGCCCAGGGAGCTTGACCGGTCCGTTCGGCAGCTTGCGGTCGGCCTGGGCGATGTGGGCTCTGCCGACTGATGTTCCTGACTACTGCCTAGCGGAAGCCGAGTGCCACCACGCTCGGGGCGCTGGCTTGGCCTTAGCTTGGAGAAGAACTCGGTCACGGATTTCGAAAGGTTCTTTGGCTTGACGGCATCGGGGGGCGTGGGGGGTTTGTTTACTCGACGTGTTGGTGAGTCCCTGGTGTCCCCTGGATTTCGGTGTTGCCGCCGTGGTGACACGGAGTTAGTTTCTGGTCGAGTATTCCTCATGGGGAGCGATCCCATGTGCTCGCCCATCTTGGTCTTTGCTACGAGAATTGGACTAAGGACGAGCTGTCTGTTGATCGTGGAGAAGCCAAATAACCGGTCAAGTAAGGAGTTGCTCTTGGGCAACGCGAGTACAAGCAAGCGCTCGCGAGCACCTGCTCGACACATACCTAAACGGCACGCATCCCGTCCCTTGGAAGGAACTGCATGAGGCGCCGAGGGACTTCCCAACCTGTTTCCCCTTCGAATCTGAACATGACAGGACCCTGACGAGGCAAGTGGCCACCGACGGAGATCTCCTGAGGAAGGAGTTGCTTGCTCGGTAAACCGCCGTAGGGCATTTTACTCTTCCGACCTCAGTGGCAGACAGATCTCACACTCTGAACCCCGGCAGACAAGACTCAGCGCAGATAGGGCAGCCACAACCCGCAACCGGATCCTTTCATCCTCTACCGTACCTGCGTCAACACCCAGGCCTGGTGTCACCTCCCCCCCTTCCTACAGGCCCCACAACACCGCGACCCCACCCGTAGGTCCCATTGATAATGCCTGGCACCTACCCGAAGTCCCACACGCTCTCCCCGGCTCCCCCAAGTCCCGCTCGGAGGGACCCAAAAGAAAGCGAACCGCGTCAGTGGTTTAGTGGTAAAATCCATCGTTGCCATCGATGGGCCCCGCGTTCGATTCGCGGCTGACGCATTGTTTTGCTCCTGCGTTCTCCGTTTCCTTCCTTTTGTTGTCTCTGTTTCCGTGTCGTTTTTGTTTCTCGGTATCTCATTTCTGTGTTTGTCTCTCGGAACTTCGTGCCTTAGCTTCAGCCCCTTCTAGGGAGAGCACACATCGGGAATCTTGAAGGAGACAAAGGGCCAAAAACTGGGAAATATACTCGGGTATCCACACGCACCCGTTGCTAGGACTGAACAAATTATGATGCCCTTGAGAGCAGAACAAAATAACCATGTATTCCCCGCCGCCCCTATGACGCCAAAACCCCAAAAATGCTGAGTATAAAAAAAAACAGTATGCATCCCCAAATGACCGTTGCCGGCCGTCCAACCTCCCTTGTCTCTTCCCTCTTATTTATTATGATACAGACGGGGCATCTCGTCGCCTCGCGAACAGCAATCCCCTCAAAGCCTCCTCGAAGGAAACCTCTCCTGCGCCCACCGCCCGGCCCTCGCCCTAGCCAGCTTCTCAGGCGAATGCGCTAGGCTGCTCTGGCCCAGCTCCAACTGCCCCTGCCCCTGCTCCCCCGCTGCGGCCATGGGGCGCCTGTGCTCCTTGAACGGGCTGCTCTGGCGGATCATGCGGTCGGCGAGGTCGCGCTGCTCGAGCGCGGCCATCTCGCGGTTGTTGCGCGGCGAGTTGAAGGCGGCGCCGACGTCGTTGAGGCTGGTCGCCTTCTTGAGGGGCGAGTTCATGTGCGTGTATACGCCGAGGCTGCCGCCGTAGCCGGAGTTGGGCGGTAGGTTGTAGTTTGTGCCGGTGGTTGTGCCGGTTGAGGTGGTAGTGGTTTTGGAGGCCGCGGACGGAGTTGAGGGGGGGCCGCCTCCTGCGCCCGTCGAGGTGGTGGGCGGGAGACTCCTCCGGACGGCCGAGTGTCGTTGCTGCTGTACCTGAGCGGCGAAGGACGGGGGCACTGAGGCCCTGGGTTTGGCGGAGGGGGTGAATGGGTTGGCTGGCATGGTGGACCTCAGCTGTGGGGACATGGTGGTCCTCGCCTGGGAGGGCTTCCCGGCGTCAGGGTCGACATATCTGCTGTAGTTTGGGTTTGGGTGCGTCTGGAACGACCGCTGAATCATCGTTGCGGGGGTGCCGACGGCGATTTCCTCCTCGTCGATCTTCCCGTCGTTAATCGACACCTGCGTCGAAACTTCACGGACGGTTGGATGGAGTCGCGGGTGAACGTATTTGACGTCGTATTCGTGCATCACCTCCTTCTGGATGATGGCTGTGTCCGTGCTTTGCTGGGAGAAGCGCGAGTGCATGAGCAGCAATTGCGCCGAGAAGATGACCTGTAGGAGGAAGCATTTGAAGACCGTGACGCTAGGCCGCGGATCGAGCATCGGCAGCGGGAGGAAGAGCATGTGAATGAGGACGTGTCCTGGGCTGAAGAGGCAGAACATCCGCAGCGTCGCCGGATACGGATCCCACACCTTTATCTCCCATACATCGCGAGTCTTGTCCGGGTGTGCTCGCTGCTCGGCCGTTTCGGGCCTCAAGACCCCCTGGAGGAGTCGCAATGGGGTCGAGGAGGCAGGCGACGAATCGACGCGAACGCGTTGCGCCGAGGGCGTGCTTGGTCCTGCTCCTTCAACATTCTTCTCAAAAAGCCGGTAGTGGCGGGATCGCGTCATCGCGTAGAAGGCATTTAGGGCGGATATGGAAACCAACGTCCATTGAAGGAAGTTAGCCTAACGGAACGGCGCGCGTGTTAGCAGATATCCCAGACCAATGCGCAACGAGCGTGGCGGACCTACCACGAGAGTGAACCAGCCATTAGCGGGCGCGTCGCCAAACACGTCATCAACGGCCTCGCGTGCCGTACCGGCGTTTGCTCTGGCGACTAGGAATATGAAGTTGGCCATAAGCCCGAATCGGGTGCCGAATGTTTTGGAATCCCAGTTGAAGGTTTGTATTTCCTCGGATAACCAGAGGTAGAAATCCATGGGGTTAAGCATGGCACGAAGCCTCTCAGTGAGCGGCTGGCGCCTCACGAGACGTTGCGGTCGAGGAGGCATGGCTGTCGCGCGCAATCTGTTTCCCCTAACGAGGTGGGCAAGTTCGTGATGCGCTTTGCGATTTCTTTGTTTGGTTTGGACCCGGGTTTTCCGCCTTATTTCGCAAGAAAGCGGTCGAGGATGAGATCAAGGAGTCGTTTGTTGATCGACTCAACCGCCACGCTGAAGCAGGAGATTCATTTGCGGCAGCGCAGCTGGGCGATACACGTTGCCGATGAGAGTTGCTTGAAAGGTGCAAAAACTCGAGTTGCTTGTTTACGCCGTCAAAGAATTTGGTCCCAGCAACAGCTCCACTCGCCTGGGCTGCTTGAACATTGGCGGGCTGGAAACGGAAGTCATTGGTGCCGGAACAGGGGTCGGTCGGGAGCGGCAAGGAGGCAGCGGGGGTCGCAACCTGGGAGGTGGGCGAGTGGGTCCACGGCCGACTGTTGGTCCCAGCAGCTCCGAGCGGCGTCACTTCAGCGGCTCAGCACGGAACGGGGAAACCTGGAGTGCTGCACCACAACGGAAACCTCCACCAACACTTCTTGTGACGGAAGAACCACGATTTACTCGGGATTCACTACGTTGATTTGAAACTCTCGAGCCACTCCCCGTTTCTTAACCACCAATTGCTTCGCTTCGTAGCCGAGATGGCATCGCAAGCAGACTTCCGCGACAGGCAGTTCCTGGCTGTGATCGGAGACGAGGCAAGCAGCTTCTACGACACGACCAACGTTGGGGATGCTTCGCTAACCGTTGCGTTGGATAACAGGATTCTGTGACTGGACTACTTCTAGCCGGCATTGGCGTACGTCCTAACTACCTCAACACCTCCGCAGCCGTTCGCTCCCACCCGACTGACTCCCTCGCTCGATAGCATGTTACCGCGCCGCCAGACAACCAGAAGAACTTCCTGGTGGTAGACGCCAAGACGGACAACGCTTCAATCGAGGCGGCCTTCGAGCGGTTTACAACGGAGAGGAAGGACATTGGGATAGTTTTGATCAATCAACATGTCAGTCATGCCCGCGCCTGGGCCCTATGCTGGGCTACCGACCGAACAGTTTGCTAAACAAGTGCGCCGCAGATTGCCGATAGGATAAGGAACCGAGTCGATACCTACACCCAAGCTTTCCCGACCATTCTCGAGATCCCAAGCAAAGACCACCCCTACGACCCGGAGAAGGACAGCGTCTTGCGCAGAGTCCGCCGGTTGTTTGGTGAATAAACAGGCTTATGTTGAATAGAGTGGGGAGCTTAGAGAGTGAACGGCCAGCCAGTCACGCGTGTGAAGCGAACGATAGTTAACCAATGCAATATCCATCCTGCATTCCATTATGCCAGCCTCTGGACTCCGTGTGTCTTCAGTATGCTATGAAAGAGATGCAGAACAGATTAAGCCAATGGGACTCCTGATTGACAAGCACAAACAAACACATGAACCAGTCGCGATCCTAGACATCGCCATATGTACGCATACCAAATACCATATCCATTGTCGAACCCGATCACTACTCCCATGTAAAACAACCAATGCGATACTTTAGAGATCGACCATCCCGCCCAGCGACTTGCCCCCAAAGGTCACGGTAGCGGTCAAGCAAGTGATATGCACGTCGTCGTCGTTGTAGACGTCAGCCAGGACGGTGTACTTGCCCTGTATTTGTTGTTAGCGACCTTACTTCCCATACCGCTTAACATCATGGGGATTCGCACCGGAGGGATCTGGCTGGGCAGGTCGACCGTCTTGGTGATAGAAAGCTTTCCCGGCTCGATGGGGCACTCGAGGTCCACATTACCGAGCTGCTCGCACAGGTCGGCCGTCGTGCTGATCAGGCGAATGTAGCCATATTTGACCTCGAGCTTCACATAAGCGCCTTTGAGGATCGTTTCATTCACCGTGCCGCTAGCTTCGATGTTGAGGGTGGTGCCCCTGTAACGACGAATCCCAGTTAGTCTCTGGCCAGCCGAACCATCACCACACCACACCAACTCGAAGTGACATACGCTGCAGGCGGGTTCGGGGACAAGGTGACCTCGTCGATGGTAATGAGATCCTCATCACGGTCGGCATTGCAGAATTGGAGCGGGTTCTCGCCCGGGACCTTGAGATTGTCGTCGCGCTTGACGAGGCTCTGGCCTCCGCTGCGGAAAACGTTCCGGGCGCTGGCAGTCGCAGCGAGGGCGAGGACGATTGGGGAGAGCCTCATGTCGACGGCTTATCGGTGGGTTCGTTGGGAAGGTGGTGATGGATCCGCTACTCCACGGTGGGGCCTCACAAAGACAACCACAACAGACTTTCTGCTTCTTGGAGAAAAGAGGCGGGTTCAATGTTGATGAATTCGAAGAGTGAAGGAGTTGTTAGTGATGGCCGACAGCACGATGATGGCGAACACCGACAGCGGATCGAAGCGCAAGGCGGCAACGCTGACTGGTTGGCCCACCAGGCACTGGCAGTGGCTGGTAGTCCCCAACCACACGTCATGGGGAGGCAGCACAGTCCTCCAGCTGATTTGCTGGGGCCGGGCTGCGCTTGGCTTGATCCGACTTATCATGTGAACTCAAGTGGGCCTGCTTGTTGGACCCGGCCAACCATGACTGCTGAGACCAGAGCCGAAACAAGGGTCCAAGTTAAACAGGACGCGGCTCCGGGGTCTGGGGTTCTGGGGTTTCTTTCATTGTCTTTCTTGCCCAACGATCAAGCGATGCGGAAAAGCCGACGAGTCAAAATCGAATCCGTTTTCTTGAAATATTTTCTCAGGAGGACTCGGGACGGGCAACTCGGGACGCCATCGGTTTCGGGAATTGCCTCCAACTTCCGGACAGTCGAAATCCGTGCCTGTCTGGTCTCCGGCAACCCACCTTACCTAGTACCTAACGCCAAACGGGGAGTGAAAGCGTCGAGGCGACTCTCGCACGAACCCAGACACGCCCAGAGCTCAGCGAAGTGACGTCAAACCTCGCAATGTTGGGACTACTCGCTACAAGTAAAAGCATCGCTTTCGGCTATCTCGTCCTTCGAATCGCATTCTAGTCTGACTACCTTACCTATTGGCCTAATCACTTTGGGAGTGCCGCCCTCCTCCTGGTTCGTTGTTTCGAGAGCCGGGACTCTCGCTTCTCAACGGACTTCGATCCGACGCAGTCAGACTGGAGTTTCAGCGAGTCGCCAGTCAAAAAGTAGCTGATATTGGCACTGTGCACCCGCAGAGCCCCCGCCTTCCTGCCTCCGACTTCTGAGTTTTCTTCTTGCTGCGGGCTGCCGAAGAAACCGCAGCCATCCACCTCGGTTCAAGAGTAGCAGTTCTCTCTTTTCATTCCAAAATCCAGTTTCCATTCTCACTGGCTTTCTCTGCCCAATCATCCCACCACTATTCTCCCTCGACAAGTTTTGCGCCCTGCCTTTTTCTTTCACCTCGCACAAACATAATGTTTCCATCATCTATTATTCGACCCACTTTCGTTTCCCGTTTGGGTCGAATGTACTCTTGACGATGTCGTCTCTGGTTTGTATTTCTTCACATCGTACCTTTGATGGTATTGTGTCCAGGGCGTGCAAGATATCGACTGCTGACGGTCAATCCGCGGGAATATCTTCAAGCTGGCTCGGCCGCCTCACGCTCCGCTTCTTTTTGGTGTTAAATCCGGGCAGGCTGCGCGGTTCGCCCCAACCGACCTCCGTACAATCTCACCCGCCGCCGACCAATCGCGAATGAGCTTCGAGACCACCGTTGCCCACCGCCCTTGCTCCCCTGCTCCGTTCTGAGCCTAGTGCCTCAGGCTGCACTGCATCCAACCTGCCTCCACAGTGGAACATCCTGGGCTGGGTACGACTTTCCAAGGCCGCCCGCCGCGCCCCAGCGAGCAGCAGTTCCCGGCTGCTCATCAATTTTCTCTCCCTGGCGCTTGCACTGCCAGTGGAAGCTCGCTGGGACAAAGGGAAGTCGCGGCGCAAATGTGAGCCCACCCGCCTTCTGGTTCCCTTTCCCCCCCAAGACCGAGAGCCACCATGTTTTGCAGTACAAAGCTGTCTCTGATTGGCCGGTGCTTGCGCATTCCCCGTTTTCTCTCTGAGCAGCATCCCGGGCAGTCCCAAGTCGCAGCAGCCCGTCCTTCCGCTCTCTCTCTCTGTCGCATGGGGGGGCTGCACTGAGAATGCTGCCATGCGCTGCGCTGCACCCGTCTAGTCGACTACCCATGTGGGCCCCCCTCTCTCTTGCACTTTCCACTCTGGCCCTCCTCTCCTTCAAACTCTGCCTTTCTTTATCCAATCCCCAATTTTTCGCGTCACCCATTCGTCCCTCGCCGTCGACATTTCCGGTGTTCAAGACTGGATTCCAATCCTGCACTCGGCGACTCGATTCCGTCGATTCGAGTTCCTTTGTGCTCGAGGCGCATCAACCGTATCCGTCTCGTCCATTGTGTATCCCCCGTCTCGAGCCCGCCGCCACGGTCGCCACACTCGACCACAAGACAGTAGCACTTTCTACTTGCCTGCTTGCACTCGACACCTAACGAGCCGGACACGATTGTTAAAAAAACAAACCCAGGCAGTCCGTCATCGCTCTTTCGCCGGCCCCACCTTCATCGCGACACCGCACAACAACGCAACTGTCACACGCCGACCGAGCCGACGAACCGACTGACACGAGCAACATTGCTGCGGCCGGGTGCGCCGACGCAAGTAGCACAATTCGACCGACCCGCGGATGACACTCTTGCTGTCTCTGCCGGTTCTTCCAACACACACAGTTCGATCTCAATCGCGTCGAGACGCGCGACAAGCATGCCCTTCCAACCGGAGAGATAAACCATTCAGACAATCCCTCCGCCTTTTGGCCGTCGCGAGGCTTTTCAAAGAGTATGACAGACAAGTTACCACCGCTGTCGACGCCGATCGCGCTTCCGAGTCAGCCCGCCTTCTCCCTTCCGAGTGCCGTCTCGACTCGAGATGTCCCTCGAAAGCAAGAGACGGTGGAGGAGGAGCCATACACGATCAAGTGTATCTGCGACTTCGCTGACGATGACGGAAATACCATCTACTGCGAGACGTGCGACACATGGCAGCACATCGAATGCTACTACCCTGACAACATCGAGGATGCCCTCAGCCCGAATTTTGCACACTCCTGCGCCGAGTGCCAACCACGATCTCTAGATCGCCAACAGGCGATCGCCCGCCAGAGGGCAAGGGCCGTTGTGCCGGTCGTGGAAGCGGCGGCTGACAAGAAACCAAAACGGCCGCCGTCGAAGAGCCACAAGAAGAAGCCAAAACCGACAGAACTCCAGATCAATGGTTCCCACCATGGGTCGCTTGAGAACCCGAAGCACAACAGTCCTCAGGACAGCCCGCATCCCGCGAAGAAGGCCAAGAGCTCGCACAAATCGAGCCAGTCAATCAGTTCACAAGCTCCGAAGCGGAGCCCTTCCCACGGGAACGCGAAAGCGACCCACAGCCACCCCTTGAGCCCCGCGACAACTCCACCCGATCTCCCAGACGACTTCGAACTTCACAACTACTCGTCAGGATTCTTGTCCCTGTATAACGACCAGGCTTTTCAGATCGTTAACACGAACTCCTTTGCCGGTCTACAGATCTCGAATACCATGTCGGCCTGGCTGCGCGACCAGGAAAAGATGAAGATCGAGACCGGCTGTTCCTACAACGACGTCTTCCAGAAGCTCCCTTCTAATATGGATTCGATAAAGGTCACACCCGACATCGAGAAAAACAAGAAGATCATCGGGCCCAATACCGTCGTCCAGTGGCCGTGTCTCAAGGCACCTTCGACAATCGAGAAGGATGTCCCACTCATGGAAGTCAATGGCCAAATTGGCTTCCAAGCCGTCTACTGTGCCGACCCCGAAAACCGCTGGGCCGAATTGACCGTGCCGCTCCCATTCGTTTTGTTCCACCCA
Organism: Chaetomium fimeti; assembly: GCF_033439085.1. Taxonomy (NCBI): domain Eukaryota; kingdom Fungi; phylum Ascomycota; class Sordariomycetes; order Sordariales; family Chaetomiaceae; genus Chaetomium; species Chaetomium fimeti. Next base: position 617,347 of record NW_026944335.1, read on the forward strand.
TCACTCCCGCTGTACATCGACACCCGGAGGGAAGGATCCGAGGCTCGGTTCGTTCGACGAAGCTGCAGGCCGAACGCAGTCATCGAAACATACTTGTCGGCGGGAAGTGAATACCGCTTCTGGCTGGTGAGCGACCGGCAGATTGAGGCGAAAGAACAGGTCACGATTCCCTGGAATCCCGGGTTCCCGGCAGCGGAGAAGGCCCGCGTCCTCCAAATGCTCGGACTCGGCGACGACATGACAGGGGCGCACACGGAACAAATAGTCACCGAGACTGACTATCAAAAATACGCCGGTTGGGTCCATCTCATACTCTCTGAGCACGGAGGATGCGCGTGCAATCTCGGCCCGGAGTGTGCGTTTGCGCGCTTCCACAGGAATTACCTCGCCACGGCCCAGTCGCGTCCAAACCCGCCAAAATCCAAGAAGCGCAAACCTAAAGCACAGCACGCTATCTCTCCCACAAGTACGGGCCATGCAACCAACAGCCGGGCCGCGAGCGAGGGCCATCCAGAAGATGTTGCCGAAAATGGCCGGCGGTCCGTGTCCAGTTCCTCGCGGAGCAAGCCGCCCAGTCGAGATATGACACCAGCAGCGCGTCAGGGCTCGTTCGATACGCTGGGGATATTGACCGAGCCAACGGACCGCGATAAAAGGAAAGTGGCCATGGTGGAAGACTCTTTCCGCAGAATGGAGCAGCAGCAGCAGCACCACCAACACCAGCAGCAACCACATCGCAAGAGGAAACGTGTGTCCGATGGGACTGGCTCCTCTCAGACAAAGACGTCGAAGCCGAGGTCCGCAACACATACGCCCAATCTCCCTAGCGGGTTCCCGGAGCGTAGCTACGTTGATGCCGGAACGGGAACCACGAGGAGCAAATCTGGTTCGCCCAGCGGCGTTAGCCCCACCCACATTCACATTAGCCATGCCGGCAACAACCTCCCTTCTAGGAATGCGTCAGCCCCTGTTCGCTCTCGTCCGACGTCGGCCGTGCCGCGTCCACAATATTGCGATGCCGCGGTGCAAACAGACTTCCCTGACGCCAGCGACACGGCGACTCCGAAACGGCGGGTGGGGTCTTGCTTGAGGAAACGAATGCTCGAGAACTGGCACCATGTCCGGCTGGAGGAGGAAGAGCGCGCCAAACGCCTCGCCGTGGAGCGGCCGTCATCTGCCATGAGTGTAGAAAGCTATGGCGACCGGGATATCCTCCTCTCATCACCAGCCTCGGCCAAAGAAGCTGAAAAGGTGCCGGATAGTGATGTTTCGACAGGCGGGCTGAAAGACCACCCAATGCCGGATGCTCGACCGTTGTCCCCGATGCATACGACCCCCGGGACGCAAGCGACGCAAGCACCGACAATCAGCCCCGTCAGCAACAAGTCGCCTGACCTCCGAGTAGAGCCGCCCCCCGTCCCAGTTTTCCAAAGTCCTAGTTCGGCTCCCTCGCCAGCATCAACGCCTGTCTCCGCCGGGCCCGGAGCGGCCCAATCGCCGTCCTCGGCCACCGGTTTTGCGAGTCCGTTTCCTCCGCCGCCGATCAATAGTGCATTGGCAACCCCAAGTCCGGTCAGGAAGAAGCTCACGCTGAGCGACTACAAGAGCAGGATGAGCAGATCCGCTGGCGCCTTTCGACCGTTAACAGGGACGCCACTGTCGAAACCACTGTCAAGCACCGACGAACCCAAGTCGGCTACGAGCGCGGATAGCGGTGTGCACGCCAGCTCACCAATGCCAGACAAGCCGGCCGAGACAGCAGCAGCGACGGCCGAGACGACAACAGGGGCGGCGACATGAATGACGCGCGGCGCATGTCAGACAGACTATATATATACAGGACTAGCGCTATCCAGCACACGGGTTCCTGGCTCGACATCGTCTCAACAGCTCGGCTAGCTGCAGTATAAGCCACGGCGACGGATACGGTCTTCTTTTCTCATCTCTTCTCTCTTTCCAAAAGGACGGGCGGCGATATCATTTTAATTCGAATCGGGATGGGGTCGGCGTTGATGGTGGCGTGGACGGAAATGACGTAAAGGCAGGTCGGGAACGGGAAACGGGGTAGCGAAATGGCGGGAATCTTTTGCTACGGCAGGCGCGGATTTAAGTTATCATTAGGTTTGGCTTTGGTCGGGCTCGGGGTTGGGAGTTTTCTTTCGAGGCCGGGGTTGGGTGGCGGGAGTGCGCGGGTGTTTCTGCTCGGTGGATTTATCCTTGGCTTTTGATTGCTCGTCAGGTCGATGTGGGACTATGAGGTGTGTTGATGAATTGTGCGGGCACGACGGTTCCCAGCCAGATGCTCGTTTTCTTTCTCTCTGCCGGTCATTCGAAGAGTTTGCCTTCCTCCACGCTTTGTTCTGATGGATGCTTCAGGGGCTGGACTACGACAGACAGACAGACAGACACAGACGGGCTCCCTTTTGGAGTCCATTTCTCTTGGGGAAGAGGCAGAAAAGACATAGCCCCAACCAGGGCGCTTTTATTCCTCCCGCTACACGCCTATGATGAAGATCCACTTGACCAATTCGAGTTTTCGAGTCTTACGTACCTTTATTATCTATTAACGCTCGACGCAGATAGTATCATCACTCATTAAGAAGAAGCCCGCCAGGGGAACGGTCAAGCATCCACAGCAACCTTACCTCTCTCTATCTCCCAGCCATTGGTCGCACCCAACCCTCAAATGTTTCCAGTGCCAGGACAGGCGCGTGCCGGCACACCACGACGGTCGTGTTCTGCGGCTGGCGACATGGCGCCGATACTGGCGGCCAGCAAACCCGGCATACCGACGGCCGACTGCATGGTCGACTTGGAAGGCCTTCGCTGCCGACCTTCGTCCTCCCTCCGGATAGGACGGATTCCAATGGCGTCGCTCAATGCGGCAATCCTCCCGCCGCGCACCCGCCTGAGGAATGCTAGGTCATTTCTGACGGTGAACATGGCGCTGCCGAAATCGCCACTGGTGGTGACGGCGGCATCATCATAATCACCACTACCGGCTTCTTCATCTGTCTTTTGTGTCTTTCGCCATCCCGGGACCGACAGCCTCGGCATCCTCGGCACCAGCCGCACACAGGCGCGAAGCCAGCTGTCCGGGACCAGGCGGATGAGAATGCCGACGGGGATGGAAAGGAAACCGAGCACGAGAGAAATGGCCCATTGCACGCCGTTCAGCCGGACAACGCCAAACGCGGTGCTACCGACAAAGATAATCAGCACCTGGCCGGCAACCATGATGGACATCATGAGCATGAACAGATGGTTCCGGTGCAGGCCCTCGAAGATGTTGAGCTTGTTGTCGATCCGCCGGCTGTTGACCAACTTGAAGATCTGCATAAACACGAACGTGTTGAACACCAAGGTCGCCAGCTGCGCCTGCGGGTAGTCGAGGAACGACGGCCCCGCAAAGTGCAGCGTCAGGCATGCGGCGAGCTGGTAGACCGACTGGCCCAGGATCATCTTCCACATGGTCAGTGTAATCAACGGCGCCTTTCTGGGTTCCGGCGTCCGGTCCAGCAGACTGCTGTTGGGCGGGTCCGTGGCCAGCGCGAGGGCGGCAAACGTGTCCATGATCAGGTTGACCCAGAGCAGCTGGATCGCGTTGAGCACGGAGCGCTCATCGCTGCTAGCCACGGCCGAGACGAAGGTCAGCGCGACGGCCGTGATGTTGACCGTGATCTGGAACTGCAGAAACTTCTTGACCGCGTCGTTGATCGCCCGCCCCCACGCCAACGCCTTGACAATCGACGAGAAATCGTCGTCCATCAGAATGATATCCGACGCCTCCTTGGCCACCTCGGTGCCCATCACCCCCATCGAGAAGCCCACATCCGCCTCCTTCAGCGCCGGTGCATCGTTCGTCCCGTCCCCCGTAACAGCCACCACCCCGCCCACCGCCCGCAGCGCCCCCACCAGCGCCCTCTTATCCTCCGGGCTCGACCGCGCCATCACGCACAGCTCCTGCGCCACCACCCGCTGCTCCTCCTCCCCCAGCCGCCGGAACGCGGGGCCCTCTACTACCGCATTACCACCACCACCATTACCACCACCACCATCACCACCCTCCTCCCCCCCCTCAGAAGAAGGAGAAGAAGAAGTAAGAATGCCGCACTCGCGCGCAATGGCCCTTGCCGTCTCCACCTTGTCCCCCGTCACCATCTTGACGGCCACCGACGCTCGGCGGCAGTCACGCACAGCGGCGGGCACGTTGGGGCGGACGGGGTCTTGGATGGCGAGGACGGCGAGCCAGGTTAGGTTTTGGAAGGGGTTGTCTGGTTCTGAGGCGGTGGTGTCTGGGGTGGTGTTGAAGGTAGTGGTGGTGGTGGTGTCGGGTTCTGAGGTATTGGGGTGTGAGGTGTCGGGGGGTGGTGGCCAGGTGTCGAGGTCGCGGTAGGCGAGGGCGAGGGTGCGGAGGGAGCGGGAGGCGTAGTGGGATATGGTGGATGAGATGGCGGCTTTGTCTTGGGGTTGGAGCGGGGAGGTGGACAGAAGCTGGGTTGGGTCGGTGATGGTGGTGCTGCACTGCTCGAGGACCAGCTCGGGCGCGCCTTTGACGAGGAGGCGGTATCTCTTCCCGGCTGGGAGCTGGATCACGGTGCCCATGCATTTGCGCCGCGAGTTGAAGGGGTATGCTTGGATGAGGGGGGTACTGGGCGCGCTCGGTGGCTAGGGGGCCGAGGGCGAAGCTCTGGCGTGCCCAGTCGAGGAGCGCGGTTTCGGTTTTGGTGCCGATGAAGATGGGCTGCCCGTTTTCTTCGCCTTCGAAGGCGGTGGTGTTGATGGCGATGGAGTCTTTGGTGAGGTCGCGGAATTCGGGGTGAAGGGGGGCGTTCTTCTCCCCTGTGTCGTCCGTGTTGGGTATTTCGTTGCCATCTAGGTGGGATCTCCTTACCCTGTGAGGTGAAAAGCCCCCATCACCACCAAACGCAACGCCTCCCGTACCCAGACTTCCCCCGACAACGGTCATGACATTCTGGGTTAATGTCCCTGTCTTGTCGGAGCAGATGACCGTCGCATTGCCCATGGTCTCACACGACTGCAGATGCCGCACGAGGTTGTTTTCTCTGCTCATCTTCTTGCTAGCGAAGGCGAGCGAGAGTGTCACGGCCAATGGCAAACCCTCAGGCACGGCGACCACGATGATGGTGATGGCCGTGATGAGGATTCTGAGGAAGTTCTGGCCCTTCTCCTCGCCGCTGGCTTTATTATCGGGAAGCCTGGCAAGGAACTCGATGAACAGCACAGTGAAGAGCAGCAATCCCGCCGCGCTGCCTAGCTTCGCGATATAACCTGGATCCCAAGCATCAACATCGCACACAAGAGAGTGCGGACACGGGGACATACCTACCTGCGAGGATATTCAGCCGCGCCTGCAACGGCGTCATGCCGGGGTCGTTACGCAGAGCCATCATGGTCCTCCCCATGCTAGAGCGTGGCCCAACGGCTGTCACCAGGAACTTCCCAACCCCGTCCAGCACCCTAGCCCCTGATAACAGAAACGGATCCATCCTCTTCACATGGGCATGGGCATGGGAGGCATCATCATCCGGATGCAGCATCGCCCGCAAGACCGCCTCAGCAGGCATCTTCTTAACAACATCCGACTCGCCCGTCGCCGACGACTCATCACAACTCACATTATGCCCCTCCACCAACACCCCATCCACCGGCACCACATCCCCCTGCTCCAGCACCATCACATCCCCGACCAGCACCTCATACACCGACACCCTCGCCGCCCGGCCCGACCGCACCACCGTCACCGCCCGGTCCTGCTTCTTCCGATTCAACCTGCGAAACTGCCTCTCCTTCTGCCAGTCATTCAGGGCGCCGACGACCACGACCACCAGGATCGCCACGATAATCGCCACCCCCTCGATCCACTCCACCCGCGCACCCCCCGCGGCGCCTTCCTCCTCGTGCCCGTCAAAGGTCTGGTACAGCCCCAGCGCGAACGACACGGCGGCCGCGACGCTGAGCAGGATCAGCACGCGGTCCTGCAGCGCGATCCACGCCAGCGCGAGGAAGGATTGGGATTTGCGGTCGGGGAGGCGGTTGGAGCCGAAGACGCGCCGTCGGTCGGTGAAGGGTTGGTTGGAGTGCTGGTTGGAGGAGGGGGAGGCGGCGGCGGTGGCTTTGCTGAGGAGGGGTTTTGGTGTGGCGGGGGTGAGGGGGGTGGGCGTGGTGGGTGTAGGTGTTTCTACGGAGCCATCATCGTGTATCCTCGTCTCGTCGGTGCTGAGACCGGCGCGGGTGTCGGTCCTGAGGCCGCGTTCGAGACCGCGTAGGCCGCCTAGTGCTTGGAGGGTGGTGATGGCGTCTGGTTCGAGAAGCTTCGAGAGCTGGGCTGGAGTGAGGGAGAAAGGGCTATCCTCGGTGTTGACATCGCCGTTTTCCTCGGGGTCTGGGGGGGTTGAGTCTACTTGGGGCGACGGCCCCGGCGGCAATTTGGTATCTGCAGAGAAGGGGATGGTTTAGTTGCAGCTTTTAAGGAGGTTCGTTTTGAGTAAAAACGGAGTTCTCACCGGGCTTGCTGCTGGCCACGGCGGTGTCGATACTGACAGTACGGGCGTCTGGCGGTGACGGAGAGTTCAGACGGTTTTCATGATCCATTGTGCTACTTGTGCAGGAGTGCGAGAGCAGTGTACTGTGTACAGGTGTGGACGATAATAAACACAAGGCACAGCAACGCGAATATATATCAGACGACTAACAGATCAAAGGCATGCCGCGATGACCCTTGATCGCAACTACAGTGACGTGGTGCGGGTGAGCTATAAGTCTTGGCCGACGTCTCCCTGACGGCATCATAGGACGGCCAGTGGCGAAGAGTTCAGGTGAACCCCCCTTTGTTTCTAGGTTCGAAGCACATAACTGTCGACACAGCCTCGCAAATAGGTCATTGTTTCCAACATAGCCACACTCCGAATCTTAGTCACTCCTGTGAAGACTTGAATTGCAGAATCTCAAAATATACACTCACCTGCTATGAATAACGTCCACCCGGAGCCCCCTGAAAATGGGAACCGTGCAACACCAGCATGGGTCGGATTCGTCGTCTTTGGGGTTCTCGTAGCGATCATGGTTGGTTTCTTCAGCCTCGTTATAATGCATGTTGGCCAAAGTTGTCATCTTGTTGGGTTTAATACTTCTAACACTCACTCGCCCCTCAGCCGTCAGACCATCATCAGGAGAAGGGTAGCTGCCGATAGGATACATTTCGACCCCGAGTCCCACCGCCAGGGCATTAGAGAAAACATCATCCAACTAGCCGCCTACCCTCCGCCCGGGTATTCGGCCGAAGCGCGCCAGACTTACAAAGATCTGCGGGCCGATTTCGACAAGGCAAGGGTCAGACCAAACCCATGCAGCCAGTCCGCTGAATGGCAAGTTGCCCCTGACGTCGTCCTTTCTGTCTCTTCACTCTCTTGTGCTTCTCTTCTCAAGTATGCATCGGGCTGATACGCAGCTACCTCGCTACACTCAACACAGCGTCATTTGCCTAGAGCGTTTCGAGGACAAGAGCTTGGTTCTCGCCCTCCCGTGCCATCATCTGTTTCACCCCGGGTGCATCACAAGCTGGCTCCTGGATCACAATACCTGTCCAATATGCAAGGCACACTACGTGCCACACAGCGTTCTCCCTAGCATGCCTCTTGCGGCCTTCAGAAGATGGGACTGGAGATATTAGACTTCTCAAAAAATTGGAAACATGAAGGAGGTACCAAGAATTCATACACATAATGTTAGTCAATATCAAACGATTTCACCACGTCTCATGCGGCGTCTCTGAGGAGCCTCCTAGACGGCCAGGACTTGTTTGATTTTGTGACGGGCTACTGGCCGAAAGCCTAGCTGACCACAGGATGATCGGCCCGGAGAAGGTTTACTATTATTTGGTTCGTCTTATAGGCTAATTATAAACGATGTCCCTTCTAGACCGAGACTGTTAGGAACTCTAGTCGATAATCAATCTACCCGTCATAGAAGACTGCTCCACAGCCCTTCACCACCCTCTAGCGCAATATGTGAACAGATTACCATATGACCACTGACACACACACCTCGGATGATACGACACTCAGCACTGATGCCACCGAGTGTCCGCACCGCCATCCGCCCGGCTCCCGAGCAGGAACATGCCAAGAAAGACGCCGCTCAGTACCGAGACGAAGTAGCCCGTGTTCATCGTCATGACCGCGATCATCCTATACTCTCTGTCAGTCAGGCACCTCTCTCGGCTCCCCCCTATAGCTAGGGAAACCACCATCCCCGTGATGACTCACAAAAAATACCCCAAGCAAACCAGCACCACTTCACACACCGCCCTCCACAACCGCACCCCCAACGCCGCGCCACTCCACCACCGCCTCCCCCCTCCCACGACACCACCGCCCTCCAACCCCCCCAACCCCATCCCAGCCCCCAGCTCATCTACCTCACCACCCCCCTTCCCCTCCCCCGCCAACAACATCCGCCCCCCACCATCCTGCTGCCGATGACCTCGCCTCGATCCACGCCCCACCCCCACCACCGCGGTATCAAGGGCAGGCCGAACAGCCACAAGGACGCGTGTGACAGCCGCGAGGGCGACCAAGAACACACATGTCGCCGCGTAGCCTGCTGCGCTGTGCGGTGTCCACCAGTCCCAGAAGAGGGGCGTTGTGGGGGAGTGGGAGAAGGTCATTGGCATTGACATGGTGGACGTGCCCATCCGCATGCTGCTGTTGCTGCCGCTGTCGTAATTGCTGCTGGTTGGGTTGGTTGTGGGGGGTGGCATGTTCATCGTTATGGTGGTGGTGGGTTTGTCGGGTTCGTGGTTATGCGGTGTGGCCTGTCTGGTCTGCTCGGTGCGTCGTGGGCTCGTAAGAGGGATGGATAGGTGCCTCGGATATAAGAAGACGAGGTAATTTGGGTGGTGTTGAAGAAAGGGAGTGAGGGAGATCCATTATCCAAACACCAACAGACGTAACCCGGTCCCCGGGAACCTTGTTGGAGGCGGTGGTGGCTGGAGAGCAGGTTTGAGCAGGATAGTGATCCAGTCAGCCCCGGTTGTTTGTTGTCACGTCACCCAGGCCCAACACACGACCTCCCTCAGCCATAACTCCTCTCCACTTGTTGATTCGGATTATTGTCCCGAATAGGTGCTGGGGGTTGGCTGCATAATAACACGCTCAAATCTGCTACGTTGCTCATGATCTAGACGATCGGTGGGGAGCTTGACAACTCAACCCACCTATCACGATTTCCATACCGTCAGGAGCATTATTTTCTCGCCGTTTTTGTGGATTTCAACGCAGAAATCAAACAGAAACCGTAAAAGAGCGTATTCTCGGAGCAAAGAGAGAGGGGGGGGGAGGGGGGGGGGGTTAATCACTACCATATATAAACAACGGTGTAGGTCCGCATTCATCACCACAACAGGGGTCGCGAGTTCAACGAACCCACCAGTAGATTCCCTGGTAGTCGGAGCTTGCTGAATGGATAACCTGGAACTACCGCACTATGGGAAACACCAGATTGCCGGGTAGGGTACCAGCAGTTGCTTGATCTTGACGGCGGCACTCGGCAGCTTCCAATGGAAAGAGGTTCCCGAAGAAGGGATGGCGGAACGACACGGAGCGAGAATTCGCTGGCCTGATCCGTGGGTTCCCAAAGTCCGAACCTGGTGATGGGTGGTTAGTATGAGCAAGTTTCCATTGGCCCCAAGTGCCGGCAATGGAAGGGATGCCAGGTTCATCCATCTGGGATTGGGGTCGACAAGCTCCGTCTTGAACATTATTTGAATCTTGGCAGTCCCTCTTCTTCTTGCTATTCGGCGGTTCTCCATGTCAGCCCCTATTTAGCTTTCTCCAGAATCCCAGACATCATGGGGGTTGTTAGCCTTGTCATCTTCTGGGTGAGCACACTCGTGCCCTTCGTCCACGGTAGCTATGTCCAGACACAAGCCCTCACCGGCTACGGCTATTATCCATACGACCCCCTGTGTGCAGCGGCATGCCTCCGGTCTCTCCAAGGCTACATGCTGGGATGTACCGATATGAGCGGCGGCGGCGACGGCATGATGATGGGTATGATATCGACACCCCCGGAGTGCTACGGGGAGGACACGCCTTACCTGACCTCGGTGGCCTATTGCATGAGCACCAAATGCCAACGGGACATCAAGTTCTCGCAGCTACAATTGTTTTGGGAGGAGCAGATCACCGGTCACCTCGATATCCCCCCTAAATGGACCTACGAGCAGGCTCTCGCCCATGCCGACCCCTTGCCGCCTCTGTATCAGCTCACTAGCAATGACACTAGTCTCAATACTACCTCCATAGTCAATCCCGTGATATATCTTGCGCAGCGGAATGCTCTTTCCGCTGTCTACCGAGAATCGGCCCTGGAGTCGACATACAGGTACGGCTATCAGAACATGGTAATCGGACCTCTTACTGAACTAGAGAAACAGCATTGCTCTTGTTGTCTTCGCAGTTGGCCTCCCTATCGTCCTCACATGCCTGAGCTACTTCCCTTTCGTGCCCACCATTCTAGACAGGCTCAGGCCTTACCTCATCTGGCCGAGCACTGTTGGTAATTACCACGTCCAACCCCTGCCCTACTTGCTGGGCAATGCCCCGACAGTCGGCCAAGGTATCTACATCGGCCTCTTCATCGTCGTCAATGTCATCTTCTCCGCAATCGAGTACGAGTCTCGACGGCCCAATGCTTGGTTCGAAACCCAGTGGCGGGAGGTTATGGCCTATATCCTCTACCGCTTCGGCGCCTTTGCCTTTGCCCTACTCCCCGTCGTCATCCTGTTCTCGTCGAGGAACAACGTCCTCCTCTGGCTGACCGACTGGTCTCACTCCACCTACCTCCTGCTTCACCGCTGGGTCGGCCGCCTGTTCACCCTCTACGCCGTGCTCCACTCCATCCTCGGCCTGATGGTCTACGCAGATTATCAGAACACGGTGTGGTGGATCTGGGGCGCCGTTGCCACCATAACCTCCGTCCTCCTCGCGGTTGGCAGCGGCCTTTACGTGCGCAAAGCACACTACGAGCTCTTCCTGATCTCGCACGTCCTGCTGACCGTCTTCACCATCGCCGGATGCTGGTACCACCTCATCGGCTGGTACAACTCAATGGGCATGAACTGGCCGGAACACCACGCCGGCGGTTTCGAGGTCTGGCTCTACTTCACCTGCGCGCTGTGGTTCTTCGACCGCCTCGCCCGCGTCTTCCGCATCCTGCGGCTGGGCATTCGCCACGCCCGCGTCACCGACCTCTGCGACGGCATCGTGCGCGTCGACATCCCGGGGGTGCATATAGACGCGCAGCCGGGCACGCACGTCTACGTCTACTTCCCCACGGTGCGCCCCCTCCGGCCGTGGGAGAACCACCCCTTCTCCGCCATCCCCACCGCCATGCTCGAACACTGCTTCCCCCCCAACCTTCAAGCCTCACTCCCTCCAAACGACCCCCAGCACCGACAACGACAACAACGACACCCCCGACCTGGAAGCCCAAAAGCCCACCATCACCACCACCCCCTCCAAACCCACCACCCCCCTCAAACCCACCCCCACTCCCAAAACAACACTAACCCTCCTCATCCTCAAATCCACCGGCCTAACCGCCCACCTCCACCCGCACCCCTCCCTCCCCACCCTCCTCGACGGCCCCTACCACAGCAGCACACCCCCCCTCCACCCTAACCACCACCACCACCCTCCGTCACTGCGACCGCGTCCTGCTCATCGCCGGCGGCATCGGCATCACTCAGCCTGCTGCCCTGGCTCTGGCTCCACCACCACAGCAACAACAACGCCCATGGGCATGGTAAGATTAAGCTTGCGTGGAGTGTGCGTGCTGCGCAGGCTGGGTTGGTGGATGCGCTGAGGGGGGTGGTGGATGGGGTAAGGGAGAGGGAGGTGAGGGTGGGGGGACGGTTGGATGTGCGGAGGTTGGTGGCGAGTGAAATAGGAATTGAAGTAGAGGTGGGGAAGGAGGGGGGTGGGGATGGGGTTGAGGTTGAGGGTGGGGGGAGGCGGCGGGTTGGGGTGGTGGTGTCCGGGCCCCGGGGGTTGTGCGATGCGGTGCGGGCGGCGGTGGTGGAGACGGGGCGGCGGGCGGCCGGGCGGGTGGTGTTTGAGTTGGTGGTGGATGCTTATTCGTGGTGAGTGAGGGAGGGACGGGTTCTGGTATACACCGTGACTCCGGGAGGGGGCGGGCCAAGGTCCGACGGGGCAACTAACGGGTGGAAGTCGGTATGGCGGTGCCGGATTAAGGTCCGGAGGTGCTGTAGTGTACGTGTAAACACCCGGGCCGTCGTTGCTTGGCTTGCCTGGCCCGCCCCTACTTTCTACAAACCGCGAAAGATCTTGTGTCCCATATCATCCGCAGAAATAGCCGCGTTATTGAGCACACTCTCACCCGACGGGCCAGCCCCAGCCCCCATTCCGTTCCCTACCCATAACGCCCAACCACGTCAGTTATACAAACCATAACCCCGAAACATTACATACGCCCCGAGCCCGAGTAAGCGAAGAGAGTCCCGGTTAGCGAGGACGCGAGACGGACGCTCCAAACCCCCGAACGCCGACCTCCCGTCACCAGCCAAGTGACAAGTGACACAAGGACTCAGACACTGCCGTGCAGCCATGGCGCCGACAAGAAGCGGTGTAACCCGCGCCACCGTTCCCTCGCAGGCGGCGAACACACAGGCCCGAGAAAACATACCCGAAGTGCCGAGGCTCGTATCCCACCGCCTCGCTCTCGCCAAAAAGTGACAGAAACACTGGTGGTGGCTTGGGGAAAAAGGGTTGAGAAGACAAGAATGTCTCGGGGGCACATCATTCTCGTCTCTTCGCGGCTCGGCACGGTAATAACGGCGCCATTCATTTAGGTTAAGCACCCGCTCATGATTATGGTTGGAAATTTGAAAAGTGTGACTGTGGTATCGGTAGCCTACCAGGAAAGACGGAAACAACATGGTATCGATCATATATATAAGAGATGAGACCCAGAGGAGACAACGGGAAAGCCTCGAGGAGAGAGAACTCGCGCACTGCTCCGGGGAGACGATATATGCCCACGCCACAAAACGCCTGACTCCCGAAAGCCAAACCGATCGCCTGGAACCGATCAACACCGCCGGATCCAACCAGCCAACGCGCCGAGCCTGTCCACCTCGCCTAGTCAGCCGCAGCGCCGCCCATCAGTCCAACTCATCCGCTGCCGGATCCTTTTCGTCCGTATATTCATCACAATATCCATCTTGGTCGCAGTTCTGTGACCCGGCTCGATCTGGAGGCGCGCAATGCCGAATGGCGAGGGCACAGCCCCCTTTCGTGCACCCGCAGCAGGGCCCAAATGTGTTCGTCTGCCTACACCCCAGTGCCCTGGACGTAGTAGCCGTTCGTGGGGTTGAACCCACTTAGGGAGGTGAGTTGGACCAAGTACTCCCAGTCCATCCCGCCGGCCTCGGGGTCTTGTATTTCCGGCGGGTTGCCATACACGGGCGCCATGTCGTTGTACCCCGAGTACATCATCGACTCGTCGATCATCATGGGGTTGCCCACGCCGACACCAGGTATCGGCTGTGGCGGCGGGGCTTGGGACATCGGCTTGCCGGGGTACATCCCCGCGGACGGCATGCCCGCCGGAGGCATGTTCATGTCTCCGACGGGCGCCATTCCTGGGGCGTTTCCGGGCCCGGGTGGCATCATAGGCTGCACGGGGACCTGCTGCCCGCCTGGCATGCCCATATTCGTTCCATTACGTGCCGGGGGCATCGGGGCCGGCCGTTTGGTTTTGGCCAAGGTGGCCCTTAGCAATGTGATTACTTTGGGCGTGGTAAGGGAACGGCCCAGTTGCAGCTCTGCCGCCTCGCGAGCATCCCAGGCCTTGACAAAGTAGCGACCAAAGGCGATGTGCAAGGGGTTGCGGTTGAGGCGCCGCAAGAGTCCGCGCCGGTCGTGGTTCTCGACCATGACGTTCCAAGCGCGCTCGCAGAGTTCGCCTGTGGTCCTATGCCGCAGCTCCGAGACTAAACAAAGGTAGGCCGGTAAGGGGAAGTGAGCGTACGTATACCACCGGAAGCCCTGGAGCATATCCGAACTCTGGATGATGTTATCGTACTCCACCATACGAAGGGCTTCCATAAAGTAACTGTCTCGCTCGCTTTGGTCCACGTTGTCGGTGTTGGCCGTCCGACAGAGGAAGTCGATGATACGCAGTTTGCACAGCGCTTGCCGTGTCATGAGAAGTGTGAAGTAGTGCAGCGGAATCTTGGGGTCACACTGCTTGAGGTATAAGTTCTCCACATATGCGCAGAAATTCGCAAGGTTATCAGGTAGGCTCTGGTTAGCCACGTGTGACACGATGTCGGGTGACGAAGGGGATGGGCTGAAATGCACCATCGGCTTGTGTAGCGGCCGCCCTCCAGGGGTCGTGATAGCCCGCCGCACATTATCGGGCGACGCGGCAACGGTGAGCTCTATCCGGGTAAGGCAGAAAACCATTTCGGTAGGCCCGCTGTAGGGACCAGGTTGGTCCTTGGCGTGGACGTTGAGGTCTGCGTCGTTGATGTTGAGTGGCAGTCTCGTGTCTCCGGCACAAGAAGTCAAAGCCGTCACCGTTGATCCGGTGATTTCCGCGATGCGCTTGTCGAAGACGACGATTTGCCACCATAGCCGTCTCCTCTGCTCGGCTTCAAACGGCGACATGTCGGACTGAGACCCATCCCGGTGAAGGCCTAGGCGGGTGGCATTCCTAAACGCCATACCGAGAAGGCAAAACATGGATCGGGGGTCGACATACGGGCGAGCGCATAGCTAAGAATGGGTTAGTGAACTACTCGCTAGCCGAGGAGCGAGAGAGTTACCAAGTAGAGGAATAACGCCTGCAGCACCATCAAATCGGGGGATCGCATGAAGCCCGCGTTGACAAGCGCCTGCTGGGTGGCGTTGTGGTATTTTCCCAAGAGAATGACCTTGTCTTCGCCGAACGTGCTCTGGACCTCGTCCTCGTTCAGAGAAGTGATGGCGGCGAAGTAGATGGCAAATATGAGAGCCTCGAGCGGCTTTGGGATCTTGGCCGGATTGGCGCTCGCGCTGATGATTTGCGCCTGTAACGTAGGTGTGTGGGTGATCTTGAGGAGCGGGTTGACGTTGCTGATGTATATTTGCCAAAGCTGGAACATCTGGATGGCGCTGGGGTGAACGTTGGTCACACTGGCGAGCGAGCCGCCAACCACGAAGGGGAAACCATCACTGTTCTCGAACATGGTATCATAGGCATTGTGTATTGTCGGGCCTTCGTAATCCTCGTCTGAAGAATCATCATCCGCTCCTCGGTACTGTAGACCGGTCAGAGAAAGCAATGGGTTAAGGGGGTTTCATCGCCATCAATGGGGTGACCCAAGACGAGAAGCGTGATAGGGAAAGGGAAGAAAGAAGGGTGGTCGTTAACGTAGGGGCACACCGGAACGACGGGGACGAAGAGAAGCTAGGCACGAGAGAAGTGTATTCCGGCCGTTGGAGACTGCGACTTACATCGTGCACTATGGGAGCCCATTTTTGTCTGATGAGAAGGGTTAGCTGATATGAAAGGGAGCGGCGCCTGCAGGCGAAGCAGCAACAGTGGCGACAGTAAAGACGAAAACTAACCTGTCATGGCCTTGATCCGGCGAGACATGGTCGGCAGAGCTCGATGGGGAGGTTTTGAGCCCGATAAGATCATGCTCAAGGTCGGCAACATCGTCCCCGTGATCCGAAGGCTTGAGTTCATGGGCGATGGGTTCGAAGTTGACACCGTGCTGAGATAGCAGAGACTCGTATTTCCGGAGGCGATCGATGAGATCCCGCTCATGCGGTTTCTTCTTCCTACGCCGGGGTGGCTGCGGCGGGACCACGCGACACTCGACATGAGCTTTGACGCAGTTGGCACACGGCTTTTGTTTATCACAGCGGACCTTTCGCTGCTGACAGAGGACGCAAGAGTGACCGCGTGTCAGCTTCATCGCCGCCGGTTCGGGCGCGGGGCCCCGCGGGGGCGATGGCGGCGGCGGAGGATCGGGAAGAGGCTGTCCGGAGGCCATGATATATGGGGCGTACGGTTATGTAGGGCTAAGTATACGTGTGTGTCGGTTGGCCGTCTGCCGGATAGGCGAGCACGCCGCTCGGGTCCGAGAGACCCAGCGATCCAGCGATCCAGCCCACCGGGCTCGCAGATTGTGGGATCTGCCGCTTTCCCTCCTCAACTCGGGAGATGACCCGACCCGAGCGATGCTTTCAGTCCCAACTCCACACCCAGTAATGTTGTTTGGAACACCGCAAGACCAGCTGGGTAAGCAAGGTAAGACCCGGCGATCGCTACAAGGCCCGGGAAACCTGAGCTGCGATAATGCACCGACAACAACACCAGCGCAACGAACGACAAACCACGCTACGAAGACGGGTGTGCGCGTGACAGCTGCCAGAGGTTCCGGAATTGATTGACTCGCCGTCCACGAGTGGCGTTCGGGTTTCTGTGGGATAAAGGATTCGACGGATGCGGGTCTCAGAAGCGTGGCCCCCTTCGTCCAGATCTGGTGGGAAATGCGCGACCGCGGAGACAGCAGTCGCAGAAAAGAGTAAGTAGGCGCAGTAGCGCGGCAGCAGAAGGCGACACAAGAGACGTCGGCGGCGAAGGTGAAGAGGAAGACGGGAGTCACGAGCAACCAACAAAAAAGGGCGATAATATTTGGCGCACGCTGTTCTCTCAATGACTGGCACTGGATGCAAACATTGCCGTCGACCCTTCCCAGCAGAAACCAGCAAGAACATCCGGGCACGCCGGGGCACTCAAGCGCGCTCTCCATCCCCCTCTCCTCTCTCCCCCCGAAAACTTGCGGTCTCAGTGCGGTACAATGCCTTGTTTGGCTGGCCTTGAAGTGGGGTTTGCAAAAGGTCTGGACATGCCCTCCCAGCTGCAGACGGCCCGGCGGCGGCGATTGTGTGCTGATGCCAAGCTCACCAAGGCGGGGGAGATCTCGGGACCGAGGGAGAGAAACAAACCTAACCTTGCACCTCATGGACAAAAAAAGCCGAACTCCAAGTGCAGATGTCGGCAATGGAAACTTCGAGTCTTCGGCTGGAGGAATATAACGAAAGTCATCCTGAAGCCCAAAGAAACTCTATTTACTCCATTTCCTTTTCTTTTACCCTCTTTCTTTTTATTTGACTTAATTTTCTCAATATCTTTTCATTTGTTCTTTTTGCTTGATTTCTTGCTTGATTTCTTGCTTTCCTTTCGAGTTCAGCTTTTTTTGGCCAGAGGGTGCCTTGTTTAGGGCGGTCAACTGGGATTGGAGGGCTCAACACAAAAAGAGAAGGCGCTCGGACCAGGTTCCGCTGAGTGTGGCAGGGACAGCCCCGGGGCCCGACCCGTTTTCTGTATCGTATCGTAATGGATGTTAATTCCGACTTACACGATTGAGCAGGGGGGTGCCGGACCCAGATGGGGAAACCGCAACATGGCGATGCCCAATTCCATCCAATATCTCGCGCAGAGAGACACACATTCGCGGGAATGAGAGCAAAAATAAGAAGCAGCGCTGAGACCAGGAGCCCGGAGCACCCAATTTTACACAGTCCGGATAGATTGCCCGCGCCTGGTTCCATGTTAGATCCCACGGGCTATCTTTGGCTGAGAGTCGGTCGGGGCCATCGTGTGCCGAAGGTCGCAGCTTCCATACCTTATAACACAGGACGCCGGAGGTTTCGCAAAAATGATTCATAATGTTCCCTGTTTCCTATAGCTCGCCAGCTGTCACTGTGTTTTCATCCTGCATGCCAAAAAAAGCCATCACGCCCTTTCGCCATCGCATGGGGGGCGTATGCGCATCCTATTCTGTTACCTACGTCTATTCGAACTCACATTTAATATCATAACCCACTGTCAATTTCTGCTCCCCGTTTCTCTCCCTTCTTCGGTTTCGGTCTCTCACTCTACCACCAGTCGCTTCAGACCTCTAACCCACCACCTACTGCGGGCGACCTTCGTTACCCCGAACCTTGCCTTCATGGCTGCCGACTCTCGATCCCTGAGGCCTGTCGGTAGCAACCGAACGGCCCATATTGCGTATACAGCGAGACAACTTGAGGCAGGAAATATCGAAAAACGCACATCCTCCCAACCCCGGCCGGGGGGCACCGAAGACGAACTGTTGTTCCAACCGCGGAGCGTCCGCTTCTGGCTGACGCTGCTGTGTAACTTCCTCGCGCTCTTTCTCGTTGCCCTCGACCGAACAATCATTGCCACGGCAGTCCCACGCATCTCGGACGAATTCCAGGCCTTGGGGGATATCGGCTGGTATGGCTCTGCATACATGTTGACGACAGCCTGCGCCCAGCTGCTTTTCGGCCGCATCTACAAATTCTACGATATGAAGTGGTACGTCGCTACCGCGCGCACGCCGTTGTGTATGCAACCAATATTGCTGCTGACACTACCCACACCTCGCAGGTCTTTTATTTCCAGCGTCGTCGTCTTCGAGATCGGATCCGCGATATGTGGAGCGGCTCCCAATTCGACCGCCTTCATCGCCGGCCGTGCCATCGCCGGTCTTGGCTCGGCCGGCATCTTCTCCGGTTGCCTCCTAATCATGATCCCCATGATCCCGTTGCACCGCCGCCCGCTTTTTCAGTCCATGTTCGGTATGGTTTTCGGCCTCGCCTCCGTTATGGGACCCTTGATAGGTGGCGGGTTCACAGGCAAAGTCACCTGGCGATGGTGTTTTTATATCAACCTCCCGATCGGCGCCGCGACCCTAATCTTCATGGCCTTTTGTTGGAACCCGCCAAAGGAGGAACATAAACCGGCCACGTTCGTCGTTCACGTCAAACGGTTGGATCCCCTGGGCATGATTTTCTTCCTACCCGGAGTCGTCTGCCTCTTCATCGCATTCCAATGGGGTGGCTCGACGTACGCCTGGAGCGAGTGGCGCATCATCCTGCTGCTCGTTGTATCCACAGCCTGCACGTCGGCGTTTATTGCTGTTCAGATCTTGAAGCCCGACACCGCCTCCATACCCCCAAAGATCATCATGCAGCGGAGCGTTGCATTCGGCACCGGCTACACCTTCTTCCTGGCAGGGTCTATGTTGATGTTGGTGTACTACGTACCAGTCTGGTGTGAGTCTTAACTTCACAGAACCGGAGCTGAGACGCTCTGGTGTGCTGACTTGGTTCTAGTCCAAACCGTCAAGCAAGTCGATCCCGTGCAATCGGGCATCGACACACTCCCTCTTGTACTGAGCCTAGTCGTCTCAAGCGTTTTATCCGGCGGCATCACGCAGAGGATGGGCTACTATGTCCCGTCGATGCTGGTCGCCCCCGCAATCATGTCGGTTGGCGAGGGTCTCCTGAGCACGCTCCACCGTAACAGCCCGAGTTCACACTGGATTGCCTTCCAGTTTCTCTCCGGTTTTGGTCTAGGGTTTGGGATGCAGACGGCCGGCCTTGCCATCCAAACCGTCCTACCAAAAGAGGACGTTAGCACAGGCATCGCGATCAACTTCTTTGTCCAGCAACTTGGCGGGGCCGTCTTTACGTCCGTAGGGCAAACTATCCTGACAAACATGCTGGTTTCACGACTTTCCGCGCTCCCGGGATTGAACCCCAAGCTCATAGTGACCGAGGGCGCGACAAAACTGTCCAAGTTGGTCCGGCCGGAAGATGTTCACATGGTCGTCGAAGCCTACAGCGACGCCTGCCGGACCATCTTCTTGGCGTCTATGGGTCTGGCATTCGCAGCCTTATTTTGCGCATGTGGCATGGAATGGAAAAGCATGAAGAAGGGCAGGAACAAGTCCAATATACCTGCGCCGCCTCCCCCTCCAACGCCCCCCGCCTTGCTGGGGCCGTCCTCCTCCGGAGCAAGTATTTCTGACGGCCCGAACTGGCCTCTCCCCGGAAAGCCATTCTTTGTTGAGGACGCCAAGGGTCGTGAGAAGCCTGGATCGCCACGACGCAGCACGACCAAGCCAAAATCACGAGATGGTCGGAGGGATGACAAACGGAGAGACGACAAGTGGAGAGATGACAAGCGGGGAGACGCCAAACGCCAGGCCGTGTCCGAGGCTAGGAAACAGGGCGTTTTGACGAAGCCGGCTCCGAGCCATAGGCCGAGCTCCAGCCATAGACGAAACCCAGGCACGGATATCAGTAAGGAGGATATGCTGGCGATAGCACTCCGCGACTGGTCTGAATTCGCGAAGGCGCATGGAGTGAGGGATGAAAGACAGAAACATGATGCTGCGTAAACGTTCGCGGATGGTTCGAAACAAGGCATTATAAGTGTGGCGGGGGAGTCTTACAAGCGTATTGTGCATTCGGGATATCAACCTGATGCCTTTCATGGCGGGTTTTCTTGTTCCATCCGGCTCGGCGTTGGCGGCGTTGCAGTGTGTCATTGACGGAATTGTGTCATTGAAGGAATATATCGGCGCATAATTGGGAAGGGAAAGTCCGAAAGCGTTCTCGGTCACTTTGATATAGAGACATATGTTAGTTGTTGTGTGGCATCACTTTATTTGCGCCCCTTGAACAAACAGCGCAGTATTGGCTACTTCGCCCCGAGTCTCTCTCCATCAATGATCAAGAATGCGAACTGCCTCCCAGCTCAGCATCGATGATTCACGCAGCGTTTAGAAATGAGTCTCTATAGCAAAGCTGAGGTGTGCGGAGTGGTCTTGATTCCGATTCCCAGGGCGTTCTACTACATGTTTACAGATACAATACACAGACAGCCATCTCTCTCCCTATACCAACCTCTCCTCCCAGCCGTAACCTGCCGCACTCCATCAATCAGTACATCGGTACATCAGTAAGGTACATTAACCCAAGACATGCCCTCCTTTCAAAACACCGCCTGATGCAAAATGAACCAACCAACCCCGCCTCTAGTAGTAGTAGTAATCGTAGTAGCAGCCTTGTCTTTTTGGTGTATAAATTAGGAACACCTCATTTCACGGACTGGCCTCGTGGCCATCGGCCGTGGTGCGTGTTGCGCGTTGTTGTCATTGGTTGTACATGTAACTTGGGGGCAAGTTACATAACTCTGGTCGTTATCTTTTCCCATCCCTTCTTTTTTGTTTCTCATCTCACGCAACCAGCCGGGGCCGGAGCCAAGTTATTTTTTGGTCTTGTCGTCGCCGGGCTTCTTGGTATCTTCGCTGCCTTCGGGCCGCTGCTGGTGGGCTGGGTGGTTGGTGAGGTTGTGCCAGAGCGACTTGAGGAAGCCTTCGTTCTTGTGGGCTTCGGGGTCGTTTTCGTCGTAACTGAACAGGAGGTTAGAACGGGTTGGAGCAGTGGGGGGGGGCAGCGTGAGCGGGTAAGGGAAGGTATTCGAGGGGGGTGGGAAAACTCACTTCTTGTGTAGGTTCATGATCCGCTTCGCAGACTTGTCGCCCATCTCGTCTGCTAGCATCTCGACGAGCGCCCGCTGGTTGGTTGAGAGGTACTTGGGCATTGCGACGCGGAACTCGACCTTGAGATCGCCCTTCCCGCCGCGCCGGGCGTTGAGCTTCGGCATGCCCTTGCCCGCGAGCGTCATCTTGTCGCCCGTGCTAGTGCCGGTGGTGACACGGACCCTGGCGTCGCCATCGAGCGTCGGGATGGTGACCTCACCACCGAGGATGGCGGTGGGCAGCGGGATGGTCGCCGTGTAGAGGATGTCGGAGCCCTGCCGGCTGAACTGCGGGTCGCGCGCCACCTTGACAAAGACGTACATGTCGCCGTTGGTGGCGCGGACGTTCTCGCCCGCCCGGCCCGTGGGGGGCGCGTCGCCCGCCCCGCTCACGCGCAGCCGCATGCCGTCCTCGATGCCGCCGGGGATGTCGACCGTGATGGTTTTGCGCTCGCGGACTACGCCGTCGCCCTGGCACGAGCGGCACTCGGAACCCCGCGGGACCGACGAGCCGGTACCGTTGCAGGTCGAGCAAGAGCTGGCCATCTGAAAGCCGCCCGAAACGAAGTGCACCCGGGTGCCTGTCCCGTTGCAAGACCCGCACTGGGACCGCTTGGCGTTCTGCTTCAACCCGCTGCCGCTGCACGTCTTACACGTCACTAGCGGTAAAGTTGTTATGTTCTTGCTTGTTCCCTTGGCCGCCTCCATGAAGGACACTGTGACCTGCACCTCCACATCTTCGCCCTCCAGGATCTCCGTCTGGAAGCCACCACGACCGCCACGCCCGCCAAAGCCCGCACCGCCAAACCCGGCACCGCCGGTGAACGCGGAGAATATGTCGTCAAAATTGACGTTAGCGCCGAAGCCGCCCGCGCCGCTGAACCCGCTGAAGGGGTGGCCGCCTCCGAACGGATGGCCGGCGCCAGGGCTGGGGCCGCCACCACTCGGGTCGAACCCCGCAGCACCAAACTGGTCGAATTGTTCTTTCTTCTTAGGGTCGGACAAGATTTCGTAGGCGGACTGGATCTCGGCGAACTTGTCTTTGGCAGTTGCATCCTTGTTCGTGTCCGGGTGGTATTTCTTCGCTAGGCCATAGTAGGCCTTCTTGATGTCGGACGGTGACGCGTTCTTGCCGACGCCTAGGGCGCCATACGGATCCCGCGGAGTGGCGAGTAACCGGCGGGTAGTGTGGAAATAGACCTGTTGTTCAGTGTGAGCGGCTGTTGGAAAGGTCGGAAGTGGTATTTGGAGACCAACCCTGGGTCGGGAGATGGGCGGCTGGCTCCGTGGCTTCGGAGATGGGCGACCGGAAGCCCTGGATACGACCGAGTAGGCGACGGCAGGGGCCGACCGGCTGGCGCATCCCTTGAGCCTTTGGTGACGGCATATTTGCGATGGTGAGAGGTGCCGCGCCGGAAGGGCCGCTTTGGGAAGAATACTCGCGCTCATCTCGTTCTACTTATGCGAATTTCTGCAATTGGCATACCCGCGACAACCTCCGGGATAAGTCGCTGTTGCACCTCGCAGTGTAAAATTTGTGTTGTTGATCTCGAAGTTGTCTCTGCTTCCTCATCAACTCCTCGCAACAACTTTTTCTGGGCCCAATCACGTATCGTTAAAGATCGGAGAGATGCCGGGCTTGGCAGCCTGAGGCACATCCACCGCTGTTCGAGAAACCACCACCACCCTCTGTGGGGCGCGTTTGTGGATAACTCGCGCTGAGGTACCACTTTAGCGAGGTTACCACCTCCAAAACCAACCGAAGTCCATACATACCATGTTCTCGACCTTCCTTTTTTCTGCAACTTCCTGCTTTTGAGAGAAAGACAGTACTAATAGTTACACATACTTCCTTATTCTCATTTTCTTTTGGCCCATCCCCCTCCAGCCGAGGGAGGCCAGTGTACTGAGCCGGTACCTGATCGTTAAAGCCACACTCCCTCACGCTCTGCGGGTCCCACCTCTTGGCAACGCGCGAACTCGTCGTTAATTGCAGAGTTCGCGTGCGCTCGGCTTTTCGCGGATGATTGAGCTCTCGCAGTGTCTCACCAGATTTTGATTGAGAAACACACATAAAAGTTCCAGACATGTGTTGCGAGAATGGTAGTCAATTCCAAAGAAGAAAAAAACGCTGTCAACTCCACCACCTTATTTAGGCGATGGTTTGACGTACTGTGTACATACAACTATGCACGGGTATATTCCTAATCATGATTCCGATATCCATGCTGCAAGGCGCGCTCGCTGTTGTGGCTGCAATGCGTGGGACCAAAAGAGTGCTGTTTCCCTCCGTCCTTTGTGTGGGTCCTGGTCTAGGTCAAGTAGATTCATCGCTCTGCGACTGGATGTATGTATTCGCGTCGTTGTGGTTTGCTTTTCGTCACCCCTTGGCTCCGCACTTTATGGAGAAATTCGACGATGATGTCGTTCTCTTGCACGCCCAGGCCGTTGAAGTGCTTCCGCACTACATTGGTCAACTGGTCCTTGTTTTGTCTTCGGAGTTCTTTGCGTTGTGCGATCGTCGGCGAGTAGAGCCCAATGCTCCCCGGTTGGGTCAGTACCCATTCGTGGTGGTCGCTGACGAAAGTGGTTGGCGTCTTGAGACGGTATGCTCGGCGGTAGGCGTGGAGGACTTCTCTCTCGAAAGCGGGCCATTGTAGCTATAGAAGGCAACAAAAATGCATTAGAGAGTGCACTCAAATGAAGAGGAACAAAACCAGGGACTGAAAGTGGAGGGACCACCTACACCTGGAGGGCTGGCCTCTTGTGCGTTGGCTGCCGCGTCGGGGGCAGCAGCGACAGCAGTTGCCGTAGAGCTGGCGTTTGTCACCTCGCGCAGGTTGGAACCCGCACTGCTGGCAACCCGCCGCATCTTGGATCCGCCGCCGCTTCCATTCTTTTCTTTGGCGGTCGGAGTGTCGATCTTGGAATCGTCCTGACCGCCCCGGGCGGCTTTTGAGGGGGGCATCGCGAAAAAGGCTAGGAAAAGAAGGGACTGTTTGTGCCGAATGATGCGTCGAGGGGAGTTCTAGTGGTGTTTACTGGTCGTAACTCGATTTGGTTACATCCTACGGAACAGGACTCGGAAATCTACGGCGGCAAGGTGCTGTGGGAGGAGTGGGCATTGCGTGAGAGGGGTCTCTGGCTGGAGACGGAAAGAGATTGCAGCCCTGCGTTGCAAGGCACAGGGCAACAAGCGCGGGCTTCCCCAGGCTCTGACGACACAGGGTACTTTTTGAGCCCTGGTTGGTGGATGGTGTGGTGTGGCTGAGGCGCGGCTGTCGGCGTCTCGTGCCACAAGAACCGGCTCGTTGGGTCCGGGGTCCCGTCCCCTGCTGTGGATGGAAGCTTGCGCCATGCCGCTCGACGCCAATTAAGCTGGCATTTCTCGGGTCGGTAACATCGTCGTCTCGTCATTCGTGATTTTGTTGCCTTGTGCTTTGAAGGGAGGAAAGCGCTTCATGTCCTCGTTTTGCCATTTTTGGATTTTCCTTTTTCATTTTTTTTTCTCAACTGGGCTGTTTGGTAAGTGAACCGAGAAAGCAACGCAGAGGGTATTGAGGATGTGTGGGGGAGGGGATGTGGGTTCATCCGGAATTGTCGGTCTTCCGTTCCATACCACGGAGTTTTTCGCCTCCTCTGAAGTGATGAAGGACAGTGTCGGAGCTCCTGTTCAATTGAGCTTGTCTGGAGATTTCTGACCGCCACTCGTTGAGTTGAGACTGATGGACAGCAAAGACAAAGGCCGATTACGAATAGAGGAAAGAAAACAACGACGAGCATGCTGCAGCCTTTGCAGTTCATGCTTTTCCCAGGACGGCTCGTTCCTTGTGTGGCACCACCTCAGACGCTGGAGTGAGCCCTTTTCTGTCATGGAGGGCACCCACCTCCCCGGTTCAGACGCAGAGGAGCTCACGTTTTGGTCGACGTGCAGATGGCAGACCGCCACGAAGGACACCGGTGGCTGCACACTGAACCCTGGGCCCCGGTCAGGTGAGGTCGGTGGTTGGCACTCCAGCTCTTCAGAAGGCTTCGTCCGCTTGTGAGGCTGGAGGACGAGACCCTCGCCGACACCCCACGCCCAACGGCAGTGCAAAAGCTCCGCGTCGATCTCCCACGCCAACCCCACATCGGCGGCCTTGCTTCAACGACAGGAGCTGATGTCTTGGCCTACCACGAGATGCTGAGCGAATTCGGGATTCGGGAATGAGGCCTGGTAAGACAGACCCGAAGATCTTTCCCGGACCAGTGTCAGCCAGGGCGTTTGCCAGGTCCTCGGGTTCGTCTGACAACGCCCGCGAATCCAGTGGCAATGCCAATTTTGTCTGAATCTTCACGCTGGTGTCAAGGTTGGGGGTTACGCAGGGGTGGTTCTGTGAGCATTCGGTGTGGAGGACGGCGGATCAGTCTCGTGTTGATTGGTGCCGCCAGGGCGTCGCATCTGCCTGCCCATCCATCGTCCTTGTTGATCGATCGAAACTAGGATTATGAGGGAGTGTACTTCGTACATACATAGTTACATGTTCGGCCCAGGGGGTCTCGGTCAAGTTGCTGGGCACCCGGGCTAGCCGTGTTGGAAGTTCGGTCTCTGGGTTGCGAAACCAGTTAATCCGGTCCGGGAGAGACGGTTTTTGTCCTTAGGCAGGTTCCGAGAAAACGCGACTGCAAAAAAGGGTGATAAAGCTTCGATCACAAGCTGAATTTCGATCATCGGGCCAGCCGATTGGGCAGCAAGACTACCGAACGTTTGATGAGGTTTTGGCTTTAATAACGATGGCGAAGGAAAAGCGGGGAGGACAAGCCAGCTTCGACACAGCCGACCAATTACACGGAACTTCTCCAACCCCACACCTTCTTCAACGAACCGATTCACATGCAGGGATCCCATGCCACGCACCAGCCAAAGGAACAAATCCCACGCCGCGCTCGACGATCGAGGCTACTTCAACACGAATGCCAGGGCACCACAAACGCCACAAACAGTAGTGAGTCCGCAGCAAAGCGGCCACGCCAGCTTCCAGTAACCACCGCTGTTTCCCCCGGTTTATTCTCAAGATCCTCGTGCTTGTGCACCAACTCCAGACTCCGCCGCCCCGAGGGAGGAGGAGGGCACGAGGGGGCGGAGAAGCGGGGTCAGCTTACCACGAGAAAAGGAAAAAGGGGGAAAGCCGTTCTCTCTGCAGCATCATGAGACGCAAAAACGGTGGGCCGGAAATGAGAAGTTGATCGCGGCAAGAGGGACACCGGTCTTCGTAGAACGGGTTGTGTCGCTGCCAACATGCTCTACCAAGCAAGAAGACTCTTGCTTGTGTTGGATGTTGCCCATTATCCGGCTCCCACGAGTCAACGCCCCAGGCGTGTCTGGAGGCGGGTTCCAACGAAGCCGCGCCGCATCCGAGATCTGGCCAAGATGCGAAAATAGTGGGGACCATCAAGGAACCTTTCCCACCGCGCAAGAATAGAGAGATCGGTGGAGGTCGTTGAAGAGAGCTTATGCGGTGCTCTCAGTTGCGCGAAGGAGAAACTCGGCGATCGCCAATGCGCCTCGGCAGTTCCCTTCGATGTGCGGGCGTCTGGGCCCATCGACAGCTTCCGGGATGCTCAAACGATGGAGCATCTGACGCCTGCGGGAACGGTTGCAAGGACCCTGCTCGCTCCTCTCCTTGCCAGTTGGAACCCCGCTCCCCGGAGCCGGGTAGCCGGCCGCAAGATACCAGATCTCTTCTTGAGGGGAATTCGATGGAGAATCGATCCGACATGTAACGTTAGAAGCTCGGTTGATATTGACCAACACGGGGACGCCCCTTAATGCACCTCTTCTGCAGTAGCGAAGCGCAACCACAGGTGGCAGGAGCAGGTACAGACAGGCAACGGACGACAGACACATGAGCTCAAAACCGCATGGGTTGGAGCACCCCCGCCCCTGGTTTTGACCTTGCCTCAATTGGGCCACGCCAACACGGCGTCCTGTGGCCGTCACCATTCTCACTGTCACTTGCAGGGAATAATAAGACCCCCACACTCCCGCTGCTCATCTCTCACTCCCGCTCTCCCACGACACCGTCTCTGACCCACGGGAGCCAAGGTCGGACAGAACGTCAACGACAGGGACTCCGCAGCCGCCAGGTCGCGTGAAGGTATTCCATCCTCGGGCAAGCCCAATCTTGACCTGTGCGCCTAGCCCACCATCCCGCGCGCAACCCCCCTCGCCGTCTCCCTCCCCGAAGCTCATGAACATTAAGTAGGAGGGGCTCCAAGACCGCAACAGTCCCCGAGTGCGTCTCCGCCAACAGGTATGCATTGCATTCTCCTTCCTTCAACGCCCCCCTTGCGGTGCCATTGGTGCCACATTTCGATTTTTCCCCAGGCACGCAGCCGTTCCAATCCGGATCCGAGTTTCGAAACACAAAATTACCCCGGGATTGGAGGCTCGGGGCGGCCCATCGCGGAGTCGACCTGGACTGTGCGCAGATGTCCGTGGAGCTCTGGGTTGACAGCCGAATCTGGACACGGGCTGCCGAGAGCGACTCGACGCGCAGTACCGGAGAGCCCTGCAGCAAGTCTCCAAGCCTCGAAGCGATGGGGGTGGCAACGCGAATGCTAGGTCGGGCCCGGCCGAGTTACCGGTTCGAGCTTGGGAGGTTGTTGCCTGCCAGTGCCTGCAACTGCCTGACAGACTGACTCGGAACTTGGAAGGACCCTTCCGTCCCTTGACAGGTTGGCTGGCGAGGCAGGAACCGACAAGTTTTTTTTTATCCCTCGCCCTCCCTGCCTGGTCCGCCCGGCCCTGCCCCATCGCAGTTCAGTTGAGCTCCACCCGAGCGCTTGGTCCACCAGCTTGCGTGCAGCTTGCTTGGCACACACCCCCTCCCCACCGCCGTCCACCGCGCCGTACCCCGGCCTTCCATCCATCTCCCCCCCGCTCGGTTGTCCAGGCCCTTTTCAGTCCAATGCGCGCCGGGCTATTAGCGTACCGCATTCCGTCCATTTTCCCGCGAGGAGTTCGCTTCGCATTGCTTCCTGTTCCTTTTGCTGATTTTCTCCAGACCAGGTACCGCGTAACTCCAGGTTTCTTTTTTCTCCTGAGCTGGCCAATCTGCAAGCCAGGCATCTTCCGTCGCAAGCTTTTATTCGGGAGGCGCCAGGCCCCTACGCCACTGATTTTGGTCACTTTCATCATCGGCTCCCAGCAAGTTGCGATTGAGTCTCTTCTACCGGCCATGATACCTTGAACCCACCCGGAATTGGTCTGGCGAGGTCGCGAACGAGCCCGATACGAGTTTTGTCTCCCGGTACGGTCTGAAGTAGACGCAAGACGACCCATCCCCACCCCCGGTTTTTGTATTCGCGATACTATTACGTCCCTCAACCCGCCTCACCAACAGCGCGGGACACGTTTAAACACCGGGACAAGCCTACCTTTTTCATATATCCCTACTCTCGGCTCATCCCGATTCGCCGACACCCTGCACCGGGGAATTTCAGTGCAGAGAGGCACAGCGTAACCCACAGGCCTTCCAGAGGACTTCGGTCACTGCCCGGTGTCACTTGACTGTGCGACCAGGAAGTGCCGGTGATTGCCGATGGGGTAATTGGTGGGAGCATGGCTTCGGTTCTCACTTCTCATCCGAGTGAAATCACAGCCCCCGGGCCTGCCTCTCGACCCACCCAAACCATGCCGCCGCTAACGGGGCCGCGGTCTCCGGACAATCTCAAACATGAGTCCGAGCACGAGCGGGGTCGCCGGCGCAGCGGATCCGACGACAAGGACGTAGAGGGGCTTGAATTGGATGATGCTGATGATAGGGATGGCGACGATGGAGCGCACTCCTCCAACTCGGAAGGCCCCGCGCGCAAGCGGAGGCGGAGCCGCAAGGGACTGGACAAGAAATTTGAGTGTCCCGAGAAAGGCTGCGGAAAGAGCTACTCCAGGGCCGAGCACCTGTATGTTCCGTTCCTGCAAGCGACTGACCGTGCTCGAGAGTGCTGACACAGTGCAAGTTACCGCCATCAGTTGAACCACAACCCGAAGCAAGTCTACAAGTGCGGGATTGGCGACTGCCAGAGGACCTTTGTCCGACTGGACTTGTGTAACCGGCACAAGGATCGCCACACAGCCAAGGGCTCGGCCTTGAGCCGCAAGGACTCGATGATGAGCCAGGCATCCCCCGTGACGGACAACAGACAACCCTTCCCCCCGACCGGTTCCGCCTCTCCGGAAGTCAACCGACCGGGGACCGCTTACAACAAGGGCCGATCCTTGTCTATCCAGTATCACTCCCCGAAGGACGCCATGGGGAGCCCATACACTCCGATGACGAACACGCCTCCCACAAGCTACGCGAACGGAGCGCCAAACGGTGTCGATTACATGCATCACGACCCGACTTACGGGCACATGACCCAACGACCAGCCCACCATTCGCCCCAAGATCCGCGACGGCCATCGATCCAAACCAACGTCGGTCCTTACGGGGTGCTATCCCCCATCTCCACGCAACCCGGCTATCACAGCCAGCCTCATAACACGCCCCAGTCTGCCAACGCAATGCCCTATGTCCCACCACAAAACTTCCCCCCTTTCAGCCTCCCGCCGTCGGATTTTGCTACGTCATCGGCAGGGGCGGTCGCCCGCGACGACCAACAAGCATACGCCCCGTCAACGTCCGGCGAATACTCGGACCAGCCGCCTCAGGCGACCGGGGAAATGATGCTTCTAGATCAAATGGGCATGCAACAGACCATGCCGGTATTCGGGAGCGATAACATTCTTAATAAATCACCCTATGTCGCGATTCCCGAGGACTTTGTGGCGTATTTGTTCAATACTCACGGCGAAGCAAGCTCGCCCATGACGGGGGTTCCGATGCAGGGATACAAGTGAGTCCGGTGACAGATCTCTACAGCGCTTATTCTTTGCTGACGGTGCTGCAGCTACGGGGAGTTTTCGAACCAGTACAATGTGCCCTACTATAACGACCCGAACCAGCTAGGCTATTTCCCTGCCTCCACTGGGCCGCAGCAGGTCATGTCCGTGACGAATCTCCTGGACCAGAACCTCCCCGAATCGGTCATTTCAGAGGAGAAGACGGCCGAGATCTTCGAGTTCATCAAGGAGAGGTTCCACGAAAACGGCCATGCACCTGTTGAGCGACAGCGCGAGACCATTATCGAGGGTGACCGCAACGACGACACTCACATGCTTAGTCGCAAGATGATGCAGGCTTATATCGGGTCGTACTGGTTGCACTTCAGTGATCAGGTGCCGATCCTACACAAGCCTACCTTCTCGCCCGATAAGACGCCGAACCTGCTGCTAATCGCCATGATGACCATCGGTGCCGCGTGCTTAGACAAGGCCCACGGGCAGAAGGTTACAAAAGCCGGCGCTCAGCTTTCCAACTTCTTGGCGTGGCACCTTAGGTGGGAAATGTTCCAGGACCCGAACTGCAGGCCGCCGGCGAAGTTGTGGGTGTTCCAGACGCTCTTGCTGCTGGAGTTGTACGAGAAGATGTACTCGACCAGAGAGCTACACGAACGGGCCCACATCCACCACGCGACGACGATTACGCTGATGCGCCGCGGGAGGGCGCTGATCGGCAAATCGGCCTTGGACTCGCCGCCCAACCCCCGGGACGACAAGACCAACGGGTCCCGGCAGTCGTCGACGTCAGGGGTCGCTCATACGCCCGAGGAGTGGTGGAACCACTGGATCACCAACGAGTCGACTCGGCGCGCGGCCTTCGCGGCGTTCGTCATTGACTCGATCCACGCAACCATGTTTGGCCACTCGACCGTCATGGTTGCCCACGAGATGCGGCTTCCTTTGCCCTGCGACGACAAGCTGTGGAAAGCCACCAGCGGGCCCGAGGTGGCAAGGATTGATGCCAACCTGAATTCGGTGGGCAACAAAGCCATATCGTTCCTCGAGGGGCTGAAGCGGACGCTGAGTAGCCAGGAGGTGCAGACCAACTCGTTCGGGCGCACGATTCTCATGGCCGGTCTTCTTAGCGTAAGCTGGCACATGAACCAGCGGGACCTCCAGGTCAACTCGTTGGGAGGTGGAGTATCGCAGGCGCTTGGCGGGCGCGACAAGTGGCGGGGGACGCTGACGAGAGCGTTTGACTCGTGGAAGAGCGACTTTGACAAGACGCTGTTCCGACGCGGCGACTCCTCGTCGGATCCCTACAACTACGACGCGTCGAACCGCAACGAGGCCAACGTCGTGTTTGAGAGCCGGATCGTGCTGCATCACCTGGCGCACATGGCGATGCACGTCGATATCGTGGATTGCCAGATCTTTGCGCGGGCAAAGAGGCTACTCGGTCGGGCGATCGGGCCCCAGGACCTCAACAGCGCGCAGCGGCGCATGAAGGACATCTGGGCGCCGTCCGCCAAGGCCCGCGACGCGACGTACTACGCCCTCAAGTTCCTACAGTCGGTCATGCTTCCGGATACGGTGGGCACGCCAGGGTCGTCCAACGGCGGCTTCCCCCAGGAGCCATACTCGGCGAGGGACGACGTGCTCCTCAACCGGCCGTGGGTGCTCTACTTCGCGGCGCTAGTAGTGTGGTGTTACGGGTTTGCGCTCGAGGGCGCCAGCCCGACCATCCCGATGCCGGCGACGCAGCAGGACAAGGTCCGGCTCATGCGCGACTATCTCGCCAAGTACGGCAACGTGTCGTCGCCCGAGGAGCTCAAGTCGATGAAGGGCATCAGCCACAACACACCGGTGCTGATGGTGCTCAAGGACGCGTTTGGCGACTCGCGGTGGGAGTTGTTGCACGAGGGTGCCACGCTTATGAATAACTGCATCAATCTTAACGCGGGACAGGGCGTTGTCTAAGCTTTCGAATCCGCAGGTCGTCTTTATGTAGAGACGGACTGCGGTTGTGCAATATTGGAAATTAAGCCAAGGGTCGGCGGGATTTGTTGACGTTATTTACAATTACATCTTTCTCTGTATGGGCAGGCAGCTATGATACGAAGTTTGGGGGATATTTGACACAAAAAGATGATATACCTGGGAGGAGGGACTCTGGAGGCATGAAGGAGCAGGAGCAACATTTGGGGGGTGGATGGCATTCTTCATTTCAAGCGAGCATGGCTCGGCAACCTTATTTTGTTTTGATTTCCTTTACCTATACCCCCTTTTCTGTACTTCAAGTATAAAGGAATGATACCTTTGCGATGCATGCGGAGATGTCGTCATTTTGATCTCTTGACAATTGGTGAGACCGAGGTCGGCTTCAGGCTTCGGGCCCGCTTTTCCCGGGCTTGTGATAAAGGAGCGGCAGCTTTTGGTAGGAGAGGACTTATTTTATCCGTTTGTATGTACATAACATACAGGGACTCTCTCCAAAAACAGCAGCATCCCTATTCCAACTCATCGGCAAACCCGGATCACAACCTGGGAAACTTGCATGGCCGGCTGTATGACAGTTAAGGGGTTCGAGTCTAATTCTTTGTCCATCATCCCCTTAAACCAATGAAACAAGACCCTCCCTCCATTAATTAAGCTTTCCTCGACCCTGACTGCCGCGGGGTTTCACGCTATCGCCGCTCTTTCCGAGCCGTGGGGTTACCTATCGGACTTGGATACTTTGACCATGCATTTCATTCATTCATCATCCATTGCTGCTTGAGATTTTATCGAGACTTACCAATTGCCCACTTTCGTCTCATTCAATCGTAAAAATGGCGGCCACTCTGGTACATCTCCCATCGGAGATCCTACACAACATTCTCAGCTATGTCGATCCGGAAGACCTGGCCTGGCTTCCTCTCACATGCCGCTCCCTCAACAACTTCATCAAGGGCAATAACCCCCTTTGCCGGGCCATCTACCTGCGCATCTTAGTATGCTAGCCCGTCCTCACACTCACACCCCCTCCCCAATACTCTACTCAACTAACCCTCCCAGGACGAACCCCCAGTAAGGGACCTCGACTTCGAGCAAGAGCTCCACGACATCGTCAAGCTCAAGAAACTTTGCCTGTCCCAGCAGTCCACCACCAGCAACCGCCCCAACCAACACCCCCAAACCCACCTCCCCTTCGTCCACCGCACCGTCACCCGCCTCCTCAACCACGCCATCACCGTCCCCACCACCAACCCCACCAAGAACAGCAACAACAACAACAACAACAACAACAACGACGATAGCACAACCACAACTACCACAACCACCAACAGTCCCAACAGCAGCAGCAGCACCACCACCAAAAATGCTACTAATAACACCACCACCCGCACGCGCGAGTCCCGCGGCCGCACCTTCCCGGAATCAGAGAACGTGCGCTTCCTCGCGACGCTCTTTGAGGCAAGGCCAGCCGCCCGGCGCAAGTTCATGGCGCGTTCGTTCTTGTATGAGCGGGCGCATGTGCTGGGGGTGAGCGGGTTTGGCGGCGGTGGTGGTGCGGAGGTAGAACAGGGACAGGGAGGGGGGTCTAGGTTGGCGGGGGGTGGGAGTGGGGGTGGGAGTGGGAGTGATAGGGGTGCGTTGTATGGATGGCGCATGCCCCGTGAACCCCGCGAGGCGTGTCAGATGAGCGCGAAGCTGCATTGTCTGTACGGTTGGGGCCTGGGCTTCGAGGGCGGCGGGCGCCCCGGCGCGACCGAGGACGCATCCTGGGGCCAGGCGCTCACCTTCGCGCGCCAACGGGGCGGTGTCTACCCGCTTGCGTGCTCCAAGGTGTATGACCTGAGGGAGTATACGAGGGGGACGAAGTGGGGGCCTTTTCTGGACCTCGGCGGGGGGGAGGATGCGGAGGTGAGGGTCGATTGGGAGAAGGTGGAGGCTATTATGGTGGTGCTGGGGGCGAATATCAGGTGCAAGGGCGTGGAGCGGTTCCCCATCTTTTGGCAGTTCTGGGGGAAGCCGTTTGCCGGGAGCTGGAAGGGGAGTTATATCCCCTGGTCGCGGGACAGGGAGAAGGGGGAGGAGGGCGAGGTGAAGGAGCTCGACCAGCTGGACCCCTACGGGGTTGCGGGGAGCTGGTTGCGGGCTGTCAGTTTTCTGGGTAAGTCCCCCCGCCCTTCCGTCCGCCGGTCGATGGCACCAGTTCGGTACTCACGCGATCCAGACTTTAGCGATTTCTTCCACTTCAACTTCCCCACCTTCGACGAGCTACCGCCCGACGTGCCGCGCCCGCCCATCAACGTCGGCCAGGCGACCCGGCTCATCCTGATGCGCATCCGCGTGGCCAAGGTCGAGCCGCCCGGGCCCGGCGACCACCCGGACCACCCGGTCACGCACTTCGCCGGCTTCTCGCGCGCGGTGGAGGGGTCGTGGGAGGCCGACGCCGACGCCGCCATCCGCGGCACCGTGCGCGTGACCCCCGAGGGCGAGGTCCGCTGGACGTCGTACTCGGTCTTCCACGGCGAGGAGAGGTGGAAGAGCGAGGGCGTCCAGATCGGCGGCATCAGGTCGGCGCGCGGCGTGGTAGGGACCTGGTTTGACAAGTATGTTTCCTGCCGCGCGAAAAAATCAATTAGGGGCTTTGGGTTGCTAATGGTGGCTCGATTCTGTTCTAGGGACTTCAACCCCCAGGGGCCCTGCGGGCCGACGGCGTTTTGGAAGATCTCGGACCGCGAGGAGACAAGCGACGAGCCGCAGGTTTTGTTGGAGGATCTCTATCCGATTAGTACATGATTGTGAGTTTCCCGTGTTGGTGGCAGAGGATGCTAATGGGTCGATGCGCAGTCGCTGCCGATCCGGAAGAGAAGGCCATGGACGAGGACGAGACTGCGCAGGTTGAGTTCGACCTGGAAGCTGGAGTAGGGGAACCCTTCTGGCCGGACGGTGCCGAGGATGACCTGGAGGACGAGATGGAGGGGCTATACTTTTTCGATCCCCAGGATATCTTTGACGAGTTTGATGTGCTGGATGAGGATCCGGATGAGGAGGGTTATGGACTCGATGGCGATGACGATGACGACGATGACGACGAGGACTTAATTGCTACGCTCGCGCATGGCTAGTGGTTTGCGGGCGGGCATGGTTAAAGCGAGACTCTAGACCTAACTGTGCGCTACGAATTCGAATACAACATTTGCAATAGCCAGAATTATGCGCTCAGGGGTATCCACGAGTCACTGTGCAACCTTCCACGACACCCGGGCTCCTAGCATCTCTCTCTTCACCACCCCACCAACCAACCTCGACGTCCCATCGCATACCCTATTCCCCCAAATCCAGAAACCCCCCCACCCCTCAACAACAACAACAACAACGACGACGACGACGACGATAACCACCCACCCAACAACCCAATCACCACCTTAAACCTTAGCCACCCCCGGATCGGTATTGACCTTGCCGTGCTCGCACGTCGCCAGCACGGCGCCGTCGTCGGCCCGCCGCATCGTCCCGCGCAGGCTGCACAGCCGCTGCCCGACCTGCACCAGCTCGCACTCGACCAGCACCGTGCTGCCGGCGGGCGCGGGGCGCAGGTAGGTCGTGTTGAGGGTGCGGCTTACGCCGAGGTAGGACCTGCTCTCTCTGTTAGTTTGGTTTATTTTGGGGGGAAGGGGGGGGTTAAAGGGGTGGGGTTCTAAGGGGGTAGGTAGGGGAGAGGAGGGGGGGGGGGGGCGTACCAGAAGCCGGGGCGGGCGACGACGGCGAGGACTGTTGAGGTGCAGAAGTCGAAGAGGCTCGCTGTGCAGCCGCCGTCTGTGTGTGTGGGGGAGGATGTTAGTGTCGGACGATCACATGGGAGTATTTCTATTCTCTCTCTCTTTCTCTCTGTGAGGGTCAATGCCAGATGGACCTACGCAGGTTGTTAAGCCGGTTGCAGTGTACCGGCTGCACGGTGAAAGAAAAGGTCACCGAGGGATGGGGTCCGTCAGCGGAGACGGAGTGAACCGTCAGATGGGGGAAGAGGGACTTTGTCCATTCCTGATGCCAGAAAATGAGGTTGTTAGTTGAATGTCATCTCAGAACAAGAAAAGGGGTAGCCGAAACCTGCCTGGTCGTCTGCGTTGTCGACTGTTGCGGCGAATTGAGAGATCAGCTCACGGATCCGTTCCTCGCC
The DNA here is from genome assembly GCF_033439085.1 of Chaetomium fimeti. Classification (NCBI taxonomy): domain Eukaryota; kingdom Fungi; phylum Ascomycota; class Sordariomycetes; order Sordariales; family Chaetomiaceae; genus Chaetomium; species Chaetomium fimeti. The sequence goes on from NW_026944335.1 coordinate 653,823, forward strand.
GGTGAGATCGAGGTAGGTGTTCGCATGTTTTTCTTGCTTGGCTCGAGGGTTCGACATGGTTGCGGTGGTTGTGTCGTGTAAGAGAGTTGGGGAGAGATGTATGGAATTGGATAATAAAAGGTGTGATATGGCCCGGATGCTTATATCCGACCTTGACTCCCAAAGGATTCGGATTGCAAACCTGGAATGTTACCAAACTCTCTCTCGGTACAAGAAATCTGTCAGATAAAATTGGGGATAAGTCTTCCCTGCATAAGAATCCCAACTTCAAGGTTCTCTCTCTCACTCATCAACCACAACTTCAGGCACACCAACCCAGGTTATAGGGGACCAGGGGCTACCCGCTGTGGGGCCAAACCCCGCCGAGGCCGTTCCCCAAATTCCGGGGCCATGTGCCTCGGCATTGGCATTGTAATCCCTGCTTGATTAGCCGTCGCCCCCATGTCGCGATTGTTATCGCATCTTCACCTGTCAGCCCGTGCTTTCAACATTCAACAACCCAAACTCAACACCTCGATCCAACATCCCGAACCCTCACCATCACCATCACAAATGCGACAATAACGCCCCTCCACCAACCCGAACCTCCACCCAAACCCAAAAACAAACACAAAAAATGGAGTTCATCCCCGCCCTCCAATCCCGCCTCGACGAGCAAAAGCCCTCCCTCTTCGAACTCCTCTCCGAACAGCAGCTCTCCGCCCTCCTCCCCCCCACCCTCCGCTACCTCCTCACCCTCCTCACCCACCGCTACCCGCGCCAGCTCCTCCACGTCCTCAACCGCTTCGACGAGATCTACGCGCTCGGCGCGCTGCTGGTCGAGCGCCACTACCTGCGCACGCGCGCCGGCGCCTTCACCGAGCACTTCTACGGGCTCAAGCGCGAGCGCGCCCTCGCCGCCGAGCTCCCGCGCGCGTCCGCCGCCGCCCCCGGCGCCGTGCGCGATGCCCTGCGTCTGAGCCGCGGCGATGTGTGGCGGAATCTGTTGGTGGTTGTGGGGATTCCGTATCTGAAGCGGAAGTTGGACGAGGCGTACGAGGTGGATGCCCCCCGCGCGTTGCTGGGGGCCGCGTATAACCAGCGGCCGGCGGCCGGGGCGGGCTGGAGGGAGAGGGTGGTGTTTTGGTGGCGGTGGTTCTTGCGCAGGGTGTACCCCGGCGTGAACGCGGCGTATTATATGGCGATGTTGGCGTTTAATTTGGCGTATTTGTTTGACAACTCCAAGTACCACAGCCCGTTCCTGTGGATGATTGGGACGCGGGTGCGGCGGATGAACGGGGCGGATTATCGGGCGATTGAGGCGCTTGAGGAGAAGATGGTCAAGAGAGGAGGGGCCACGACGATCAGGGCGAGGATGCTGGGCGGGCTGTCGATGGTGCTGCCGACGAGTATCTTCGCGCTCAAGTTTTTGGAGTGGTGGTATGCGTCCGACTTTGCCAAGCAGTTGTCGCGGAAGGCGGCCGAGAGCCTGGATCTGCCACCGCCCGTTGTGACGGGGTTGCCGGAGAAGAAGGCACAGCCGAAGGAGGAGAAGGACGCGGAAAAGGAGGAGGAAGAGGATATTGACGAGGAGGAGAAGGAGAGGCGGGCGATCGAGAAGGCGCCCATTGCGGCGTCGTCACTCCGGCCCATCTACACGGTCCCTGCGCCAGAGGACTCGGACCATTGCCCCATCTGCGAGGGCGAGATCACCACCGCCGCGGCCTGCCAGACGGGTATTGTGTACTGCTTCGCCTGCATCCACAAGTGGCTTACCGGCACGCACGCGCGGCAAGAGAAGTTCATGGCCGAGAGGGCGGGCAAGTGGGAGAGCGGCGAGGGGAGATGTGCCGTCACCGGGAGGCGGGTCCTGGGCGGAACCGAGGGGCTGAGGCGGATCATGGTGTAAAGTTTGTAAACTGTAATGATGACTGTATCAAAAGCAAGGAGCCGGGATAATGTTTTGTGATTATTAGATCTAGGTCGCGTGGTATGCCATGTGCTATCCGAAACGTGTATAATACAAGAAGCCAAATCCTACAAGTTCTTTTCCCCCCATTCTATTCTTCTATAAGCTGCACGCACTCGCCCTGTGGCCAACACTTCTACAAATCCACCACCGTCACTGGATTGCGCAGCTTCCCGCTATTCCCGTACATGAGCGACACGTTGGCCATCAGCCCGCCATTGTTGGTCCCTGGCCCAAGCATGATCCACTTCCACAGGATGCTGGCGACGCCGTACCATAGCACGTTAAAGGCGTCGACCCAACGGGCGCTCGGCACCATGTCGTAGAATGGTCCGCTCTCGGGCCGCGACATGAGCGACTCGTAGGCCCGTTGGCACTCGTCGTAGTAGACGGCCTCCTTGCCGTAGCCGTAGTGCGCGTGGCCAAAGATGTGCAGCTTCGGCTTCACGCGCCAAACTTCGTTGAGCAGACCGTCGCAGCCGAGGCCGAGGTCGAGGTGGTGGCGCTAGCGATGTCAGTCACCCTCATGAACCTCCCAAGCAAAGGGGCCTACTCACCGGCGGCGTATGCGTGACCAGCACGTCCGTCTCGTCCGGCACCCTCCCCTTCCACGGATGCTTGTCCTTTTCATACTGTAACCTACTCACCCCATCAGCAAGCCCCTTCCTCCCTCAGCCCCGGAAACAAACACAACAAAAGAAACGAAAAGCACTCACGCAAACCCCTCCCCACACCACGGCACCGCCCCCCAGCCGTACACATTCAACCGCCTCCCCCCTTCAAACGCCAACTCCACCCCCCGATCACACAGATACTCCACCCCCGTCCAATCCACCCCCTCCCCCTCCCCCTTCCCAGCAGCAGCACCACCACCACTCCCACCACCACCACCCATCTCCTTCCTCACCCCCTCATCCAACCACCCATCATGATTCCCCCCCACCACCACCTTCCACCCATGCGGCAGCCCCCTCAACCAGTCCACCTGCCTCTGGATCTCCGCCGGCGTGCCATCCACGGTCAGATCCCCCGCATGGACCAGCAAATCCCCCGGCGGCACCGCATACCCGGGGATCAGGTTGTGGGTGTCGGACAGGCACACGACGCGGATGGGCCGCCGGCCGCGCGGCGGGTGGAAGGGGTGGCCGCGGAGGGGGAGGAGGAGGTGCCGGTAGATGAGGCGCGTTAGCCATTGTAGGGGGGAGGCCAGCAGGTGGTCGAGGGCGGTGGGGCGTTCCCAGGGGGAGGGGCGGCGGAGGTGGAGGAGGATGAGGAGGTTGTTGAGGTGGTGGAGCATGGTTGTGGTTGGTTTTTCTTTTCTTGTTATTTTTTTTTGGGGGGGGGGGGGGGGGGGGGGGGGATTGTGGTGTGGCGAGGTGGGTGGATGTGAGTGAGGCAAGTGAGCTGAAAAGAGGTTTGAGACCCAAATGGTGGTGCTGGTGGGTTGCTGAGTCTACCTGTTGTGGTTTCAAATCCAATTAATTAGAAGCAAATCCGGCGTTACACGGCCGGTCGTGGTGGGACGGTGTCATGGCTTTTAAAATGATGGAATGCGAGATGTTGATGTGGACGTCAGAAGGCGCAGATCACCAACCAAAGCCAAGCAAGAAGGTTGAGAGGCCATTCAACCCTAACCCTTTGAATGCCCGTCGGCAGCCAGGTTCAAGTTCAGCGGTTAGGGTGGTACGAAGTGGGAGGACCGTCGAGATATCTTCACGCCAAAGGGATAACAATAACAAACCACCAGATGATAGTTGAAACTTGAAAATTTAGGACTAGGTACTTAAAATTATTACTCAGGTATCTCGCTCATCACTCGTCTATCCTTTTTTGGTACAACCCTGCAAATCCAATCCAAACTCCAACCACAACCCGAATGCATCAGGTATCTCAAGGAACAGACAAAAGAAAAAAAACGAAAAGAAAAAAAAACAATCTATCACTCATCCCAACTCAATCCCCAATCCAACCCTCAATCCACCCTCCTCCTCCACCCCGCCTCCCCATACTCGGGCAACCCCCCGCGATCCGCAACCTGCCCATCCCGCCCCGCCGCCAACATCCAACTCCCCCTCTCCCCCCCTTCAAACCCCTCCCCCTCCGGCGGCGCAAGCAGCACCCGCGGCCTCAGATGCTCATCCGCCGCCGCCTCCTCAAAACTCGGCGGCCCACCCGCACCCTCCTCACCCTCCTCAACCTCCCCGCTTTCCCCCACCACTGCTGCGGGCCCCGAAGAAGGAGATTGCGATTGCGACTGCGACTGCGATCCGACAGCCACCTGCAGCGGCACGACGAGCGACAGCGAGTTCGACGCCCCCTTGCTGGCGAGCGCGACGGTCAGCTGGACGGTGTAGACGCGGCTGGCGATGCAGGAGTGGAAGGTCGGGACGAGGGTCTTCTTGTCGGTGGGCAGGGAGAGCGGGATGGCAAGGGTTGCTGTGTGTTGTTGCGGTTGCTGTTGGTTTTGGGACTGTTGATGGGGTTGGGATGGGTTGGCGTGCTGCTGCTTGGGGGAGAGGAGGTGCTGGTGGGCGAGGTCGCTGCTGCTGCTGTTGCTGGAGTGCAGGCTGCTGCCGTAGCCCGAGTCGCGGCGGGCGAGGGGGGCGGGGGTTGGTTGTTGGGAGCTGGAGGTCCATGCGGGTTGCTCGGCGAGGGTGACGGGCGGGAGAGCGGTGGAGGTGAAGAACTGGCCGCGGCGGTCGGTGAGGTAGGGCGCGTTCCACTCGCCGAGGTTGGGGAAGGAGGCGATGGTGCCCGAGGAGTAGTAGGTGTGCGCCGTCACCTTGGCTGTGACACCCGTGATGGTCGGCGGCAGCGCGCGCGGGGACGCCGCGTCGAAAGCCAGCCGGATGTGCGCCATCGGGTGCGACATGACGCGGCGCCCGTCCGCTGAGAGCACCGCCGCCCCCGGCTGGATGGCCTCCGCTGTGATTCGGCCAAGCTTGGTGGCGAGGATGTTCTTGCGGAGAGTCTTGGCTTTGGACATGCGGTAGAGGCGGTCCTTGGCGGTGATGTTGAGTGGCGGGTCTTCCGGGCTCGCGGGGAGGACCCGGAGGGGCTGATTCGCTTCCATGATGCGGGTCTTGTGGTCGCCGTCGTGGCGCAGAACGCGCGCCGTGATCTTGTACTCGACCTGGGCCATGAGTGGCGCCATGTCATCGCGCTCCCAGCCACCAAGGCTAGGCGGGAGCCGCACGTGGTGGTCTTGCATGGCGTCCGAGAGGCGAGCGTGGTTGCACGCGTTGATGGTGAGCTGGCTCGGGATCACAAAGTTGAAGGGGACAGTGTAAGTCTGGCCGGTCTCGAGCACCCTCGGCACGGGGTAAGTGGACTCGGGAATCGGCATGACCATCTTGAGGAACGTGTGGGTGACTTCTTGCGGCGCCGACAGGCCCTCGAACAAGGTCTTGGTGTAGCCGAGCAGGAGGATCTGGATTGAGTCGAAGCTGACATCGCGCTTGGTTGTGATGGTCAGGTCGCCGGTCACGGGCGAGAGAGAAGTGTAGACCTTGGAGCTGTAGTGGTCCTTCAGGTTCACGTTGATGTCCGACTTGGGGTACGCCATCCGCTTAGCGTGGCTCGGAGCCATGCTGGGTGAGACCATGCTCGCGGCGGAGGAGGTTAACCAAGTACCCATTGCGGCTGGTGTACTGCGAGAGAGAAGAGAGAAAGATGGAGTTCGGGACAAGAGAATAGACCCCAGTGGGACAGTAAGTTGGCGGCAGACCGGCCGGAGATAACGTTATGGCTGTTGGCCCGGTGTGTGCTGTGGTTGGTGTAACAAGAGGGGGCAGGTCCAGTGTAAGTGCTGCTGTCCAACGGCGTAGTAGGCACCTTGAGACAAGTACAGGTGTCAGGGTATCTGATGCTTGGTATGAGACAATGGAACCAAGTCTAGACGAGGGGTACCATTTCTCTTTATAAGAGGCCGTACGTTGACTCGACAGTGGGAAGAAAACAAATTCAGCCCTGTGACTGACATGGAACTTCCATCAAGTTGAACTGACTAACTTGACTCATTACAAAGCATCCGCTTTCTCTTTCTCTCCTCCCAGCAGCATCCCGCCCACCACCGCCAACTAAGCGTCATGGTTGAGCGTCCAGTGATCGACTGGCGCCCTTCTTTTTCCCGACATGGCTCGCCGTGCCTCACCCGGGCCGGGGACTCGCTCTGATTGGCGAATGCACCAATAGCGTGCGTGGTTCAAAGGGCGGCATGTGGCCCCGCAGCGCTTCCCTGGCTGCACTAGCTGCACATCCGGCAACCCAAATGGGGGTCCTCAAGGTGCGCCCAGGCATCAAGCACACCGTCTCGACCCGTCCAACTTGGAAAGTGGGGTTGACGTGGCTGTCGGTTGGCTCCTTCCGTCGATTGTCACGATCCCGTCTCAACAGCTCCTACCACATCGTCGTCAGCCAAGTGAGATAAACTGACGCGGTGGCACACCGCACAAGACGATGAGTAGATTGCATGCATATATTTCCCGCTCGAGCTTTACGTTGCCAGATTTTTGGGTAGTTGTCGTCACAAAAACAAAAGCAGAAAGCAGCGCTGTCTCTTTCCTTCCCATGACGGTTGATGATTCAATCTGGGCTCCACTGTCTGTACCCAGCACGCAACGCCTGAGCCGTTCCTGGGGGCTTGGCACCCTTGTCGCCTTGTCTGGGGAAAGGCGTGAAAGGCCCCTGTCCGGTTATCGGATGACAAACTCCCAAACCCGTTCAGGCTCAACCTCGAATCCCGCTCCCAACGCTGGTTTGCATTGATGAAGGCTGTCCGGATACGGCATAGTTGGTGTGATGGTCGGCTCTCAAGAGCCGCCTTTCAGCGGGTGCCAATGCCGTCAAGCTGCCCGGGTCCGGTGTCGGACGGCGAGACCCGAGACGCGTTGTCTCGTCCGCTCCTCGCGCTTTCACGGCCGGCCGCCCAATTGGATCCATCAGTCAGCCCAGCCCGGACCATTCCCCACACCCTCTCCGCATCCATCTGCTGCTTCTTTCAAGGCGAGCAGAGACAGCCGTTGACGATATCGATATTTGGCAGTAAACCCGAGACGAACGACCCGCCTGGAAGATGGGCTCACGATCTAACCACCAGTGACAGCTCCCATAAGAACCTCGTGGAACAAGCGCACGGAGCCATCCTTCCCGTTTCAACACCCGAGCCGAACCACATCGTCGAACATCAGGCCAGTCCTCGCTAACAGCCACCTTTGGAGGCTTAGTGCCGACCTCGCGGCGTGGATTCTCGGCTCCATCGTATCGTCCCACGGGTCAGCTTCTTGGAGTCATCGGGCAAGCAAGCTGGAAGCTGTGCACCCACACCTCCACACGAGATGCGGACTCCTTGGTAGCGGGCCCCGCACCACCTGCCAAGGCATGGATCCACGTTGCGTGCCGCGTATTTTTTTTTTTCGACATTTCTCAACCCGGGGACTTGGGACCGTCCCTCGAATTGCACACGCAGCATTCCGCGTCATAGCGCAGACCGTTGAGAGAGATGGTGTGCGTACTGGTAATGATCGACCTCGACGAGCGTTTGTCAGCCGTGGGGGGAAGCACGAGAGCTGTGTTGTTAGGATTTGGAGGTTGCAAGTTTGCGACCGGGGTTTGCGCCTTTCTGTCGACATGTCTCGTCGTTTCAAACAACCTTAAAAGATCCCTGCACTGAGTCAGGCATGCTTGGCCGCTAAGTTAACCGATCTCTGAGGCCCCACACGTTGCGGGCGAGGGCTCATGGGTCTGTGCTGCTGCTTTGTCATGAGCCATCTTAATAATCCACCTGAGCAGCTGTTTGAGCTGTCCCAACTTTGAGTCGGGTCATCACTCAAGCCCGTGTCAATATCGAGATTTTCCAGGTTCCACCGCAGAAACGAGCGCTGCGGCTGTGAAATGACCCGCAGTTGACATACACGAGGAGACTAGTCATCGTTCATACATAGAATGAAAAAGATCCCATAATTAAACGGTTATTTGTATCCAACCCGCTTGGATGCGACCTCGGCGACAATGCCGACGCTGGCCGTCTATGACTCTACATATTCTAACATGACGTGACTCGACGATTTTTTGAAGTCAACTCTATCGGCAAGCGAACAGCTCGTTCGCCCGAAGATATCGTGAACTCCGAAACAACTGTCCCACTAATTCCTCAGTCGTGCCACGAGATGTATAGCATGATGCCCGCCCCAGCCAGGATCGCCGCAAACTGCACCAGCGTCTTGCGCAGCTCGGCCGCCTTGTTAGGGCCCGTCTCGAGCAGCTCGGGGATGACAGCCACCGTTCCGACGTAGAGGAACGTGCCCGCGGTGAAGGGCAGCAGCATGTCGCCCCAGGTAAGGCTGGTGCCCCAGAGGCCGCCACGCATGCTCATCTCCGCTCCGTCGCCGCCGCTGCCGCCGCCGCCGCCAAACTCCTGCACCGCAATGCCGATGAGCGTGCCAAGCAGGGCGCCAATGGCCGTGACGAACTGCGCGCCCATGGCCTGGCGCTTGGTGAAGCCCGACTGGACGAGCAGTGCAAAGTCGCCCACCTCGTGCGGGATCTCGTGGAAGAAGACGGCGACGGTGGTCGTGGCGCCGATGGTGGGGGACGCGTAGAAGGACGCCGACATGGCCAGGCCGTCGGTGATGTTGTGCGTGAAGTCGGCGCTGCAAGCCCAGTTAGCATCATCACCCCATCCACACAACACACCCTTCATAAAACCCCCACGTACATCATGTTCAACAACCCGCCCAGCTTAACCGACGGGTTAACCTCCTTCTTCTCCACGACTACCACCTCCTCCTCCTTGCCACTCCCCTCCTTCTTCCCCTTCCTCAACCTCGCCCCCTCCTTCTCCCCAACCGCACTCGACCTCCCCTCCCCCCCACGCACATCCGCATGCCCATGCCCATGCCCATGATCATGCCCGCCCTCCCCCCCAGTAGCAATCCTCAACCCCTTATCCATGCCCACGAACACCAAAAACCCCACCAGCACGGCAACCCCCAACAACAGATTCCGGTTCGGCTCCACCAGCACGAGGCGCACGCGGTTGGGCTCGTCCTCGCCGAGGAAGATCTCGGGCAGCAGGTGGAAGAGGGTGTCGCCGAGCAGGCCGCCGACGGCGAAGGCGACCATGACGGAGAGCGAGGCCGGGTCGATGTTGGTGGGGCATAATGCGAGCAAGAAGTTGGGTGGGCCCGAGATGTAGAGGGTTGCGAGGAGGGCGTTGATGGCCGGGTGGGAGGAGGGGAACAGCGCGGTGAAGAGCCGTGCTGTGAAGGACGGGGGGTGCGCGGCGTGCGCGGTGGCTTTGAGCGTGGAGAGGTGGTTGATGATGGGGCATTCCTGTTGTTTTTGGGGTGGTTAGGTCCAGGTTTACGGGAATGGTAAGTGGAATGGAGGGGAGGTGCCACTAACTTGAAGTTGGGCGTCCAGGTCAGCGAGGGAGAGGGTTTCGGGGGAGGGCGTCACGGTTTTGTCGGAGGTGGTGTTGGCCCACGCTGCGAGGACAAAGCCCGCGAGGAGCACGAGGGCTGCGGCGCGGGTGCGCCGGAGCTGGAGGAGGGCCATTGCGACGGGTTGCGCGGGGCAATTGAGGTGTCGCGGGATGTGGGCAACGGCGTCGGGACGGGATGATGAAGGAAAAAGGGGTCGCGTGTGGGAAGTGGATCAAAGGCCAGCTGGTCGAAATTGGCAGGAGGGTAATCTTGCCAAGCCCGGAGCCCATAGGGCTGAGCCTGGGATCTGGGGCATGATCGGATGGGGAAGTCGAAAGGTCGATCCCGCCTGTCAATATTTGGGCATTGTCGTTGTCTCGAATCTCTCGGTGTTTGTTTTCCATGTATCAGATTCAATTGGGCTCAATGGTGGTGTTTGCCGGGTATTTGTGGTTCTCGGTGACAGTTCCAGGTACTCGGAACCGGGATGGTGGGCCATTAATTAACGTTAATTAACAGATCAGATAACAGAGATGCTACCTGTATCCCGGCAAAAAACCCCGTGCTCATGGTTCCAAACACCACACACCGGGGGAGCGGATGGAAGGTAGCATATCTGTCGGCATGTAGAAAAATCAGGTATGGACGGGACGCATTCACTACACGAGCTTGACATCGAGATACGAAGCTTATTCGCATTTCAAACAGGGACACAACTCCCTGACCACGCATCCCAAGTTATGACCAGTCTCCCAATAGTCGTTGATCAACTCGTTGATCAGAATATTTCACCGAGTATGGTAAGTCATTTAACTCCTAAGCCTGTCCGTTTGAATACCCTGCCAACCGAACCAGTTATTTATCGAAGGCGACATCAACGCCGCAGCCCTGCCAGAAGCCTGCCCAGTGATCTCGCTCACTCAGCATCGCACGCCTCATCGTCCCCATCTGTCCCCTTAGCCTCACCACATGAAAGATCAAAAAGCGGCTTTCCCAGACCCTCCCCAACGATCCCAAAGCTCGGCTCCGGCGTCCCCTTCCCCGCATCGCGCAGCGTATACCACCACACATCCACCTTCCCAAACAACCCACAACCCACGTCCCTCCAAAACCTCCTCGCATTCTCCGCCGACGGCACCGCCTCATTCACCGTCTTCCCACTCACCGGAAACCCCGTCTCCGTCACCCACACGGGCTTCCTCCTCCCCTCCCCACCCTTCCCACCCTTCCCACCCACCGCAACCCCCACCGTGCTCTCCATCGCCTGCCCAAACAACAGCCTCCCCTCCTCCACCCCATTCACCACCCCCCCCTCCCAATAGCTATACGCATCCATCCCCACGAAATCCACCGCCTCCACCACCCGCCGATTCCCCGGCATCACCCACTCCGACCACGTATCCACATGCCCGACGGGCACACCCCCCAGCGGCGTCCCCCTCACCGCCTCCCGCACCTGGTTGATATACCCCACAAGCACATCCGCACCTAGGCCCGCCGCGCTAGGGTCGTGCGCCCGCCCCGTGGGCGACGCCCGGTACAGGTCCTCGCTGCCGACGGCGATGCCGACGACGAGGTCGGTGAAGGCGGGCCCGTGCGTGGCGATGGCGGTTTGGAGGGCGGCGAGTTCGTTGGTCACGGCGCTGGCGCCGGCGGAGCACCAGATCCCCAGGAGGAGGGTCGTGTTGGTGGCGATGGCGGCGGGGATGGCGCTGATGGGGGCGGTGGCGGTGCCCCATTGCTGGTAAGGGGGGTTGGGTGTTAGCTTGGGGGGAGTGGGTGGTTAAGGCTGGGGGGGGGGGGGGTAGAAGAGAGGAGGGGGTGGCTGGCTTACGATCATGGTGTAGAGGCGCGCGCTGTTGAAGCCGGTTGCTGGCGCGCCTTCGAGGTTCTGGGCGGTTTTGAACTCGGCTTCGAAATCGGATTGCATCTTGGGGGAGTTGTCGGTGAAGAAGGCGCCGTAGTTGAAGCCTTGGTGGAAGGCCCGGGCGGAGGAGACGGCGGCGGTTAGAACCGCTAGGCTTAGAGTAATTCGCATTGTGGACGGCGTGGATTATCAAAGAATGGGTTCGAAGAAGGGGAGTATCTCCAGAAAGCACCGAGGCAGTTAAGAAACCCGGGAGACTCCGGGAAGAGATAGGTCTAGGTGGAGGGCCGCAGGGTACAAAAGGGGGAGGCAGTGGTTTTATATAAGAAGATACCCGGGGGAGTAGCCCTGGTCACCACGACCACGCTTGGATCCCGCGGCCAACGGGCATCAAATATTGCAAAGGGGCCCAGGGAAGTGTGATCATATGATTCAAATCTACGTAAAAGCTGTGTGATAGGCATGCTAGATGGGAAGCATGGGTGGTGACCCATGGCCAAGGAAACAACAAGCTGGTGTACCAAGTCGGTTCGATTTCGGATTCAAAGGTAGTCGTGAGAGTCGACCTTGATGTCTGATAAGTAACATGACCTGCCAACCTGCTGTGGCCATGTGGTTGTAGAAAGGGAGATCGTGGTTGTGATTACAATGACATAGTAATTGAAAGGATAACGGAGCCATGTGACTCGCCCCTTGCGACACTATAGGATGAGATGGAATCAACCGCGATGTTGATAACGAGGCCCTAGTGAGCATACATCGTCTTTTTGAACGACCCCTAGATCTACACCAAGGCTTAAGAGGCATCACTTAACCCTGTCTATTACCAATCAGTCCAAATGGCAAAGGATCTCGGACGGTTCATGACAATATATAACCAGTTCCTAAGCTTCGAAAGACTCCCCCGCCACAGAATTATATTTCGTGGGTTGACCCTAAATACATGAGGGTGCCTAGCAAGCCGTGAGGCCTGTTAAGAAGTTTACCACTTGCTAACCCCATGTGGCCATCACTAGACGGTACTTAGGCATGACGAGACGCAAATTTCTGTTGCTCTAGTTCGGTTACATATCAATTTGTATATGGCGGTGTGTTGCTTGAGGAGAACGATCAGAGTGATGTTGCCATCATGTTGGGCGAACCGGTGATAATGAGTTCTAACTCAAGAGAGGCGGCGATATAAGGATGTAATATTTATCCCGGTCAACGACCTTACTGATGGTCATTGTTAATGATTGAGAGGAAGCACAATGTGTATCATGGTAAACCAAAGCAATGCTACTTTTAATCGATTGCGATAATGAGACAGTTCTCGCCTCTGGAAAGTGAAAGTGTCTTCCTGTGCCCCAAAGGCCATATGCTTATGGCTACTTCAATGTTGCAATAACTCGACGCCACAGGAAGTCGGACTTGGACCCGGAAGAACCCCTCCGTGTATACATAACGTGGCAAGGCTGGAGATATCCGAGACATTGGGCTTGGATGAGTGAGACACTGGATGTGCATGATACATGAAACGTCGCCCCCCGCCCCACAAGCACGCGAGCATAAGCCCCGCATCGAAGACAGCGTGAAGTCATGAACCTTCGATATCCGCTTCCATATTTCTGGAACTTCGCCCCTTTCCAAATTCAACAACCAAGCTTTCGGATCCCAAACGCGCATGGCACCGGGGATCCCTCCCCCTTCCACGCCCTCAACTCGACTCTTGGCGATCAATCCTCCCTTCCCAACCTCCCCACCATCGCCCACAACCACATCCACATCCACAACCACCACCCCCAAAAACAAACCACCAAAAATGCCCCCCACCCGCGCCCCCTGGCGCGCCGCCTTCCTCGAGCACCTCAGCCGGACCCCCACCCCAACCTTCACGCTCGCAACCCTCGCCACAGCCACAACCGTAGCCGGAGCCCCCGCCGCCCCGCGCGCACGCACCTGTGTCTTCCGCGGGCTGTGGGCGTCCGGCCTGCCTCCCAACCCACACAACAACAACCCGGCACCGCTCAACCCTCCGGGGGTGTACGAATCCGACCTGCCCGTGTTCACGACCGACGCGCGGTCGGGGAAGGTCGGCGAGCTGGGGGTCGGCGAGCTGGGTGTCGGAGAGGGGGCGGTGATGATGATGACCGGGGGCGGGGGCGCCGTGGAGGCCGTGTTCTGGGTGGATCATCCGGAGGCGCGTACGCAGTGGCGGGTGAGGGGCCGGGCGTGGGTTCTGGCGGGGGATGCGGATGGGGATGGGGAGGGGGCGAGGGTGGTGAGGGGGGTTTTGGAGGGGAGGATGAGGAGGGTGGATGGTGAGAGGGGAGGAGCGGGGTGGAGCTTTGCGAGGGAGGTGACGGCGCATTTTGGGAATCTGAGTCCCCTCATGAGGGGCTCGTTCAGGGCGCCGCCGCCGGGGGTGCCGCTGGCAGCGTATCCCGCGGGAAAGGGGGATGAGTTGGGGCAGAGGGTGGATGATGTGGAGGATGAGGCCGCGAGGAGGAACTTCAGGGTTGTGGTGATCGTGCCGGAGGAGGTGGATCAGGTGGATTTGAGGGATGAGCTGCGGGCAAGGAGATGGCTGTATGTGTATCGGGGCGTGGACGGCGTGTCAAAGCTGCCTGGTGGGGAGGTCATTGGGGAGTGGGAGAAGGTTGAGGTCTGGCCGTGAGCGAGCAAGAGTGGCTAGCTAGCGGGTTGGGTTGAGGGTGAAAGCCCCCCCCCCCCCCCCCCCGGCTATCAGATAAGAATATGAGCAGGCGTGATCCTTCAACATGAGACACCGATCTGTCAAGTGTCTGGCGGCCCACGTTTTGGTTTAAACGGTGGGTTGCCGTTTGCCCCTTTCGAGTTCAAGGTTCACGTTCTTATCAATTCCCACGAGCTGAGCAAGGGTCAACCTTCCTTATGTTGCCTCGGTAGGGAGTTCCCGTTCGAACGTAACATGGCCTTGGGTTGGTTTGAGTCGACCGCATGCAGCACAATTCTCGCCATGCGCAGTAATTGTTGACTACATCAGCTCACCGAAGAGAAGGTGAGGGAGCAAGGGTCGAGGCCGTTCGCAGCCGAGTCCATCGCCCAACGGCCGCTTGTGAAGCAAGGTGGGTCCAGCCAAGGTCAAGGAAGGTAATTAATTATTCGTAATTGCCTGACGTTTCCGAACGTCACGAAAGAGATCGCCGGTTTTCTGGCTCGCTGGAGATGATGGTTTCGAGGATCCAACTTGCACCCGAGCTTGCTGTTGCATTCAAGGACCTCTCACAATTCGGTTCAGCATGGCGGCGAGAAATGTGATTTTCAATGTCAGATGCAAAATGTTGAAACAAGGTGGGAACTGTGGCTTGTGCTTCAAAGAGAGCACAGACGCTGAAATTGCAGGCATTCGTTGACAAGCACGCAAGCCGACAGAAGAGGAAGGCGCAATGACCTTTTGCTGAGTTTTTCGAGGCAATCCCGGGGTTTTCCTTTCTTTTCCTCTTCATGGTTCCATCCAACCTGTGCACTCCCAGGAAACGCCAAGATATCGAGACCCGGCTGCCCGGTGCCAGGCTCGCTTCCAATGACACCTGAAAGGTGCCACTCGGCCAGACGAGCGAGCCAGAGAGCCCGCCGCCGCCGTTAATCTGGGGTAGCCCGTCATCAGTATCGCCCCCCCACGCGGATGGCGGCTCGAAGCACGCGATGGTGGCACGGTGGGTTGGATTGATGAAGCAACAGACCCATGGATTGACAGGAAGATCTACTCATTGGACGATCCATTCAATCACCACCTACCATCCTCGGGGCATCGCCCGGTTATCTTTGGCTCACTCAAACCAGATTGCCAGACCAGGACGCTCGGGTGCGTTTTACCCCGCGTTACACCCACGAGGGTTGCTTCTCCAAGAGGCAGGTCTCTGCTCGGTCAACCGGGCGTGCTTTGTGTAAGCATGTGTTGTTGACTATCGCTCCTGTGGAAGCCAAGCCGTTCGTCCCCTCACGGGCTCACCCTGCCCCGAGGCACGCGCGCCCCCGAGTTTCGAAAGTTTTGACAACGGACGAAAAACAACGCAGCCATAACCCTTGTTAGGCGCCGAAATGAGAACATGCCCGTTGCAAGTGCCGGCTCCACCTCGCAACAACCCACAAAAATATCGGGTTTTGTCGTGGTCGAGTCTCTCGCAAGGTGCTCCTGCCTCGTGGCCCCGTGTGAGGATCAACACAGGAGCAACTCACCGCTTAGTGTCGTGTTCACCATGAACTGCCGTGCCCGCCAAACGGGGCTGACATGAGCAGCAACCCCGCGGTTGTGGTGCCTCGAAGGTGCGCAACCGAGCTCCGCCATCGCCCAGCAGTGGAGTGGACGAGATGATAAGCCGACGCAGAAGGCGGGACACGGTCATGCGCAACTGCATCTGCATCAACAGACCAAGGTTCCAGCCAAAACGAGTTTGCAGCGGTAAGATAAGTCAGCCACTTACACCGCCGCCGCCCGGTACATTGCCAACTCAACCATGCTGACGGGGGTACTGTGTACAAGGACGTTCCTTCGCTGCTTGGTGACGTTGGGTTGGTTTGCGGGACGCGGGATGCGGCGGCATCCCAGAAAGTTACACGCATATCACAAGAGACCCGCCTCTCAGGATTTGCGATTTACACTAGCGAAACTGGGTGGCCCACACCCGTTGGCCCTGGGATCCCATGCGCTCGGCAGGATGGTCAAGAAGAGCCCATGCAGCGTTTTACGGCTGCGGCAGGCAGCCTTCGCCGCAGCCCACCCGGCCGTCCGCCGTCACCCTGAAGCCTTGCGTGCATATTATTAGTCTAGACCCTCCCGACTCCACGAGCGGGCTCTTCTTGTTGCCCTGACCTGCCCTATTCTTGCTCTCGCTCTGCGTCTCACGTCTTTTTCGTCCGGCCCAAAAAAGTTTCCGAAATCACGCCCCAACCCCTCGACGCTTGCTCCCCCACGAACCGTGACCGGATACAAGCTCTGTCACAATCACATTGTGTATGCGCCAACCCGCTCGGCCCCGTTATTCCCGACAGCCGAGCACACAAAAAGCAACACCACCAATCCGACGTCATTGTGCCTGCAGCGCCGTTGCCTTACCCGAGACTCTGGGACGACCGAGGACAAGATCAGAAGAACCATCTGACGAGGCGTTTGGAGATACCGGATTTGGACAGGGGGAACACAACCCAACCCCCCTCGTCCCGCCTGGGAAGATGACGAACGTGGCGTGCCCAGGGCGTTGACGCTTCCATGGCTCTGTACTCGGAACCGCCGCCGTTACGACCCTTCGGCGAGGTCAAGCCGACGTTGCTGGTGTGCTGGTGGATCACCAGCTTCTGCGCTGTAATCATCGCCCTGAGGGTCATTGGGCGGTTCATCCGGTCTGAGAAATTGTTTAGCGAGGACAAGACCGCTGCCCTGGCGCTCGTGCCACTGTTTCTACGAATGGGCTGCGTTCATGTTATCCTGATTTATGGCACCAATAATGCTCGCCTGGAAGGGGCTGGTCTTTCGGACGACGAACTCCACAATAGGTCCATCGCCAGTGGTTTGGTTCTCCTGAGCAGGGTATTCTACGCCGCTACGTATGTGTGACGTCTTCACTCCCTCAACTGCCTACTTGGTTTTGATGAACTTTCAGCTAACAGTTGTGTGTGCCTGCTTGCAGACTTTGGATCCTCAAGTATGCTATCCTCGAATTTTTCAGGAGGCTCAACATCACTTGGAGACGGACGTATGATTTGGCGCTGATGTTCATTCGCGGCCTCCTCATCACAACCTTCATCGCCGTTGTGATCAGTGACCTGGCCGAATGCCAGCCCTTCGACCACTACTGGCGGGTGCTCCCTGACCCGGGGGGCCAATGCCGTCAGGGGTACGCACAACTCCTCACCATGGCTGTCTGCAACGTCGTGACGGACTTGTCCCTGGTCATGTTTCCCGTCCCTGTCATTCTTAGTAGCTCAATGAGCGCGAAGCGCAAGTTTCAGCTCGTACTACTCTTCTCCCTCAGTATCGCCCCGGTCATCGTCACCATCTACCGGGTGCCGCAAATCATCAACGAGCAAGGAAGCCAGCAAACCCGCTCCCTCTACGCTTCCATCGAACTGCTCTTCGCAACCGCCGCAGCCAACACCCTCGTGCTGGGATCTTTCGTCCGAGACAGGGGCGTCAAAAAGCGGAGGTTCAAATACGACTCCATCGCCGCGGGTTCCGTCGACCATTCATCCGCCTCCGAATCCCGACGGCCGACCGCGCTCCGACACTGGGGCAGCGACGAGGACCTCGTGCGGGACCTGGGCCTCGGCGTGACGCCCGAGCTGCGCGACATGCACCCGTCGCCGACCGAGAACCGCCAGTACATCCCCGCGCCGCGCGCCAACACGAACCCGGACATGGACGCCTGGCGCTTCCCGGGCTACGACGGACCGAGCCTGCCCCGCACGAGCGAGGACCCCGCCGGCGACAAGTCGACGCGCAGCGACTCGACCGCCACCCACCGCCGCGTCTCCTTCTTCGACTACGGCGGCCTGCTCGACGACCAGCCGCCGCCGACGGCGTCCACGGCGACGAAACCCCTGCGAGCGAGCTCGTCCCTGTCCGGCAGCGACCAGTCCGGCTCGCCGACGAGGAGGCCCGACCCGGTTGTCCCGGCGAGCGGGAACGGTTTCCGCAGGGGCTCGGCCGCGCTGCTGCAGGATCTGGGCGGGTTTCTGGCGCCGCCGGGCTCGAAGAGTGCGTCGAGGTCCAAGCCGAGGGCTAGGAGTGGTAGCAATCTATCGCCGATCAAGCAGGCGAAGAAGGAGGAATCGAGATCCCCGACACCACCACCACCATCGCCACCGCCGCCGCCGCCACCGCAGGATGGGGAAGGCAGAGGGGAGCCGCAGCTGATGGATGTGGGTGGGTTGTTGGCGTCGGGACGTGGGGCTTGATCTGGCCGACATAGAAGGGGGGGATCGACATGATTTATATTGATTTTGGGACGGGGTCGGGGATACTTTGAACCTAATCAAGAGGCGTTTACTGGGTGCCGGATAGAGAATGGGATCGGCTCGGCTGGGCTGGGATGCGGTTAGACGGGAAGGCGTTGGGGATTTTGCTTAACACGACACAAAGGGTGTGGGGGTAGGGACACCTTGGGGGTGGTATATTTTGCACATACTTCGGTTGGTACTGTCGTGTACTGTACCTACGGGTGCGGACACGAATTGGACCTGGCTATCGCGGGCTTTTGCTGGGAAGGTGGATGCGTGGGAGCGCGGCCGCTACGGTTGGCGCGTGTGCTGGGTGGACATCTTTTTTTCACTCTGGTTGCTTTCACATGCGATATACCCCCGGCAGCAATGCCGTTCTGCTCCGGCTTATGAAGTTATACCAGATGTAGCTACATCATGACGTACTCGGTAAAGATAATATTTATCACACACAGAGATCATGTATGGCCTTGTGCTCACATTATACTAAGACGTCGTTGTTGTGCCCTGTCCTCCTCGAAGCTCGGAATCTGGTCAGCTCTGCGCCGGGCGAGCATTATTCCACCAGACCCCCCGGTGTTTGCGAGATCGCCTATTTTGACATATCGTTCCGTCGGAATGACCCTCGAGTTTCTCGGTCCAGACATGGGCTTATCCCATACAACATCTATTGTAGCCAAGACCGAGCCGCTGCTGACTCCCCTCAAAGAAAAGGGGTAAAAGAAATCCGGTCGCAGGGGCATTGTGTAGCGATGACGTCCCTTATGACAAGCCTCTTGATGAAGAGGTAAGAGAACACGCCCACAGTCACTGGCTAAAGGCGGACTAGGTGATTATGATCACCCAGTGGAGGACGAGCACAAAGGGGGCTGTACAATGAGGGCGGCGGGCTGGAGACAGCCCCCGCCCGGCCTGTATTGCCATCTACCGCATGCTATCGGACATTATCCATTGTCGAAATGGCCACTCGACTCGACGTACATGAGGCAGTAAACGACGCCATGTTGCGTCCCTCCAGCCGAGATTGGCGAGAGACTCCAATCATGCTGATGCCCCTACAAACCCCTCCCCAAACGCCGCGAAAACGCGAGAAAATGCAAAGCCCAACCAGCCTAATCGAAACGCAAACGCCCTCTTTTGGTTAATTTTGGGGCGGCCAATAACCGGAGGGTTTGATGCACCTCCCGTGCAATGTCCCTGCCGCTGTGATTGACACCCCGCGGTCTATCTATCTGTCACCCCACCACCTCGAATTCCCGCCTCATACGCAAAGCCGATAACTGGCGTATCGCCCCGCGGTCTCACTAGTCCGTATGATCTTGACGACCTGCCCCTTCTTGAGCCCGAGGTAGCGGGCGATGGGGTCCTTGGACAGGATGCGCGGGAGCTGTGTCTCCTTGAGGCGGTAGCGCTTCAGCAGGGCGATCTTCTCCTCGCGGCTGAGCAGGACGTGCTTGGGCACGAGCTCGTGGTGGGTGATGTTGACGAGGAGGTCCTCCTCGAGGAAGCACTCGATGAGCGTGTACTGCGAGGTGACGGTCATGACCTTGCGGGCCTGGGCGGACAGGGCGACGGCGGTCACGAGGATGCCGGCCTTGAAGTTGTTGCCGTCGCAGTGCTCGACGAACTTCTTCATGACGTTGATGCCGATCGACGCCTTTTCCGGGCAGAACTCGATCCAGATGGTGCCGCACTCCGGGGCCGGGTCGGGGTTGGAGGGGGTTGGTGGCGGGGTGAATTTCTTGATCATCGACTCGGAGGGGCGGGCGGAGAACTGCATTTTCGAGCGGCTAATGAGAGGGGCGTAAGGGTAAGCGATTGCTGAAGGAAAATAAATTCAGTTTATGGCGGCAACGGGACTTACTTGGGGCTGCCGTCGTCATTTGTGTACTCTAAGCGGAAGCGGTCGAGCGAGATCTTGACCTCGTCTTCGGCCAGTTCGTAACCCTGCAGCAGGAAATAATTAGCATGACGACACCCGACAAGTTGAACAAGTTCGCGGCCTCAGCATTGCGTACCCTATCCTGTACCATCTCGTGGATTGTCCTCCATGAGCGCCATAGGCGCGTAACCTCCTTCGCGTGGACGCTGGCGCTGCTCTCTTCCTCCATGGTTCGTGATGTTGGAAAATTCGATGCGGAGCGGTTTATAATTGGGGAAGAGTTCGGTAGAAAGCACTGTGGCCGGTGGAGATGATTATAGGTATGTACCTAGGTTCGCGGGGGTCGATGTTGCGATGACAACACAGTGATGCTTGAAAGAAGCGGCGCGACGACGCTCAAAAAAATGCGGCTTTGATGCCGCATGGCTGCAGACGGGTCCGGCAACGATCCATTATTAAATATACAAGGGCGTGGAACTAACAATTTGCATAAATGCATTTTCCCTCGTTACCGTTGTAATTAAAGAATTCCGCACTGTACCAGTGCTCTCAGTCCCGACCCAGGGGTACCAAGGTTACCGAAGTGGTTATTGAAGGTGAGGGGCAGAACACAATGAGATAAAAATTGGATTACTTCCACAAGTTCGAGAACAGGAGATACTAGGCGCAAACTGCAAGGCGAAATAACAGATGCCATACGATGGGATCGAGAGGGTGCTGGGAAATGCACTGTGCAGAAGGATGTAGCTATCCGTCTCTAAATAATCGTCCCAAGTCTTACATTTGGTAAATACATGAACAGGGGCCTAGGTGCATGAGAAAGGCCACGGGGGCCAGAATCACCGAAATTTTGGTGATCGTTCGTCAAGAGGAACGAAAGGCGAAATATTCCCTATCCGGAGGGCACTTCCTGGCTTGCTTGTCTTCGCTCGCCTGTTTTCCTCCTCGAACTATTCTACGACTATACGTTTCCAATTATCTTTTATTTCCTCGATTCCTCTCCGAAATGACTACCGAGGCCACTTCCCTGGCTCCGGCCACCACCACCGAGACCATCACCAAGGTTTCCAGGCCAGATGAGGAGGCCTACAAGAAGGAGTTGGCAAAGCTCCAGAAAGAGCATGATGACGCTCTTAGCCGATTCGTATGTCTAGCCCACCTGCCTTTACCTCTCATCGCCTTTCTTCTTTTTCCTCCTCGGTCTCTTTCACCAATTGGCCCGAAACTGACTTTGTGCGTCTCTGCTACAGAATGCTGCCAAGGCTAAACTCGACAGCGCCCTGCCCAAGCAAGGGCAAGAGAGCCCCTTGATCACACGGAAGAAGGCATTGCTGGCCCAGGCCGACGAAATCCGCACGAAGCAGGGCTTTGGAAAGACGGCCCGGTCCGGAAAGATGGACCAAATAAAGTCCCTCGACGAGCAGCTCCGTCGCCGGATCACCGAGCAGAACGCGGCCCGTTCCAAGGTAGCGTTTAAGAGCGTGGGGGAGATAGATGCCAAGATCCAGGAGCTCGAGCGGGACGTCGAGAGCGGCAAGATGAAGCTGGTCGACGAGAAGAAGGCCCTGGCCGAGGTTAGCAACCTGCGGAAACTCCGCAAGAACTTCTCGACCTTCGACAACGATCAAAAGGCCATCGATGATCTCAAGGCCAAGATCAAGGAGATCAAGGACAGCATGGAGAACCCGGAAGCCAAGGCACTTAGCGAGGAGTATGGCAAGGTCCAAGCAGAGCTGACCTCCATTAAGACCGAGTTGGATTCGGTCTTTGGCAACCTGACTTCTCTGCGCAACGAGAAGTCCGAACTCCACGGCGCGCAGCAGGCCACCTGGACCGCGCTCAAGAAGCTCAAGGATGACTACCACACCCAGCGCAAGGCCGCCATGAAGTGGGAGCGCGAGGTGAGGGAAAAGCGCAGGGAGCGCGAGCAGGGAGAGCGCGACCGGATCGCGAAGGAGCGCAAGATGGCTCGGGCCCAGGAGATGCTGGCCGAGGCCAGCGACCCAGCTTTCGCCGAGCAGATCCGCCGCGCCGACAACCTGGTGCGCTTCTTCGACCCGTCGCACGCCGTCGAAGAGAAGGCGCCCCTCCTCGCCGACAAGGGCCTTGGCGCGTCCGCCCAGCGCAAGGTCGACGCCTCCGGCTTCGAGGGCATGAAGCTCGTGCGCAAGGAGGACCGGGAGGAGGACTACCTCCCCGCCGCCAAGAAGGGCAAGAAGGGTAAGAAGAGCCAAGCCTCTGAGACGCCCGCCTCGAAGTTCAGCTGCCCTCCGTCAGTGATCGAGGACTGCACCTTCGTGGGCGTCAACCCGCCCATGAGCGCCGCCGAAGTGCCCGAGGTCATCGAGAAGGTCAAGGGCAAGATTGCGCAGTGGAAGGCGGACCAGCCGGTTCAGACACAAAAGGTACGCTGACGATATTGCTCTACGCTTTTCACGCCCGTATCACTAACCCCCGTGTAGAACATCGACAAGGCCAAGAAGGAAATCGAGCGCCTCGAAGCCGAGGAGGCGGCCGCCAACTCGGGCTCCAACACCCCCGGCAAGCAGGCGGACGGCCAGAAGGGCGACGCCGACCAGACCGTCGCCGAGGCCGCCGAGAAGGTCGCCGAGGTCTCGCTCACCGAGGCGAGCGAGGCGCCCAAGGAGGTCGAGGCCACCGCTTAGACCCCAGAGCGGCAGGTGAACACCGGCGGGCCACGCAGCGCGTCGGCGGGCTTCTCGCCAACAACCACACGCCCTTTGCGGGGTGGCGATTGGGTTCGCGTGTGAGCGGGCGGGGCTATATCCACCGGCTTTTTATAGCATCCGTTCTTAATGTTATTGCTCCTCTTTTCTTCCAACGGGGATTCCTCATTATTCACCTCGCTTTCTCGAGGGATGGGGATTTAGACGGTGGCCGTTCTGTTGTTGTCTTGCTCGGTTTTCGTCGTCTCGACATCGCCCGGCTCTTCTTGTATCTACCTTGTGGGGTCTGACGGCGAGGACTGGACGGAAAACGGTGGGAATCTGGGGGATTGGGCGTATATATCTCCAATACCACCCTTTCATCCCAAAAATTGCCCCCACGGCGTTGTGTGACATGCACCCCCCGCACCTCATTATCCAAGACACGCCGCCGCTGCCGCCGAGCAAGCTGTTGCCGGCCGGCCCGATGTGTTGGCCTCGCCCAACATCACGCCCGACACCTGGCTCGACGTACCACCTCCTAAACCCGTGTTATCCGCCACAAATACTTGTTCGAGGCTCCTACGCTGAAGCAGGTTTTATTCATCCCCACCGACTCATCCTGTTCTTCATGTTCCAACCTGTTTGTCTGCCACCCCCCAAGACTACGCATGTAAGCCCTGGTATATACACACCCACCACTGGAAGCCAACGTGTTTACAGTAGGTAGGGAAAACACACCAACACCAGACCCCACAAACGCCAACCCGCGGCCCGCACGTGGAGAGAGAAGCCAAAGCTCGTGTCCTATCCATATATTTCGTGATCCCTTTGTTGTTGTTTGTCCGCCTCGTGACCCCGCCTGCTGTTGTTTGTTGTTTTGTTGTTTTGTTGTCTCCCGGCATCGCATCCGTTGGCACTCCGCGCTGGCACTCCGCGCTCGCATGCCATGTCTCGGGGTCACGTTGGGCATCCGCACCTCGCCTGGCTTGGGCCGGGCCCGCGGGGCCCTTCGCTTCGCGTCCGGAGCGTCGGGCATCTGCCACGGATCCGGTTGCTGGTTCGGGGGGAGGGGGGGAAGTGTTGTGTTGTGTTGCCTCCGTCCGCCCGGGGTGGTCTCTTTATCTCGGGCCCCCCCAGGGAGGAGGGTTGGCTGGACCAACATGGCATGGCAGAACAGGGCATGACACGTGCGGACTCTAGTTGGGCTAGGTATTTACTTTGGGTGTGTTGAAGCCACATGGTGCTGACTCAAGTCGACGGCGGGTGGGTGTCTCTTTTGCATACCTCTTTTCAAGGGGCATGCCAAGTGCTTCTCTCCATGCCGGTACCCAGCACAGTCTATAATTTCCTAGGCCATCACCGTCTCTAAAAAAGACGGACCCCGGGAGATATCTAAGGTGTGTACTCGGGAAGTTCAAGTAACAGGGACCCGGACAAAAGAAAACTAAACCGGAAAGCTAAGTTGTGAAGAAGGCTAGATGAGGAAGAAATCTTGAAGAAGAAAACTAGATGAGAAGAAACCTCGATTAGGAAGAAGACTGAACCTAGAGAAAAAGGGACGAACTTGAGAAAGAGAAAACTAGAAGAAAACTAAACCTATAAAAGAAAACGAACCTGGGAAAGAGACAGCGAGATCGAGTAAACAAAATTGATCAAATAAGAGAAATATAAACCGGGAAAAGGAGAACGAAATCGAGGAAAAATAGCTGTAGAATAAACGTTGAATATTCTTCATAACTGGAGGTTTCTTAGCACTTTGACATGCGGAAGGGCTTGGGTATCTTGTTGCAAGAACCTTCTGAATGCGGCAGGCGGCAGTCAACCAACTGCTTCAGACCAACCACCAACCACCAAAGCGGGGTATAAGACACTGCGCAGCCTCGTCCCCAGGCATTGCTCCTTGCCATTGTTCCTTGCCGCTGCAGAACCCCTACGAGTGCGTACTTACGAGGTATGATCTAATCTAGGTACTCTTTAAGGCGCTTCCCAAGTTCTGACGATATAAATAGACTAAACCCCACCCACAATGACGACCCTCGAAGACAGACTGAAGGAGCTCCTCGAGATCGAAGCCAAGATCGAGCTGATAACGGCGTACAAGGAGAAGGAGAAGGCGGTCGAAGAGAAGAAGGAGACGATCACCAAGCTGAAGGACGAGCTGAAGACGCAAAATGCTCTCGTCGCGACGGTCGACTCAGATCTCCTAGAGTTGATGTCGGCAAGCGCTTCGCGATCGAAGAAGAGAAGAGAGAAGGGTGAAACCACAGACATCAGCGAATCGGTCACGAAGGCTTGGGAAAGGATTGAGGAGATCAACAAAGAGATTCCGGAGGCGGAAGAGGAGCTTGAATTGTGGCAAGCAGAGCTTGAGAAACTGCAAGGGGACCTCGATAATGTGTCTCTGGATTCACTTGAGCAGCTCCAGGAGGACAAGCAGCGTCTAGAGAGGCATTAAGTACCTCCTGAATCATCGATGGGCGGCTCGCCGGGTTTCCGGCTAGGTTCCTCGCCACCGCTGGCCGGGAGCATGCCCGTTCTCACCAGATGATCAGCGTATCGTTTTGAGGCCCTTAGTCGTTTTTGGACGTCAATAGAGAATTTCCCATCTTTACCATCGCACTCGTAGAACCCTTTGACTTCCTCCTCATAAGGAGTTTTGTAAAACTTGGGGAAGACGCCGCGATAGTATGCGTTGACGAAGCAACTGTGATGTTCGAAAATGACGGCTAAAGGCAAGTCGATCCGGTGCGGGAGCTTCCGGTCCCATTCGGAAGCAAGCTGGCGGCAAGGCTCAGACGTGCTCGCTAGAAGGACGTCGCGAAACCAGCGGTATTCGACTTGGAATTCCACCCCTGATGCCTTGTACGGGGGGACTCCGGCAATCCATGTGGGCGGGAGGAAGAACTGGCGAGGCACCGTGCTCGCCCATTCCCAGTCGATGATGCCTTGAATCTGCAGGTCCTCGTCAACTATGATATTAGTCGGGCGAAGGTCGCTGTGGGTCAGCACGAAGGGAGGCCGATCCTCGACAACGCTAGCCAGTCTGTTCTTCAAGTCCTCCAGCGCAAATACCTCGAGCTCTGCCACCTCTCGACATAGCTTTTCTGCCGGGAGCTTATGAGTCTCATCTAGGAGATGGTATTGGTAGAAGGCGTAGTCGATGGCGGAAGCGAACTTGGCCGGCTGGATGGTTAACCCAGGGTTTTCGCGTTGCAGCTCGTTTAGTTGTATGGAGAGCAACGGGCCGACATGTGGGTTCGTTCCCCCGTCTGGGTCTGGCATCAAGGAGCCCGCGTAGGGGAATTCTTGCTGGCGTAGTTGGGCGAAGATTTCGACAAGTTGCGAGTAGAAGTATTCTCTCCGTGGCAGACCGCCTAACCTGAAAGCGACGACATCCAGCGGCTGGCCGGTGATATAACTCTGGATAATGTAGCCATGTCCAGTGGGGTTATTCTCGTCGACGGCCCCACCGCGGCCGAAGGCGTGGATATGGGGTACGGGTATCGTGGTCTTGGCTTCGAGGTAGCTACCGCTTGATTAGAGCCAGTTGGAGAAGGCGAGGTCAAGTATGAAGCGGAACTCACCGGATCGTAGCAACTTCGCTCTGAATTTTGTCCCAGACATTGGAGATGCACGGCGCCAATGGGATCCTTACAACCCACTTGGTTCCGTCCTCAAACTCGACAAAGTAACAGACGTTGTAGCTCCCATGCGCATGCTCTCGAAATACCCGGCAGGCTTTGGACGAATTGTGGTGCGAAGCTAACTTGCAGACATCATTTATGTCGATTGAGGCAATGAAGGCCTGAAGCCCTTCTTCACATTGCTCGTCGGTTGGCGGGAAAATTTCCATGGGTTAATGGAAGAGGGCAGGCAGCCTCTCGGGGTCAAGGGAAGCCACGATGGAGGGAGAGATAAGGGAGACAAGGGGGGTTGCACTGTTGCGTCGAGTTGATGGCCACCTATTCTCCAACCCTAACCCGCACTCCGATTGCTCAAAGCGCAACCAACTGCCCGGTTAGAATACAGTGCGACATGCGGCGGTGTCACCAAAGTCGAGGGGCGTCACGGGTGGTTGGGACAGAGGCGAGATTTTTACATCTCAATTTCCCTATATATCGTATCCTCCCTTCCTCCGCTCCATTACGTATGTACACAAGCAAGCGCCTTCTGCCCCAGGCGAAAGGGTATATCCGTTCAACAACCACCGATGCCAGACGGATCCCTTCGGACCCCACAGCCAGCTTGACGCTGAAGCCGCCATCGTGGCCGTTCGTTGTCTCGAAAACCTCCCCTTCTCCCAGAGCACCGTGCCGACCGCCCCAAATGGAAGGTATACCATAAAAGAGATGCCAACCTCCGGCCGTCGATTACCCGTGCCGTCTTTTTTCTTTTTCGAAATCCAATCTCATGCTGTTCAATCCATCTCCCGTCTGCGTGCGCCACCAAACGGCTGACCATCTCTGGTCGTCCATATCGTCCATACGTGTGAGGTGGATATCCCCCGGGAGCGCACAGATACACCGCCAACGCCGGGCAAGTGAAAGGAGAAGAGGATAGAAGCGTATCGAAAAACCCGTGCCGTGATCCGGTTCCTAAACATAAGAAAAATGGTCATGTGAAGCAGTCCTGTCCGGTCCGGATGTGGAATAATCCCCGAGGCCTTTTGTACACACTCATGCCTCGCCGTCCAAGAGAAACAAAGGCAAATAAAACTCCGAGATGCCATCCCAAAAAAAAACGCAGCCGAGGCTATGCAGGTCGTGTCGTGGAACGTAACCATAAGAAACCCCAAGACATCATGCTCTCGTAGACTCATCAGCGTATCGAAGGAGATGGTGGAGGCGATAATGATTACGCAAATGGCGTGGTTGTAAAGCGAGCGAAACCTCCCCCTCACACCGCCTCAACGAGTGTTAAAAGTTAACATCCTTTAGTAAGGCTGCGGATAGTATGGAGCCGGTGGCGGCGGCGGCGGTGGCGGCGGTCCCCGGTAAGACTGTCTCCGCTCTCGCGGCGCCGGTGTCCTCCTCTCGCGCAGGGGCTCGAGCGGTGGTGGTGTCCGTCCCCGAGCAGCCATGGGTAGGTCTCTTTCATGGGCGGTGAGGCTGGGTCCGCTGGCCACGGTGGTGGCGGCGGCACCAACACGCCGCGCCCCCTTGCGAGGCCCGCCGTTGAGGGCACTGAGAGGCGGGTCCTTGACGGCTTGCTCGTTGTCGTCGGGCAGGGTCAGTTCAACAAGGCTGTAAAAGTACTCGAGCACTTCCGGGTAGCGTTGTACCGAGGCTTGCCAATCTTCGTCGATGCCTCGCTTCAGCTGCGCTTGGGCGGCGGCAAGCTCGTTAGGGTGCGGCTGGGAATGGTAATAATGGTATGCGTGGGCGGAGAGGCGTTCAAGATGCTGGGCGTGGGCCGCCTTGCGTCGCTCTGTGAGAAGTCGGAAGTACTCAAGGATATAGTCCTGCGCATGAGCTCGGACCCACGATCTGAGAGCAAAGTCAGCGTCTGCGTCCATCTTCAAAAAAAAGGAGGCCGAGGTAAGAGGAGATAACCCACCGGATGTCATTGTATATCGACTGCATCATGCGGCTCTCGGCCTGCCTGACGGCGACCTCGAGGCCCTTGGCCTCGCACTCGCAGGCGAGCGCGGCCGGAGCGTGGCAGATGGCGCAGTCCGGGTCCATCCTGACCTGCCCTTTCCGGGATTTGGAGTTATAGTCTCTGGGATACATCGTCTTAGCGCTTTGTGTTTGTTTGAAACGTGCGGAAGGTATCGGGTTATGTGGAGAGGGGAAGGGAAGAAACAACACCAAGTCTTAACCTAGTGATACAGAAAAGAGGCTGACATGCGTAGAGTGGCCATGGTCTAGGTCTAGGTCATGGCCGGTAGATTCCAGGGTCCAGCCCAGAATAAGAGGAGAACGGCGAGGCAGCGGGAGAGGAGGGGCGGGAGGAGAAGCAAGATGATGTGGGAGGACGGAGAGCCAGATGATAGGGAACACGCAACCCGGCGCACTGGGTAGCAAGAGGACGGGAAGAGGGCGTGGATGGGCTGATGAACTGACCTGGGCTAAAGAGCACGCAAGAAGGGACGGCAGTCGAGCGGCGGCAACAAGAGTAGGTAGGGCGTCGACACAGGTAAAGGGGGAGGGGGACAAGGCCGAGTTGCTGCAGTTCGTGCGTCGTGTGCTGGACGGCCGTGGACGAAGAAAGCCAGAAGCCGCAGCAGGACGAGACACCACGTTTCCCGGGACAGCAGGAGAGGGAGAAAGGAAACAGAGTAGTTGCAGGAGACGGTGTCGAGTCAGGAGCGATCTGGGGACAGCGAGAGGCTCTCTTTGGCGGAGAGAGGCCGAGGGGTGCAGGAGGACCAGCAGGACCAGCAGGACCAGCAGGACGAAGGCAGGACGAAGCAGGA
The DNA here is from genome assembly GCF_033439085.1 of Chaetomium fimeti. NCBI lineage: Eukaryota > Fungi > Ascomycota > Sordariomycetes > Sordariales > Chaetomiaceae > Chaetomium > Chaetomium fimeti. The sequence goes on from NW_026944335.1 coordinate 682,988, forward strand.
GGTCGCAGGGCGTCGCAGGAGGAGGTGTCGATGGAGTTGGGCGGTGGTCCAACAAAGGCCGGGGGCACTCGCACAAACCAAGGCGGGCTTAACCACGTTTAGACTGGGGACGGTGTCGTGGCTCGAATGCGGGCCTTTGGCAGCATTGGTCTGCAGCGTGCAGCGGCCCAATGTTGGCTCAGCCAGTCCCAAGACGCGCTGATTTCGGCGGGGCCCAATTAACCCTCGACTGGGTCTCGAGTTGTTGTTCGCAACCGTGTCGTCCGGGGGTGGGGAAGGGATGGACGGGGGGGGACGTCTGATTGCAGTTGCAGAGTGCAGAGTGCAGGTGGACGGGGATGATTCGTTCTCCTTTGCGTTTGGGAGTGAGAGGGAGAGAGAGAGAAGCAGCGATTGTCGCGGCGGCGGGGTGACAGCGGATGAGCAGCAGAGAAGAAGAAAGCAGCACCACCTTGAATGCGGATCCCCGGCCAGAAGAGGAGGTCGGGTGGTGGAGACGGCTGAGGTGAAGAGGGGATCACGAGAGGACGAGGCGGGGGTAGGGAGGTATTGAGATAGTGAGGGAGGATCAGAAAGGGAGAGAAAGAGGGACGAGATGGATGCCTTTTACTTTAAAGTCAAAGTAATCTGAAAGCGGATGACAATACGGAACCAATTGGCAGCAGAACCTAATACCGGTCGGTCTCTTCGGCGGCTTCCTCGTTTGTCGCCCAGCTGGTGTGTGGGTTTTGATGGGTTTGGTGGGTTTGGTGGGTTGGGCACCCGGGGGCGGCTCACCACTTTTCGGCTGCTGACCGCATGTTTGGGCAAGTTTGGCCACGGAGAGGGCCAGCCCCCGAGCGGCAGCAAGACGGAGAAGCACGAATTGCGGGCCAGCCAGCGTGACGCGGGAAAGCACCTGCATGAACAGCGCAACCTGAATCCTTGCCTCCTACGTTGCCGGGAGGCAGAGGCGGGTAGATGATGGGGGTTTTGCGGGGGAGCGATCGCATATGCGCAGAATCAGATAAGTGAAGGGCAGCCGTTGGGTTGAATTCGGTGCAAGTGAGATGAACTTCACCATGGCGAAAAAAAGATGGGACGGATCGGTCGACCGATCGCGGGGCTCCTTCCCTCCCGAAGCTTCTTCGGCTTCGAGCGGGCCGGAAGACCAGACTGTGTTGGTGCCTCACTCCCATGGGGTGGGGCTAACTGGGTAAGCACGTAAGGTCTGCGAGCGAGCACTAACTCTTCCTAGCCTTATCGTTTATCAAACGAGCACCCCCTGTTCAAATTTACGCAGCACGCCGCACGCCGCACGCCGCCGGCTCAACGCCATCTTTTGAAACCCTCTGCGATTCTTGAGCGAGGGGAGACGCGCCGCTACCACTAACGGTGCACATACCGCCCAGCATGGCCTGTCGCTGTCCGCGTAGCCCGCGGCTGTTCCTACCCTTCCTCTACCCGTCGTTATTTCCTCCCAATGGCATCTCCCGGTCGAGCCTTGCCGCAGCCATCCGTGGCACGAGACGGAGCAGCTCCGAGGCCTCGGGGCCGACCGACCCGACCGCAACCGCGACCCGGCTAAACCCTACCCCGGACGACTACTCCATGTCCAATTTTGCCGACAAGGCGAAACTGAACCTCTACGCCGGCCCTGGCGGCCACGGCTGCATCTCCTTCCTGCGCGAAGCATACATGGACGATGGGCCGGCCAACGGCGGCGATGGCGGGCACGGCGGCAACATCTACATCCAGGCTGTCCACGGCGAGACCTCTTTACACAAGCTATCCCGGAGGAAGATCGTGCGCGCGGGCAAGGGGAAGAGCGGCATGGGTGGCGCCAGGGGGGGACGACGAGGAGACGACGTGGTCATCGCGGTTCCCGTTGGGACAGTGGTGAGGGAGTTGAGTCGGGACGACCCAGAGGCCGAAAACCGCTTCCTGGCCCAGCGAGACAAGAAAAGAGTCGGAAGGGATGTGCTCCCGGTGGAGGAAGGGCCGGATGGAGAGCCAGTGGATGACCCGTCGCGCAGCAAGTGGATGCTCTACCCCGGTATGTCCTCCTCCGACATGAGGCGGGTTCAGCTGCCGCCACTACCGAACCGGGAGCGCCTGCTTCAACAACCCAAAGAGCCAATACAGCTGGACTTGTCTCGACCCACACCGCGCCCGATCCTGCTTGCAGTGGGCGGAATCGGCGGGTTGGGGAACCCTCACTTCGTCACCAAAGGCACGCCGAAGCCCATGTTTGCCACCCGGGGAGAGGGCGCCGTGTCGATGGAGATTGAGCTGGAACTCAAACTCCTAGCAGACGTCGGCCTGGTGGGCTTGCCAAACGCCGGCAAGAGCACGCTCCTCCGTTCCATCAGCAACAGCCGCACCCGCGTGGGCAACTGGGCGTTCACCACCCTCCAGCCCAACATCGGCACCGTCGTGCTCGACAACAACAAGGGCCGCCCGATGCTCACGAGCTTCCGCAAGGTCTCGGACAACACCTCCCCCCTCCGCGACGACCCCTTCCACCTCTCAGCCGAGCCCCAGCCGGAAGTCGAGCGGCGCACCCGCTTCACCATCGCCGACATCCCGGGCCTGATCGAGGGGGCGCACCTCGACAAGGGCCTGGGCATCGCCTTCCTCCGGCACGTCGAGCGGGCGGGCGTGCTGGCCTTCGTGCTCGACCTCGGCGCGGGCGACGCCGTGGCGGCGCTCAAGGCGCTCTGGAACGAGGTCGGCCTGTACGCCCAGATGCGCGAGGAGGAGGAGCGCGAGCGCAAGCGCCTCGCCGCCGTCGACTGGAGCGCTGCGGCTGGCACCGACGCTGAGGATAGTACCTTCTGGCCGAGCACCATGGCGGACGATTATAATATCCCCGCTGTGAACGCGGGCGGGCTGCATATCGCTGGGAAGCCGTGGTTTGTGGTGGCGACCAAGGGGGATCTGCCAGACACGCAGGAGAATTTCAGGAAGCTGAGGGAGTACCTGGCGGCCATCGGCCGCGGGGAGGAGCCGCATCCGAGTGGGGTCGAGGGCGCGTGGACGCGCGACTGCGCGGCTATTCCGGTCAGCGCGATCAAGGGGCAGGGGGTGGACCGCGTGGTGCACTGGGCGGTTGGCTTGCTGGATGGCTGAGCCGTGTTTGGGAGTTGTACCCGCGCGCCCCCAGGGTCACCGCCGGGTGATACACCCACTTGACAGGGTTGGTTTGGTACCATGCCTGGAATGAAGTGACTCTCATGCCACGTGGGAGAGATGAGAAAGATGAGGGGTGGCAGTCCAGCATTTTCGTGTATAATATACATGTAATCAAAGGATTTTGTCCAGCTCTGACTTCCACGGCGGGGTCCATTTTACGAGTCTCCGTTCACGCCCCTTAGTTCTCTCCCCAGTAAAACCAGGGCCGAGTCTCGGCCAATACTGTCTCGGCTGTGGGATGATTCGGGGGAGGCAAACATTGGCAGAGGTAAAGTCTAGACTGTATCAGGGTCGGTCAATTGCTCGTTGTACTTAGGTTGATTCCCTTCCACATCTTCAACTTCCACTCGCCCAACCTTCACCCTCCGAAATTTCTTTCAAACATGCAGCTTTCCTCTACTTCTCGACATGGATGACAGTATAGAGCTCACTCGGGCTTTTCCCTAAAGGGGACGAGCCGGCATACATCCGTGTGGATGTCTAAGGGGATGCTAGATGGTGATACGTTGGAGAAGGAGAAGTTGTCTATTAAAATCTATCTATAATTGAGCGAGCACACATGTTTATTTGGTGCTAGCCCGTTGGAGGGCACCGAGGGAGAGTGGCCCGGTTACAATACCAGCCAAGATATCCGGCCTCCGCTGTCGGGGTCCCCCTGACGCCCGAAGCCGTGATTCTCTTAGTGGGAATCAACTGGAATGTCCTCGACGTAGCTCTCCAGTCTTCTGAGTGCCTCCTGTCGCAAGTCATTGGCCTCTTGCTCGGATCCCTTCTTGAGAAGTAGGGCCTCCAATAAGGTCAAGTCATGTATCACGATCGGATTACGAGCATCCTGTCCGTACTCCCGCAGGGCAACCACTCCACGCAATCGCTCGATGGCGATGTCGATGTCCCCTCCCATCTCTACGTCGACCTCCACAAGAACTTTTGTTGAGAATGCTAAGACTTTGGCAAAAAGGCGCAAAGCATGACTGCTTGCCCTCACCTTGGTCTTGCCGATTGTCATGCCGTCTATTCCCTCGGCAATCCTGCTCTTAACGAGCCCCTGGATAATGCGAACCTTCATATTTGGGTTGAGCCCGTCTGCCATGTATCTGGCACGGAGAGCAGCAGCGGTGCTATCGCGGATGCGGTCGTACTCGGGCGGTTCATTGTATGTGTCACTCTCTGCCTGACCAGCAGGCTCAACGGAGGAATCCATGCAAGGGTTGGCGTCTTGCAAAGCTGCGGCTACAACGGGTACCTTGTCGGCAAGAAGAGGAAACCACTGATCGACGGCGCGTAGCTTTCCCTCTGGCAACGCACACGGTGTCGGGTCCCACATCAGACGATAGTAGAGAAGCAGGAGCCGCGCGTCGAAGTTATCGAGAACGATGCCGGCGTTGAGGAGCCATCCGCGTTGTACAATCTCTCGCAATGCGACCAGAGACGCCGCTCCCGTCTCGGCGCTCCAATGCCGCGCGAGTTGCATCAAAGAGCCTAGAATCAAAGCCGCCGGATGATTCTTGCATGCATGGTGCGTGCTTGCAAGGCCAACAAGGTGGACCAGCAGCATGTGGAAAAGCTTGCCTTGCCCCATGACAAGGATGGCGTGCATGATATCCAGCAGATTCCAGATGAAGGAAGGGCCTTCGATGAGCATCATATCCTCAACCTGTACGAAGGCCTTCCGGGCCAATCGACCAGCGAGAACGCCTTGGCCATCCCGCAGAAGCCTGGCCACGAGCCGGAGGGCGTAACTGGCTCTCTCGGGTTCGTACTGAATGGCAGGCCTTCCGCTATTAGGTGGGGGATAGATTGGCCCCTGTCTCCAGACGCCGTCGGACGCGAGACACTGCTTGAAGTCGGCTGACTGGAAGAATGTCGACGTCCACAGGTTGATGCCGGCGAGAAGGGTCATTGTGCAGGCGTCGACGGTGGTAATAGCCGGTGTCCCGGGCGGGCTGGTGAGCTCCGTTGCAGGTTTGCCCGGCCGCGAGTGATTGGCGTTCTTACGGAATCCCCATTTCGCGAAGCGTTTCTTGTACATCTGGGGGCTGTCGCCTTCTCGGTCAGAGTCGAGGAAGTCCAGATGGCCAACATGGACCCATGGGCATGATGCCGCTGCGCCTACGGTGACCTACCTGGCTTTGAATTGGTATTTCTCCTCCATGACGGCCCGGACGTGACGGAGCTTCCGCCCCTCACGCAGGTACAACCTCTCAATGTGAGGGTAGACGGCGGCCCATTCGACCTCGGTATGCTGCTTTGAAACACATGATGGGCCAGCCTCTGCGGCGGCCGAGGCGAAAGCCGGTCGGAGTTGGCGAGCTGTCCGCCGCGGTGATGGGATCATGTCTGTGTCGTAGCGCGGGATCGTTGTGAAGGAATTGCAGGGAACTTTTCCCGTCCTTCAGAATGGTTGTGGTGGAGAGAGAAATCAAGTGATAGTCCAACGGGGTATTTTCCGTCCGTTTCAATGAAGGAATCGCCAACCGTTTACGGTTCTGTTGACTTCAGCCCAGCTCGGCTTCACGCCCGACCAATCAGACGTGTTCAAAAAGTCTCCCGCAGCTCTCTTACACGGCATTCCGTTGGATCGGGACCCCTGCGCTTTCGGCATCATCCACAACCAGCCGGGTTCCCCATGTGAACAGTAGCGGCCGGGGAGTATGATGGCCGAAACCCGAGGCAATATTCCTTCATGATGCTTCATCTACCAATGGCATCGGTCTGACAGGTTCCCGCGAAGTTGACCGGCATCTCTTGCGTCTAGGACCGTCGGACGACTTCGCCACGTCCAACCTCAACAGCTGGTGAAAACAAATATATATATATGTAGATATATAGGCCGTTCCAGAGTGTGTCCGTCGATAAATCCAAAAGACACCACACTTCACCACTGCGGTTTTTGATCCTCACTCTCTCACTTATCTTCCCCTTATACGTCTGCTCAGGTGGGAAGTGTCTCCGTCCACCGTCCGTCAACCGGAATAAATGTCTGCTCAACTCCAGGACACGGCTGCCTGGGAAGCGAGTTGGCCGGGCATCTTAACCAAACAAATCCTCCACCGCGTCCCCCGTATCCCATCGCGTACTACCCTCCAAGGCAAGACAGCCCTTGTCACGGGTGGCAGCTCTGGCCTCGGCTTCGAGTGCGGCCGCCAGCTCCTCCAATGCAGGCTGAGCCACCTCGTCATCACGACCCGATCGCAGACGCGAGGCGATGCCGCAGCGGCCAAACTGCGCAGCGAGTTTCCCGGTGCCAAGGTCGATGTCTGGCTACTGGACATGGCGTCCGAGTCGTATAACTCGGTGCTGGAATTCGTTTCGCGCTGTCGCAGTGAGCTGGACCTCCCCAACTTTCATATTGCTATCCTCAATGCCGGGCTAGGCAAACAGGCCTTTGAGCGATGCGATGGTGAGGGTGGCCGCGAGGTCACTCTACAGGTCAACTACCTCGCAACCGTTCTCCTCGCCATCCACCTCATCCCTTTGCTCAAGGTCCCGCCCCAATCTCCAGCCTCTGCAGCCTCTCCTACCACAGACCCGGCCCGACTGACTATGGTCACCTCTGGGACCATTTTCTGGGCCAATACGGATGAGAGACTCGACGAGGGCATCTTCGACGCTATGGATTCTGCCCAAGACTTCGATGGAATGGAACAATACAAGAAGACGAAGTTGATGCTCACCATGTTCGTCTCCAAACTGGCCGAGATTGTCAGCGAGGAGGACGTCATTGTCAACGTTGTCAACCCCAGCGCCGTTCGAGGAACGGCCCTCATGCGGGAGGCCAGCGCCTTCAAGCGCATGGCCATCTACCTTTACTGCATGGCCGTGGGGCGCAACGTCGTCGACGGGGCAAGACAGTATCTCCACGCGTCGCTCGTCTTCGGACCGGAGAGTCATGGCTCCTTTGGAGATTGGCAGATCAGACCGTAAGTCAAAACCTGCCAGATCGAGTACTATGACGCTAACCATGAGTCCTTCCGGCACAGATACCCCCCTTACATGTACACAGAAGCCGGAAAGAAGTTTACCAACAGGTTGTGGAACGAAACACGACGGGAGCTTCGAGACAAGGGTGTTGAGGCAATCTTGATGTCGATCGATCAGACGTCTTGAGGAATGATTCATCAGGTTATCGCTTCATGGATCGGCCGAGGAGTGTGCCGAGAGGAATTGGGCTTGCTCGTTCATGTACAAAGAGGCGGTAAAACACAACATGTGGCGCCTTGATGGCAGCGAGTGCAACTGGGGGACGTTTCTTGAGGCCGCCAACCTGGACGGGGTCCAGATTCCCCTACAATATCTCACTTGAATTTTCAACGTCACGCTCTGCCCAAGAAGCCGTCCGGCTGGGGCCTTGGCTGGGTCATGCCACGGTCGATGTGCGAGATCCAGTTAGTCGGACCGAGTCACAATGCCAAAGTCGGAAACACTTGAAAGTGTGACCTGTACGTCGTGTTTTATTTTAGCTGGCTCAGAGCCCGGTTGACGAGACTAGCGAAGGCTGGGTCGGGGTTTTCGGTGCCGAGGGCAAGCTGGCAGACATCGTTTTGGATGACAAAGGGGATGGATATTGGAAAAAGCGGCTTCATGTTCCAACACCTGCAGGGGTCGGGTTCGTATAGGTTCATATCAAACGAGGGCAACTCCATCGACGGCGTGACAGACAACCAACCTTTTTACTAAACGTGAAATAAAAATACAAGGAGACACATTTTTACAGTAACATTCCAGGGAGACAATTATTTCCATTTCCACCACTTAATTCTACCATAGCTTGTTGCATCGGCTTTAACCTTCAAACCTTTTCACACATTTTCCCACACAAGGTCGGAGAGAAAGTGGGATATGCACAAAGTGTTCACTGTTTCAATTTCAGCTGGCTCAGAACCCGGTTAGCGGGATCAGCAAAGGACAACAGCCGCTGTTGGATGTGCTGGCGCGCCGATCATGTGCTTCTAGGGCAGATGATAAGTTGATATCTCGGCGTGCTAGGCATGGTATGGTATAGCTTGATTTGCATTGTCTCAGCGGTCGGATCATCTCAGCGCTGACCCTGGACAGAGTGTTGATGTAAATTCTACATAAGCTGGCCACATAGCCGCCCGTTGCTCGTTTTCAGTCCTCTTCTGCATCCTCAACAACTCACACCGGTCCAACCAGAACATCAAAACCCGCCTCACCCCCTCTCCACCCACTCAGTCTCTCGCGGCCATGCATCTTTCATCTGCTCTCCTGTCGGCCACGGCGCTTCTTGCGCATGCAGTGTCTGGGTTTTACCTAGTGGCTGCGGTTTAGGAGCCCCCCGTGCTCGGTTTTGCCAGCGTCCGGAACAACACCGCCGGATTTTACTTGCCTGCTGGCCCTCAGCCTGTGGACATCATCATTGGTCCCGGAAGGGATATCATAAGCGAGTTCATGTTACAATACGCCGGCACTGGTTATGAGTGGATTATGAGGTCAACAAAGGACACCTTCATCGGCGTACGCCTGCCCCCTCCCCCCTCCGGCCTTCCCCTTCTTATGATATAGCACTGCATCTGACGTTATGCTAATGTATTTGGGGGCTAGCCTGGCGATATTAAGGCGCCGTTTAGGCTGGGTGATAGCGGGTTCGTCTACGAAGGGGGGGGAGCCGGGCAGTGGTACCTTTGTGGTCCTCCTGGCTCCCAGGACATTGTTCTGACCATCCTCCACCGGCCCCCTAGCCCTAGCCGCGGGTTGTGCGTCCCGACCTCGCTCTTCCCTTCCGGGAGGCGGTAATTGGGGTGTAGTCTGAGATAATCTGTCAACATTGCGCTCTTGTGATGGATGGATGGTTTTGGGGAAACAATAGGGACATCGATCATCATGTATAGTTGGGTAGCTCGGCACAGCACCTGTATGTACACATTGTGAACTCCTGCGCTTGGAACCCTAGTTGTGTGGTAGTGTGGTGAACATGTCCATTGTAGCATTGTGGGGGATGGCTGTAATTGAGTGAGAGGAAAAGAATGGAGACTTGCCGAGGACGAAGTCGGTTCGTTGATAAGGTTTCTGCGGCGGCACTCGGCGGTTGTCCAGACAGATTACGAGCAGGCGTGTAAGAGGTATTGGCCGTAATTTCAGTGCCAGTGCTCGCAGCCACGGACGAGCTTGGGCCAACCTTCCAAGATCCCTGCAACGTCAGCCCACTTGCGCGCAACGCCAGCTTGAATTGAGGCAACCGTGGACGCTTTTAACAACCTCGCGCGCAAAACGACGACGACTGAATTAACCCGCAACTCCACCAACCTCCGACCCTTGTTTTCACAGCGCGACAATTTTACAACGCCCAGCCTCCCAGGTCCGACCCAACCACACGCCACCATGGCCGCACCAAGTCGCCGCGACTACCAAAACGTCCCCGCCGTCGACCTCGACGACGACGACGACGACGACCTGATCGACCCCGATGACGGTACCCCCCCCCCCCCCCCTTCTGCTCTATCCCACTCAATCATGCTCCTAACTGACCAACCAACCCCCGCTCCATCACAGCCGACCTCAACACCTTCGACGACCCCCTCAACCAACGCACCACCGGCGGCACCAGCCACACCACCACCAACACCACCACCGCCCCCCCGCTCACAGGCAGCATCGGCTCCACCACCTCGCGCCAACAAGCCAGCAGCTGGACCTCGCGCATCCCCGGCGAGGACCGCACGAGCGCCTCCTCGGCGACCGCCTCCACCATCGACGAGTCCGTGTGGGCGACGCTGCGCCGCGACCTGCTCGCCGTCTGGCGCAAGCTGCTCGAGGTGCTGTACCCGCGGCACCTGTTTGCGGCGTGGGGCGGGCCGGACTCGCTGCGCGGGGCGTACGCGTCGCTGCGCAGTGGGGGGTTTGCCGGGGCTAGGGAGGAGTTGGCGGGGCTTGCGGGCAGGGTGATGGATGCGGAGAGTTTGTTGGGGACGGGGAGTGGTGGGAATGTAGGGAATGCGGGGGGGGAGTTGGTGGGGGCTGGTGGTGGGTTGAGGGATTGGGATCTGTGGGGGCCGTTGGTGTTTTGCTTGCTGTTGAGCACGCTGCTGTGTCTGCAGAGTCGCGAGCAGCAGCGGGAGGTGGTGTTTAGTGGTGTGTTTGCTATGGTGTGGGTGGGCATGGCGGTTGTGACGGTGCAGATCAAGTTGTTGGGGGGGAATATGTGGGTTTTTTTTTCCCTCTTCCTTTTCGAGTTGGGTACTGACTTTCGGCAGCTCCTTCGCGCAGAGCATCTGCGTCATCGGCTACACGCTGTTCCCGCTCGTCATCGCGGCGCTGCTGTCGGCGCTGAAGCTGCACTGGATTGCGCGCATCCCGGTCTATCTCGTCCTGGTGGCCTGGTCGATGGCCGCGGGCGTCAGCATCCTCGGCGGGAGCGGCGTGGTCAAGAACAGGGTCGGGCTGGCCGTCTATCCGCTCTTCGTCTTCTACCTTGGCTTGGGGTGCCTCTGCTTTATCAGCTAAGGCTGCGTGGTTGGAGTTGAGTCTTCTCGGCGTGGGATGGAGGGTCAGGTTTCGTGCTGGCGTGTACTTGTAGAATATCCATCACGGCTGTAAAAGTTACCCGGGTGCCGGAGGTGTTGAACTTTTGCGGGACAGAATACGCAGTCATCTTTGGCGTCGAACTATTATCATCGCATCGAGTTGAGTGGTACCCAAGACAGCTCCAAGCTCAAATTGGATTGTATTATGGTCTCAACGGGGAAGGGCCTAATGCCCCGAACCACCGAGGCAGAAGCCTAACCTTTTACTCTCGTGTACTTGCCCCCAAATCCCGCCGTAAATGTATCAATATGCCGCTTCTAAAAACACGCCCATGGAACAACAGAAAACCAACCCCCCCTCCCAAAACTCAGTGATGCTCACCACCCCCCTCGGCCGCCGCGATGGTGTGCGGGTTCGGGTAGTACAGCGCGGCTACAGCAATAGCAATGTACACGAGCACGCACAGGGAGCCCTCGAGGTAGTTGCTCTTCTGGTCGCGCAGGAAGTTGCCGACGGTGAGGATGGCCAGCAGCAGGACGACGACGTCAAAGACCTCAAAGTTGAGCCCCATGGGCTTGTCCAGCCCCCAGCCGACGATGACGACCAGCGGGGCGTTGAACAGCGCCGTCTGCAGCGTGGCGCCCAGCACGTGCGACAGCGCAAAGTTCATCTGGTTGTCGTACGCCTCGTCGATGGCCGTCAGGTGCTCCGCCGCCTTCTCGACCAGCGGTATGAGGATCAGGCCGACGAAGGCGTCCGACACGTGGTGCTCCTCGACGAGCGAGTGGATCTGGTCGACCAGCGCGATGGCGATGACGGTGACGAGCGCGATCGACACGGCTAGTGCGATGCAGCACTCGGTGAAGGTCAGCCGGTGGTGCATGCGCTCGAGGTGCTTGTCGGCGTCGCGCTCCTCGTCGGCCACGAAGATGGCGTCGTAGATGCCGTGGTGGGTCCGCGCCTGGAAGAAGATGTAGATGAGGTAGGCGACCATGAGGAGGACGGCGGTGCTGCGCGAGATCTCGATGGTCTTGCTCATGAGCTCCTCCTGCGCGATCTTGCCGCTGAGACTGTGCTCGAAGACGGTGGGGATGGCCAGCCCGAAACCGCTGATACCTTGTTAGTTATTCATTGGACCTATGAGTATGGGATGGGGTGTAAACTCACGCCGTCAGAAGCAACCCGCTGCCGGCCTCGCTCACGGCCTCGCTAAAGTGCGTCTCCTCCCGCTTCAGGCCGCCCGCGACGAAGCATAGTCCGAGACACAACAGCATGGTGGCCAGCACGGAACCCAGGATCGCCGCCTGGATCACTTGGATGTAGTCGATGCCGTCAGATTCCGGCCGTGTGATCAGCACGATGAACATGATGATCTCAACCAAGCTCCCCAACCTGTTTCCAGTCAGCACTCCATACATACAATTTCCTCCGTCTCTAACCCCATCCCCCCAGAACGCAACGGACGAACTCACGTAGTCTCAATAATAACCCCCATCACATGCGGAAACTTGCGACTCAACTCCTGCCCGGCAAACCCAATCAAATTCGCGCACGGCACCATCGCCAGATAGCTCAAGATAAAAATCACCAGATGGTTATCCGGCATGGCGTAGCGCACCGCGATGGCCGCGGGCACGACGGGCCACAAGACATTGACGATGCGCGAGGCCCAGCTGGCGGAGCGGAAGACGTTGCGCAGGAAGAGCAGCGGGTGCAGGCCCGAGCGGCCGGCGTCGCCCGACGGGCGCACCATGAAGACGCGCTGGATGCGCTCCACCGGCGTCAGCTCGCGCGTCAGGCCCACGTCGCCGCTGTGCAGCGGCAGCGGCGGCGAGAGCAGCCCATTCTGCGTCGAGGGTGTGGTTGGTGTGGTTTGCTGGCTCGCCTTCTTCTCGCCTCCTCCCCCCCCTCCTCCTCCTCCTCCTCCTCCTCCCCCTTCCCCCGGGGTTTGGGAGGGGGGTGATGTTGGCGCCGGGACCAGTGTTGATGAACGGGAAGGTTCGAGTGGTGGTTGAGTCTGGGGCGGTGGTGGTGGTGAGGCTGTCGCCATTTCGCAATGGTGATCTTGTGATGAAATGGGCTTGGTGTTTGGTCTGATGTCGTGCGCAAAGAGATGGGACAGTACTTCGGGTTAAAAGGAACTATTGCATGTACAGTTACGAAGGAGGTCGTGTTACTTGAAACTCGACTCGTCGTGCCGAGGACGGGAATCCCACTCCTAAGTAACCCGAGCCCGCCAGGGTGGTCTGGGGTAACTCCAGCTCAGGAACCAACCGTCAAGGGGGTCTCGGCAGGCAGTTCCGTGGAGAAAATGGACCATGGCGCGCATGGCGTCCATGGCGTTCCTTATTCGCGCCTCCTCGAGCCACCTGGCGTGCGTTGCTTGGCTCCTGTTTCAGGAGTTTTTTATGGACCACGACGGGTGAGAGACGGCGCGACGCCACCCCCATCGACAGACAACAGTATTACATACAAACCGCGCCGCTGTTGGTCGAATGCGCCTCTGCTGTACTGAAGATCGAGTTGTTGGCCCCAGCTCTCGATCAGCCGCTGACGTGCAGCAAGGTCAGACTTCCAACAGTCTCAACACCAGGGGACAAACCAGCCGGCCAGTCCGTTGTCGTGGCAATTTTTTTAAGCTTTTAATTTGGGGGTCATGGTCCCCGGTTCCCTGTCTAGCTGCTGCTCGGAGCTGAGACCAGGGGTTTAGTGCAGATCAACCCAGATTATGCACTGCGTTCGCCAATGGCGTGGGCTCGGCAAAGCTTAGCTCTGATGGCCTTTTTCCGGCCTTCTCGTGAAGATGGAGAAAACATACGATGTTGACAAAATTATGTTGGTCATTTCCGGTTCACCAAACGGGCCCAGGACCGCGCCGTTCCGAGGCTAGCGGGGACTCACGGCACTCGGCGGCGAGTACTCCACCGGCCAAGGTCAGCTTCGGGCTCGGCAGGGCTCGGCGGAAGCCTAAATAAAAGAATAATCAACAGCCGGCCCCACCTGGTTGGTCTTCTTCATCACCGGCCGTCGGCATCTTCGCCGGCGCCGGCGTCGTCAACCTCCAACCCCCGCCCGTCCCTCGGCAGCACCGCCTCCGCCAGCACCACGGTCTCGAGCCCAGCCGGCGCGCCCTCCTCGGGGCCCATGGGCAGGGCATCCACATCGATCTCCTCGTCCAGCAGGGCCTTGAGCACGACCTCGCAGCCGGCCTTGCTCATGACCTCGTTCATCTCGCCGCACGCGGGGGACGCGCAGCACTCGGGGCAGCCGGCGTCGCAGGCGCAGGGGCAAGCCTCCACGCGGGCGCGCGCCTGCCGCAGCAGCAGGTCGACGAACTCGAAGGCCTTGGTGTTGATCCCCGACCCGCCGGCGCCGCCCTTGGCGTCGTAGAGGGTCAGGCGGGCGGGCCGCTTGCGCTGCGTCTCGGGCTTGCGGGCGAACTCCTTGCGGCCGCTCTTGCACTCGGTGCGCACGTCGCCCGGGGTGCTGACGACGAAGTTGGGGATGAGGCTCGCGAGCGCGTGCTGGGCCGCGTGGATGGCCGCCGCCGCGTTGAGCCGCCGCGCCGCGAGTATGTCGAGCGCCCGCTTGGGCACGTCCAGCCACATGCCCTTGCTGTGCCGGACCACCGGCGGGTTGTCGACGTCGACTGCGTCTAGGATGCGGTTGTTGCGCCGCGCGTCTACTTTGAAGTATCCGAAGACTACCTGCCGGATCCGGATCGTCCCGTAGTAGGCCCGCGACCGCGACCCCGTGATCCGCTTGACCGCCTCCGTCTCCACCGGGTCGACGTCGGTGTAGTCGCGCTGCGACGTCAGCCAGTCGACTTTGACCCGCTCCACCCGCGCCATGTGCTTGTCCGGGTTGAAGTCGCGGACCAGGTAGGTGTTGCCTTGGTGCAGAAAGATGGCGCCGTCGTAGATGGTGAAGGTCGCGCGCGAGGCTTCGAGCTCCTCGAGGACGACGTTGCGGTTGTTGGTGGTGTCGATGATGGCGAAGTGGTCTTCTTCCGTGTCGCGGATCGACACGAACTTGGAGGGGAGCGGCCGGAAGCGGGGGTGGCAGTGGTAGAAGCCGGTCTCGTCCTGGATCAAGCGCTCCTTGCAGAGCTGAGGGAGGTCGTTCCCAAAGTAGGCGGCGTCTTCGACTGGTCGTATGGGCATCTCGTAGGCTGCGCATTGGATGTGGCCCTCCTTGACGAGCATGTTGTCCAGGTCCACCTGCAGCTCGCAGTTCGGCTTGGTAAAGAGCTCGTCTGGGTTCTGCATGTAGTGCTGGTCTGTGGCAAAGCCGTCGCCGACGAGGATGGAGAGTGAGTCCTTGTTTCTTCGACCGGCTCTCCCGCTCTGCTGTCTAAGGTTGGCGATAGTGTACGGGAACCCCCAGGTAAGCACGCAGTCCAGGGTGCCGATATCAACCCCGAGTTCCAAGGCAGTTGTGGCAACGATGCCGAGGAGCTTCCCTTCGAACATCTCGCTCTCGATTTGCCGGCGGTCCTGGGCCGTGTATCCCCCACGGTAGCCCATGACCCGCCCGACGACCTCGCTCCGTCCGAGGGTTACTAACTCCTGTTTGACGGCACTGACCAGCTTCTCGCACTGCTCTCGAATCCTGCAGAAAGCTATGACCCTGACGCCGCGGAGGATCAACTCGCAGAACAGTCGAGAGCACTCGAGCATGGCGTTTCCGCGCCCGCTCGCTGGGTCGCCGGGGTCTTTGTACGGGGTGTTCCAGCAGAGGAACTCTTTCCGTCCTGCAGGCGTCATGTCAGCTTGTTGTCTAGGTACTTTAGTGCAGTTATGGACTCACCGGACGGAGACCCGTCAAAGTCGACTAGCCGCACATCCTGGATACCAAACATCTTCTTGAAGTGCTCCTCCGGGTTTCCGACCGTTGCCGAGCATGAAATGAACTTGACATGTCTGTTCCCCAGCGCTGCGCATGTCCGACGCAGCCGCCTCATGACAAAGGCGACGTGGGACCCCATCAGACCGTTGTAGTAGTGTAGCTCGTCAACTGCCGCTGTTAGCCTGCCGTTTTGGACTTTACGGCGTGGAAGCCCTACCGACGACATATTTCAAATTCTTTAGAAAAGTTCGCCACTGGTCCTCCTTGGGCAAGATCGTAATATGCAGCATATCCGGGTTTGTGAAGATAATCCTCGCCTCGTCGCGGATGGTATTCCTCTCGCTCATGGGCGTGTCTCCGTCAAAAGTTTCGACCAGTACGTCCTCCATCCCCGGCATGAAGCCTATCATCTCTTTTAAACTCCGCCTCTGGTCCTGAGCTAGCGCTTTTGTCGGAAATATGTACATCGCTCTGGTGTTCTGGTCCTGTTCTAGAGCGTGCAGTACGGGGAGCTGATAGATCAGTGATTTGCCTGAGCTTGTCGACGTCGCGACGACAACGTTGTACCCGTCGTGTAGCGCGTTGATAGCCTCGGCCTGGTGGGCAAAGAACTGTGTGATACCCTTGGTGTTGTACAAGGCGTTAACCAGGTCCTGACTGAGCAGGAAATTCAGCTCCCCGTAGACCGCTTCCTGTGCTTCGAACACCCTGTGCCCATCCGGCACGACCTGGCCGGTGTACCACGGGCTGTCCTTGATCTCCTGGACAATTTCGGGTATGCTCTTCCTCTCGTGGGGTATGCTCGCCGGGAGCGTGCTGGTCAGCTTCCCCGTCTCCTGAGCCTCAACCTCGGCCATCTTGGGAATATACGCCTCTCTCGCATCCTTCAGCACCATCTCCGGATCCAACCCTTCCGCAGTGCACCGCTCAACAAACTCATTAACAGCCTGCACAAACTTGGCATTCCGCCGCTCAATCAAGCGCATCATCTGCGCCTGGCCAAAGACGGGCATCCGCATGCTGTCCTCTCGGCCGCGCCCTTTAGAGCCCTTCGGCTCGGTCTTCAACTCGGCATCCACAAACTCAAACACCAGCACCTGCTCCTCCTGACCCGACGCAGCGCCACCACCGCCGTCCTGAACAAGGTACTCCCTTTCCCGCTCGGCCTCGGCGGCGCCCATGGAGAGGGCCAGCTCGGCTTCACCGACGTACTCGAACCTGATACCACCCCCGTTCCCTGCCCCCTGCTGACCAACACCCCCCCTTCCCCTCCCCCCATCCTCACCACCATCCCCACTCCCACTCCCACCTTCATTGCCACCTCCATAATCACCACCCCCTTCTCCACCACCCCTTCCATTCCCACTCCCAACCACCAAAACCCCCCTCCGCAACGCCACAACACCCGCAACATCCTCGACAGCCAACCCGCAACGCGTGTGTCCCTCGACGGCCGGGCGCAGCGTCTCTAGCGTGGGCGCGACCTGGCGGCGGGCCGAGACGAATGTCGACACCAGGTTCAGGGCGCGGTGGGTCTTTTCGAGGTGGGTAAGGTAGGGCGGCCAGGAGGGGTTTGGGGATGGGGTTGATTTTGGTTTTGGTTTCGGTTTCGGTTTTGGTTTGGGGTTGGTGGATCGTTTTTCGGGCGCTTTTTGGTTTTCGGTCGGGTTGGGTTTGGGTTTGGGGTTGGGTTTGGGTTTGGGTTCCTTGGAGGCTAATGTGTTCGCTGTCGCTGTGTCTGTATCGCTGCCCGCTTCAAGAGGTGGCGGTGGTGTGCTCTGCGGTGGGCATCGACTCGGCTGGGCTTCATCGGTTGTGCGCCCGCGCTTGCGCTTGCCGAGGCTCGCCCCCGTGGTAATTGCATCGTTGGTTAAGGGCATGGTGTTTCCCTGCGTAGGTTGATTGCACGATGGGGGATTCGCATTGGGAGTTGGGGAGGGGATTCTCTTCGATGAATGATGGAAGAAGACGCGATTGGGCGCGTTAAGTGGTTCGCGAAAGGGGCGGGAACGCACGTGGTGCCTGGACCATGAACAAACGGTTTGCCCCACTGTATCAGACATGCTAACTTCGACAAGTGCTTTATTCGACACGATTGCGTTAATAAGGATACAGCTGTTTCCGTCGCCCGCCGCCTGTCTGGTGCTGCCCCGTCTAGTGCCCCAAGATAAAGCGCACTCTGGCATCCCAGTGCTACCTAGGACAGGCGACGGGCCATCCAACCGTTGTAAGTAGTTTATAGGTACAGAAAAAACCGACAAAACCTGACAGACACCTCCCATGAAGAACCCACTATCCGTAGGTTGGTAACGTAGTTCTTTTGGGCCCCTTCTCGCAAAGAACGCCCCCGCCAGGCCAGTCGAAGGTAACGTCCCAATGCCACCAACACCCTCCTTTTACCTAAAATGCATGCTAACCACCTTCCCCCCGATGGCCCCCCTCACCAACAAATTGTAATCAGGTCAGGCTCTCTTGCGTGCCCAAACAAAGGGAAGGGAATAAGGACTGCGGTTATCCTGTCGAGAAAGTACGTCGTAGTCGGCCGCCAGGGCCGTGCCTATACATCGGCAAGCTGTTTCTTCAACATCTCCACCATTTGTGAGAATGCCGTGGCATTGACCTCGCTCAGCTATGCATTGTTAGTAGAGGGTTCTGTATGAAGAACGAAACTTTGTGTGTGTGTGTGTGTTGTGTGTTTTTACGTACCTTCATTTGCACTTGGCGCGCCACGCCCCCTTCAAATGCGGTAAACCCCACCGTCGACGTCTTGAGCCGGTTGGTAACCTGGAACTTCATGGCCGGCAAAAGGACGGTATTCAGAATGACACGTAGGGTGTGGTCCTGCCGCATGAGGAGGCGGACGTGCTTTAGCTGGTCGTCGTCTTCGTCTGCTAGAACAGAGGCGTCGAAGGAGGTCGGGTCGGGCACCCCATTATCGTCCAGGTCGACAGTCGACTTGGGTACGTTGATCTTGAGCATACCCCCGCCACGCTCTTTCCACCCGACATCCTTCTCCATGAGGTACATCTTCGCCCGCACAGAGAAAAGAGTCACCTCCTGGCTCTCGCCGTCGTCAACCACGACTAGAAGAGTTGGTTAGTAAAGGCGGGACATACGAGGGAGGGGCGAGCACGCTTACTCTTCTGCAACTTGGGCTTCTTCTTGTCCTCAACCCCCTTGGATGCCTCCCTGCTCCTCTCCTCCTCTTTACCCTCATCGTCGGACGAGGCATCGCCCTTAGCGTCCTCGTCTCCGTTGCTCTCCTCCTCCGACTTGTCCTCAGCGTCGCTGTCTGGCGCGCCGAATGGCTTTGCCGGCTTGTCGCTCTTAAGAACCTCGCCGGGTTTGCCAAAGTTGATGCGCGGCCCTGACAGGGCACTGCCGCCGAAAGAACTCGCAAAGGGGCTCGACTTGAACATCGACGCACCGCCGGTGCCCTGCCCATTTAACCCGGCGAATGGAGACGAAGCGGCAGCTCCGCCGAAGCTAAGTTTCGGTGGTGCTGAGGGGGCGGCTGGCTTGGAGCCGCCGAGAACACCGCCTAGGGAGGAGGAGCCTGACGATGAGCCGAACAAGCTGGGCTTCCCCGATCCACCAAAGCTACCGAACGGCGAGGTTGACGAGGCCGCCAGTTTTGCAAAGCCGGAGCTGGCAAACGCTGAAGTTGATGTTTGCTTGGGCCGCGTTGTCTCGGATGTGGCGGGCGAGTCTCGTGCTTCTAGTTGCTCCATGCTCGACCTCGGTGATGCGCTGGCAGAGAGAGGCTCCTGGTTTGTGTTACCACCGAGGGCCACCGCGGGGTTGAACGGGTTGCTTACCACTTCTTCCTTTCCGCCCTGCACCGCGGATGCACTTGCTTGGCGGTCCCGTGGTCGCTTCTTCTCGGGCTCGGACCGGTTCGTCCTGTTCTGCACCATTGTTGGACTGGCAGCCTTGTCGGGCGTTCCTCCAAGCGGAGCCTCGGCGACATCCTTGTTCTCGTCGACCTCATCGTGGGCTCGTTTTTTCTTGGGCGAGGAAATCTGCGCTCTCAAAATGTCGTCGTTCGACGCACTTAGGCTGATGGGCGGTGTGATCCGCCGGGACTTGGATTTGGGCGCTTCGTCTTCCGAGGCACTCTTGTCGTCCTGCGAGAGCTGCACGGCCTCGCGCCCCCGCTTCTCGGAAATCGTGGTCTGCTTTAGCTCACGCCGTGCGGCGGTGGTCTCGGCGTCCTCCTTTGCGGCGGCGGCGGGTTCGGCATGATCCGAAATGTCGCTTGTGTTGTGCGGGTCGTCGGCCATGATGTCAACAAGTCGATCGGTTGGTTCGTGGGGGGCAGCCAGACGGCAGACGGCAGACGGCAGGTTTAAACGAGAACGTCGGTCCTCTTGTTTGCCCGTTTCACTTCTCGGAAGCTCGTTTTCGCTGCGTCGGTTCGGGGCTAAGGTCGGGTGGTGCGGGCAAAAGTCGGTTTCTGCGATAACTCGAAGCAAAGAGGCGCTGGCGGGTTTAATTAGCTACCACGAAAATTGCGGAGTTTTGGCACCGTCAAAGCCCGTTGTCGTGCTTGGGTCGGGGATGGGGAACCAAGCCAATGGATCGGCGGAGATGAACGAGACGCTGAGAAAGAGCTGTCAAAGGGATTGGCTCAGGAGGCTCCACCCGCTTGATGACGGACCCAGGTACCGCTGGTAAG
Organism: Chaetomium fimeti; assembly: GCF_033439085.1. Taxonomy (NCBI): domain Eukaryota; kingdom Fungi; phylum Ascomycota; class Sordariomycetes; order Sordariales; family Chaetomiaceae; genus Chaetomium; species Chaetomium fimeti. The sequence continues at coordinate 703,170 of NW_026944335.1, forward strand.
GCCTGGAACAAGCTGATAGCGGGGTTTGGGTGCCAATTTGGGTGTTTCATGCCCGTAAGAACCAATCACGGCACAACGCATGTTCGTCCTCTTCGTCTTCTTTCGAGCGACGCTCTGCGATTGGGGGCGAGCTGCGATGAGTTGTGCGTTATCTCTGCCTGTATCCTCCGCCTGTTGGTCCTATTGTTTGCCTCGAAGTTCTCATGCTTTCAGGAACGAGACAAAGAAAACGGGGCTGCCGACTCCCGGTCCTTTCTATAGCCACGCCGCAAGTAGCCATCTCCAGCTCCCGAAGGACGGATACCTAGGTATGTATTTCAGGCTACCAGGGCGACGGGAATCACATGCAGCTCCGCACCTAGGTATGTAACAACGTTGCTCTTGTTGAAATTCCGGTTCAAGACGCGCGATACTCTGTCCGGCCTCGTTGCCTTTCCTCCGCCGCAGCAACCATATTCTCGACTAGCTCCACCGCCGACCTGAAGGACGCAATCTCGTCCCCAAGAGTGAGTTGCTCTTCGTCCCCTTCCTCATTATCATTATCCTCGAAAATCTCGGCATCCTCAGCCACAAACGGCACATATTCGCCCTGGTATCCCTCCTCATCAAACCCCGCCTTCTCGTCCCAGTACCCCTCCTCCTCCTCGCAGGGCTCCCCTTGCTTCCCGTCGAAGCGTTCCTCCCCCTTTTCTGCCGACCCCCAATCCACTGCTTCTTCATCCCCCAACCTGATCCTCCCTTCTCGCGCTCGCCACGGCTGCCACCAGCTGCCCGTAGCCTTGCCGAGGGCATCACGACATAGAGATCCGCACCACAAAACCACAAAGCAGAGTAACATCAGACCGGCGCCGATGGCGATGTGCCGTATGGTGAACACGGCAAGAATGGAGAACAGGAGCTTGTGGATGAGGAGATCGAGGCCCTTTACAACCTCGTCTCGAGGTTCAAGGTCGGGGTAGCTATCGGCAGCATCCTCTTGGCGGCGGTGGCGGCGCTGCTGTCCCGGGAGGTATTCGTCGTCGTCGCCGCCATCGCCATCGCCACCGTTGCGGCGCAATGCCTCGACGGCATACCCGGCCTTGCGCATCACTGCGCGGAAGACACATGTCGGGCCGTCGCAGTCTACGAGCGCAGAGCGGTCTGTCGGCCCCACGCGAGCGGCCAACCGGACCGCCCTTGTGTCAACCTCCTTTGTGAGGCTGGCTAGCTGGGCACGGAGGGCCTGCAGCTCGGCGAGCTCGAGCTCGAGCCTGGACTCCAAGCTGTCCTCGCCGTTATCCTTTCTGGGGATCGGTACCTCCTGGCTGGCGGGTGTCCGCGCGCCTGGTACGGTGAGGGATGGGGGAGGTGATGTCAAGGCAGAGGCTGAAGCGCCGGCACCCGGAGCTGTTGCGATGTCAGCAGACTGGACAAGCGAGTCCGGAGCTGCGGCAAGTATCTTACCTTCTAAGAGTGGATTTGGCAGGCCATTCGTGAATGTGGGTACGTTCAACAGCAGGAGCAGCCCGGTGGCGGTAAAGTGTGAGCGCATGGTTGACTCGCTGTGCTCTAGGCAGCGGTATAGCAAAGATCAAACTAATTGGCGCCTTGGAGATGGCGCCTTGGAGACGGCCACGCGGCGAGTAGGTAAGTGAGGTGGTGACGCAAGTAAACAACACTATCGCCACACTCGTCTAGTCTCAAATTAGAAGAGAAGTAACCGGCCTCCTCGTTCGATATACTAGAGAGGTTCAAAACTAGACGGCAGAACTTAGCAAAGAACTGAGGTGGGAGAAAAGGAAGGAAAGGAAGGGGGACAACTGCCCCTCAGATCTTCGGAATTGACTGCATTGAACACATCTACGTACCGAGCTGAGCTATCGGATGGCGCAAGCCTCTCGCAGCACATCCCCAAATGCCCCTTTCCTCGCCCAGTTCAACATCCACACCCCGCAAAGCGCTGCGCAATCCTGCCCGATTCGGACAGGACAGCAAGGCGAGAGCGGGAGCCGACCAATCAGCACGTGTACGGGTTGAGGAGCTGACGAGTCCCTCAGCGTCCTGACCGAACGGGGGCACCCTCTGCCCAGAAAAGCCGAACTCCAAAGAAAGGAAACAAAAAGAATTAAATGAAATAAATAGGGGAGAACGAATCGAATAATAAAACATCGCTCAACACGGCCGCATCAACGACCACATTTTTCCAACAACCACGACTTCGATTCTAAGCTAAACTACGACAGTGGTGGGAAGGCGGAGTCCCACTGGTCGGATGTCATAGCGGCAGGCCTGACGTTGCTGTTATGCCCATCGGTCTTGGGGTCCTCGATGGGCATCCGACATATCGGGCACGTGTTGTGTTCCTTGAGCCAGAGAACAACGCACTCGCCGTGATACCAGTGGCTACACGGGAGCACCAACACTTCATCGCCCTTCTTGATATCATCGATGCAAATGGTGCACTCGGCCTTTCCCTCTCTGCCGAGCATCGCCTCATCCACCCGTTTCTTTTCGAGTTTTGCGATGGCGGCCTGTGTTGCGGGAGGGGCGGCATTGGTCTGGGGTGAAGCCTCCATGAGCTGGGTGACGATGCGGTCCAGCGCCTCCTGCGTAAATACTGCGTCGCCATGTACCGCCGAGGCGGGGTTGTGCAACGTGCTCAGGAGCTGGTGGAGTCCGTGCAACAAGTTGAAGGCCGGGTCTGCCGCATCGTCCGGAGCTGGTGCTCCCCAAGGGTTGCCAAAGACCTGGTCGAATAATCTAAGCGGTTCATTAGCGTCAGTAACACGATTGTCGATGATGGTGACCGCGCGTATCGCTCGCCCGCCGGGATGAAGGTGGCCTCTCGTAGGGATGACATACGTGCTCACGGTGACCGGCGGCCGATCGGGATCGTCTCCCGCTGTGGCTCTACTTGGGAAAGAGCCGCCTCCGCTTGTGACTCTACTTGTGACAGAGCCGCCTCCGCCTGTGGCTCTACTTGGGATGGTGCTAACACTCGCGCGGAAGGACACCCGGCCCGCCCGTACAGTAGTATGCCCGGGCCGCACCCTGGTAGCTGGCTGGGACGCACTCCCATCTCCCGGGAACAGGTCGCCGGATCCGGGACCCCCGTGCACCACTCTCCCGGCCCCCAAGTCGTTCATTAGCATGTCAGCGAAACGCCTAAAGACGGCGTCGCCGTCGTTGACGTGGCCACCGTCGTTTTGGGCGCCGAAACGCGGCGCGGGGCGAACTCCAAAGGGAAATTGCCCAAAGGGAGATTGCCGTTCGTTCACTTGTTGCTCCATATTCCCGTTGGTCTCGGGAATGGAGGCAGCGGTAAACCCTCCAGAATAGGGTAACCCTGTCTCATGTACACTATCCTGCGTACTGTTGTGGTTTTCAATCTGGTTCGGCAAGTTAGTCGGGGTGGGCTGCAACGGGAATCGCGGGGCAACAGCCACTTACAATCTCGGTGAATGAGCTCTGGCATCGGGGACACTCCAAAGAGTCCTCGGAGCCACGCCATTCGTTTCGACATTCGTGGCAGAATAGCCTCTGGAGGCTGCCGTCGCGGTCGCGGGAGTTCCTGGACTCCATGGCGGGTTGTTCGGGTGGCGGATTCCGGGTAGTTTGCTGGCGAGTAGCGCCAAGCGCGCCAGTGATGGTAGCAAACACACGAGTGATGGTGGTAAGTACGCCGGTGATGACGGCAAGGGCGAGTCGGCCTCGCTGTTGCGGGTTGTGTTCAGAACTAGGCGGCATCGAATATTATCGCTTTCAACATTCGGAAATGTCGAAAAGTACTTTCGGTAGGTGTGTGCCTGAAGGCGAACCTGATGGATGGAAGTTCAGGTAAGTGAGGTAAGTGGGTCGCCCTTGTGGAAATCCATGCGTCACCGAACGCTGGGGTCGTAGGCGGACGGGCCTTAAGAAGTTGCGAGCACCGTTTGTCTGATAAGTTGTTCCCGCTAATTACGCACACTGATAGCACCATAGGCGGGAGGTGGGTACATACCGCACGTGCAGCTCGCCGTCGGACTTGCCAACCACCGCACCAACCAAGTGCCAGAGTATTCACAGAAAATTGTGGCGATGGAAAGACATGGACGATATAAGAAATTGATGGAAACTAGTAAAAGGTGACATGCCACAGCTCATCTCTTGGCTGGACCGATGATCATCTCCACAGAAGTAAGCCACTGTGCCCGCCTTGCGCAGGCGCTCCTCGTCGGGCCTCCTACCTACATCGACTGCGGATGTACACTATATTGGTGATCCGCGTATGCACCAACCACGCACCAAAGCACCCAAGGTCATTGGACGTGTTAGGCACTCAAAGTATGTACCTGGTTTCATTTACGGCTTTGACCACGCTAAGGGAGGACCAAGGACGGGTGTGATGAAACTCAACTGTTATTTTGTAAGTAACTGCCAAGTGGAAGATCCCCGATGGTCCAACAAGCCAAAACGGGCCCTCTCCCCCTCCAGGGTGACCTCGTCACACACGTGCGGCCCCAGGGCATAAACACCATACAGTCTTTGTGCGCGGCGAGCGAGACCCAACATTGTGGCAGGGCTGACTCGGACAGCATGCACATGTATTTACAGCACCTGCAGCTCGCGCCCAGAATGCCCAACCTTCTCTCACCCCCTCATCCGCAGCAGGCTATCGGGGTGAGAAGTCAGCCTCGATTTACTGGCGCGAATAAGCGGTCCCCTTCCTCTTACTCCCCTAAGTCGTCCCTCCCAACTCCCAAACAGGGTGCGGGGTAAAGTCGGAAGCTGAATGTGTCACGAAGTTTGCGTACGGTGCCCAACGGATGGGCGTCCTGGTCGTTATTATGTTGCATAGTGGTGTCGTGCTCATGCTGTCGCTTGCTAAAGAAATACAAGCCCCGCCGATAAAGGTCATGATGCCGCCATCTTCCCGTATAAATACAATACCCGCCCCGATACACCGGAATATGCTCTTTCTAACCCACCCGCCCAGTGAAGGAGCGGGCTTCACCTCTTCCGCCCCAGATTCCGGAGCAGCACGCCGCCGACGATGCCGGCCACAACTGCAACACCGCTGACGATGGCCACGCCCATGAGCCCTTCCTTTGCCACCTTCTCGTCAATCAGCGACTGCAGGTTCAGCGCTTGCAGGTTCCCAGGCTCCTTAGATAGCAGGATGTCATTGTACTTTCGCGCGTCGCCGTAGTTGCCCAACTTGTAGTTACCCAGCCCGAGGTAGTAGAGGCATTCGCGGCGTCGCTCGGTGGATACCCGGAAGATTTCGGCGAGCAACATCACGCCGAGTTGCTGCTCTTGGCGGGTGCTAGACTTGACGAGTCCCTAAATTTTCAAGTCGTAAGTTGTGTGCAGCAAGACGTGTAGGAAATGAATGTTTACCCAGGCGTAGTTGAACTTTGTCTGGAGGCCCACCATGTCCCCTTCCCGCTCGTACTGCGTCCGAAGTACTGCCAGCTCGGCGGGGTTGAGAGGCCTGTATCCTTACGTCAATACTAATGCCCTAGGACTAACCGCAAAATCCAGGGACATATTCTCACGTCTCCGCGTCGATCGCGTCTGGAAGCATGTTGGGTAAGCTTTCCTGAAGTTGGGTAAGGTAGGCGGCCGTGCGAGCACTCACAAGGAAGTTGTGCCATGATGAGGCGAAAGGTCTGGGCCTTTGACAGTGCTAGGATAACGTGCTCAAAAGAAGCTCTGAATGACGCGACCTGCGATTTTACCAATGCGCAGCGGCTGCAAAAGACGTAGGAATGACACTGTTCCGAGGTAATTATGGCTGCAGCAGCTCAGGTGGTGGTTCTTTGCTTCTTGAAGCTCGGGCCGCTTCCAAAGTTTCCAGAATGTCCGTGGCCCACCGATGACGAAAGCTGTGCCACCCACCAAAGCGATAAGATAAGGCAGGCCGGTCAGCCCTGTCGCCTGGGAGATGGTCTTGGCGCCAAGCCCTTCAAAACAACCGCGGCTTTGGAATTCAAGATCAGAAAACACCACGAAGCAGACGATCATTTCACGTCAACAGCCAATATTTCCTGATACAACCCCCTTTCAATTCATCAGGCAACACGAAACCCACATCAAGCCACAAACCAGCAAACCACCGCCAAAATGCTGCTCGAAGAAGACCCCTCCACCGTACGCCCCACCCCCTGAACACCCCCCCCCCCCTCTCTCTCCCCTCCAAAAACAAACAACCCACTAACCCCAACCCCCCACCCGGGGGCAACAGCTCATCCGCCACACCATCTCCAACTTCAACATCGCGCCGGACAAGACCGCCGTGTCACGGGTATCGGAATCCCTCTCCACGCTGCAGCAGGCGCGGGAGCTGCGGGTGCGCGAGGCGGAGGCGGCGCTGCGGCGGCTGGGCCGGTCGCTGGGCACGCTGTCGTCGCAGCACGCCGAGCTGACGGCCTCGCACTCGTCCACCCAGCACGCGTCCGAGATCGCCCGCCTCGACACCCAAAAGTTCCGCGTCGCCAAGGCCGCCTCCGACCTCGAGATGGAGACTGAGCGTTTGCAGGCCCAGCTGGCGGATCTTAATGCGCGTCTGCAGGAGTTGGAGTTGCAGGGGGTGGATGGGGGTGGGGTTGGGGTTGGGGAGGGGGGGAATGGTGCTGGTGCTGGTGCTGGTGGTGCTGGTGGTGCTGGTGGTGCCGGGAGTGGTGGGGCGCTGGAGGACGAGCTGCTGCTGCGGTTGAAGGTCTATCGGAGTTTGGGGATTGAGATCGAGAGGGATAGTAAGGATGGGGAGTTCAACCGGGTGGTGGTGCGGAATGATCGGAAGGGGGATGTGCATGTGGTGAATATCGATAGGAAGTTCTCGAGGTTTTTCTACGCCAACTATTTCTGGCAGAGTTTGTAAGCGGTTGGGATTCGGAAGGTACTCATGGACGGCGTTTCGGAGTTGGTTTGGGATTGGGGGAGATACCAGGGAAACTCAGCGTATATAAAATGGACATGGTTTACTGACGCCTGACGCGAGGGACCTCGGTTAAGCTCACGATTGATATCATGGGCATCAGCTCTATTGGCCTCGGCTGCTGGATTGTTGCCCGTGCCCGACATCTAGGTTGACTGGCTACCAGTTAGATTCGCCTATTCCATTTGGAAGTCGTCATCCGGTCCAGTGAGGGTGCTCGGGGCTCGTCTTGCTAGGCCCATGCGCATCGTCACGTCGCTTTGCTGACGTGCGGACCTTGTCCTGCCTTTGCCAACTGCTTGCTCTGCAAAGCGATCGCCACCTCTTCCATTCTTTCATCGTTCGATTCACTCGATCGACGACTTCCATTTACCCCGTCGTTGTCGTTTAACCGCAACCATGGGAAAGGAACCGTTCTCCCAGACAACGATGGGCCGTATTGGCCTGCTCGTCAAATGGTTTGTGCTGTTGATGATCACCAGCATCATTTGCCCCATGGTTTGTATGGCCTCGATCTCAACCACGGCCGCATTGCTGTACCTCAGCGTCCGCGGTGTTTACCTCTTCTTCGAGGGAATGTTCTTGATCATCTACCACTTCACATTGAGAAAACCGAGCAGCTCCGACGTCGGGAGCCCGGAGTTCCAGCAGACCATGGCCAAGTACGAGATGTTCTGGATGACGGACACTCCGTCTCCCTCCCCACCGCAGAGCGATTGCGGATCGGACGACCCGGAACTTGACTGCTCTACGCTCCCCTCTACCATCGCCTATTTGGAGGACGCCAACATCCTCCCCCGCCGTCGCTGGAGCACAACCGCGGCCCCGGAGCCTCACCCGCTCACGATGCGCGACTCAAGCACCAGCCCCGATCGAAGGGACCTCACTAGACGACGAATTGACATTGACACGCTGCGGTTGGCCATGCGGTCGACCAACGACGAGCGGGAAAGGACTCGTCATATCAGGAATTCCGATGTGCCCAGAGGTTTGACTCTGCCAGAGCGGCGGAGACGCAGATTGGACCTGCAACGGGAAACCATTGACCGTTGGTGTTTGAGGCACCAGTTGCGTCAGCTACACTAGGTAGCATGGCGGGATGGGACCACGGCAGTGGGAGAATGTATGTAGCTTGATGAGATATGGGAGGACGGCTCCGCTAGGTAGGATGCTAGTGCAACCGAGACGAAGGGTCGAGGTATGTACCGAGCTTCCATATTCTATCTAGGTACCTAGCGAAGCATTCCCATTTTCATGTTGAACAAACCGTCGTAATGTGATCTCTCAGTCTCTTGATGTTCCTCCTCCAAACGGTCCATGGCTCCAGGCTAGGATATCCCGATGAGAGGTTGCCACTCTCCAGCCAGAAAAAGCCCAACTCCAAAGGAAGATACAGGTAATACTGTGCAAGAAGTAAGCGAAAGATTTGAATGAAAGAAATCGAGAAAGCGCGGCTTCCCGGGGCTTCCTAATGGCTTTCATTTCGTTCCTGCAGTTGAGGTTTGCTCAACATCTACGCTTAGAGGCCGGCTTCCTTTGCACATCGGGTGGTTGCATCATATATTTGATCCCTCCATTGGATGCTGCTCACCTCTGTCCAACCCACAACAGTGTATTGTTAGGTAGCTTTACGGGTGCTGTCTGGAAGCTTCCATCACCCCATCAAGGTGACAATTGGCGTCCACGATCATCAAAAACAACCGTGTCCGTCCGTCTCACGCTCAGAAAAATTGACACACTGCTTGGTCCACAGCACCTCGGTATGTACCTGGGGTGCTGGGCTTTGAGGGCCCCTGCAACTCAGCGGAGACCCCTAACAGAAAGATCGACGCCAAGATTTCCGCGGGGTTCTTGCGGGGAAGGAAGCTCTTGGAAATACATACCTCAGTTACCACTGACACGAAAGAGCTTGAGGGCAGCCATTCTCCTCGCTTCGCATTTTTTATTATTTATTGAGCGAATCTCGCTCGCGGCCAAGACGTGGTGAGCTTGTCAGAGTTACAGCTATGTCGAACTAGGTAGCCGGGCATTACCTCAAACGACCCCTTTAGGTACATAGCAAGCTTGCCTGGCTGCCCTGGCTACAAACACAACCATCCGCACGCGATCAAGCTCCCCCAGCGCCAGATCAAGCCTCACTGGAGTTGGGTTATTATGTGCAATCCCAACGACGACCAATCCGCTTCGGCAGCTCCCGAACAGAATGACGTCCACCCGGATGACTTCCCATGGCACATTGGCGTCTGTGACGCCCATTGCCACCCAACCGACACCATGTCCTCAATCGCTAGCATAGGCAGCATGCGTGCCCGCGCTCTAACCATCATGGCCACACGCTCGCAGGACCAAGACCTCGTCGCTTCGTCCGCGGCGAAAAATCCCATCCGAGACCGCTCAGTGCTTGGTTCGCCGGCGAAACAAGACACCCCCGACAAGATCGTCCCCGCATTCGGCTGGCACCCCTGGTTCTCCCACCAACTCTACGACGACACCGAGGCCAGCACACCCGGCCCATCCTCCTCCCCCGAGACGGCCGAGCAGCACAAAACCGAGCACTACCGCGCCGTACTCTCCCCCCAACCCGACGATGCCTTCATCGCCTCCCTCCCAGACCCCATACCGCTCAGCACCTTCATCGCCGACACCCGACAGCGCGTGCTCGACGCAGGCACCGCGCTCGTTGGCGAGGTCGGGCTGGACAAGGCATTTCGACTGCCGTGGCCGTGGGGGAAAAGGGACGCGGCAGGGACAGCCGCCGAGCATACCGCCGAGGCCGACGCCGACGCCAACGCCCCGCCCAGCCGCGACGAGACGCTGACGCCCGGCGGGCGCGAGGGCCGCACGCTGAGCCCACACCACGTGAAGATGGCGCAACAGATGCGGGTGCTCCGGGCGCAGCTCCGCCTGGCGGGCGAGTTGGGCGTGGCGGTCAGCATCCACGGCGTGCAGGCGCACGGGGTGCTGTTCGACGCGCTGGCGGCGCTGTGGAAGGGCCACGAGCGGGAGGTGGTGTCGCGGAAGAAGCAGAAGATGGTTGCGACGGGGGCCGAGGACTTTTCGTCGTCGAGCGAGGACGAGGGGGAGGAGGGGTGGGGTGATGATGGTGGTAATGATGTCCCGTCGCGGCCGAAGGTCAAGGAGAAGAAGGCTTACAAGCCCAAGCCATTCCCGCCGAGGGTGTGTCTGCATTCGTTTAGTGGCTCGCCGCAGATGATGCAGCAGTACCTCAACCCGGCCATCCCCGTGGAGACCTTCTTCTCCTTTTCGACCGCCATCAACCTATCGACTGCGGGAGGGGAGAGCAGGTTTGCGGATGTTGTCCGGGCGTGTCCCGACGACCGGTTGCTTGTGGAGAGCGACCTGCATTGTGCGGGCCAGGAGATGGACCGGGTGCTCGAGGACATCTCGAGAAGAGTTTGTGCGATCAAGGGCTGGCCTTTGGAGGAGGGCCTGGCGAGGATACGGAGGAACTATGAAGAATTCATATTTGGCTGAACTGCGCTATCAGAGGTTGGGAAACAATGCCCCGCACCCAGCGCAAGATAAATAAAGTTAATCCCCCCTTCATCCCTCTGCAACTTACTCTACTCGGACGAGTCGGATATATTGCTGGCAGGTTTTCATCGCCAACTCACCTCACCCCAGATTAAACCACAGAGTGCAATGGGAGCGGAGGCCCAGCCGATGAAACGAAATCCAGTACGGATCAAATATCCGCCGCTGAGAGAGGTTGAAGACGTTGATTTGGAAACGCGATCGCGTATTTGCTGACGATCAGTGCGTAATCAGGTAATCACGTAATCACAGGCTGGTACGAATCGTTGAAGCAAAGTGGGGTTTGTTGTTCGGAGCAGCTCGGCGTTTACCACCCAAACTTGGGCACCCTGGTGGTTGGAGTTGCTCATCAGAGGCTGCCACCTTCCTTGTCTGTCATCGGGGGCAGAATGGATGCCCCTCAATTGGCGAATTGGTGCTTCCACTTGAAGGAAGATCCGGGGTTATTCTTATCCCCGCCTTTCCAATGGGCTCATCCCATCACCTCCCAGTCTCTCAACTCCCATTCCCGATTGTTTCCAATCCCTCACTATTTCCAGCCCTGCCCAGCCGCTTGTGTTTCCTCCGCGGAACAGATTACACAGTACTTTGGTTCGAAAACGCGGACGGCGAAGACACGCGCCGCATCTGCGCGTTATTCCCGGCAGCGGGTGCTGCGCCTCGCTCCTGTGTCTGTCTGTCTCTCTTATCGACGGGCAGCTTCAGTGATTCCTCGGACTCCATCCCGCGGCTGGCGCCGTCCGCCCACGGTCCGAGAATCTGGGGATTGACTGGGACTGGGACTCGAGGAATCAGAATCCCACCCCTCTCGCCCATCACATCGCAGCCTCGGTCTTCTCAACTGTGAGCCGGGGCTTATCCTCCAGGCCATCGCCGTTTGCCTGCCCCCTTGGCACTCCTGCAGTTCGCGAATGGAGAGACCGCCGCAAACACGAGCCCTGGGCCAGCCGCCCGTCCTCTCGGTCTTTACAGCTCAGACGCCGAGCTCGGGTATCGCATCCACCATTTACGTGTCGCCCGAAGCCACTCCTCAGCATCAGTTGCGGCAGCAGCAGCACACACTCGTGCACTCAGATGGCGGCGGCGCACCACTCCGTCGTGGCCCCAAGAGGGCGGCGCGTGGAGAAATCGGGGTTGCTGACGAGTCACCGGCAATATGGGGCTCGGCCTCAAGCACCCCGGTCAACACCGACCGAGCCGGCACTAACGGCCACGGACCGAGTCCCGGTCTTGGCGTGTCCCCCGACGATGATCGAGACAGCAGCAGCGCCTCCCCTTCGGCGACGGCGACGACAGACCAGCCGAGGAAAAAGCAGAAACGAAACAAGCCGACCTTGTCTTGCTTTGAATGTGTCGAGCGGAAGACCAAGGTATGCAACTTTTCAGTCTTGAAAGTTTACCACCGAGATGCCGAGAAAAAGAAGGCCCACTTACACGTGCAACAACAACACATTTATCTTGCAATTCCGTCGTGTTCGGTCTCATGCAATATGTTGTGTCACTTAACAATTTCTTTGCGATGTTTACTACATCCCAAACTGACGTTGTGTTCAGTGTGACCGAGGAAGACCACACTGCCTTGCTTGTAAGCCCCCCCCCGCCTCCCTACTGGTAGGGAGTCATGACTGACCACAACGCAGGTATTAAACGTCAGACAAACTGTGAATATGCTCATGTGGCCAATCTTCTCGAGTAAGTAATCTACCGCACCACAACGATGTGTGACTTATGCCTGTGCAGAGAAACCACTCGGAGTGCAACAAATGGCCGCCGGATGACCAGACCGCCTAAGAAGCGCTCAGACAGTGTCAACCATGTCATGCCCAACGCAGCTGACCGCGGCTTGAATGTTGGCCGTATAAAGGCCTTGGGCTCGGTGGCTACCTCCACCGGCCTACTGTCCAACGTCCCCTATTCTTCTCCGGGGTCGTCAAATGTTTTTGGCATCGGGTCTGAGCACCCCTTTGCCAACTACTGGACCTGCGAGGGTGGACTACCAGAGGTCATTTCTGTTCTGCCTGACAAGTTGCAGGCTGATATTCTCCTCAACCGCTATTTCGAGTGCGTTGACCCGGTGTACCCCATGCTTCACCGGCAGACCTTTTACGCCGATTATGAGCACTTTTGGTCCCTGTCCCGGCCCGACAAAGATCGTGCCGATGCCGCCTTTGTCGCGCTGATCTTCGTGATGCTGGCTTTGGGCACACAATTTGTGACATCGACATCGCCGAAGGAGAGAAAGCAGACGGCCGAGTTTTACGCCTCGGCGAGTAATCAAGCGTTGCGAATGTGCTCGTACCTGAGCACCGCATCCATCAAGTCCATCCAAGCCATGGTCCTCATTACGTATTTTCTTATTAATGACAACCACGCCTCGGATGGCTGGGCCTTTGCCGGAATACTAATCCGGCAGGCCTATGCCATGGGCCTACACCGTGACCCCAACATCGGTGCGTGCTCCCTGAACCTGATCATCCACATACACCGTCGAATCCTCTAACCCCTCCCCAGTGGTCCCCGACGCGCCCCCCTTCGAAAAGCAACAGCGCCGCAAAGTCTGGCAGGCCGTCCTCCTCCAGGACACCTTCTTGACGGTTCTCCTCTCCCTCCCGCCGAGCGCCACCCACACCGACGTCAGCGTCGACGACCTCGTCGAGGACGACTCGTCCATCGCGTCGGACGACCCCACCGACACGGCCTACATCCGCGGGTCGTGGACGCTGGCCAACCTCGTGCAGGAGACCATCTGCTCGCCGCGGTCGCTCGACGTGCCCATCTGCACGACGGCGCGGCACAAGTCCAAGCTGATCGGCGACTTCCGCGCCGTCTACCGCTCCTTCCCGGACGTCTTCCGCTCCTGGGACCCGGAGGCGCTCGCCCAGCTCGCGCAGAGCAACAAGCGGGTCGTGCGCCAGACCCTCTTCCTCAGCAGCAACTACTTCCACAACCTCATGCTCGTCCACGCCTCGGAGAGCCAGGACGTGCCCGTCAACGCCCGCGGCACCCTCGAGGCCGCCCACGACGCCATCACCGCCTTCTTCGTGCTGTTCGCCCTCTTCGAGGCCGAGGCCCGCGTCTGGTGGGTCTTTAACCACCGCGCCTTCCTCGAGGCCCTGTGCATCGGGAACGTCCTGCGCGAGGTCGCCCGCGAGCCGGGCGGCGAGGAGAGCATGGCCAAGGATCCGTTGTTTGTGAGGGCGAGGAGCGATATCCGTGAGTTTTTCTCCTTTTTTGGCGTTTTTATTTTTATCCGTTGCTCCTCATACATCCCATCTCGTGTGTGGTGTAGTTGTGGTATTTTCTTTTGAATCCATGCATGCACACCCTCCACCCTTTCCCTAGTGGGTTGGTACAAAACAAGGCGGGTGCTAACGTAGCGATTTTGTTCCAGATCGCATGATACAAATCATGCAGGCCATGAGCGAAGGCGACCACGGGTCGAACACCGCCAGGACGAGAATCCAGGTCCTGAGCGAGTTCTTGCTCTAAGAGAGGGAGGAGGGCAAGGTACCAATAAGAGACAGGAGGGGCCGGGGAGGGCCTCTTGGAGAGGGGTCTGGGAATTCTGAGGGATAGGTCTTGACGATGGTGGGTTGGAAGTCCGGGGACGAACTTGATGATTGGGTGACTAATATCGTGTCTCTTGCCCATTTGGAGGGCAAGGGGATGAGCATTGATTGATTTGAGTGTTTGTGGTTCGGGTTCGGCGTCGATACCATGCTGCTGCTGCTATGTAGAAAGAGTGCTTCGAAAAAGAACGATATGTTTATGGTTACGCTACGCGGCTTGTTTTGTGACCTCATTTTTGTTGCACCGAATGGCTTGGGTGATGTTGGGGCAGCATTACGCACTGCTGAGTAAATAAACAAAAGTTCAATCATACGCATCACGGAAGGTAGAACCTTGTCCAAACCCGGATCAAGTCTATTTTTTTCCTTTTTGCAGCCCAAAAAATAGATCGTAATACATACAAAAAGTCCCACGCTGGCTATCGCGAGCCAGGACAGTACCCGAACACACGCCCCACCCCGCGGGAAAGACGCACCAACTAAGCTGTTGGTTCTTCCGCAGCAGCAGCCTCCGCAGCCTGGGCCTCGGCGACCTCAGGAGCGGGCGCATCCGCCACCTCGACATCCGCTACACCAGCGGCCTCCTCAGCCTCCCCGGCAGCGGCGGCGTCCTTCATCTCGGCGTCCTTCTCACCCTCCTTGGCCTCGGCACCCTCGACCTTCTTCTGGTCGCGCTGGATGCCCATGTTGATGAGCGGGGTGGTGTCGTTGTAGATGCGCAGCAGCATGGCGCTGCGGTCTTCCTTGGGCAGCATCAGGTTCAGGCTCTGGAAGCTCTTCCACAGGGGCAGGGCCATGCTCTCGGCGAAGTCCTCGTCGCCGCCCTCGGGCTGGACGCGCAGGACGCAGCAGCCGAGGGCGAGGTCGCGGACGCGCTCGCCGATCTCGTCCATGCGGCGCCAGTCGTCGCCGGCGATCTTGGGGAACATCTCGACCAGCAGCTTCTTGAGCGTCTCCTTCTTGGTGAGCACCACGACGCGCTCCGGGCCGACGTAGCCGTGCAGGATGGGGATGCCCTCGGACTGAATGCGCCAGCGGCAGACGTCGGCCGACGGCGCGTCCTGCTTGACGTACATCTTGACGCCGCCGTGCACGAACTTGACGCCGCGCCCCTCGTTGAGCACGAGGATGTCGCGCACCAGAGCTGAGGTGTAGTAGATGGCCTTGGCCGGCTCGCCGAGCGCGTTGCGCACCATGTACCGGTCTGACGGAAAGCGTGGCGAGATGGAGTAGAACTCGGCCACGTTCTTAATAACGTCGTGGTCGGGGGAGAGGAATTTGAAGGGTTCTTCGTAGGGGCCATCCGGCCTGCGCTTGGGCTCCGGGAGGGGCTCCTGGGCGGTAGGGGTTGCGGCTGTAGCCGCGGGGGTTGCTACGGTGGGAGTTGCGGATGTTGAGTCTGTTGGCTGCGGGACCGGGGTGGCTTCTTCGTTGGCGGTGTCGCCGTTGGCCGGGGTTTCGAGGGTCTCGGGCTTGGTCTCGGTTTCAACTTCCGCCTGAACTTCTGTTCCGGCCTCTGCTGGCTCGACTGCAGCTGGCTGCTCCTTAGAAGGCTCCTCGGACAACCTCAGCTTTTTAACACCGGCCTCCTCCTCTTTGTCCTCCTCATCCAGCGGCCTCTTGGTAGTATTCGCCTTGCCGTTGGCCTTGGCATTTTGAGGGGGCTGCTTCCTGTTCTCCTCCGGCTTCGCCTTGAACTCGACCTTCTTGTGGAGGGCAGTGATGAAGAAGCCACCAGTGTCCTGCTGATGAGCATACACCCGCATGCACCGGTCCAGGGGGAGATCGGCACAGTCGCTACTCGCAGAGGGCGGGAACATGCTCTCGACGAGACGACCCGGGGTAATGCCATCCTCGGTGGACTTTACGTACTCTTCGACCTCCTCCCACGAGTTCCATAGGCGAGCCGACTTGTCCATAATCTGCCACTTCCGCAGACCCGGCTTCCGCTTGAGTAGGGGGAGTTGGTCGCTGCAGTCAAGGATCTCGATCTTCTCAGGTCCGCCGCACCGCTCGATGGCGGCAGCCACAACGGACTCGTTCTCGACAGGGTTCATGCTGCAGGTCGAGTAGACAACGCGACCTCCGGGCTTGAGCATCTGTAAAGCACGCACTAGAATCCTGACCTGTGTGAGATGTAGACCCAAGGCATTACCGGGAGTCCAGTCCTTCCACAGATTGACGTTTTTGCGGAGGGTGCCGTCGCCGGAGCAAGGGACGTCGGCCAAGATGCGGTCGAATTTAAGGTAGTTGGGTTTGGAGGGGTTCTCGGGGTTCGGTATCCTGAGGGAGGGGTACATGGTGGCGTCGTGGTTGGTGACGATCATATTAGGCGAGGACAGGCGCTTCAGTTGATGGATAAGCATGTGACTCCGCTTATAGTCGGCGTCGTTAGCGATGAGCATGCCGGTGGCTCTGCCATCATCGCTGGGGTCGGCTTCTAGGCGTGTCGTCTCGTCCTCCTCCTGAACATCCTCGCCCTTGGCCTCGTCACCAGAGATGCTCCGAATGACCTGGCGAATGCGAGCCTCCTCGCCACGGTGGATCATCTCTAGAAGCTGAGCGGCCTTGCTGCCAGGTGCAGCGCAAAGATCGAGGACGGCCATTCCTGGCTTAACGTCCATGAGCAGAGGCGGGATCATGCTCACCACCTCCTGTCTGCTAATGTTCCCCACGCTGGTCTCGGAGACGAGGAACTTCTGGAAAGCGGCGAAGGGAGGGAACTTGCGGATGACGTTCTTCGGGGTAGTCATGGACCAAGCGAGTCCGTCGGGGTACCAGGGAACGGCGGTCGGGGGGGCGACGGTGACACCATCGTGAGTGATGCTAGTAATCTCGGGAATGTATCTCGTCTGGAGTAGGCGCTTGACGGCGAGGGCGTGGCCTTTCGAGCCGCAGAACCGGAAACTGTTGGGTAGCTCCCTCTTGAGCGCAGCCCAGAACTCGGACCTCTCTTCCTCGGGCAGGTCGACTAGGGAGTTGTAGTACTGCTCGAGTCGCTTGTTCTCCTTGGGCACTTCGGGATATGTTTGGTAGGGACGATGACCTCCACGATTGTCTCGACCACCGCCACGGCCACCACGACCGCCGCGGCCGCCGCCTCGGTGTCCCTTTGATTGAATAAAATGTCAGCAGAGATGTCAAATCAAGGTACGGGTTTCTGTGTGGTTGTGCATACTCTCTTTCCGCGACCCATGTTTGTGAGTGTGAAAAACGATGCGACGAGAGAAGGGCCGCTGTTGTAGACGGCCGTAATGCGCTCCAATCGCATCGAATTGACTTACGACAGTGGAGGAAGAAAAAAAAAAGGCGGCAGGAGGCCAGAAGCTGCCAAATGTGGGGGCGGGGAAGCTATCTTATCTCGGTGGAGACGGGAACGAGGCCGGAGCCAGGGAGCCAAGCAGGCACGAGGGCGTTCATTTTTAAAGTTAGTTAACAGTCCACGGTCCTGGTCTTTCCTCGTGAGAGAACAACCTGGAAGGAGTGCAAGCGCTAGACGATACATCTCGCAAGCGGACGGCGTCACAACCTAGGCACATAAATACTATACTAGACAGCGAACCACACAAGATGATGGTTGTATTACACGCACAAGTCCTCGGAAACACCAAGACATGTCATATCTATCTACCTAGGGTGTCATTCGAACTTGGGCGAGTGGAGAGCGTGACATTCAGTCTGTGGTGGGGATGTTGGTCGTAAATTACCCCCTCTAGGCTGGCGGTTGCAAGATAAATATCCCAGCGGTCGTAGCCGCCGTAATAAAGGTGCCACGTATTGTGCTCTCCTTCCCCTTTATAGACGAAGTTGCCATCCTCGATGGCAAATGGGCGTGTAATGTCGTCCGACTAGCCCCGGATACATTGGTTAATAGAACACCAGATGTGTGTACCATGTGGAAAGGGAAGAAACTTACGCCGATAGAGAGGCGCTCCGTCGAAACCAACCTATACGAGCTTGTACGGTATAGAGGCGATCCAAGGCCTTGGTATTGGAACATGTAGCCGCTCTTTCCAATGTCCTTGTCGGTGTCTATTTTGATGTCTGCGAGAGGACCGCCCGAGAGCTCTGGTGACAGAAACCCGACTCCGTTACTGCGGCCGCCGCTCACCCGGGCGTCGCCAGGGGCGTTCGGTGAGTTGAGGTAGAAACCAGAGGCCGCCTGCGCAAAGAGCGCCGTGGCTGATAGGAAAGCAGAAAGCTGCATGGTCGAAAGAGGCCGGGTGGATTTTGGCTTCCGGGTTGAACCAGTGGAAGTTGAGGTGGTGGAAGAAAATTGAGGAACGAGGAACGGGCAACTGGCCAGTTGTTATATAACTAGCTGAGGTTCAGACATCTCTCTCCCTCTTGTTTGGCTTTCAGGTCGTCCCCGTCGCCGAGACACAATCGACCGAGACTCGACTGCAGTATGCCTGTCGTCCATCCCTGAAGCAGAGGATCGGCATACCATCACATCCAAACCGATCATTAGTCTATGCTGATCCCGTGAACCTTCAGCTGAAGTTGGAGCCCGTGCCGGTTCATGCAAAACGCGGTGAAATTCGTGCCCGGTCTTTCTTGCCAGCACACAATATCCTTGGTTTTACTCGGCCACCGGCGGAGAGCTCCATGCTGACTGCCTTCCCTCTCCTCTTCAGGGCTCGTAGCGAATCTGCCATTAATAATGATACTTCCAATAAGGTATTCCGTAGATATCCAGATGACCCCAACCAACCAAGTTTTTTCTCAGACCCGCCTGCTCCGCCCAGTACCTTGCCAGCCAAAAGACCCCAAACCCAAGATGTAAATGCAACTCTCACCTACGACTGGCGCAGGAACCTTCCATCCCCCCCACTCCCCCATCATGACATCCCCCAACGGCCAGACCCGGGAGCAGTCACGGAGGGCGCGCCATGAACTCGCAACTCACTCCCAAAAGTACCTCTCCCTCGCCCTCGCCCCCGCCGTCTTAGACGATTCTCCCCCTGCGCCTGCAGGCCCCCCACCACCACCACCACCGCTTCCGCCCACCCCCCTCGACGGCGGCCCACCCGCTCCCCCATAGGCAGTAGGTATACACCCCCTACCCGCGGCAGCCGCCTCCCCAGCAGCAGCAGCAGCATGCCAGATCTCCTCCCTGAAATTGCACCGCCGCGCGGCGGCCTCCGACGCCGACGCGGGCGCGTACGCCTGCTGCTGGTGCCGCGCGTGGTCCTGCAGGGCGTCGTACGAGAACGCCGGGCGGAGAGGTGGGCGCCGGTGGTGATAGCCCCCCGCCGCCGCCCCTTCATACCCCCGCGCGCTACCGCTACCGCTACCGCTTCTCCTACCGCCGCCGCCGCTGCCGTATGGGTACGGTGACGCGGCCCATCCTGCTTGTCGGCTGTTGCTGGAGTCATACATGTTTTCGTCGAGCGAGGCGTGGCGGGTGCGGTAGCCGTGGATGGACGAGGGCTCCGACGCGTACAGGCCGTTGCCGCTGCCGCGGCCGAAGGCGGGGTTGGTGGTGAGGGGTTCTTTGGGGGCGTCGTTTCGGTCGGCGGACATGTCCTCGGAGGAGGGGTAGGTGCTGCGGCGGGAACCGGATTCCCATGTGGGGAGACCGTCAACGGGCGCTTGGCCGCCGCTGTTTATCCTGGGCCGGCCCCCCTGGCCGTAGTTTTCTGCGAGCGTCGGGTTGATGCCGGTTACGGCCCACGCAAAGACGGCCACGTCACGTATGGAGCGCATTAATTCTATGACTGGAAATTAGTATGGACTCTCCCGATGGGAGATGGGGAGGGGGGAAAGACATACGGTCAATAGGTGGCCCGCCCGCCGCCTTGACGCATTCCCGTAACGGCATGTATTGTGGTAGAAGTGGGGGGCGAAATGTGTAAAGTAGGTCCGGGGAGATATAAGGTTCGATCGGCTGCTGTCCCCACGGGGCTGCGAAGAGGCCGTTCTCGAAGTTTAAGGCGGCCGGTGCCACCGGCGGTTGTGGGTCGGGGATGGGCGGCCGTGCTCGCCGCAGCACAACGACGAGCCCATCTGATGTGCACGAAACGACAGCCTCCAGCTCAAATGTCTGAGGTGACTGGCGATGAGATCTCCCACGGGCATCGTTCCCAGCGCCGTCTTCCCCACCCCGAGTCCGGAGATTAGACCCGTCGTCAATGTCCATGCAACCATTCCTCAGGCCTTCGTCTTTGACGTCAACTTCACTCGCGCTGGGGCTACTCCTGTCGTCTGCTCCATCCTCCGTTTCATCAACTCCCTCCTCGTTGAGTGGGTCATTAGGGTCGATCCGCGGGTCCTTGTACCAGAAGCGGAGGTAGGCAATCGACTCGTTTGCCTTAGCGCTCTCCAAGCATCTTTCAGCCTCGTCGAGACAATTCGGCTGGATACATTCGTAGAACGGCTTCTCGAGAAGCTCATCGGAGCGTATCCCCAGAATTTGGGCGACGGCGTCTGTTGCGTACATGATGGTTAAGTTTCTCGTAAAGCGGTTGAGGATTAGGGCAGCCCGCGGTTCCCGCTCCATCGGGGGCATTTTGAATTTAGGCGACAGATGCTCGAGCATGTGGTATCGGGGGTCTCGCGGGGAGCTAGAAAATATCCGCCTGATTTGTGGTGCATCCCTCGCTCTCCCTGAAGACGTATGTTAGCAGTGGGCAAGGGGCTTGGCAAGTGAGTTTGGTGCATACTCTCGCTCCTTTCCCCCCTGAAGTATATACTTGTCGAGGCGACCAAGACATTGTGAACAACCGTAAAGCAACACTCGCAGCTCATCCACTGCCCATTCTTCGCAACGATGCGGGCATAGTGCAAGACGGCCGCCTTATCTAGCAGCACGCCTCGGCTGTGAACAGAACGAGCAAACGGGACCTCCTCGGGATGGAAATACTCAAAGGCGGACTTGCCCCGGACCTCATCAGGCTGGTAGCCCAGAATGTCGAGAATCGAGTCGGAGGCGAAGAGGATGTTGGCATCGGGGGTGAGGTCTGGGGGGCACTAGAGTCAGCCCGGGCCGGGGAACGAACGCGGTCTGATTTGACCTACTGTGGATGGTCATGAACGTCTGGTCTCGGGGGTCCATGGGGGGCTGAATATGGCGGGCCGCTCCAACGAGCTGGCCTGGCGTGCAAGAGTGTGGTTACAAGATGCTCTCCATGCGTCGACAGAAGAAGGGGAGTAGTATCGGGCAAGGGAGGCTAGTCTCGAAAGGAGGCGCCGAGCCAAACACAAAACAGGGCGTCGCGCAGTGTAAGTGCAAGTTGCCAGTGTCCCAGGGGTTGGCGGCACGGGACAACAAATCAGGCGCGGTTCCTGGATTCCTGTGACCGGGAGCAACGAGACCGAGGGGCTACAGAGCGTGCGGCAGCGAAGAGTTGGGCACACTGCGGTATCGCCTGTGCGTGAACGGATGTCCTCGACCGCCGTGTCTGGGGGTTGCCAACTGAGGTTGCGTAGGACAGAGATCCCGCCGTCACCTGGGAAGCGGATATATCCAGTCCCACCTGTTCCACCGCCGGCTGGTTCTGGGGCTAGCGGGGAGGAGAGGGGAGCACGTTTGCCGAGCGCGCTGAGGGAACCCTGGAAAGCGGCCAGATGCAGCACACGCTGCGGAGAAGTTGCCGACTGCTCGGAGCGAGAGACCGAATCGCAACCGAAAGCACCCGCAAGGTCGCACTGCTGGCAATGGCTTCGGTTCTGTGCAGCCAGGCAAAGCACCAGAGATCAGGGTCGCGGCGACAGTTGTGACGGGGAGAGTGCGAAAGGGGGAGGAGGGATTGCCGGCGGTTTGAAATTGCGAGGTAACGGCCGATTGTTGTCGGTGCTGCGGAGACCCAGACGCCGTGCAGGAGGTTTTTTTTTTTTTTTGTCTTGTCGCGTTTGTCGACAGTTCCAATGGGCAGGTAGGTAGTAGGTCTTGTTCTCACGGCCCTTCTTTGGGGGTCAAGTGGGCGACAAATCGGCGGGCTGGACAGGTATCGTTGGTTCCAATAACCGGAGAGGAAGAGCGCGCCAAATTGTGGGAGTGGGCGAGAGAGTGGGTATTCCGTGTGTGTGGCTGCTCAAACAAACTGGAAACGATGAGAGACACTGGCTGGGAAGAATCCGAACTCCAAGACTGAGACGGCAACTAACGGAACCGCACCACACAACACTTTGCGGGAATGCGGTAGTTATTGAGTGTCTGGAAAGCTGCGGGCGGGATGCGACGCAGCGCGGAGTGGTAAACTGGCGATCCCCAGGACTCGAGGTCGAAGTGAAGAGAGCATGGAGGGGCCCTGCAAGGTACGGGCGGGACCTTAAACTTTGCACTGGCGTGCCGGAGGATTTCGAGACGGAAACATGGCGCGGATGGCGCGAGCTTCCGTCGACTCCACGCCCTCGAGAGGGAAATGGAACCTGGGAGCATCCTCTTTGGGCGGGATGCAATCCCGCCGGCAGAAGCGCAATTTTTGCTCCCCACCCCGGCAGCAGCAGGTGCCGGCGCGGAAGTCTAGCCCTGTTGGGAAGAACCAGAAAGGCCAGGGCCTGGGTTGTTGTGGTTGTGGAGAGCATCTTGGCGAGCGGGATGGTACCCCAATTGTCCAAGAATTCTCGGGTTGCACAACTCCGTCTTTGAATGGATGGCAGATCGAGAAAATCACCAATCACGAAGGAGCTGAACTCGACGATTTGACATTGACAAACTGTAAGTTTAGACAAATTTCAATAAACATCTGCGTCTTCGGATAACTCCATTTTTGAAGTCGGCAGGACCGAAGGACGAGTGCCCATTGAACCGTCAAGGTGTCTGCCAATCTAGGCAGGTCATCCACGACCTGGATGAAGAATGCACGAACTCCCTACCCGGCGGGTGACGGGAGCTCGCTGCGGCCTAGCTTTTTCGGGTAAATAACACAAATTCATTCCCCCGTGAACATCAAGCTGGAACCCCAGAGACAAACTTGATCCTGGCGAACTTCCACAGACATGACGTCGAAAATGCATAAAAAAGCAAAAGGCCGCCAAGACGAAAGACGCCCGACTTCACCGGGGGTATCAGTACATACTGAGCAGACCGTAAATATCCCATCTCTCTCACTGGCTTTTTTCTTGCCGAGACAGTACGTGCGTATCTTCCATGTTCTGTGGTTGCGCGGCCTTGGCAACCGTTCTTGCTTGCCCTCTTGTGAGACAGACCTGGATGGACAGAAAACTGACGGGTTTCCCTTGTGCTCCTCACACTCGGGAATCGCACACGGTGTTTGATGTACAAACACACACTCACCCCCGCACGTGCCCAGGCGCCCCGTAAACCATTTTGCTGCCCGATCTCTGGGCTCCTCGACGGTCGTCACCATCGAAATTCCCAATTCCCGCCCGTCTGCATGATCGTCAGGGCCGGGATGACTGCAACCCCCCAGCGAGGATCACGGCCCCACTGCCCGTCGCAACCCGAGGGACGGGAACGGATGAACCACGGGCGCCACTCGGCCCAGCCGGACGTGGCTTCACCGCAATTCCCCGTGACACGGAGACGTTGCCCGGTGGCGGCTAGGTATGGAGTGTTGTGTATGTAGATTTTAGGTCACCCGGTGGAGTACGTCTAGGTGAAGAGGCCAAAAGCGGCGTTCCATGGGTGTTTTGTTCGATGCTCTCCGTCCCTCTCCTGTCTCAGAAGACAGCAACTCAAATTCTCGAAAACTCCTTGGCGTGGGGTTGCGGGTACTCTTGGCGGGAGAGCGGGTGGGCCCCGAAGGTTTTCGGGGTGCTGGGATGGCGGCTTTCCCCGTCTGGGCTGTTTTTCGGTGCGACCATTGGAGGATTTGCGGATTAGTCAACAAGTCGAGATTTGCTCTTGCTTTCCGTCTGTTCCCCTTCATGCACGCTTCCATCCCGATTCGCTGGTGCTCTTCATCCCCCCAGGGGCCGGGCACGGCTGGAATGATGGGAAATCATGGAATCACGCCTTCCTGGTCCGGAGCATCACGGGCAAATCTCGACAATCCCTTCGCTTCGCGAAATCCGTCTTCGTCATCGCAGCTCGGCGCCAGCCATGTGACGTTCAGCCGAGCTGGAACCCCAGCGTATGTGCGTATCCACGGCATCCCGGGGAGATGCAAGCGATGAGAAAGTCTACGCGAGGCCGATACTCCAAAGTTCTCGGATCCAGGATTGCGTCTAATATTTGCAAGGCTTCCTCTTGGCATTTGGAAAGGAGATGAGAGTCGAGCTGGACTCACCACGGTTACCTCTGCTCTTCATTACATTTTCCGTTGCAGCATCTCCCGATAATAAAACTCCGGATTGTGTTGTTGGCGAGATAGGACTTCATTCCAAATAACTACCTAGGTACCTACCTAGTCAAGTTACACGCCGGAGGGACTTTGCACAGCTTCGACTCAACAACTCGGCAGCTACAATGAACCTGTTGTGCTTGAACTGCACCACAGTTAGTAAAGTAAAGCTGCCAGTCCCGAATAAGCGGCGTACAAGTCTGAAATCAAACGTTGCCGTGATGAAGCACATGTTTGGCGGGTGTCAACAGAGCTTCTGCAAGTATCTGGCCCGAACTATAGCATCAGAGCCTATTATGATACTGGCTGAATGCTTCATGAAGAGGAGGGATGGCTGTCCAGTTAGGTAGCGCCTTTCAGCGGCCGGTCTCACAACACTCATGCCCAGCAGTTTTAACATTCAATAACTATCATGCTGCTTCAGACCCAGCAAGTGCAAATATGATAGGAGTAGTCCCGGGGTTGTGACGAAGTCGATGATGCGTGGGCTATGACTGCACTTTCCATTGTATGGGAGGACTAACTAGGTACCTAGGTGGTAGTCGACGTTGTACATAGTATGTGCTGCACTACCCCTGCCATGGACGTCTGAGTCCTCAAGGCGACTCGGCTCGCGTCTATTAGGTCCAACCCGGCGGATAGAAGAGCATAGCTTGCGATTGTGATCATTGGACTCAACAAATACAGACTGAGCCCCGTCTCAATGACCACTTGCTTCATTGTCCTGCTAAAATAGGTCTGTACAATACGCGGTGACACCTCTTCTTTAACATTACGGTGAGTACACAATTTGAAACCGTAGGAGTCTCTATCCCCTCATGCCAGGCAGTAGTTATGGGCATCCGTCCATTCGACCATTGCCTTTTCCATCTGTTTATTGGCTCCATAAGTCGCAGTGTTCGCCCTCCAGGTCCTTTTTCATCTCCTAGACGGCTCCGATACTTTGAAGCCCTTCGTGGTCTAAATTAGCGGCGAGTGGAGCCGGGAAGACAACCCAGCCATCAGACGAAGTTGCGAAGGGAGCTTTGGTCGGAGGTCGCGTCGCGTGACGCGCATCTTTAATTGAACTTGTTGGCCCACTTTAATTCTGGAAGGAAGAACGAAACACCAAACAAACTGAACATAATATTGGCATTGGCATTCCGCAGCTACGAGCTCAGATTAAGTATCCTCTATTTCATCTACAAGCTTGTGCGATATCCCAGCACTCCCGTCCAATTTTACTCAATTTTCCGGTACGCACGGCGGGTCACCCAACCCCGATCAAGAACACCCCCCAAGCCGCACCCTCCACCGAAACGTCCCTCTGGCCCCACACCAACGGACCCGGCCTGGAACGCCTTTCTACAGCCTGCCAAAGTTGAAATAAATCAGATTGCCATATGTCGAAGATGGCCCCGGCCGACTCAGCCGAGTGGGAACTCCCCAGGCTACGTGCATCCTTCCTCTTCCAGGTACTTCCCCTTCACCATAGCCCCTCACCGCCCCCTATCAGACTTCGCGACACTCACGCTGCTGGTAGGACGACTATAAATACCTCTCCGCAAATGATCAAGCAGCAAGTCAGGGTGTGTATGCATTGGGCTCTACTATCGTCCGCCACGGGCGTAGCTGACCTGACTTAGACCTGGCCGAGTTCTTTGACGTTAAGTTCTACCCATACAACCCGCCAGGCGCTCCTCCGGTTTTCGCTGTGACTAGTAAGAAGCATGTAAGATGGCACCAGACGTGGGGAAATTCGGCACAAAACTAATCAGGGGCTGAAAAAAGGCCGTAGTGTGCCGGTTGACGCAAACAGACAAGGACACCCAGCCTTGCGAGATCATACAGCTTATCAGGGACGACGGTGTGAGTTAGAATCACTCTCGCCACATGTATTATGATCATGTCATCTCACTGTGTTAGGACGACGCCAACTGCGCGAGCTGCTGGTCAAGGGATCCCGCCACTGAGGAACCGCTGCTCTGTATTGCCGGCACCAACTCCAACATCAAAATCTACAACGTAAAGCAGGGAAAGTTGGTCAAGGTAAGTCCACGATCCGAAATCCCAACCCCTGGGACAGAATGGCTAACTGCGAGCAGACCTTGGTCGGCCACGGAGGCGTAAGTCGATGAGAACTGTGAGGCTTCAAGATCCCAGGCTCACCGACATAGGGCATCAACGATCTCGCAACCTCGCCAGCCGATCCGCTTATCGTCGCCTCGGCCTCGGACGACACCACCATCAGGATATGGAGCCTCGCAGCAGCCCACGAGAAGCAACCCTGTGTCTGTATCCTAGGCGGTGAGAGTCACTCATACGACTTGCTTAGTGTGGTACGTGTCGCCGTAAAAGAAAAAGAATTCTTCATTGTTGCTTAACCTTTCCCAGGCTTTCCATGACAACGGCCGCTATCTCTTGTCTACTGGCCATGACCAAGTCATCAATCTGGTAGGACCATATACCCCACCAACTTCTATTAAGTCCCGGACTGACACCCTGTAGTGGGCGCTTCCGGAATTCCCAGCCGAACACCTCGACGTCCCCTTTGTGTTCCAATATCCCCATTTCTCATCTTCCGAAATCCACCACAACCTCGTCGACTGGTAAGCTTGCGCTCTGCCCTCCTCTCAGCCAAACCCTTCCTAAGCCTAACCCCCCCAATAACAGCGTGGCCTTCCACGGCGACCTGATTCTCTCGCGGGCCTGCCACGAGGACTCGATCGTGCTCTGGCAGATCGAGGGCTTCTCGTCGGCGGACCCGATCCCGGGCCCGCTGGACGCGCCGACGCCGACCGACATGGCCAAGCAGACGCGGTCCTACTTCACGCCGACGCTGTCGCAGGACCGCCGCGCCATGTTCACGCGCCTGGCCCAGTTCCACACCCCGGACTGCGGCGTCCAGTTCTTCATGCGCTTCCGCATCTTCCACGCCCCCGGCCGCCACCCCATCCTCGCCTTCGCCAACGCCCGCTCCCGCACCTTCTTCTGGGACTTTGCCCGCTTCGCCTCCTACAGCCGCTACATGGCCGACCTGCGCGACGCCCAGAAGGCCGGCAAGCCCCTGCTGCCCGCTACCGCGGCCGCGGCCGGCGGCGGGGAGGCGCCTGCGGTCCAGAAGCCCGCGTGGCTGATGGTCAAGCGCGGGAAGAAGGGCGCTGCTGCCAACGCGGTGGCCCAGGCCGCGGCGGGCGATGGGACGCCGAGTCTGAGGTCCTTCGTGATGGGCGGTGGCGGCGGTGGCGGCGGTGGCGGCGGCGGCGGTAGTGCCGGCGCGGGGGACAAGGAGTCGATGGTCTCGGCGAGCCCGGACCCGGAGAGCGTCGTCACCGGCCTGGGGCACAGCAAGGAGACGCTCCAGGCCTGGGCCGAGATGTATGACCTGTCGAACCCCGTCGGCTATGTCAAGGCCCATCGGACCCTGCAGATCGACGGCGGGTTTGTGGGCAGGCAGGTGGGCTGGAGCCCTGAGGGGGAGTGGTGCGTGGTGGTGGGCAATGGGAACAGGGCGCTGATCTACCAGCGGTGGGCCAAGGAGAAGGGGGTGGCCACGACGGTGGCTTGAGTGTGATTTAGTTTGTAGCTGCGCGGTTTTGATGGTACTTGGGTTGTATTGCCTATCCAGCGGTGGTGTCTTTTGCACCTGTCTAAACTTGCATCGACGAAAACATGGGCAACACCGACCGGTCCGCGTCCTCTAGGTCGTCTTCGTCATCCGAGTCCAGAGTCGCCAGAAGCCGTTCATCATGGTCTCTTAGCCCTCCGGTCGACTTGATCTGGCTCAATAGCCCTTTTGCTTTCACGCGCTGGTCAGCCCGCGCTCTCCTGCCCTCTCTATCCTCGGAGGAAGACCGCGGTGCAGGCCTCATGAACAAGTCCCCGATATACAACGCCACCATGGCTCTGAGCCTGAGTAGCTCGTGGTCTCGTGAGAAAGGGATCGTTTCCATGACCGTGTCCATGCGCTGTGCGATGTCGGTCATGCGCCGCAGTGCCTCGAGCCGGACGTCGTTTTCCTTCTCGCGCAGTTTCAACTCCCGGCGGCTGAGGCCTCGTAGATGGGGTTCGGTTTCAAACTGCTCACCCCCCAGCTCTCCTTCTCCCATCCCCTCGAGTCCGTACTCTATCGGTTCATCCACATCCATGCTACCCTCCTCCTCCCAGCTGTCGCCCCGCTGCAGCTTCGCCAGCCCCCTCTTGTTCGCAGCATGCGCCGCCTCCATCTCGGCACTGAACAGCGCTACCTGGAAATCCAGCACATTATGAGCGCTGCCGGCATGCTGCTTGCTGTACGGGTACTGCTGGATGAGGTACTCGTAGTACGCCTTGAGCCGGGCCAACCTCTCCACCTTTACCTCCTCATCCTCCACATTCCCATCCCCATCCCCCTCCCCTTCCACCACCTGCCCCCAATCCCCCTCCCCATCCCCATCCTCATCCCCATCCCCTTCACCCTGATCACTCTCCCTTCCACCAACCCCCCTCCTAACCCTGCTAACCCTCCCACCCCTCCCACCCCCCCCAACCTCCCCCTCCCTCACCAGCACCTCCGCCCCCATCTCCCAAAACCGCTCCCTTCTCAAATCCACCCTCCGCCCGTACACCCGCGCCCGCACCAGCAGCCCAAACGCCCGCCTCGCCCTCGCCACATCCCCCTCGGCCAGACACCGCCGCACCACGGCCGCCAGACACCCCAGGCGCGCCCGGTACGCGCGCGCCCCGCGATCTGTTGTTGCTGTGGAAGTGTCGTTGCCGTGCTTCCCCCTACGGCTACGGGTGCGACTGCGGCGGTTGCCGCTGCTGGTGGTGGTGGTGGGCTCGGATTCGGGGTCAGTGGTCTCGGCATCGGTGGTGCGCCAGCCGCCTTCGGTGGCGGTCGCGTCGTCGTCGGCGTCGCTGGCTGGGGTGGAGCGGAAGGCTGCTGCTGCTGCTGCGGTGGGGTCGTCGTCGTCGTCGTCGTCGTCGCTGCTGGCGGCGGTGGTGGTGGTGGTGGTGGGGAGTTGCTTGCGGGCGGGGCGGGAGGTGCCGCGGTGCGGGAAGCCCGGGTGGGCTCTGGAGGGGAGGGGCTTGTCGGCGGGGTAGCCGGCGAGGACGAATTGTCGGAGGGTGTCGGGGGAGTGGGAGAGGGGGTTGATGACCGCCTCTGAGGGCGCGCGTTTGCGCTTGCGGTGGGGGGTGCTGGTTGGGGGGCTGTTCATGGCTTTTGTTCTTTTTTGGTGAGAGGGGTGGTTTGGATGTTTGGGGTCGGTAGTTTAGAAGCGCGGTTGGTATGCTGGTGTTGTGTTGAGTCGACGGTTGATGGTTGAGATGAACGGTTCTGAGCTGTTGTATAAACTCACATGTGGCGCAAATGGGCACTGAGATAATTTCAAACCGTCACTGGTCCCTAAATATCACATAACTTCGCTGATGGCAAAAGTTTAGATTTTCTGGGTTTGTTGTGACTTTGACAAGATTTTCAGTCTCTCTTACGAGAGGGTTGGTGGGTGATGAGGAGTTACAGGTTTGCCCAGCTGCTGAATCGGGATTTTGATGCGGAACTGCAAACAGCAACCACACCACGACCCAACATAGGATCATTATCCACTCAAAATAACCAGTTCCTTTGAGCGATGAAAATCACAGGGAAGTAAGCAAATTCAAAATCGCTTGCATTTACATCTTTCTGCTAAACAAGGTATTTCCTTCTTGACATCTCCCTCTTCCACTTAGGACTTAATCGGCCCCAACTTGAGTGCCATATTTTAGAACGAGAAACCACTTGCTAGGATGACATATCTGCGCTGGGTCTATTCATATACATTTCTGATGTGGTGGTACGCCCTACGCCTTGCGCTCAAAGTAGACCCATTGGCCCTCGGCCGGTTGCTCCTCGAGAGGTTCCCAGCTAGCTAGATGTTAGTAAATGTAAAATAAACAAGAGGAAGCATAGGGCGCCGCTTACACCTTGGACTCGACCATGGTGTCCACCAATTTGAGCTCGCCCTCAGCGACCTGAATGACCTCCTCGATCAAGCCAGCGCCGATCTTAGTCTCGAGCTCCGAGACTCTACATCGAACGGATCAGTATCTGTCACTCGCTCACGGAGTCTTGAAAACCCACTGGTCGGCCGTAAATTGCGGCTCCGGCTCCCACTCGACCTCCCCCTCAACATCCGCAATATCCCTCCTCTCGAAGATATGCCTCAAATCCTCCCTCTCCTCGGCCGTCCTGCTGCCCTCGAGCTCCGGGCCCTCATCCTGCTCGCCGTCCCACTCCTCGTACCGCATATCCTGCTTCTGGGGGATCTGGTGCACGACAAAAGCCTGGCCGCCGCGCTCGAGCTTGATGGCCTTCTCGCCGCTCACGCCGTCCTTCCTCGAGACGGCGAACTGGTCGGGGTGCTCGCTGACCAGCTTCTGCGCCCTCTCGGCCCACTCCTCGTATCCGGGGGGCACGACGCCCTCGACGAGGGCCATGCGGTGTTTGGTGACGGCCTCGACGGACTGGCGGTAGACCGAGTGGTCGGGCACGGCCTTGAGCTTGTCGAGGGTCGAAGTGTAGAGGTAGAGGAGGGTCGAGCGCGGGGAGGCGTGCGTGGTGAGGCCCGTTAGGCCCGTCGGGTTGCCCGGTTCGAGGTACCGCGCGGCCGGCCGAACGGCGGCCAGGAGGCGGAAAGTCGCGCGCATCTTGGTGGGATGATCGGGCGGCGTCCCAATTGATGTGGTGGTGGTTATTGCTGCCGCGGAGCGGGGATTCTCTCGGGAGCGCTGCTGCTGCTTCAGACGTCAGAGCTTCTTGCTGCTGGTCGCCAATCGGGCGCTCCAATTGGGATCCTGGAAGAGGTGTACCACGTGACTCGTAAGGTAACTTACGATGTTACAACAATACGCTTCCGTTCTGTGACCGTAAATATGAAGGGTTACACAACACAACACTTCTCCTAACATTTCCAAAAGTTGCGAGGACCTCGGAGATACAAGGGCAGATTGTATCATTCTATACAAGCTTACGGAGATAGTTTGTTTCTAACGTAGCAGCCGGTTTTGACCTCATCCGAGAATGCCCGTCATGTTTGAGCATCTCCGGGGCAAGAACATCTCTCACACCACTTCGTTTCTCGCATGATGGCTTCCACGACGAATTAACTGCCACTGGCATTGAGTATTGTTTTCATGTTTTCATGAGGCTCCTCATCATAATTCATCATTTTCTTCAAATACAAAGCTTAAGAATTTTACAAACAGTCGCTCTCCACTAAAAGAAAAGTAAATCGCCCTCGTCCCACCCCATCCCCAACAATGCCTCCCTCGCCGCCTTCTCCATCCCCTCCGGCCCGCAAATCAACACCATCGTATCCTTCTCCCCCGTCGGCCTCCCCACCTCACGCTCCAACAACCCCTTATCCACCCGCCCCCTCAACCCCGTCCACCCCTCCCCAGGCCGGCTCAGCGTATGCACAAGCCGACACCGTTCCCCCCCTTCCCGCTCCAACCCCGCCAACTCCTCCCTCAGCAAAATATCCCCCTCCTCCCGATTCCCATCCAGCACCACACAGCTTGTCTCATCCTCCCCATCCCTCACCACCGCCCGAAGCACCGCAAAGATAGGCGTCACCCCCGACCCGCCACAAACCATCACAAACCGCCGCACCGTCCTCTCCTTCCCATTCACACTACACCGCCCGCGACCCAGATACTCAAACTTGCCCACGGGGCCCTTAAAATCAACCGCATGCCCCACCGGCAGCGCATCCAGACCCTGCGTCATCAGCCCACCCTTGCGCGCGGGCGTGTCGCGGTAGATCTTGACGAGCACGCGCAGGGTGCCCGTCTCGGTGCCCTCGGACAGGGGCGTGTAGGCGCGGATGACGGCCTCGCGCGTGGCCGGGTCGCGCAGGCGGATGAGCAGGTGCTGGCCGACGGGGAGGCCGACGGTTTGGGTGGGGACGGGGAGGGTGAAGTGGAAGATCTTGGTGTCCGGGGACACGGTGGTTTTGGAGGCGAGCAGGGCGCGGCGCCAGGTTTTGGGGGTGAGGAAGACGGTGTCGGTGGTGGTGGTGGGTGTGGTGGGGGTGGGTGAGGAGAGGGTGAGGGGGGCGGCGCCGATGTGGTAGGCGGGCATCATCGCTTTGGCGTTTTCGCTGTCTTTTTTTAGGGGGGAGGGTGTTAGTAGGGGTTTGGATGGTAGGTGTGGTTTGGGCGAGACACTTACGAATGGCGAGGAACTCCTCGCTTACGTCTTGCCCTGCGGCGTTGGTGATGGAGGCAGCGCCACCGGGGTGCTCTTCGAGGAACTTGGTGCCGTCGTAGACTTGGCCGTTGACAACGAACCATGGTTTGTCCTCGCCAGAGTGTTCTTGGAGCTCCTCGGCGGTGATCTTGCGGGTGATTTTCTCGTCGACCATGCTGATCTCCTTGGCGGGCGCCTCTGTCGATAGCGCTTCGTCCTCGCCGGTCATCTTCTCCCCCCAGAACCCGTTGGAGAGGTTGCCGCCTCCTTTCTTGACTCGTTCCATCCACCCTCCCGGCATCAGCGCCGGCTGGGCGGGATGCTCGAATCTCAAACCATGCGCCTCCTTGTGGATGACGACCCGGTACCACGGGTTGTTCATCATACCCAATACGCTCCAGTACATATCCCGCGGCTGCACCATCATGGAGTCATCCATGCCCCGAATCATCACATCACCCGCCTCTTGCAGCCGCGAGAGAGGCACGTCCAGCTCCCAAAAACACCAACAAAAGGAGCTCTCCCGCCACGCCATGTCCAGTCTCCCACCAAACAGCACCTCTCCCTCCGGCGCAAGCCGGTACAAGTCTTCGGGGTACGACATGGTCGCCAGCATCCACGTCCTGCCCTGATCCAACGTCACCTCCATCCGGCTCACCCTCTTCCCACCCCCCGCATACGCATACCCCTTCAGCTTGTACGTCCCCTCACTACCCGGCGGCACCGCCACCCTCTCGTCATGCGCCGGATAGCAGATGGCGCTGTTGGTATTCAAGTCATAGATCGCATACCTCTCATCCTTCCACGTCTCCGGCAGATTCGCGCTGTCCTCGGGGCTGATCATCATAGGCAGCACCCTGTTGTCATAGATATGATACCAGTTATCACTCGGCCGGTCCGTAACAATGATCCTCTTCAACCACTTCACACTGCGGCCGCCAATCTGCCCCGGAATGACCACGCGCAGCGGCTTGCCGTGGTCGGGGTGGAGCGGCTCGCCGTTCATGCGGTGGGCGAGCAGCATGCCGCGGTCGGGGTCGGCGGCCCAGGCGAGCTTGACCGAGGTGCCGTAGTGGCCGTTGGGCAGGCGGTCGGCGCCCTCGAAGCAGACGTAGCGGGCGCCGCGCGTCGGCGCCGCGCGCGCGAGCAGCGACGCCAGCGTCACCCCCGTCCACAGCGCCGTCGACAGGCCCGCCGCGCCCCACGAGAAGCCCTTGGTCTTGCGCACCAGGTTCTGCTCCTTGCGCCGGTTGCCCGCGCATACGAGTGTGATGGGGTACGTGACTTGTTCGTATGTCTGCATGAGGTCGCGCAGCGTGAGCGTGGCTGGGTGGGCTACCAGGCCCTCGATGCTGAATTCCCAGTCGAGGACGCCGGCGTCCTCGACGACTGGCACCGCGCCATGGTTGCGCACGTAGTGCAGGTCTTTGCTGGTGAGGAAGCCTTCGTCGTAGAGGTCGCTCAGGGGGGCTTCGACGTTGAATGGGTGGACGCCGGTTAGCCTGATGAGTCTGGGGTCCCTTTCCACGTGGTTGTCGGGGGTTTTGAGGTCTTCGGGTAGGACTTTGTTTTCTCTTGTTGTTGGAGGGAGTGGGTAGAGCGGCGCGGATCTTCCAATGCCGTTTGAGGGCAACACAAAGCCTAGCTTTTGGTACTCGTCGTAGTCTTGCAGCGGAGGGGTTGGGGGAATATGTGGATGGAGGGCAAGGGGAGAGGAGTGGAGAGAAGGGGTTGGTGGGAGTGCCACTTCCATAGTGTCTGTAATAATGGGGCGTAACTAGACAAAAGACGGAATAATAAACACCACCCAGGCTAAGCTGTAAAACGATGTGTGGCCGCTGAGAAGGGTTGAGAAGGAGAGATAACGGTGGCTATGAAATACTACGAAGGTGATGTGAGAGTGGAACACCTTGAAGTCAGCATGTCCCATCCCACAACTCCCACGTTTTATTCCCGTCCCGAATAGAACATCATCCCGAAGGAGTGCTTGTTTCTCCGTGGCCTTGTCGGAGTTGCACGATAACGATGACCGGCAGTGGCTTGATGGGGAAACTCCTACGAAGTATAAACAGGGTCTTGGACCGCGGGTCGTGGGCTGTGGGCAGTTCAGGTTTGTGTGGACCCGGGTAGCCTCCCTCCGGCCGCCGCTCAGAATATCTGGCGTGAGACCTTACCGCAGTGAGAATATCCGAGAGAGGGTATCACAGCGACGGTCGGTGTGCGGTATGGTATGGATGCCCATGCTGACAATAGACACCACCCGAGGAGACCGGAAATCATCGCACAACAACGCATGATCGCCTCTCTTCCGCGGACATGCTTCGATCGGTGCCAGTAAAGGAGCAGACGGATTGCGCACTCTTATCAGCTGTTTGGGCCACGATATGGCAGTCTGCAAATCAGACGTCCTGATAAGGCGGCCCACTTCAAGATTAGAACGGAGATGCTTGACCAGGACTTTCTGCGAGTCGCGACAACCACGACGTCGCAAACCCGGTGTCGCCGAACATATATCTGCAGCTTTGGAACCACCCCATATCCCTTCTCTTTTGGATGGAGAGGTTTTGCGGAGGGCAATTCTGTGCCATGATTACCCCCACACCACGAGCGATTTCTGTTTTTCTTTCTCCGGTTCGAGATGTTGGTGTGTGGTTGCTCGTTATCAGGAGCCCTGCGGCTGTTTGGCGTGGGACGACAGGGGGGTCTCACGAGGCCCAGGCCTTTATCTGCCAGGGGTCGAGCTTGGCTCGGGGGCTCGGGGCCAAGACACCGCTGCGGGTCCAATCCTTGATCCGAATCGCCGGCTGCGCAGCTGCCGAGTCGCCGTGGCCGGCATCTGCCAAGACCCGTGCTCCGGCGAGCGACTTTCACGGATTCCACGTCGCCTCCAGTCTTGGTGGTAGGTAGTTACCTAGGTATGTAAGTTAGTAAATGTAACATCCATTTGCGGCGGATTTACCTATGAATAGATCTAGGGTGGCTATGTACTTCAAAATATCCGACGATTACCTTTGTTTCGATTCGTAAGGTGCATGCACGCATCACCGCGACAACGATACAATCAGCGCGCTTTCACGGCATATTGCCGATTAACTCGAGAATCCGAATGGCACGAGAGGAAGCTCGATCGATCCAAGCGGTTAGTAAGTGAGAGAAGTTGCTGCATCATAGGTAGTTTAAGTACCTACCTATACCGCCGACGGCACCGAGAGGTACATACCTTTGTTCCTGAGCATTTTCTCAAGTTTGCAACTAAGCTGAAACTGCTCGCCGAGAAGACTAAGCACTCCGGGAAGGGCAAATTCCTGCGTTTTCGAATACCCTACCTAGGTATTTATGCGGCTGGGCGTCGCAAACAACTCACAAGCTATGGGTTTGGAAAACGGAAAGAACCTTGCCACTGATTGCCTGAGCTTCCATCCAATGGATGTGGGGTTGGATCCCGTCGCGGGGCTGCTTCCGCCCGCGGGGCTGTCGCTCCAGGCCAAGGGGCGCTAAGACGCGCCTAATGACCCAATCCTAGGGCGCTGATGCGGGAATCCACCAAAACCGCAAGCACTATCAATTCCGTCACCGAACCTTCAACTTTCAACCGCACAGGGTTCTTCCAACCTAGCATTCGACAGCGCGATCTCTTGGACCTTGCACACTCTCTTGGAGACTCTCCTTTACCACGGGTGCCTCTAGAGGCTGCTTCTGCAAATCACGTCACCGATGCCTCCCATTGCTGATGGGGATTGTCGTTTCCGGTTCCTTAACCCTTAGCATCTCGAACTTCGAATGCGCCACCACTGCCAACACTATCCGAATTGCACACCACCAAGATAACGGCCCGCCATGGATCGTGCTAGGAGGCGTACGTGCCCCAAAGTGCGCCATCGCTTGTGACGAGATGGCTAATGTCTCACAGACGAGTTGCGCGAGCTGAACGAGCGGGCTTGGAATGGGGAGAAGGGTGAGGATATCCAGACGTTCATTCTCGAATCGCTCGTCGCCGTGGGCTAATGCCATCTTTGGCTAGATCTTTTCCCCGTCGGCAACTCGCTCGACTCAACCATGAAGAAAAACACTGCTTTCATTAAGCGCCTGCGTACCGCCATCTCCCCCGCGACCCTGAACACGTTCCTCCAAGAAATCAAGACCGTCAGCCTGTCGAAATATCTTTCCGAGATTGTCTCGGCTTGCCACGAGGGTTTATGCAAGCTCAGGTCCCCGGGCGAGATTGAAGCCGGCGTGGAAATTGTCAGCGCTCTGCACCAGCGCTTTGGACCCGACGAGTTTACATCGTACCTGGGATGGTTCCTCGGGAGGTCGATGGCGACACCCGATAAAAGCGTTCTGAAAACGCTTACCCCGGAAGCAAGAGACAAGGAGGAGAAGGATCGATTGGTTCGACAGCGGGTCCTCCTCCGGGTCGTGACCGAGCTCTGGCTGGTTGATGTCCTGCGCACCCTGGACGACATCAAGCGCCCGGATGATGCCACGAATGGAGGTGCTGGAAAGCAGACCGAAGTGAAGTCCCGTGCCTCCGCCAAAGGAGGTGCTGCCGAACCATTCCCCCTTGAAGTTCTGAAGGATCTTCTTGGTCATGACCGGGAACATGCCAACCTGCCGCTACTAGTCGTCTTCGTCAGGGCGTTCAGCTGGGATGTCCTCGGCGTCAGGGCTGCCGGCTCCGAGGGCCGCAAAACTGTTGAGGAAGATGGCGTGACCAAGGCCGGAGAAGCGGCTGATGACCAAGAAGGCGAGCCCGAACCGACGTCTGAAGATCCTCCTTTCACCCCGCCCGAACTACAGGAACGCTTCAGGAACATCTTGAAACGCTACTTCGAAGACGTCAAGGGCCACCTTGTCCGGGACCAAAAGGCCATTTACAACCAGTCCCGCAAGAATGCCGAAGCCTACGTCAAGTCGGGCGAAGTGTTTGAAGACCGCCAGGCGAATTTTGAGAAGCAAGTCAAGGCTCAGGAGCGTCTTGTAGCCAACGCACATGTCATCGCGGATGCCATTAGCGCCGAGATGCCAGATCTGAAGGACAGCGACGATCCTTCAGGTGGCGCGAATGGCTCTATTGGCATTGTCAAAGCTGGTGAATACCTACGCGGTCAAGGAGACGGTTCCGGAATCTGGGAGGATGAAGAGGAGCGCCGCTTCTACGAAAACCTCGTTGACCTACGGGGCAAGGTTCCCGGCATTCTCCTGGAGGAAGTCAAAAAGAAGAAGGCCGATGCGGACGAGCAGGTTGGCAAGAAGGTTGACCCGGCGGAAGTCGCTGAAGCCCCGAAGCCGGCCGACACCGCCGCCGACGATCAGTCAGTGGCGATTGCAAACAAGACCATCGGAGCTCAAGTCGATGCTCTGCTTACCAGATTGCCGGACCTCACGACCAAAGATGCCATTGACCAGACAGCCATCGACTTTTGTTATCTCAACTCGAAGGCTTCGAGAAACCGGCTTGTAAAGGCATTGACAGACGTCCCGAAGGGCCGCGGTGATCTTCTCCCGTGTTGGGCGAGACTCGTTGCCACTCTCGGCCAGTACATGACAGACATCCCTAAGGGACTCGTGGACTACCTGGATGCCGAGTTCCGCAGTCTGCAACGGCGCAAGGAAAAGGAATTTCTGGGTCAAGTCAGGCTCAGCAACATTCGCTACCTGGCTGAACTGACCAAGTTCGGCATTGTCCCCGAGCACGTTGTCTTCCATTGCCTCAAGGTCAGCCTAGATGATTTCTCTCGCATGAACATCGAGATCATCTGCAACCTGCTGGAGAACTGTGGCCGCTACCTGCTGCGGAACCCCGAGACTTCGCCCCGCATGTCGGCGTTCTTGGAAACGTTACAACGGAAGAAGTCTGTGCAGCACATCGGACCGGCCGAGAGAATGCTTATCGAGAACGCCGTGTACTACGTCGACCCACCTCAGCGTCCGGCAATCGAGCAAAAGGAGAGAACGCCCATGGAGCTCTTCATCCGCAAGCTTGCTTACGCGGACCTGACCAAGCGGAACTACAGCAAAGTCCTCAGGCAGATTCGCCGGCTCCACTGGGAAGAGAAAGAGGTATACAGCTACTAAACCCCCCCTACCCCACAGCTTGGACGTCGTGGTCTAACCTAGACAGGTTGTCTCTGTGCTTCACAAGGTGTTCTCGAAGCCTGGAAAAGTCAAGTTTGGCAACATCCATCTGCTTGCCATCCTGTTGAGCGCCGTCAACAGGTACCATCCCGATTTCGTGATCGGCATCATCGACTCCGTAATCGAGTCCATCGCGTTTGGTCTTGAGCAAAATGACTTCAAATTCAACCAGCGCCGTGTTGCTGAAGTCAAGTACCTGGGCGAGCTGTACAACTACAGGATGCTCGAGCATCCCGTGATCTTCGATGTCATGTACAAGATCATGACCTTCGGTCACGGTACCTAGTAACCCCCCGTTTCAGCATATGCCAACTGGCTAATCATAGTCTCTAGGTGGGCCGCCAATGCCTGGGCGTATCAACCCGTTCGATCAGCCTGACGACTACTTCCGCATTCGCCTCATCTCCACAGTTCTCGAGACGTGTGGGATGTTTTTCAACAAGGGTGCTGCCGGGAAGAAGCTCGACTACTTCCTCTCCTTCTTCCAGTATTACATCCACGCCAAGAACCCTTTGCCCATGGATATCGAGTTCCTAGTCCAGGACATTTTCGCTTTGTGCAGACCTCAGTGGAAGCTAGCTTCTAACATAGAGGAAGCCGCGGAAGTGTTCCGTCTAGCGATGGTCCAGGACCAGAAGACTTCGGGACTTGACAGGGCCGTGGAGCAGGATGATGAAACAAGCGGAGGTTCCAGTGATGACGAGCATGTGGGGGACCAGGATGATGATGACGAGTCGGGCTCAGAGGACGGAGAGGTAGAGGCCGAGGCAAGCCCCCGTTCCCAATCTGAATCTGAAAGCAGCCGCGCTAACCGGGTTCGAATTGCACAGGACGCTGAGCAGGACCCATCCTACAATACAAGCGACTCTGAGGAAGAAGCCATCGTTGTCACTCGCGAGGAAGAAGAGATCGATCCCGAAGATGAAGCTGATTTCGACCGCGAGTATGCGAAGATCATGGCCGAAAGCGCCGAGACGCGCAAGTTCCAGCCGAAGCAACAAGTTGATATCCCTCTCCCCATCCGAGCCAAGGCTCGAGAAGCCACGGGCGGCAGCGAGACTGCCGAAAGCGGGCCCGGCACCCCGGGCGGAACAATGGCCTTCTCGCTACTTACGAAGAGGGGAAATCGCCAACAGGTGAGCTTGGACTTGTTGTGTTATGCTTCTGTGGTGGCTAAACGTGATAGACACGAACGGTTGAATTGCCCTCGGACTCTAACTTTGCCGTGGCCATGATCAACCAGCGGCAGGTAGCGAAGGAGGAGCAACAGCGCATCAAAAACCTGGTGCTGAACTATGATCTTCGGGAAAACGAAGAACAGGACGGTGAAGAGCACACGAACTCCCACAAGTCAAACATCAATATTCATCACATTTCAGCAGGACACGAGAAACCACCAGCGCATCACCACCACAACCGGCTCGATCCTCGGTTGGGCAAGGAGCGCGGACAACGGGTCCGCAAGCTCCAACTTAGCGACGTTGACTGGTATGATAACCCCGAAAACAAACCCTTTCAAGAGCGAGGGCAAGTGCCCTATGCTGCCCAGGGGCGTCCCAACGGATCGAACCAAAGCTACCGGCGACGCAACATATGCCAACCACCCGTCCGCCATGTGGCTGTGAAGCAAGAGCATGACTAGCACTTCATCGCATGCATTTTGCTTCAGGCAGACGTCAAGAGACGAGCTCGCGTAGATCGCAGCAGCAGAACAAGCACATCGATTAGCAAAAAGATTTCTAACAAAGCCGCATTGGTCGGCACGTTCTAGGACTTGATACCGAGAAACCGGCGATCCTTCCGATCTTATGGTTTACGCCAGGGTAACGAACCCGAGATCTTCGTTACCAGATGAGCAGTTACTATACCGGCAGTGTAACTCTGCCTGGAATGGCCTATTCGGGCGGCCTGCGGTGCAGAGTCGTTTGACTGGAAGGCTCCAGCCCGCTGTGATTTTCTCACCGACCAGATCTAGCCGGCCGTATTGATGGCGAACTCTCCCGGCCATACAGCG
This sequence comes from Chaetomium fimeti, assembly GCF_033439085.1. Taxonomy (NCBI): domain Eukaryota; kingdom Fungi; phylum Ascomycota; class Sordariomycetes; order Sordariales; family Chaetomiaceae; genus Chaetomium; species Chaetomium fimeti. Next base: position 743,785 of record NW_026944335.1, read on the forward strand.
GGCCGGCAGCGTTGCCGATGGTGGGTGAATCATCCAACACGAGCCGGACGGGATTCTTGATCGACGAAGATCAAGCGGACTATATATAGACAACTGCCCCTCCCCGGCTGGTCCACTTGTCCCGCCGCCGATCGCGCGTCAAGATTCATCGGGTAGAGGAGCCGCAGCCAGCTATGTCTGGGATCTTCGCGGAGAAAAGGGGGCTTGTTGCGTCTCCACACCAAGCGCGGCCTGTCAGGGCTGGCAGAGAATAGTCGCTACGAAGGGCAGACGGCAAGACAGAGATAGCTTGCGATACACAACAGATTGCAAATTTTCATACGATTTTTTTATTCACTCTACGGTTTCGTGTTCGGCGGGCTAGGATCGACACGACTGATGCGGTGTGACGATAGGGGACGGTTCGCCCTCCTCGTGACGTTTGTCGCGAGCCAACCAACCATCAAACACCACCTACAAAACTCCAACGGCGGAGCGACGGTGTTGCACGTGTGCGCAAGGTACGATATGCCTTGCCGCTTCTTCTCTCTCTCTCTTCCCCCGAAAGGAGAGATCCCGCTGAGCCGCCGTGGTTATTGCCAGTGCTGATATTATATTCCCGCAAACCCGCGAGTGCTGACGCACGCAGTCCTACGGCGGGATTGCATCTCGCTTCGCTGCAACTAATTCCCCGAGTGTCTTGCTGGGTAGGTGAGCGAGTTTCGTCTTTTTTCCACTACCACTACCACACTGCAAAGTACATACAAGAGGTATACCTACCATCGGCAGCTGCTGCGGCTACTACTCTGGCGTGGTACCGTGCAGCTGTGGTAAGTCCGGTGCCTGAGCCAGGGGGGGTTGAGACCCCACCCGGGAGATCTCCCGCCCCTGTCTCTCTGGTGGGCTGGCTGGCGCACGACTTCCTTGCGAGCGAGCGAGTGAACCTCTTCTGGTCTGGTCTCGATCCGATCGAGAGCTTGCTTTGCTTTGCTTTGCTCTGCGCCGAGTGGTCCGCTCGGGAGTCGGGATGCCGGCCGGGGGGGGGGGGTTGGGTGGGTGTGTGTGTGTGCCGCCGCCCCCACACTCCCGCCCCTCCAGCTCATGCGTGGCGGGCTCGGCAGATCTTGTTTCTTCGTCTGTTTTGTTTTGGGGTTTGGTTTCGGTTTTGGCGTGTTGTGTTCGGTGTTTGATGTACATCTGTGAGAGGTGTACATACCGTGTAGATCCGGGGGATGGATGGGTTGGTTGATTCGTCTTCTTGCTCCGGTGCGATGAAAGCTGTCACTGGATCCATGGATTTCGCTTTCGGTTCGAGTGGCAGGCCAGAGTGCCGTCGCTTCAGTGACACTCAGCTGCCTCTGCAGCACGACACTGGGGAGCCCGTTTGGATTCAGCTCGTGGGCTGGTTAATTTGCTGCCGTGAGGCGTCGTGGGGGAAAGTCGCCTCGACTTGACATTCTAGACCTTTGCTCGACCATTCTGAGCTCGGATCGGGGATTTGCCTCCCTTTTCTCAGTTCGATGAGAGCAGTCTGAGGGCCTCTTCCCCTGGTGCAGGCTAGCAAGTGCTTGTCGTGTCTTCAAGTTACACATGTTATTGGTTTTCCCGGGAAATATGCCGGGACAATTATGCGCTGTTTGTGTTTCAACCCATTCCCTCGGGAAACAGACAAACGGCGACCACACAGCATCTGGGTATCTGGATTCACACGCAGCTGAGAGCCCCAGATTTACACAAGGCGTTCAAGTAGACGAATAGCCATGTTTCGATGACTCGCATCTGGCCGATCTCTTCTCTCGGTCTTTCTCGCGGCGGTCTGATACTATGCGTTCCCCATCCAGGCCCAGAACCCAGGACAAAGGCGGTCCAGGTGGCTACACAACATGAGCCTGGACATAAAATGCTACTTCGGTCATTGCGCGCGAGTCTGGCGAAAGAGAGCCCCAGCGTGGAGGCGAGATGAGCTGTGGTGAGAAGCGTGTTGCCTTGCGAAGAAGCAACCGGCTAAAGTGTGTTCATTTGCAGATATTATATTGATGTCTCTGCCGTCTGGCCCACTGGGCCTGCACCCCATACATCGGCTGGCCGACCGGATGCTGCAGATTCTTTCAACAAAAGGTTGGATGATCGGCGGTGTCGTGGCCCTGTAGCCATTGGTCTGGGTCTAGGTTGGGGTCAGGTGTGGTTGCGGAATAGTACAGGTCATTATCCTACCGGCTGCCTTACTTCCAGCTTCCCCGGTTACTCCCTCCCACCGACCTGCTGCCCTTGTCTTCCTCTTCCACCTCATGCTTGCTGGGCAGAGCATCTCCGGTCGCACAGCACAGCCTGGGCGCGAGTTCGCCGGTTTCCTGGAATCGAAAATACGGCCCTTGCCGGACCATTTTTCGGATACGAAGGGGTCGGCCTGCCCGCGACCCAGGGGCTGGAAATCGGCTGGCCGACGGCGCTGCAGGTAGCCGTTCGCTTGTGCACCTTTCCGCCGACCGCTCCTTTACGGAGACCCGCGCGCCAGACACATCACATTTGCAGACAGGGTTCCTCTGCGTATGGTCTGCGGCTTGGCTTCTCGTTGCCGTTCATTCTTTATTATCGCCGTTCTTCCCGGGCCGCCGCCGTTTGACGGGGTCGATACTTTCGTTTGAGACGCTCACTTATCCGACCACTACTCCAGAATGGCGGGGGATGTTGAAGAATTATGGCCGGTCAGCGATGTGAGTGGCTTAGCCTGTGCCGTGGACGACAAAATGAGGAGTTGACTCTTATGTGTAGATTGTTTACACCTCCATCGTGGGGGTGGTTATGCTGGCCGCCCTACTCGAGTGGTTCCTATGGATAGCCGCCTTTCTTTATTGCTTATGGAAGGTGTTTGTCAAAGCCGAACACTGGACAGTCCGGGTACTGGCAGTGGGTGTAGGCGTTGCGTTTACACTGCTCAGGTCTGTACCAACCCCAGGTCTCGGCTATGGCTCACAACTGACGTGTCGCAGAGCCATCTTCCTGCCAATTATGGTGGTGACGCTGCCACTCCCTAGTGTCATTGCCCGTGTCTGGCCTGAGTTTATGGTTTCGTTCCTCCAATGGTTTGCCTTCTGGAGCTTCGCCGGTCTCTTAACCATTCCCTGGTTGTTCTGCGTCTACCAGATTGTCACGCACCAACTCGGTCGGACCAAGCGGATCAAGCAGGTTCTCGACGAGGTATCCGCCCCGAAGGTCGTCATTGTCATGCCTTGCTACAAAGAGGAGCCCGACGTACTCGTGGCCGCCGTCAACTCGGTCGTTGACTGCGACTACCCGCCTTCTTGCATTCACGTCTTCCTCTCATTCGACGGTGACCAGGAAGACGAATTGTACCTCAACACCATCGAGAAACTGGGAGTGCCCCTGACGCTCGAGTCATACCCCAAGAGTATCGATGTGACCTACAAAGCGGCCCGGATCACTGTCTCGAGGTTTCCCCACGGCGGAAAGAGACATTGCCAGAAGATGACCTTCAAGCTCATCGACAAAGTCTACCAAGAGTACTTGCGGAGGAACGACAACCTGTTCATTCTCTTCATCGATTCGGACTGCATCCTAGATAAAGTTTGCCTGCAAAACTTCGTGTACGACATGGAGCTGAGTCCGGGCAACAGGCGAGACATGTTGGCCATGACTGGAGTTATCACGTCGACAACCAGAAAGCACAGCGTCATCACGCTCCTCCAGGACATGGAGTACATCCACGGTCAACTCTTTGAACGAACGGTTGAATCCGGGTGCGGCTCCGTCACCTGCCTGCCCGGCGCCCTGACGATGCTCCGGTTCTCGGCCTTCCGGCGCATGGCGAAGTACTACTTCGCCGACAAAGCCGAGCAATGCGAGGACCTCTTCGACTTTGCCAAGAGCCATCTGGGCGAGGACCGGTGGCTGACCCATCTGTTCATGATCGGCGCGAAGAAGCGGTATCAGATCCAGATGTGCACGTCGGCCTTTTGCAAGACCGAGGCCGTCCAGACGATGGCTTCACTCATCAAGCAGCGCCGCCGGTGGTTTCTGGGATTCATCACCAACGAAGTCTGCATGTTGACCGACTGGAGGCTGTGGAAGCGGTACCCGATTCTCGTGCTTGTCCGGTTCATGCAGAACACCATCCGGACTACAGCCCTGCTCTTTTTCATCATGGTCATAGCACTGATGTCGACTTCCAAGGGGATCAACGATCTCCCCGTCGGCTTCATCGCCATTTCGTTGGGGCTGAACTGGATGCTCATGATCTACTTCGGCGCCAAGCTCCGCCGCTTCAAGATCTGGCTCTACCCCGTCATGTTCGTGCTCAACCCCTTCTTCAACTGGTACTACATGGTATACGGCATCTTCACGGCGGGCCAGCGCACCTGGGGCGGCCCACGTGCGGACGCCGCGACCGCTGACTCGCAGACCACCGCGCAAGAAGCCATCGAGAAAGCCGAGGAGGCCGGCGATGACCTCAACATCGTTCCAGAATCCTTCATCCCCGCGGCGCAAGAACGCGCAGAGCTAGACCTCGCCGTGGGCGAAGACGAAGACGACGGCCAGGACAAGGAGGGCACCACCAAAAAGAAGAAGAAGAGCAAAAAGGGCAGGAGAAAGCCCACCGCCACCACCGCCGGCAGCGGCAACAGCACCGGCGTGCTCCTCCTCCCACCAGACAAAGTCGACGGGCGCTTCGCCGCACCAGAACGAACCCCATCCGGGTGGTACCAACACCCCGACGACTCCGTCTTCACCCTCCCCTCCCCCTCCACCCCCTTCACCGGCACCTCCCCCATCACCGACGCAAACACCAAATTCAACCGCGCCATCCCCCTACACACCACCCGCAACCACCACCACGGTCACCCCCCCCACCCCCACCCCCATCACACCACCTCCCCCAACGCCAACACCAACGGCCAAAACCAGCGCGACTCCTTCGACAGCGCCTTCTCATCCCACATCGCCGGCAACCTGTCCACGTCCATGTCGGTCTACATGCCGCGCCGCGTCGAGAGCATCATGGGCGACGAGGACCGCCGCAAGTACGAGCTGGCCCAGGCCAGCCACATCAGCAGCATGCTGGCGCGCAGCGGGGAAGGGTCGCGCGTCTGGCGTGGCGTGCAGCACTCCGGGTCGCAGCATGGGCAGCAGCAGCAGGGGGGGTATGTGGTCGGGGTGGTGGGGGATGAGAATGGGGGTGGTGGGGGGGAGTGGGAGTGGCACGCCGACGAGGGCGTCGACGCCGGCGCCGGGGGTTGGTGTTGGTGGTGGTGCTGTGGGGGAGGAGGTGAGGAGGCCGGTGGGGGGTGGGAGGGTGGGGAGTTATGAGAGTGCCGAGTCGGGGGTGGAGAGTGTGCAGCAGCAGCAGCAGCAACAACAGCAGCAGCAGCAGCAGCAACAACAACAACAACAGCAGCAGCAGCAAGGGGCCGGGGTTGATCTGTTGAGTGGGAGTGTTGCTGGTGCCGGGGGCAGGCAGCCCCTCGTTCCGCCGCCGCCTCCGGCTCAGGCTACGGGGACGAGGTCCGGGAGGAGTCCGCTGGGGAGGGCGAGCTGGACGCGCCCCGTTACGAGGGATGAGGTTGAGGCGGAGATTGAGGACTCTCACGGTCACGGGCAGGGAGAGGGGAGTTGGTCCTCGTCGTTGAGGGATGGGCAGGGGAGAGGGGGAAGGTAGCCGTGGATGAAAAGGGGGCGTGATGATGATGCTAAAGAGTTGATTTAATGGCAAACGGTTACAATTTTGTGCATTTTGTTGAGAGAGGGACGGTGGCTATCATTCATATTCATTGTTGTTTAGAGTAGGCAAATACCACATCGTACACGTATGTACGGCTCGATCCTAGTATTTTATTCCTTTTCTTAGTTTGACATTCCTGTTGATATCGAGAAGTAAACAAAGACTTGCAGGAACCGAGGTTGTGCAAATACCAAATATACGCTTTTATCATTACGCCACCTGGAACTAGTGAATATTCTGTTCCCGTCTGTGTATCAAATCTGCAATGCTGACAACAGCAACACCCCCCTGCCGAGCCTTGGGTGACCCGCGAAAGAAGCTTTCCATGACTGCACTGTGGAAGTCCTGAGTCGTACAGAAGTCCTAGGGTGCCTTTTGGCCGGCAATCATTACGTATTGGAGTCCAAATCCCGTGGGTCCTCGGGGCTGGGCATGACAAAAAGGAACGGAAATGGTGCAATTGGGCACGGCATCTAAAAAACCAGATGCTTTCGTTGGTCCGGATGCTCCGAGAAAAGCGGTTTTGTTGATTATGTTGGGCATCCATGCTGGGTATATTTGAGTAACGTGAGTAATTCTGCCGAGGTGGCCATGTTGATTGACAAACTACCCAAGATTGAAAGACTTGGTAGTTGAAAATAGCACCACGAAGCGTTGTTTCCTCGTTCCATGAACTCGGCCTTGAATGGATGGTAACAGGAAACTCAGGTAATGGCGGGGCACTCGCAGTTCAAAAAAAAATAAATGCGGAGGGGCTGTGCTTGGCGGCGTGTCAGCGGTGTGGTCGTTGGCGGCAAAGCACTCGAGGTGGGGTGATACGGACACTCCCTGGCGTGTTACAAATGATAAGCTTATCGGCGCGATGTTGGCGCCTGCCCCTCGGCTTGGCAAGAACGGGCGTGAAGGCAACGAGAAGACAACACCGCGATAAATTCCCGACAAAACAACCCAAAACAAAGTAGAAGACGAAAATAAAAGAAACTACTGATGAATGTTTGGGTATCCCTCGTCATCCCGAGTTCTATCTTCGGATTATTTGCGGAAATAAACACAACAGTCCCTTTGGAGTGGTTCCGAGTCTCTCCTGCCGTCCGAGGCCAATCTCGAAGCTTCTCCCAGGTTCTGGCTTGTCTTGGCTTAAGTGTCGACACCCTGGCGCGGGGCTAAATCGCGCCCCATAAGGCCCCATGGAGGGGAAACCCGCCTTCGAAGCACAGCAGAGTCGGGCACCTAGGTCTGATTTTTTTCTGTTTTGCCTGCCAACTGCACTTCTAGCGATACTGGATTCCCTTTTCTGCACCATATACGCCGACTCTCAGACCCTGCAGCCGCGCAGACCAACACCCCAAGTCACATACATCGACACTTAACTCAGCTGGTGAGCGCCTCTCCTCCATCGACTTTGCGACTCGCCCTCTACTTGCGTTCCTCGATCGATTTGTTTACAAAATACCCGGTTCTGCTAGTGCCCCTCACTTTCCGCCCAACATGAGTGTCGTCGGTAAGTATCTTTGCGATTCACCATTGTTGCCGGAAAGATAAAATGCTGACTGCCATGTGCGCCCCAGGTGTCGATTTCGGTTCTCTCAACACCGTCGTCGCCGTCGCGAGGAATCGGGGTGTCGATGTGGTACGTCGGATTCCCCGCTGCTGCCTCTATCATACTCTATAATACCTTATCGGCCTATGCGCTTGATATACACACCGATGTTGGCAGAAGCATTCAAGAGAGAGGCATACATCCTAACTATGTCGCCCTGCAGATCACCAATGAAGTCTCCAACCGGGCAACGCCGTAAGCATCACTGACCCTCCCCCTCAAAACCCAACCTCATGGCCGGCGCCTAACCGAGCATAGGTCCCTCGTCGGCTTCGGGCCCAAGTCTCGCTACCTCGGCGAGTCCGCAAAGACACAAGAGATCTCCAACCTCAAAAACACCGTCGGGAGCCTAAAGCGCCTTATCGGACGCTCGCTCAAGGATCCCGATGTCCAGATCGAGCAGAAGTACGTCTCGGCGCAGTTGGTTGAGATCAATGGCCAGGTCGGCGCCGAGGTTCAGTACCTCGGCCAGAAGGAGCAGTTCACTGCGACACAAATGGCCGCCATGTTCTTCAGCAAGATCAGGCAGACTACCGCCGCCGAGATCAAGCTCCCCGTGTCGGAACTCGTCATGAGCGTGCCCACATGGTTCACCGACGCCCAACGCCGCGCCATCATCGATGCCGCCGAGATCGCTGGCCTCAAGCTGCTCCGCCTCATCAACGACACAACCGCCGCCGCGCTCGGCTACGGCATCACCAAGCTGGACTTGCCCGCTGCCGATGAGAAGCCCCGCCGTGTCGCCTTCGTCGACGTCGGCTACAGCGACTACAGCTGTTCCATCGTTGAGTTCAAGAAGGGAGAGCTCGCTGTCAAGGCCAACGCCTACGACCGCCACCTCGGCGGCCGCGATTTCGACCGCGCCCTTGTCGAGCACCTGCAGAAGGAATTCCTCGGCAAGTACAAGATCGACATCTTCAACAACCCCAAGGCCCTGACCCGCGTCTACGCCGCCGCCGAGAAGCTAAAGAAGGTGCTGTCGGCCAACCAGCAGGCGCCTCTGAATATCGAGTCGCTCATGAACGACATTGATGTCCGTGCCATGATTACGCGGCAGGAATTCGAGGCCATGACCGAGCCCCTGATCAACCGCATCGATGTCATTCTGGAGCAGGCCCTCGCCGAGGCCAAGCTCAACAAGGAGGACATCGACATCATCGAGGTCGTTGGCGGTGGTAGCCGTGTGCCGGCCATCAAGGAGCGCATCCAGGGTTTCTTCAACAAGACCCTCTCCTTTACCCTGAACCAGGACGAGGCCATTGCCCGCGGCTGTGCCTTCAGCTGCGCCATCCTGTCCCCCATCTTCAAAGTCCGCGATTTCGCCATCCAGGACATCATCAACTACCCGATCGAGTTCGCCTGGGAGAAGGATGCCGACATTCCCGACGAGGACACCAGTCTCACTGTCTTTAACAAGGGCAATGTGATGCCCTCCACCAAGATCCTCACCTTCTACCGCAAGCAGGCCTTCGACCTGGAAGCTAGGTACGCCAAGCCCGAGGGTCTTCCCGGGAAGGCCTCTCCTTTCATCGGACGCTTCTCCGTCAAGGGAGTGAAGGCGACCGGCGGCCCAGAGGACTTCATGATCTGCAAGCTCAAGGCCCGCGTCAACATCCACGGCGTCCTGAATGTCGAGAGCGGCTACTACGTCGAGGACCAGGAGGTGGAGGAGGAGGTCAAGGAGGATGGTGATAAGAAGGACGGCGATGTGAGTATTCTTATGCAGTCTGGAAACGAGCCCTCATCGGTGGCTTCTGAGCAGATGGACGCCGGCGCACCGGAGGAGACCAAGAGGGAGCCGAAACGTCGCAAGACCAGGGCGCCTATGTCTGGCGAATCCGGGGCCGTGGCGATTGGTGAAGATACAAGGAACGAAGAGCTGACAACTGATTCATCGTACAAGGCCATGGACACCGACGCCAAAGACGAGAAGCCCAAGACCCGGAAGGTCAAGAAGCAAGTCCGCAAGGGCGAGCTGCCCATCGTCAGCGCTACCCACTCCCTCGAGGTCACCACCAAGAACGCCGTCTCGGAGAGGGAAGCCGCCATGGTCATGGAGGACAAGCTAGTCGCCGACACCGAGGAGAAGAAGAACGAGCTCGAGACGTACATTTACGACCTCCGTAACAAGCTGGACGACCAGTACGCCGACTTCGCCAGTGACGAGGAGAAGGAGAAGATCCGCGAGAAGCTCATGGCATCCGAGGTACGCCTGGGCGACAAACCCCCTACATCTACTTGACAAGACCGCGGCTAACAGCAGTGATAGGACTGGCTCTACGACGAGGGTGACGACACCACCAAGGCCGTCTACGTCGCCAAGATGGACGAGATCCGCGCTCTGGCCGGCCCCGTCGTCCAGCGCCACTTCGACAAGGTCGAGGCCGACCGCCAGGCGCTAATGGCCAGGCTGGAGGCCGAGCGGGCGAAGAAGGCCGCCGAGGCGGAAGCCCGCAAGGCTGCCGACGGCGACAAGTCGCAACAAGACGGCGCCAAGGACGAGGAGATGACGGATGCTGACGCACCCAAGCCCGAGGTGGAGGAGGCCGGTGACCCGTAAAGGAAAGATAATATCTCCTAAAAAGATCTTCGCTTTAACCACTTTCGTCTTCTTTTCTTTTTTTTCTCTTCTCCCGGATGCGAATGTGAGGTGGCGCCTAAAAGCCCTTCACGGGGCGGTCTTTTGATAGATGGGTCACATAGGAATACGAAGCGAAAGCATGTATTGGGCGTCTATGACGAGTTCTGTATGAGAGGTTGAGAGAGACATGATGTGGAAACGGGGACTGAGATGAACAGATGCATAACGAAAGACAGAGCTTACGACAGAAACGCTTAGGTTTATAGTGAGAGAAGGGCTGGTAGAGTAGTTTCTTTCCACCGCAAGCTTCAGGCGGGGGAGTTAATTCAACCAAGACTGACGACCACTTCACCCCCTGTGCATTCTTTCTCTACCGCTTCGTTGTCCTGTATTAAAGTAGATAGAAAATGCGAGCCAACACGGCAAAGACATAGCTGTATTGATGCAATGCATGGGGCCTAAGATGGTACAGCAATAAGAGTGAGGTAAACTTTAGCACCACATACCTATCCTCCACAACAGACAAAAAAGTCTGGAAACAAATTCCCCTGCTTTTTGTTCCTCCTTTTTGTCCCCTCCCCTCCCCCTACTTACCTACCTACCTATCATCAACCAACCAACCAACCACGCCTCGACGACTAGGTAACTAACTACCCCTCCCCTACCAACAACCCTACACCCTCCACCCCAACCCAACCCAGCTTACGGGATATCGAACATGGGCTTGAGCTTGATGATGAGCTGCCACTCGTCGTTGGTGACGTCGGCGCGGTAGAACTGCTTGAGGCAGTCGATGCTAGCGCGCGAGATCTGCGAGTAGAGCATGTCCTTCTCCTCGAGGTGGCGGCCGTAGGTCGGCTGGTGGCCGCCCATCTCGATCTTGACCGCCACCGACGGCTGGCCCTTCTTGCACACGGGCACCTGCTTGTGCTCACGCTCGATGGAGGTGCTGTTGTTTGGGGGAAAGGGGTTAGCAATGTTGTATTGGAGGTTGGGGGGGGTGAGGGGTTATGTTAGGAGGGTGGGGGACGTACACTCTGCCGAGGTTGATGATTTCCTTGAGGCCTGTTGTGGGGTTCGGCTTGATGACGGAAATGGGCGTGTTGAGCCTGAGGGAGCCCTCGATGACGTCGACACCGATGACGATAGGGCTGGTCTTGTTGAACACGGCCACGGGACTGAGCACACAGGGGAAGACGGCCAGCATCTTGGACTCCTCCTTCTTCTTTTCGTTCTGCTCGTTGATGTGCTTCGTGAAGGCGTCGAAGAGGTGGTAGATGATGTCCGCGGTGAAGATCTTGATGCCCTGTTCCTCGGCGTACGCCTGCGCTTCCTTGTCGACCTTGACATCGAAGCAGAGCATGACCGCAAAGTCAGGGGCCTTCTCTAACATGGTACCGCACTGCATGACGTCGCGTTTGAAGACCGGCCCAATGCCGACGTTGGCGACGGGAATCTTGCAGCTCTTAAGGAAGTCCAGCAGGGCTTCGAGAGAACCGAGCGTCGACGCCTGTACACTGACACCACGGCCGGACTTCTCGACTCGACTGAATAGGCTGGCGAGATCGGACTCAACCTCGTCCTCGAGATCTGACTCGTCGTCATCAGGACCGAGGACGAGCAGCCGGGAACCGGCGATGGCACCCTCGAGCCCCGGGGCGCTGATCTTGACACCCAACGCGGCCTTGACCTCCTTGTTGTGCACGTACTGCGACTTGAGACGGAGTTCCTTGAGCGGTGCAGGGGTGAGCAGCGCCCTGATGTTCGTCTTGATGACGCCTTCTGTACCGCAGAGGATGATGCGGTCACCTTCCCGAAGGATACCGTTTGACAGGATGACATCGATGGTCATGCCGAAACCCTCGATAGCCTTGACTTCGAGGACGGTGGCCTGCACTTCGGACAGATACATGAGCGAACCCACCATCCTCTCTTGGGTGAGGTGAATGATGAGCTTGAGCATGTCGGGGATACCCTCGCCGGTATGGGCGGAGGTGGGCACCAACGACACAAACTTAGCCATCGACTTGTTCTCGTAGAACAGCTCCGAGTTGAAACCCTGCTCGGCAAAAGCCAGCTTGGTCTGCTCAAGGCGGTTCTTGAACTCGTTCTGTACAGCCTTGTTCTGCAGCGCCAACGACTCCTGGAAGCCGTTGTTATCGATCTTCTTCCAGCCGTAAAGACGATCGATCTTGTTGAGGGCAACAATGAAGGGTGTCTTGCGCTCACGCAGCATTCTCATCGACTCGAGTGTTTGCGGCTCGAGACCGTGCATGATATCGACGACCAGGATGGCGATGTTGCAGAGCGAAGAACCACGAGACCGCAGGTTAGAGAAAGACTCGTGCCCGGGGGTATCGATAACCAGGAGACCGGGCACCTTGAAATCGAACTTGCCATCGGCGTTGACAACGGCCGTCTTCTGCTTGATGGCCTCGACGGGGAAATAAGTGGCACCAATCTGCTGAGTGATACCTCCGGCTTCGCCTTCTTGGACGTTGGTCTGGCGAATCTTGTCAAGCAGCTTTGTCTTGCCGGTATCGACGTGCCCAAGAATGACGCAGATGGGCGAGCGCAGGTTGTCCTTTGACCGCGCAGCCAGGGCGGCCTGGTGAGCCTTCTCGCGGCGTTCGGCCCGCTTCCTTCTTCCTCTGGGCTTCTGCAAGCCGGGCTTGAGTCTCCCTCTCGTCTTCCTCGGAATCCTCGTCGGATTCCTCCTCTGACTCCTCTTCCGACTCGTCTGTGGGCTTTGGTCGAGAGGGCAAAGCCTTTGCCTTAGTGCCAGCTTCGGCTTTCTCGGCTTCGTCCTCGGTATCGGCATCCCAGCTGTCTTTGACGTCCTCCTTCTCCGACTCGGCAGCTGCCTCCCAGTCCTCGTCCACGCTCTCCTCGGCGGCGGCTTCGGCCTTAGCGGCAGCCTCGGCCTCGGCAGCTTCCCGCTCGAGGCGAGCCTTCTCCTCAGCCTCCTTAGCGGCGGCCTCGGCCTGCAACCTCGCACGCTCAGCGGCCTCTTCCAGGATTTTGTCTTCGTCAACCTGCACGGCAATTAGTTAGCATCCACAAACTCAGAACACAACCAGATAACGTGAAGTACGTACCTTCGTCCGCCCGCCACGCTTCCTCGCATCCGCCTTCTTCTTTTCCTTCTCTTTCTCCTTCTCCTTCTCCTCCTCGCCCTCCTCGAGGCCGCCAACCTTGATGCCGGCCGCAATCATCTGCTGCAGCTTGCGCTCGTTGCGGGCCTTCTCCTCCTTCTGGGCCTTGGTCATGTACTTGCCCTCGCGCTTGAGCTGATCGATGCGCTCCTTCTCCTTCTGCTTCTTGCGCGCCCTCTCCTCCTCCCTCCGCTTCATCTCCTCGGCATCGCGCCGCGACTCCTCCTCTATCCTGGCCTTTTCTTCAGCACGCAGGCGTTCTGCTTCCTCTTGCTGGCGTCGGAGCTCCTCCTGCTGCTTCTGGAGGGCTAGTAGGTGGGGAGGGAGCTTCTTCTTCTTGCCACCCGTCTCGGCGGCGGGAGCGGCGGCGGGAGCCTCGGCCTTCTTCTCCTCGACGGCGGCCTTCGCGGGCTCGGCCTTCGCTGGGCCAGTGGCCTTCTTCTTGGCAGCCTGTCACGGGGGTATTAGCTTGGGTCCAGTGTGTGACCGGGCGATTTGTGCATATCCTACCTGCTCCTTCTTCCGCTGCTTCTCCCTCTCCTTCTTCAGCTTCTCCTTCTCCGCCTTGGTCAACACCCTCCCTGACCCGTCTCCCTCCTCATCATTCGCGGCCGCCTTCTGATTCTGCTGCTTTCCCTTGCCGCCCTTGCCCTTCTTGTCCGGCAGCGCAAACTCGTCCTCGAGGTTCGCCTCCTCGGCCTGCTTGGCGGAGAGGTCCGGCAGGGTGAGGGTCTCGGGTAGTGCGTCGGCGGTAGCGGCATTGTCGTCATCGGCAGTTTCGTCGACGAAGCCCTTCTTCTTGCGCTTCTCCCTGTTCTTGCGAATCAGGTTCATGAGACCACCACCACCGGCGGAAGCCTCGTCGTCTTCGGCGGGGGCGTCGGCGGCGGGGGTTTCAGTGGCGTTGGCTGGGGCGATGCTCTCGCCGAGCTCGGCCTCCCAGTCGTCGCCGCCCTTCTTGTTGCCTCCTTTCTTCTTGGGCGCCATTTTGACTCGCTATTGTTTCAAGGTTCGAGTCGTTTCTGGCGGAGGAATCTTGTTTATCTCCGGCTGGATGCCCGCGATCTTTTCAGGTCGTCTAATCCCGTCAAAGGAATGTTAAATATGGAACACCTGGTTCACGACACGAAAAGAAGTGACCGTAGGAAATTTCGGCCAGCAAAGTGTGTGAGGTCACCTCGTCCGATGGGTTCGGAGTTCGTGGAGGAGAGAACTGGCGTGAGTGGCTCTCAGCAAAAAAAGTTGTACGGTAGGGGGGGGGGGGGGGGGGGGTGAGGTCGAGGTCAGCAACCCTTGGCTCGTGGTAGGGCTTGCGGGTCACTGTGGGCTGGCCGGTTCCAAGCAGTGCGGGGCAGCCTGGGACGATAAGCGGCCTTATCAGTGTGGTGGTCATCCACGAACACCATCAACTCCTCCTGTCAACAGTCTCGAGATGGAATACTTCACAAATTGTGGATTCCACTTGCGCCAGCTTAGGCGATACATAATATGGGGGAAGTCTCCGCAAACATTTTGATCAAAGGTATCGGACCCTTTTGTCGGATACTCATCTACTTGACCAATGTTGTCTTCACTGTAACCGAGGGGCAAATGTTGGAGGAGGGGGTTGATGAATGGATGAGCGGCACAAGACAAAACAACCTTAACGGCCGAGCAGCGGGGTTTTGTGGCCACAAGCTTGAATTAATTAATTTTGTGCCTCAAACAAGAACTCGAAGCAGAAAGTCGAGCCACTCAGTGTAGCAATGGGACCCGGGTGCTTATACATGCATACCTACCTACCGACATTCATGTACCCTCACTGTCACTTGATATGGTGAAGGCATATGCATGTTTCTGAAATCACCAAATAAACATATCACCCCCCCCATTTAACGCCCATTTCCCCTTTCCCCTTTCCTTGATGTCCTCAGATCGCAGGCGACAAGTAGTACTCCAGGACATCGTATGCAAGCCGAAAGTACTTCGCATGGTCCCCCGTCACGGCAAACCCCTCCGTATGCTGCCCACCATCCAGCGCTCTCAGGAGCTCCTTGAACCTCGCAATATGCTTCTCCTTAACCACCAGTAGCTCCAGCACCCTCCTCTCCAGACAACGGCCCAGGATATCCCCGTCCACATGCATCTCCAAGCCGTGCCCGGGGCGCGGCTCCGGACCCGCATCCCCGGAACCAACAGCATCCTCGTCATCCTCATCCTCACGCAGACGCGCCACGCCCGCAGCAAAGGGACACATCATGGGCCTCGCCACGGCCAAGTTCTGCACGAAGCGCAGCAGGCGCCAGGCGTCGACGGCCAGGAGGGTGAACTGGTGCAGAGACCCGTCGAGCGCGACGCCGAGGATCTGCGCGTCGTCGACGGTGGCGGGGAGGCGGCCGAAGCGGGGCCGGCCCGCGGCGAGCTGGGCCCAGACGGGCCGGGTGCGGCCGCGGCGCAGGCGGCGGACCGACGACAGCAGCTCGGCCTCGAGCACGACCTCGCACTCCCGGTCGCGCGTCTGCCACGACACCCACAGGCCCGCGACGCCGCGCTCCCGGTCCGAGACGAGGTGGATGCCGCCCGCGGCGTCGTCGGTCTGCGGCCCCGCGATCTCGATGGAGTCGAAGGCGAGCCGCCGCCAGGGGTCGGCGTAGCAGAGCCGGGTGTTGTCCGCGTTCGTGTCGAGGTTGTCGAGGACGACGAGCGAGTCGTGGTAGGTCAGGGCCATGAGCTTGCCGTTGGAGATGCGCAGGCTCGTGGCTGCCGAGCTCAGCGTGAAGGACTTGACCGGCCGGAGCTTCTTGTCTTGGTGGTCTAGCACCTCCCAGTAAACCGTTCGGCCGGCACAGTAGATGAGGCCTTCGTCGTAGCCGACGACGGCATATATCGGCTCCTTGACTTCCTTCCTGAACCGCGTCCAGTAGCGGTACGTCGTGGGGCCACCGTCTCGTGGCACCTCTTTTTCGGTAGTGATCACGATGAGGCGGCCGCTTGTGGTGGCGACGATGATGAAGTTCCAGACGTGACCGTCCCTTCTGTAATTCCATTCCGCGAGAGCCGTAATCCGGTCATCTTTCTTCCCTAGACCGGCGATGCATGGTTGCGGTACCTTCTTTTGATCGGTGGGTTTGCCGATATCTTCTCCTGTGTCGGGATTGATGAACATCAAAGTCGGGCCGTTCTTGCTGTCGACCGCAACAACAAGACATTGCATGTAGTGGCAGTACATCACTCTGTTGGGCATCCCTCCTCCAACGGGGATGCTCCGATGGACCGGCCCGGGTTCCTCATGCATCTCTGTGAGCAAGAGTCTCGAGCCGGATATCATGAGAACCGGAGTAATGCCAGACTCGGATGGCATGTCCACAGCTGTGGCATATTGAATCGGCAGCGCGCCGGCCTCGAGTTTGCTGGCATCTACCGGCCAAACGCGGAAATTCGCCTTGAGATCGCCGCCGTCGCTACTATAGGGGCAGGAGATAGATTGACGGAAGCGAATAGAGACGAGGCTGTTATCGCAACAAACAAATACGGTAGGATGGCGTGCATCATCCCGATATCTGCAACTGATGATCGCGGGTGTCGTGCCGAACTTCTCAGACTGGATGGATACAGGGTCCGCAGTGTTCTTTACCGTTATCACATTTCCGCTCCGAGTACCGAGAAAAACAGTATCCCTGACCGAGATGATGCTTTCGATTCCTTCAACCAAGCGCCCTTGGCTGAGTTCAACATTCGATTCACTGTCTGACACGTCTGCGCGCGGTTAGCAATCTACGAAGCACGTTCGGAGAGGGTAGAGTGCGAGGGGTGGGAACCAAACTGGGCTTACACTCGGTGAGGTCGATCATGTGGAGGCCGTTGAAGGGCTCGTGCAGTGAAACCCAAGCCAGAGATGTCTGTGAGCCCGTCCATATGCCAGCCAGGATGGTGAGATTAGCGCCTATAGCAAGGCAGGTGACATCGCCGTTTACGTCGATCGTCCGGACGTGTGTAAGTTCGAGGTTGTCGGAGTCAACTTTGAACGCATGGATCTTAAACTGAGTGTCGGCATATGCTGAGAGAACAACACAGTCGTCAAGGACACAGGCGTCGACGACTTGATAATTCGAAAGCCCCGGGAGAGATTCACAGGGCGACGAAACACTATCCCCAAGTCAGAATAGAACCATGAACTTGGCCATGCTGCTATCTCGCGCTGGGAGTGCATACCTTCGATGTTGGTTCACCAAAACTACGGTCTGATGAGTGACCTGTACCGTCAGCTCCGCGTGGCTCACTAGAGTCAGCGTGCTCGACGATAGGTCATACGGTATAGCCCCCTCAACGGGGGCTGTAGCGCTAGAGAAGTCTTTGGACAACAGCAGGGCTGCAGTGGAGTCGGGCATGGAAATCAGTAATAAGTAGCCTTCGAAAGAGGCTGAGTCGGAGATGGGGAGAAACCAAGCCTGTTTCATCCCGGGCCCGTATTCGAGATCGAGCCCGATATTGGCTTTCAGACCGTAACGGTATTCTGTGATAGACCCCTGGCTCCCGCCCTCGCAGGTCGCAAAAAGGCGGTCCGGTTTTCGGTGTTTGGCTTGTTGCCACGGTATCATAACCTTCCCCGGGTGAGATTCAGGGTGCCACCCCGTGAAGTCGTCAGTGGTTGTGAAGTCAACGACCGGTGACCAATTTGGCAGGTGCCCGAGAAGCTCTGCAGGTTGCCGTGGGGGAAGCTGGGCGGGAGCTGTTAGGACGATTCACATCGCATCAAAATGTTGGGATATTCGTACCTTCCAGTAGCCCCCTGGGCCTGAGTGGCTCCCAAGAACAAGCACATCAGTACTATGGTCAAAGAGGCACGCAAAGGCGTCTGATATATTGCAAGGAAACGGGTCCAAGGCGTGGCTGGTGAGGGCGTTATCTTGATCGGCTTCTAAGAGAAGGACCACGCCGTCCTCTCGGGCGAGATAGACGCAATCGCGGTTCTTGCTGTAAGACCAGAGGCGGAAAGGCCTGGCCCACGCCGTCCACAGGGGGTGCTGGCGCCCGCGATAATTTGCAGTTGGAGGGCGCGCTGCTATCGCGATAGTCTCGAACATGGGCGGCCCATGTAAACATTCGGTGCACAAGGCAATTCCGTCGGCGGATATGGCGAGGAACGCGGACTGAACCGTCAGAGGGATCAGCATTAGCGGCACCTGGAACTCGACAGGCATCCGATGGCCTTGTTTCTCTTCGGCAAACACCTTGTTCAAGTCGTCACCGAGTTCCCACTCATAGATGACCGTCGTCGACACTATCCTCGATTTACGGCGTTTAACGAGCACGAGCAAGAGTATGATGTGGCGGTCATCCCCCGGCCGCGGATATAGGAACGTCATCTTGTGTATCACGCCGGGTATGCTGCGAAGGCGGATGGACTTGATCATGCGCAGGGGCTCGCCGCGGAGGTACGACTCGTTCAGCTCCGCATGCGGCGTGAGCTCTGAAACGACGAATTGGTCCGTAGGGCTAGCCATGGCCATGTAGCGCGAGCTCGGATCGACGGCCATATTGAATCCCATAAGCTTTCTCATGTGCTTGCGGCCCCCGCAGCTTATGCCAACAAACTTTGGCCTCCCGTCAGGGCCTGGCTGGACAAACATGAAGACATTATCCCCGGTCTCTAGGGCAACCACCAGGAACTGAGGCGGTAGTTGGTTGCCAGGTGCTGGCAGCCTTTGTGAAGAAAAGCTAAATGGGTCATTTGCAGGATTGTCCTCGGTCTTGATTGCGTGTCGGCTGGAAGGGTTGTCGTCGAGCTCGGGGATGATAGCGGAACCGACGACACAGGCATTCCGAATACGGCATCCAAAATCACTCTTCCGGATAATATCCTTCAAGCGCCCGTCTTTTCCAAGCTCGCAGATCTGAATGAAATGGTCCTATGGAGTGTTAACGTCGAGTCCCGCCGACCGAGCAGAACTGAGGGAGCGGGGGAAAGACATACTCCAACGAAAGCGATATCATTATGATCGGGGGACCGTAGCATAACTGGCAAGATCGAGTTTGCCAGTCCACTCTCGACCAATGTTTTCGTAAGTAGGCCGCATTGGGGTGGTTTCGGGGGTCTCGGGAAATCCGGCCTCACTGAGCCCTTGGATCCTCCATTTTGCGAGTTGAGAACGGCTTGCAGATCAACGGTCTCGGTTACCCATTCTCCGTTTCGAAAGACGTTGGTTTGAAAGGCCATGGGAAACCGTGTTATAGTATGCTATTGATGAATCGGAATAGTGGTTGGAGTTGGTGAGATGAAGGAAGAGATGGGAAGAGGGTGTATGTAGTCTGGTTTGTTGGGGAGAAAGAGAAGAAATTAAAATAATCCGGATCGGTTGCAAGCCACCTGCGCCTATGTTATGTCGCTCTTCTTCCTTTCAACCCCAAGTCAATCACCATCTCGATCGTGAGGGTGAGTGAGCTGGTGGTTTGCCACTGGAAGTTCCCGATCGGGCGGTGGCCTGGGTTTGCCTCGAGGCTGCTCGAGCGCACTCCTGCCTCGTTTTGGACCCAGCTCGGATGGTGTCGGCCCACAGGATACAGCTGGACAGTAAGTTGTCTTTTTAGAGCAGCAGAAACAGTTCTTCCGTGCATCTCACTCCCACCTTGGCCCCGTATATTTTGTTGTGTTTGTTGCTTGGGAGAGCGTCTATCCAAGCCAAAAAGAGGCGGGGCAGCCCTACCTCTTTCGGGACGGGCGCAGGAGCAACTTGCTGTGTAGGTACCAAACCTTGAGCTTTCAGCAGCCCCGATGCCTATTTCGGACGGCACCACAGGCGTCAACCGCTATGCTGGTCTCTTTGGCGCCCTCCATTGCTAGGCTTTTCCGTACTGACTTCGTTATCTTCGTCGGTAGCATCGAAACTAACTCATCAATGCTTCAGCCGTTTCTCACGCCCTTGTGTGTCGAGTCCACGAAACAAAGAAACCCCAGATTCAAGCCTCATCGCGTTCAAGCCGTATCGTACTCTTGGCATTTCCGACGGGGCGGATCTTGTATTGACCAATAACTAAGCTCGGTCCCGACCTGGCATCGAAGTGCTGGGGTGAAATAATCGTAACCCTGACATCAGACACTTTATGAGGGCTTGATCTGTACAGGTTGCTTCAGATGATTAAAAACAGAAAGAGGGGAAAGAGGGGAGATGATCGCGGCATTTTCGGGTCAACCAACTCATCGCTCGCTTTCTCAGTCTTGTCTTTCTCGTGCTTCTTGCTCCCCTTTGGCATTGTATTCCATCGCCAGGATCCTTATCAAACAAGGGTTTCCCGAATGGGAGAAAGCCAAGGAGATGTCACAGCTTGAAAGGCGACATGTAATCTGTAACTTACACGACAGGACATCAATCAATGCACGCCTTTAATCTGCGCCAGACACGCGTTCCTGAATCGAACAGGCCAATGTTTCATCTCCGTTCTACAAACCACGGCTCTTTCACGAGAAACACGTCAGGCTCTGCTTTCTACATGTATCCAGACTTATCCACCTTGACAAAATCTTGAAGCGGGCCCGCGAACCGAGACACGCGGCAGGAAAGGACAGGACAGAAATATTACACCAAAACGATCCCGGAAGGGAACGTTTGCAGATTTGAGATGTCATATATTTATTCTTAAGACCAATATCTGTCAACGTCCCAAAGGAGCAAATATCAGATCTCACGGCAAGCACATCTGGGTAGAGAATGGAGGAATCCACCAAGTCGCCGAGTCTCGACGAGAAGGCCGCCAAACACAAGTATGCAACTCACGCCATCGATGAAAAGAAAAAAGCCATCCTCGAAGCATGCAGTCAAAGGGACCTAGACGCTCTGAGAGCGCTTGCGCTGTCACCTGGGGGCTTCTTGGCCGATAGCATCCGCCAGCAGGCATGTAAGTGTCCTCACTCCCTTAGTAGCCTTATCAGCTCTCACTCAGTCCCATCATAATTCCGCTTTACAAGTTTACACTTTGCTCACTCCCACATAGGGCCGATACTCCTCGGACTCCCCTCCGAACACGCCAAAACAGAATCCGGTGCCAATGGGACAGCTTCGACCTCCACATGGGAATCCCTCCCGCGCCATCGAGACGAGGACCAAGTCCAACTGGATGTCAACCGCGCCTTCATCTACTACCCAGAGCGTATGCCCCTCTCTACTCCGCCGGGGGGAACACCCTTTTCCCTAAGACACACCAAACTAACACCACCACCTCTCTTTCCCCCCCAGACCAAACCGACGCCCAACTCGCCCACGCCAAAACCCTTCTCTCCTCCCTCATCGTCTCCGTCCTCCGCACCCACCCCTACCTCTGCTACTTCCAAGGCTACCACGACATCGCCCAAGTCCTCCTCCTCACCCTCCCCCCCAAACTCCACCAACCCAGCCTAACCCACCTCTCGCTCTTCCACATCCGCGATTTCATGCTGCCCTCCCTCGGCCCGGCCATCGCCCAGCTCCGGCTCATCCCCGACATCCTGCGGCTCGCCGACCCCCCGCTCTGGCGCCACCTCTCGGGGACGGAGCCCTTCTTCGCCCTGTCCGGCACGCTGACCATGTACGCGCACGACGTGACGACGCAGGGCGAGATCGCGCGCCTGTTCGACGCGCTGCTGGCCGCCGCCGCCACGCCGGGCCCGGTCTTTTCGGTATACCTGTTCGCCGCCATCGTGCGCGCCCGCCGCGCCGAGCTCTTCGACACGCCCCCCGACGAGCCCGAGATGCTGCACAGCATCCTCTCGAAGCTGCCCGTGCCGCTCGACTTGGAGGGCTTGATTGCCCAGGCGGTGAGACTGCAGGCCGAGTTTCCGCCCGAGCGGTTGCCGGCGTGGAGGAAGGGGGTGTCGAGGTGGAGTGTGCTCAAGACGGGGCGGCCCCGGGGTGGAGGGGGTGGGGAGGGTTTGGTGGCAGAGCAGGGACGGGTGTGGTTTGAGAGGCAGGTGAGGGAGTTGAGGTGGCAGGAGGCGAAGGGCCGGGCGGGGAAGTGGGTGTGGAGGCATCGCCGGCCGGCGGGGATGGTCGGGGTCGCGGTGCTGGTGGGAGTGCTGGCGGTGCTGTTGCGGAGGGGGCCGTTGCCCGGTCCGGTGGTGTCCGGGCTGGGGTGGGTGTCGGGGTGGTTGGCGAGGTGGTGGCGGTAGCTGGTGTTGCGTTGTAATCTATTTTTTTCTTAGAAGGTCATACATGGTAGAACTGGCACTAGGGCAAGTAGTCATGGGTAGGGGTCGGCGTGTATAAAACTAGGACTGACTACATTTAACACCGAGCATCCATCAGGATGGGTCGCTCGCCGTGACACGTCAACATGGCTTTTACTCTATCTTTCCACCTGGACCCTAGCCTCCAAAAACCAAAAGAAACGGCGACATAATCAGACCAACGCCTGGGCTAACCCTGCCTCAACAACCTATCCAGCCTCCTGAAAGCTCGTCTTCAACGCCTCAAAATGCTCCTGCTCCCCGTCCGCCAGCTTCCCGCTGACATCGCTAATGATTGTCAGAACCAAGCTATAATTATTATACAAAAACCGCTCCCGCTTCCGCTTGTCCGTTCCAAACGACGCCTGGCTCGCCTTGGTCAGAAACGCCTCGACGTCATTGCGCAGCCGGCGCAGGCTCGCCACGACCGGCTCATCATCTCCCCCGGCGTCCGCGCTCAGCGCCAACACCCCGTGCAGCAGCTGGCCGAACCGCTGCGTGACTACATGCGGCGCGGCAGACGCCGTCTTCACGGTCGCCGCCGACGGCGCGCGCGTCGGCAGAGCGGCCGTCAGCGCCCGCACCGACTCGCAGTGGGCGTCCATGATGCCCTGCAGGCGGGGCCACAGGGTCATGGAGGTGCCGTTGATGTAGCCGTCGGCGGCGGGAACGCGGCGGCGCTGCAGCTCGAAGGCGGAGTGCTGGTTGAGGCGCACGCACAGCAGCACGCCGAGCCCGTCGTACGTGTCGGCGACGAGCTGCCGGGTGAGGGCCTGGCCCAGGGCGAAGGCCGGGTCGAAGATGTAGTTGAAGTGCCGCGAGATGGCGGCGAAGGAGAGGGACGGGCTGAAGAAGGCCGCCAGAAAGGTGTACTCGGCTGTGGCGTTGTCGATGAGGGCGATGTTGAAGTGCCGGAAGGGGACTTCCAGATAATGGGTCGATTGGTCTTCTTCGGCGAGATAGGAGGATATGGCGAGTTGGTTCGTGGTTTTTAGGACCTCTATTCTCCTGCCCAGATTGAATGCGTCGTGTGGTGCACCAGCGATCTTCGACCCTGAGAGGACAGTGGTCCTTCTTGACGTGTCCTCGTGGCCAAGCACGTCGTTCTTGTCGAGGATGTGAAGCTTGAGCTTCTCCAGCGCTTTTTGGTAACGTGTGAACTGGTTCAGGTAGTACCAGCGCATGGTGTTGAGATAGGCCTGGCAAATCTCCCCCGCGAGGACGGGTTGGTGCCGGTGGAGAAAGGTAAAGAGATCCTTGAACTTGAGGAAATTCTGTTGTTGAATTATCTGAGCATTGATATTGGGCGACCTTAGGGCCTTGATTTGGGCCACGAGGAAATCCCGTATTCGCTCGACGGCCTAGTCAGGTTAGCATCGCGGCCCGAGGGGGTGCAGGAGCAACAGTACCTTGAGGACTAGCTTCTCTAGCAATGGCCCTACATCAGCTAGGGCCTTGCTTGGTGTCTGCTGAGCGCTCTTCTTCTGAGCCGTTGCTCTCTTATCTAGATCGGCTAGGATCTTGACCCAGGCCTCGTCGATGTGGCCTTCCGAGATCTTGGACACGAACGTGGGTGACACGCTCAACTCCTCCACGACCGGGGCCAACGCCTTCTCCACGGCCTTCCTATTCTCTAATCTTACATTCAAGGCCGTCGACCGGGCCTGTAGACTCTCAATATCGGCGGACACGGCAGCCAGGTCGTTGCGGAAGCTGGTCAGGTTGGATTCGACCGAGCTCAGGATGTCGTCACATGCTCGAATGGATCGATGGAGATCTTCAAACTTGGCCTTGTCTCGCCCAACTATATTGAATCTATGAGTACAGGAAGAGAAAGCCGCACTGACTCGGGGCGACCTACAGTCTTCTACAGTCTGCGATCTGTCGGTGTCAGCGGCCGCCCGACCGCCGCCCCCCTCGGCGAGGTCGCGCAGGGAGAGGCCACCAAAATCAAAATCCAACTCCAAATCATCCTCTGTGATCCGCCCGCCCCGGTCTTCTTCTAGGAAAGGGGTATTATTATCGGGGAGAGGACCAAGGATGCTGGCGAGTATCGTCTCCGGGTCGGGTGCGTTGTCCGCCGTCGTGGACTGTTTCAGGGTCGAGCCATTGCTCCGCTTTGACGCGCCAAGTAGCGAGGACGAAGAATCGTTCGAGGCCAGTGACAACGAAGACCCCCTCGGCGAGAGTCCCGGTCTCTGCGACGTGAGATAGGGGCCCCGCGCACTCGATGTCCGGCGAGGTAGCGGCGACTGGGTGCGGCTCTGGCTGTTGGGCGGCGACGGGGTATTTCCGGGGTGCGGCCCAGCAAACCGGTCAAGCCACATGATGCATCACCACTCTCCTGCGGTTTTCGTGGTGGTTTCTCTGTCCCACTTGCTCTCGTTCGTGGACTAGACTCGGGTATTTTGTCGCCGATGTTGTTCTTCGGAGCTGACCGAGAAGCTGCACGCGCAACGCAAGCACCTCCCTAAGCAGCTCCACTGTGGGGCCGGGAAGGCTGCGACAGCCCAGCGAGAACCTCCTTCTATTGGTCCGAGCTGAATCTCTCTCGAGCGCTCGCCGCAACCGCCTTCCCCCGTGCCCCCCACCCTTCAGCCTGTTCGAGGCGTTTGGCACCAGCTCTTCAGAAGCTCGCGCGACCGGTCGGCCCTCGCAGACCTATTTGCAGTAAATCCAAACAGGCGCCGTCTCCTCGAGGACAGGGACAAGAAACTGGGGCTAGATAACGTTTTCCACATCTCGTATACATACATTTCACATTGTGTGAAGCCATTGATAGGTATCTCGACAAGCGCAGACTCAGGATCGAGTTCAGAGCGCGCCCAGCACCAAGTGAAGTGCCCGAGGAGTGAGGTGGTCCCGTATTGCGGACAAACTGAAGCGCCCCAATAACACGAACTACCTTACAAAGGAACCAGTATCTTAACACTCAGGTCCTAGGCAGGTTAATACTCCTTGCACAATGGAGGATCGTTAAAAGCATACTTTGTAGGTAGACAACCTGGACCTACCTACATACCTACGTATATAGGTAGGTACCTTTGCCATGCACTCCAATACGGGTCGAGATACACATGTCGGGTGCTCGTGTGACCACGACCGACTTGGGAGTACCTAGGTCCTTACCAGACCTCAACCGGCCACCCGAGAATGGACGTTTGCCAAAATCTGGGCGTATGTACTCTACTAATGAAGTCTTGTTTCCAAACGCATGTTCGGGCAGAAAGATGAAGAAACAAAAAAAGACTTACATGGGACCAGAGGTTGGCGGCCCCAGCCGTTTGTGGCGGCGGCTCAGGCCCGCAGTCGGTCGGTGCATCTTGTGGGGTGCAAATCTTGAAAAATGAATCAGTTGTGATAGGGCCATTCTGATTGGCGGGGGGCTGCAAAAGGTGCTGGCGGGGTTCTGCGACAAGCCCACGAGCCCACCAAGCACAAGACCCACCCTAAATTCGAATTAACCTAACAAGGCGATGCTCATGGCGGGGAAACGTTGCCCATTTTTCTTCGCTTCGGCTGTCATTCAAAACCGCAAATTTCCTCCCGCCATCCCCTCTCCGGTCAACGCTTTCCACTCTCTCTTCCCCTCGACCATTCGACATCTTCTTGGGCGTCGTATCTCCGTTTTTTTTTCCTTCCGACTGACCAGTATCCTTTCCGAATTTCTTTCAAGATGGCGGAAGAGGTGAGTTGCGTTTGCTCGCTTGCATGTTGCTCGCTTGGGCGACGAAAGAAAATCACCCCGCACCGTCGAGCCCCGCGGTGCCCCCCGAGACAGCGTACATTAGGCACCACATTTGTCATGGCGTTCGGCGGGCTGCCATGATGCGCGCTTTGGCACCATCAAAACCCAATTACGAGGCTGGTGCTAATTGATGGTTTATAGGACCATGCCTTCGACCAGGATGCCGCCGGTGAATCCGGTGCCTCCAAGACCTTCCCCATGCAGTGCTCTGCCCTACGGAAGAACGGTCACGTTGTGATTAAGGGCCGCCCCTGCAAGATTGTCGACATGTCGACCTCAAAGACTGGCAAGCACGGTCACGCTAAGGTCCATCTTGTCGCCATCGACATTTTTACTGGCAAGAAGCTCGAGGATCTCTCCCCCTCGACCCACAACATGGACGTTCCCCACGTCAAACGCAACGAATACCAGCTGGTAAGCACGCATGGAATGAATAAGGTATCTTTTCGAGATGTGGGTGCTGACCCGACGCCAAGGTGAACATCGACGACGGCTTCCTCAACCTGATGGACTCGGACAACAACGCCAAGGATGATGTCAAGGTGCCCGATAACGACTTGGGTAAACAGATTCAGGAGGGTTTCGATGAGGGGAAGGACCTCCGTAGGTTTTGACCCGAGCGGAAGACTAGGAACCGAACAAACTAACACCGTCACGCCAGTTATCACCATCCAGGCCGCCATGGGCGAGGAGGCCGCTATTTCCGTCAAGGAAGGCGCCAAATAAAGGGCTGTACCCTGAATGGGAGGAAAGAGGAGAAGGGACCGGGGGGATGGAGTGACCCGATTCCGCCTCGGCGGTAGCAATATGATATATGTTCTCGCTAAGCTTTCTTTAGCCGACTGAGATATATCGGTTGATGTCTTTGGGCTGTTCTGGGAATTATCGTGTCGTCTGGTTGCCTGGGAGTCTACCACGGCACCCTGTGCCCATCACAAGACGACAGTCTTGTGCCATTGTATGGTATGGAACTAACGTCTTCTTGCTTGGGCGCAGCGCCTTTTCGTGCTGAGACAATCCTGGCGAATCCCAGATGTAGCCTTGTGGCTGCAAGGACATCGCCTGAATAGAATCAAACACACCCTGGCTCACCACCATGCCGATGACCGATGAACCATATGAACCATATGAACCATAGCTATTTTGAGTAAACTTTATATGATTGCCGACTGGGAAAGGATGCTAGAAAAGAGCAAAGAGCCGTGGCGAGCAACGTAAAAAGTGAAATTTTATCACCAACTCCGTAACTAGTTGATACTGCAACCTTTATTTTCGGGCCCAACAACGGCTAAATGCAATAGAGGCGTGTTAACGGCGGACTCTAAGGGCGCATCTAAGTACCTAGGTAGTTTGGTTAAAGGGGGTATCGAAATCGTGGGTGCTGTCGAAATGCTCGAGCGTCATGCATAGCAAATCATTTTCCACCTAACAAACACGCAACTACCTGGTAGGTAGGTACCTTGGTAGTTACGAAACACTGCGGAAGTCAGACTCAGCGATTTTACACGCCATGGCTCCGCGCCGTCATCACCGCTTCCCGCGCGGCGAGACCTGCTCCGAATGCCCCGCCAGACGGTGGTATCTCGAAAATGGACGGCGATACTGCGAGAATGGCCATCAGGTCGAGGTCAGTTCTACCCTCCCCTACACTTCACCACACACACATTCCCACCTCCTTCCCTCTTTCACCCCTCCCCCCAGCCAAGATCACAAACCAACAAGAGAAAGAAAACAAAAAGAAAAAGTACTAAAACGCACCAACCGCCCGGAAACAGGGCTACGTCCAATTCGACATCGACGAGGACGACAACTTTGGCAAGTCGGGCCGCGTCGCCCGCAAGAAGAAGGACGCCCGCCGCGCCGACCGCAAGCACCTCACGGGCAACCCGGCCCGCGAGCTCTTCCTCGAGTGCCTGCAGCTGCTGCTGCGCAAGCAGGTCCTCTGGCTTGTCCGCCGCAAGGGCTTCCACCCGGACCTCGAGGCCGTCGTGCGCGACCTCTGGCACCTGAGGGTGCGGGCGTTTCCTGGGATCCAGCGGGATCGGGATGCGAGGGGTGGGGATGGGGCTGCTTCTACTACTGCTGCTGGGAAGGGGGAGAGTGGGGAGTCGGGGTTGGTGATGTTTAGTTCGCAGGAGGAGGAGATGAAGGGAGGGGGGGATGGGCGGGGCGATGGGGAGGGCGGTGAGGGGTTGGGGTGGACCAGGAAGAGGGAGAACTGGGCCGGTGAGGTTTGGGCGCTTCCTGGGGCGATGGATACGCTCGCCTTGGTGTATCTGGGGTGTGTGTTGCGCCAGGAACCGGTGAGGATCGGGGATGTGTTTCGGTGGGCGAAGAACGGGCAGATACCGTTTCTAAGTGCCGTAAGTATGCTACGTGAGGGCTTGCTTGTTGCGCCGCTACTGACTTTGGTGATAGGTCGACTACGTGCCAAAAGAGTGGCGGGATAGGTTGCCGGGATGGGCCCATCACTCACTTCTAACGAGATATGCCAAGTTCCATGGCGGCGAGCTGCACCGGGCCATCATGAATTTGATGATGGGATACAAGGAGAACCACGGGCTGGAGTTTCCCGCGGTACCAGCGCCGCCTTTGCTATTTCTCTACATCAGGGATTTGGCCCTCCCTCGTGCGTTTTGTCTGTCTCCAGATACTGAAACGCGGAAGCTAATTATGACTACAGCTGAGGTTCATCCTTTTGCGCAAAAGGCTTACCGTCTCCTTGACATGAGTCTCGCCTTTCCAACGAGACGCCCCACGCCCAAACGATATAGACTGCTCGACATGCCAGAGGTTTTATTAGTGGCGTCTCTTGTCGTGGCGACAAAACACCAGTACCCCCTCGATGGCATCGAGCGGTTTCCTCGCGACTCCAGTGACCCACTCTGTCTCCAAATGGACTGGACTATCTGGGAGTCCGAGTTCGCGAAGAAGCCGGAGAAGAAACCTGGGATATTGCAGTACGAGCATATGGATCCACAAGAGGTCTGGTCGATGGACAAGGGCGATATGGATGAGCTGTTGAACTGGTTTCAAGAGACACAAATATTTGAAAAGCCTCCGGCTGGTGAGTCTGATTGATAACACTCGGTGTGTGCCGTAGCTAACTGTCCGCAGACGAAACGGAAGTCGACCGTCTCTTCCCGCTCCAAGACATCCCACCACTGCCTGCCATTCCCGAGTTGTCCCAGGAGGAAATCGAGGAAAGAGTTAAGAGAGTTCTTAGCTCCATGAAGAGCGTTAGCCCGATATCAGATCCCCAAGGTATGGACTCGAGCACCAAACGATTAGGCTCTGGTTACACTTGTTACAAGGATGTCGACGAGCTTAAGGGGACAACCAAACGATTCTACGAGGTGATGGCCGAAGTTGCTGGGTTGCCAGTACGAGACCTGCTTCGGGCAGTTTACAGTCTTGAGCAGATGCTCTTGACCTGGCAGAAGGAGGAGAAGCGCCGCCTCAAGGAGAATGATGGTATGTAGTCCTCGTCGGGCTTGATGCAGGATTGTACTCTACGCCATCTAAGGCGACACGTGCGGAGGATAATTAGATACCCAAATAAATATTATGACAAATAAATCGTGACTTTGAAGTGCAAGCAACTAGGGGCGGGAATCTCATCGTTGGGGTTGTGATCGATGGTGTTGTCAGGGTTCGGGTTACAGTTCGAGCTACAGTGCGCCGTTAGTCAAAGCACAGTGGCCATATTGCTGCCTCGCAATTCCGGCCACAAACCCTAGTCCCCCAGTCGCACGCCGATTCTAACCCCCACCAAAATTTACAGCTTCCTGGAACTTTCCCGTCATCCTCACCAGCAAGTCCACGGAAATCGGTCAAGAGTAAGCCACGCCCACGCCATCGCACAGCGATATTGACAGGATGCTGATATTGTATTTCCACCAACAGTGCAGATCTTCGTGAAGACCCTCACGGGTAAGACCATCACCCTCGAGGTCGAGTCCTCGGACACCATCGACAATGTCAAGTCGAAGATCCAAGACAAGGAGGGCATCCCCCCCGACCAGCAGCGCCTGATCTTCGCCGGCAAGCAGCTCGAGGATGGCCGCACTCTCTCTGACTACAACATTCAGAAGGTCAGTCCATGCGCACGACGAAATTCGATTTGGGAGCCGCGGAAGACGGAACGGAACGGAACTAGGGAAGAAGCGTGTTTTAAGAGGAGGAATCATATCATGGGGGGGAGATGTTGATTCCGCGGCGCCGAAATCGAAATGAGCGTCGAGAGGAGGCGTTTTCACATTAAACTGAGCTGACACCCGGCCACAGGAGTCGACTCTCCACCTCGTCCTCCGCCTCCGCGGTGGTATCATTGAGCCCTCGCTCAAGGCTCTTGCCTCCAAGTTCAACTGCGACAAGATGATCTGCCGCAAGTGCTACGTAAGGAAGCACCCTCGCGCTGCAGCGGTTTCCGGCAGCTAACATGACTCAGGCCCGTCTCCCGCCTCGTGCGACCAACTGCCGCAAGCGCAAGTGCGGCCACACCAACCAGCTCCGCCCCAAGAAGAAGCTCAAATAGACGGTTACTCTTTTCGGTCACGGTCGTCTGGCGTCTTTGGTTTTCTCGGCATTGCATGGTTCTGCAAGGGTTGGCAGGGGGTACACGGCACATTCTGGCTGTACATTCCGGATGACCATAGCTCAAGACTCCTGACCATCTAAATTCATCTGCATGACTGTTCATGAGCGGCTGGTCGCGATGTAAACTGCAACCGAGTGACATGAGATGGTTTCATCCCACATTGACTACGGAAATGATCACGTGATGCTGAGCCCTGCATAACCAGAGGGGTGTCGATATCGCCTGCAGGTCCTCAAGTGGGTCCAACATCCATCCAGACAGACCACGCAACAGCTGTCATAAGCGCAGCGCAGCTTCAGGGTCGAGACACCTTGACGACTTGCTCGATACCTCGACCACAACCCATGTCGCTTTAACCCACACCCAATCACTCGCCGCGCGCGTATTAGAAAGACGAACACAAGATGTCAAGATCAGGCTACGACGCCGTCGTCGACGTCGACGATGAAGTCAGTCCCCCCCATTCTGGATCCCCCAGCGCCCCTCCACAACCATCCCCCAGATCACAGCAACTAACCCCGCCATAAACAACAGGGCGACCTCGGCCACACCGACCTGCAAGAAGACCTCGAATTCCACAACTCCAACTTCTCCGAGTCCAGCCCAGCCCTCGGCACCGGCTCGGCGCGCGGCGGTGGCGGCGGCGGGCACAAGTCGCCGTCGCTGCCGCTGCCCGCGACGGCCAACACGTCGTCGTCGTCCTCCTCCCAGCCCGGCGGCAAGCGCTTCCTGTGGACCATGTCCTTCTACGCGCAGTTCTTCGACGTCGACACCTCGTCCGTGCTGCACCGCTGCTGGGCGGCGCTGTACCCGCGCGCCAACTTCCTGGACGTGTTGGACGGGAACCCGGACCTGTACGGGCCGTTCTGGATCGCGACGACCGTGGTGTTGATTCTGTTCCTGGGCGGGACGATCAGCGATTACTCGGCGAGGGAGGGCAGGGGCGAGTTTGCGTATGACTTTGGGTTGTTGAGTGGTGAGTGTTGGCCCGGTCAGTTGTTATGGAATGATCGCTAATGAATGCGATGTGATGTTCAGGTGCTGCCGGGTTGATATACGGCTACACGTTCGTCATCCCCGTCATCCTGTACCTCGCGCTGCGGTACTTTGGGTCCGAGAGCGCCAACCTGCTCGAGTGCTGGGCGCTATACGGGTACTCGAACCTGACCTGGATTCCCGTGGCGCTGATCAGCTGGTCACCAATTGCGATCCTGAACTGGGTGTTTGTCGGCGTCGGGTTCGGCGTGTCGGTGGCATTCCTGCTCCGGAACTTGTACCCCGTGCTGAGCGCGACCGACCGCCAGACCAGCAAGGTGCTGCTGATTCTGGTCGTAGCGCTGCACTTCGGGCTGGCAATTGCTATCAAGGTGCTGTTCTTTGCGCATGGTAGCCCGGCGCTGAAAGACGGTGGTGACGGTGGTGAGAAGACGGATCCGGCGCCGGAGAGGATGTTTTAGATTGAGGTGGTTGGAGGGGGGGACGAGGGGGTGGGTTTATGTACGTTTGGTGTGGTAGCATGCGATTGCCTTTGGCAGGTATCAGGCGTTCAGGGCAGGCATTCTTCAATGCAATGTACAATCAACCCTTGCACGTATCCTACAGCATATGCTCCTTTTCACTTTTCAAACCCCCCATCATCCCGATACCCATATGTACGTACGTACCACCTACCAAGCTCCCTCCCATCCATCCATACCCTACCCACCCACCCCTTCAAAGCGAGCCTTTCACCGCTCCACCTCCCCGCCCTTCCCAAACCAATCCAGCCAACTCCCGGGATACTCGCCGACCTTCTCCCAGCCGGCGTCGCGCGCCAGGCCCGCCGCGGCCCGGCTGCGCACGCCGGCCTGGCAGTAGAAGACGACCTCGGCGTCGCGCGCGGGCCGCGGGTGCCCGAACCGGTCCTCGAACTCCTCCTCCGTGATGTGGAAGCTGTCCGCCGCCGTCGACACGGGCACGTTGATCGCGCCGGGGATCCGGCCGGTGTTTTGGAGTTCGTGCGGTTCGCGGACGTCTGTTGTATGGGGGGGTTAGTGGGGTTGGTTGGAAGCGGGGTTGGGGAACTGAATTGGGTGGGGGGGGGGGGGACGGTACCGATTATGGTGATGGAGGGGTGAGGGGCGGTGGTGAGTTTCTGGAGCTGTGTCGGGGAGTTTGGGTTAGCTGAGTGCCTGGCTACCTAGTTGCTTGCTGGGTCTTTGGATGGAGGGAAGTTTGTCGATGGATAGGTGGACATACAGCTTCAAAGTCCCAGATCTTGGATGGCGGAGCGCCGGAGTCGGTGGAGTAAGGCCTTGTAATCGCTGACTTGGTGCTCGACCTGTTGCAAAATGCCGGTGGCGACGGTCGCTGGACGGAAAGTTGCTGGGACGGGGTGTAGCTGTGATAGCTGTGATATTGCCGCGACGCAAGATGCGCCGGAGCTCGGAGCTGCGCTGGCGTCGCGGTCCTTGCTGAAGGGACGGCGGCCCTCGCGAGGCTTACAACTGTGCGTCTGGATGCCATGATTGTCTGCTGCCGGATCGGTATTTGTGGACGCCGATATTAGCGGAGGTGGCGGAAGGCAGATGGGGTTCATAAAGCTCGGCTAAGCTGCCCGAGAACCGAGCAAGCTGCAAGCTGACGGAGCCGGGAGTCGGAGGTTGCCCCACAGGAATGCCCGCCGGGACCTGCATGCGCCCGGCTTACCTATCAGTGGCCTTGTATTCAACAGTCGACGTCACCGCAAACACTTCCAATATTACCGTATATGTATGTCCAATCATCGGGGGGTGCTGACTGCGTCCAGTAAGACGCCACCGCAGGCGAGACGGAAGCCCACGACCTGCACAACAATCCTTCTCATCTCACCTATCCCAACATCTTCCCTTCTCTCTCATCTCAGCAAGCTTTCTCATCATCGTTTCATTACGGACCATACGGGTCTAGGTATGTACAGACTAAAGATTACAATGGTAATAGGTCGTTGGCCGACCGTGGCCATTCCCAAACCCCCCAACCCCCCTTAGCTGGTGGACCATAACACATCCAAGCCAGCCGTATATCATTACCCTTCATTGATGCCATGGTAGACGGTAGACCGTCGGGACCTCGTGTGGCCCCATCAATGACTGGCTCCCTCCCAATTAATTAACGTCTATACCACAATGCAACGCCGCGCGAGCGCATGCTCTTCTAAACCACTCCCATCCCATCCTAACCTCTACCACTTCCTGTTCTCGAACGTCAAGGGGCAGTCGTCCTACTTCCGTCAGCAAACCGAACATGACTCAAGAATTCGTCTGAGGTACTCACCATAGGGAAGATGGTCGCAAACACCTTGATCTCCTCAGACTTGGGCGTCGCGTGGTGCTTCCAGTCGAGCAGGAGCGACGCCTTTCCGATCATGAGGACAAGGTTGAGCTGGGCGTACTGCTGCCCGAGGCAGTAGTGGGGCCCGGTGCCGAAGACGAGGTAGTTCTTCATACCCTTGACCTCGGCGTCACCGGTGAAGTACCGCTCGGGGTCGAACTCGTCGGGCCTCTCATAGACCTCGGGGTCGCGCAGGGCCATGTACGTGGTGGGGATAACCATGGAGCCTAAAAGTCATGTTAGCATCGGTGGCTTTTCCGCATATATTAGGGGGTAGGGGTTGCTCACCCTTGGGAGCGGTGTAGGTCTCGCTAATGGGGAACGCCTTCTTGACGACGTAGGGAACCATGAGGACGGGCGGGCGGTAGCGCAGCAGCTCACGAACGACGGCGCGGGTGTAGGTCATGGACTCAAGCTGATCCATGTCGACAGCGGCGTTGATGTCCCCGTTGCGGGCCTTCAGGTTCTCCTCGCG
Organism: Chaetomium fimeti; assembly: GCF_033439085.1. NCBI lineage: Eukaryota > Fungi > Ascomycota > Sordariomycetes > Sordariales > Chaetomiaceae > Chaetomium > Chaetomium fimeti. The sequence goes on from NW_026944335.1 coordinate 778,186, forward strand.
CACGCGATCAAGCACATCCGGGCGCTGAGCCATGATCTGGAAAAGCCAGGTGGCGGCGCTGCTCGTGGCGTCCTGGGAGGCAAAGAGGAAGGTGAAGACGGTCTGGGAGATCTCATAATCGGTGAAGTCGCGGAGAATGTGCGTCGGCTTCTCGACACCCTCGGTGTCGCCCTTCGCCTGCGCGTCACGCCACCTCTGAGACTGGATCATCTGGATAATCCAGGCATCCATGATGCAGTTGGGCTCGCCACCGGCAGCCATGCGGGCCTTGCTCTTCGCAGCGCACCTGGCGAACTCGGCCAGCACCATGTCGGCCGCCTTCTTTCCGTACCACGTCTTGGTGTAGGGGAGAATGATGGGGAAGTTGACGAGCTCGAGGGCGGCCGTGATGAGGTAGTAGTCGTCGGCGATCTTCTTGACGGCCTCGTCCGAGATGTAGTGGCCGACGAAGGTGCGGCAGGAGACAGCCGTGATGACCTCGCGGAAGTGCGTCATGAAGGGAACGGGCTCACCGCCGGCCTCCTTGGTGGTGGCGACGAACTCCTTGAAGTACCGGTTGTACACCTCCTCTTGACCGGGGAGGTAGATCTCGAGAGCGCGGCGAGTGAAGAGGCCGTTAAGACCCTTGCGGAACTCAACGTGCGCCTTGCCGTCGAGGAACACCCAGTTGTCGGCGCCGAGCAGCTTGTGGGCGACGTCGACGACGCAGGGCTTGACGAAAGCGGGCGAGTTGAAGACTTTCCGGGCCATGTCACGGGTGGACGCGATAACGACGAACCTAGCCGGACGTGTTAGTACCAATGGTGCGATTATTCGATCTCGGATAGGTCGGCCTACTTGTGGAAGACGGAGACGCAGCTGAGGGGACCGCTGAGCCACTTCCCGTAGTACTCCTCGAACTTGGGGTTCACGGACTGGAGGAAAGGCCCAATGAAGGGCATCTTCCATGATGGGCCGGCGATCGACCCCTTATTCAAGATGTAACGGACTAAGGAGTATTGGTGTCAGCTGAGGTGGTCAAACCCGGGCGGGTTGGGTCAGGCGCAAACATACACTGGTCGTAGACGACGAGAGTCGCGAGGATTGTCGCGAGAATGGTCCACGTGCTGGCGTTGGAGACATAGTCGATGACATATTCGAGCTGGGGAGCCACGCTGGCGGCGCCAAACTTGATGGTCGCCAAAGGCGAGGTTGTCGCGTTGGCGGCCATTGCGCGTGCCGTCGCCGTCACCGTCGCTATCGTTGTCGCTGCGGGTAAAGTGTGACAGTTACCAGAGCTTCAGGGAACGAGCGCAGTTGGTGAACTTTGAAGGTAAAACTGAGGGATTGGAAATGCGCAAGCGGCAACTGGGTGTGGAGGAAGAAAAGGGAAAACGACGGACTGCAGAGTTCACCCGGGGACCCGCGAGGGAAAAGTGAAGATGTCGACCGCGCGCGGGACAAGACACTGCTTCGTAGGGATTGGAGAGATTTGAAGCTTTGAACCCCTGTTCAGGTACTGCAAGATGTGGAGCCCCAAATCTTCCCTGCAGAAATTCGATGAGATGGGATGTCTCCGTAATGGTGTACAGTATACAGCCGAGTCTATTAACAATGCTTTGCCACATCCCAACACTCGCTATTACAATGCCAGAAAAACAAATCTTGAAAGCAGTAATATAACTACATTGCTTTTAGGCCCCTCTTATTAGTACTATACTACTATCCCCGCAGTGATTCCATCAGCATCATGGGCTCAAACTCACTGATCTGGTAGGCTTTCCGGTACTATCGCGAAAGGATCCCCGCTCGCCCTCAAAGTCCGGAGCGGGGCTTTCATCAATTGACCACTCACACGCAACACAATCCGAAAACGAGTCCCAAGGTCCGGTATTCAAGCAGAGCCAGCAAGAGCACCGCGTATTCTTTTCCCTCTTACTGTAACCTGCCAGTTCGCAAGGAAGCTTTTCCGGCAAATAAATTACCTTTGCCATTCTTCTTTTCCCTCTCTCTCCCTTCCCATCGACATCTGAGCAGTGGATGAAGGATCTGGAAAATGGTTCGTTCCGTCACTTCGATCATCGCGAGTTAGCGCCAACTTGGCAGGGCTTCTCAGGGGCAACCATGTCCTCCGCCGACCCAACTGGGAAAAGCGGAAGGTTTGATTCTGCCAGCGCTGCCAGGATCAAAAAGTTTTGGGGCGAGTGGCTTTTGAACGACGCGCTTTGCAGTGGTCTGAGCAGGCAATCTCGTTTGGTACACAGGAGTTCGACGTCGTCGTTCTCTGTCACCCAACCAACAACATCTCCAGGCCCATGGAGTTGCACGGCCTTTGTTATACGTTGGCCGAATACTGCCCCCCCACTGCGTATTGTCCCCCTGAGTTACCCAAGAGACATTCGCTCCAGGATGTAGTCTCGCCCGCCCTCGGGACTCTCAGCCGAGTCGACGACAACAACGCTCGCCCTCTCCCCTTCTCCTGGCCGGCACGGGTTCTCGATGAACCTCCGAAACAGAGCACGGGGGTCTTCACCTCCTTGAGCTTGAGAGATAGAAACATCCACCGGCGGCCGGGCGACGCCTGTCCGCTGGCTTCTCAGCGGGATCCTCTTGCGCAGCCTCTCATCTAGCAGGTCCATATCATCGACTCGACATTCGATGTACCAATACTCGAACCCGTAGAGCTCGGCCAGCTTGGATCCCTGAGCCAGTGTCTCATGGTAATTGCAAACACTGTCGACGATGACATTGAGTCCTTGCCTCATCATGGACCCAGCAAGCGCCCAGCCAAGGTTATACGCCAATCTCGCAGCCTGGTTGAACGAAACGTCGTCGGCAAGGAGCGTTGATTTGACGATGTCGTGATCGATTACCACCGCCCCAAGAGGTTGTCGCAGTAGGTTTGCCATGGTGCTCTTGCCAGAGCCTGGCGCGCCCGACATTTGGATGAAGAACTTCCTCTGGCCTTCAGGTGGAGTTGCTTGTAGATTTCCATGTTGGTTGTCCATTGTGAATCACATTTCAGAGTGGACTGTATGAATTCAAAGTTGATGCGAAAGCACAGGCTCAACCGGAACGGTGATCTCGACCCACCTGCGAACTGGAAGCTGGGGGATCCTGATGTGTGCGGAGACTAGGCGGAATAAGGACTAGCGCGCTTTCTCGAACAGTGGGGGCCAGTTGCCCATCCAGCATTCGTCTGATTGTCCGAAAAACCGAGGAAAAAGAGCAAGCAAGTGACAACAAATCAAGCGAATCACATCCAAACTCGGGAGCAACTCCAGTCGTTTCCCATGTTCCCCTGAGACAGAAGCGCCCGATTTGTTGAAATTCTCGTCCTGAAACCCGGGCCCAGGTCTGAGCCGAGTCCCATGGTTAAGACCGATGTCATGAGAACCGAGTGTGCCGTGTGTGCCATCAATGTGTGTGTGTGTGTGTGTGAAAGAGGGAGAGCGAGAGAGAGAGGCAGAGCCCCTTCTAGCCGTCTGAGTTTTCTTCCCCGCATCCCCCTCTTAAGAGTTTCCTTCGTCACGCACGTCACCCACCGAGCCAAATTAAAACCGTGAAATGCAGGCCACGAGCCGCTGCGTCAGCATCTCCGTCTCGGGTGGCTCAAACAGCCAATGGGACGCCGATATCACGGGAGCTTTCCTGGCGACGGTGACCACAAGGGACCGGTGACTCAGACGCACCGGCCACGCACTCAGGCATCAAGTCGACGCCGTCCGTTTTGGTAGAGCTCCGCGAAGAGTGCCCGTTTGAACAAATTCATCTCGCGATCCTGAAAAACCAGGATGGTCAGCAATGATGGCGTCGCTCCGATGACGAGTCACATCTCCAATGCAGCCCTCGAGTCACCGCCGGGTTCCCATACATTCGCCCTTCATTGAAGCCAAAACTGTCGGGGCAGAGCAGAGCAAGAACGTCTAAGAGGTGAGCCTACGAATCAGCATTTCGGCGTTGCAAGAAATCTGTGTTACTACAGAGCTTTGTGTGCCACTCGAGATCTGTAAGGTACTCAAGGGCATGTCCAAACGCAGCAGGTGCCCCGTCGCCGACACCCTGCCAAGTCCCGGTTCCCTTTCTCACACTTACACAGGATACGCGCGGCTCAATCGTCAAGGCGTATTGCCCAGGTGTGCAAAGGTCCAAACTAACCTAGGGTGGACCACTTGACGTAGGTTGTGTCATCTTCTGGCGTAAACGCTATTCTTCTGCTCGTCACCGTTACATGTTCTAGAATGGAGGTTCGAGGTTGCGCATGAAACCTCATGGGTTTCTCCTCAGTGGTCCGTGACTCACACGGCAATCCGAGTTTCCCCCCTTGGCGCGGACACGCACTCATACGCAGCCTCGCACGCCGAGGATGGCGCGTTGGTTGGCGTTGCACACCAATTCGAAAATGGACGATGAGCGTGGATGTCAAGGCTGGGGCTGTGAGACAGGAAGCCTCACCACAAATGAGACAAGCCATGTATATAAACCATGAGACGGTCTGCCTCAGGTCTCTCGTCCTCATCACGACGAGACAACCAGACAATCAAGGCACTCAAGACCAACTCACAATTAAAACGATTCACACCACCAATTGACCATTCACACAACAACTTTGCCTCAACCCAATTCCACCCCTGACAACAGCATCACCATAAACAACAACACCAACCCCTCAACCAAAATGTCATCCCACAGCAGTATGTCCACCCCCCTTCTCAACCCCAACTCCAACCACACACCACCACTAACCCCCACCCAAGCCTCCACCACCACCAACACCACCACCACCTCCCAACAGCACGACGCCTCCGACACCGCCTCGGTCGCAACAACCTCCTCCCTCTCCAGCCGCATCACCCTCCTCAAAGACAAGCTCCGCCCCACCACCACCACCACCACCACAGCCGACAAGGCGCGGCAGGAGCGCCAGGCCAAAGACGACCTGCTGAGGAACCAGATCCGCATGAACGTCTAAATATCTCCCGGATCTCTCCCCGAGAGAGAGAAAGGAGATGTAGGCACTGCCTAGCCTAGCGGGATAGCTATGGCGGGCTGCGGCTGACAGTGAGAAAAGGGGCTGCGCCGCGCTGCTGCTTGCTCTCTCTAGGGAGTAGGTAGCGCGCGAGGGCCGAGGGCTTTTTTCGACAGCATGGCCTTGCTATGGGGTGCCGGCCCCGCTGGGGGGAGGGCCGCGCCGGGAGGAAATAATGGGGGTTTGGCTGGGTGGGTGGCCAGACCCGGGCAGCCGGGAAAGGGGCAGTGTGATAGTTATAGCAGGTTGGCCTTTTGGGAAAGGGGCTAGGGGAGATGGGGAGAGGAATTTGAATGTAGCAGAGGGGTATCGTACTCTGAGAAAGGGTATTATTGTCTATTGGCAGTTATTCATAATTTAGATGACATCTTCTCGTGCTTTCCTTTGATTAGAAGGTATCGTCCAAGATATCCTGGTTCATCTTGACCACCGTCGGGCTGTACTCGGACGGGTCCTCAAGATCCTCGCCCGCCGTTAGCAGGATGTTGTCCACGATGCGCTTGCTCGCCTCGCGGGCTAGTTCAGGTCAGTACTCCTATGTTCACAACATCGTTAAGGTTGCAGATACATACCCGGTGTCTGCAATAACTTCGACGGTGGCATCGCAAACTGTATCGTCTTGGGCGGGCTCATCCCGCCAAACCCGTCGCTGTCGCTGTCCCACGTAATCTCGTCATCGTACTTTGACGAAGCAGCCCCCTGCTTCCCAGCAGTGGCAAACACATCCTTAGTCTTGCGCCCGGTAGCCGGCGTCTGAACGCTCACGCCGGGGGTCCTCGGCCCTGTGGCCGCTGGCGCTGCCGCCTTCCCCTTCCCCTTCGCCTTGTAGGCTGCGCGCGCTGGCGACATGAACGCCGCGCTGCGGAGCTGCGGCACCGCCATCTCTGGGCTCGACGTTGGTGAGTCCTCCCAGATAGGCCGCCCCTGCTGGTGTGCGTCTTTGCCCTTCCCGGCGGGTGTGGTCGCGAGTTTGTCTACTTTCCACTTGATCGGCGAGACGCCCGTGCCGCCACCGCCCTTGTGCGGTGTAGCCGCGATGCGGTAGTTTTTATCGAGCATGCGATGCAGCAATGGGTCTTTGCTACTATTGCTGTTGCCCCTGCCGCCGCGAATGTCAAAGTCGTCGTCCTCTTCGTCGTAGTGCGGGAGCGAGAACTTGGCGGGAAGCCGCGCGGTATGCTGCTGGAACAGCAGCTCCGTATCCTCTTCTTCCTCTCCCCCCGGAGGCGGTTCGGCCGGTGTTGTGCTACCGCCGCCACCCCGGCCCCCGCCACCCTGGTTGTCGTATTCGCGCTTGACGGTTTCGTAGGGGGAGAGGGCAAATTGCGGGCGGGCGGAGAGGGTCTTGGTTGCGGGCGGGCGTGGGGTACTACCCGTCAAGTCGTCGTCGTCGTCGCCACCGAGGGTTGACTCCTCCTGATGGGTGTCATCGCCGTGGTACATAGCGGACGACTGGTCCGTGGCGATAGAGACATCGTGATCACCGGCGCTGCGGCGGCTTGGTGTGTAGTCGGCGGTCTGATTGTGGATCGTACTTTCGTCGCCAGTTAATGCGCTATTCTCATCGGCCGCGGCCAGATCTTCGTATCCCGATAGCGAAACATTGGCGGAGGCTTCGAAGAATTGTTTCCAAAACTGCGACAGGTAAGAGTCAGCGACAGTTGCTTAGTTGCCAGGCCCACGTGTCTGTAAAGAAAGGAAACGGCACAACCAACCTTTGTAGCCTCCCATACTGAGCGCGAATGCTCGCCATACTGCTCGACGAGGGGCAGAATACTTGTCGTAACAATGCGGTGCGCCTTGCTGAAGTTGTGGTCAATCTCTGGGGGGCGTCAGTGGTTCGGCCCAGACAAGCAACTTGTGCTGTTCGAACCTTGTAAAGTAAGGGTAATGGACTGCTCGAGCTTTTCAAGCTCCTCGGTGAGTGTGAGATTCCTCGGCGCTGAGGGCCCAGGTCGAGACATGTTGGGCGGCCGTGGCGTTTACAATTTTACAGATTGTCAACAATGTAATGTGGTGCCAGGGGAAGATCCATCAGTTTAGGCGCGTGTGTCATGGGCGGCCAGCGCGATTGCGGGGTCGTTTTGGTGGGGTGCTGCGGGCAGCTCGAGGTAAGTTGTTTTCGAAACACCGCTCCAGACAGGTGCAACAAGGAATGAGCGGTACATGTAATCGAAAACATTACGCTTTTTTCTAACTGAGTATCCATAAACCAACCTCGGGGTCGCCTCTCCTGGTGGTGGCGTTCATCGTCCGCGCCGACCTCTACCACGACCCCTTCCTCTACCCGCACCACGTCCTCTTGCTCCTCCCCGTCCACCCTTCGTAGATACCGGTGTACCCGTCTCCTCCTCCTCTTCCTCTTCTTCTGATTCCTCCTCTTCAGCGCTCTCCGCCTCGGACGAAGACTCTTCCTTGACTTTACGCGCTCTGCTGGATGTCCGCTTCGCAGTCCTCCCTCCTCTCCCCGGCTTTCTCGTCGGGCTCGCCGCCGGTGTTTCGTTCTCAGTGTCCTCGACAGTACTACTACGGGCTCTCGAGCTCGATTCGGCGGCAGCGCCCCGTTTCCGCTTCTTGGGATCGCCGGCTGGCGCATCCGGGTCCCACTGCGCCGGGCTGGTTGGCGCTTCGCTCGGGTCCGCACGCACCCTCTCTAGTATCAATTCACCGTACTCATAAAATGGAAGGCTGAAGTCGTTGTACCGCCTCGGTTGGCCTTCCTCGTCCGGCGGATCCATGTTATTTTCCCGCTCGTCGATGGCCTCGAGGTTGTAGAACTCGCCCAGCTTAGCCCATATGCCGGGAACCCGTGTGTGTGGCCACGTGTCGGGGTCAAAGCCGTGGTTTCTCAGGTGCTCGCTGATAGCCAGTATTCGGAAGTGCTTGTGCATGCCTGAATAGAGAGGGATGGTTAGTGGGTGAAGGAGGAACAAGCGGCGGCGCTATCTACCCGCTGGTTTCCACCTGATGACGCCTTTGAATAGCGATGCAATCTGGTCGTCTGTCCATGGGTCGGTAACTGGTTTTGGAGGTTGGGGTGCCGCCGGGGCTGTTGGTGTCTGCGCCGGCGTGTCGACATCCATGGCATCATCGTCTCGCGCTGGCGTCGCGCCCTGGGTGCTCGCCCGCCCACCCTTCTTCTTGGGCGGCATGTTGACGCACAATTTGCAGGTTGAATTGACTCGACCTCTTGAATAATTACTGTGCAAAATGTTGGGGCGAAATAATGCAAGATTATGAAGCTATGTTGTTCAAGTTGAAGCTGAATGGCAACTTTCAATTGCTGCAGCGAAGCTTCAGGTAGCTGAGCGCCCCGAAATGCAAGCACCTTGGTGGTTTCTCGGCAGGCACCATGCACATGCATGCGCGACTTGCTCGGCCCGAGGGTTGGGGTTAACTATGGGAGGTATTGGCCCCCATTTACGCGGACACTGCGAATTGATGGGTCCCCACAACGCGTCGAGCTCCTGCCCATTCATTCATTCACCTGCAGCGGGAGTTACAACACACTCACTTAAACCAAACACCAATTCAAGGTTGTGGGTTCCGAATCCGGCAATACGAGATGTAAATAGAATCCTACCCGAAACACTCGAAACCCCAAAACATGGCAGATGAGGATGATCCGTCCAACCTCTTCTCTGTCCCCGATCTCTGGCGACCTTCGACCTGGCTTGACGATGCCCTCGCCAAAACCGCCAGTATCGACAACATCGACAAACACAACACTCTTTTCACTCTCAATGTGCTAAAAGAAGCCTTCCCAAGGTCATCCCCGAGCCTCACTGAAACTGGTGAAGTCCATGTTCTACACGGGAACCAGGATGACGACGACGTCTTCTTCAAGCTTCCCTCTCTTTTGAAGGAGTTAGCCGACGAAGAACCTAAGTCACAAACTAAGCCTAACCAGTTCAGTGTTGGGCATCCCGAGTTTGAGCCTGAGCCTCCAACCGCCTCTTCAGACGATGAGGATTTCTGGCTGTCTCACGACATCGACCCCGCCAAACCATCCCTGTTCAGGACCTGGGAGAGTTTCGACGATTTAGAGCAAGAGCAGGGCTTGCCATTATTTATCTCTGAAGCGGGGCCTGCTGCGTTCGATGCTTTATTGGCATCCAACGAAGAGGCCGGTGACATCCCCGATGTGTTGGATGCCGCAGTCTACTGCGCATGCTTGTTGAACCTCGCCCTGGGGAGGAGTTCGGTCTTGTTCTCATGGGAATCGGAGAGGAACTCGTTTATCAAAACTAGCCCTCGCCTCACCATCTCTGGGCTGTCGTTGGACACGGTCAAGGACGTTGACAAGCTCTGTATCGAGTGCGGAAACTCGGCCAGGCATCTCCAGGCCTTCGCTGAGGGGGCATATTTTGCCGCCTCCACTCCCACCAGGGTTGCTCTCGCCGGTGTCGCTGACCGGCTTGTGACGGCGGTCCGCTCCGAGCTCAAAAACAACAGCCACGGTGTGAGGTCAATCCTCCAGCTACAATCTGTCGTCCAGCCGGCTCGGTCGATCCTCGTCTACTTCAAGGGGCTCGTCAGAAAGCTGGCCCAACAAACGTCCGACGAAGGAATGCTGTCATGTCTCTTCCAGGAGGCGCAGGCTTCTGAGTACCGAGATAGCCTCGTAGAAGATGCTACGCGGGAAGTACTACGTGTCTTATCCAAGCCATGGATCGAGTTTGTTGAACAGTGGGTTGGTCTAAAGGCCGAAGAGGGGATTGCCATGGCCAAGACGGGGGCCGACAAGGGCTTTGTCAAAGTCGCAGACAAGATGTGGATCGATGATCAAGGCTTTGAACTAGAAGAAGCCGACTATTTCCTCGACGAGGATAGAGTGCCGACCTTTGTCCCGGCGGATATGGCCCAGTCGATTTTTGAAACTGGCAGGAACCTCCGGTTTCTACGCGACCATCACCCGGAGCATCCGCTCTCGAGACCGGACGTGGTTTCTCGAGCAATGCCGCCGAAGTTGAAATGGGAATTCAACTGGGACGCTGTATCGAAGCTGGAGGAGAGAGTCAACGAGTACCGAAACGCAGTAGCTCGAGCTATCAAGGGGACACCGTCGAGGGCGCCTCAAATCACATCCTCCGGCGTCAAGAAGCGGAAGTACGACGTTGCAGAGCTCGAGTATTTTGGAAAAGACGAAGTCCAGGTGCGAGAAAATATTCTTGCTTCGATACGCCAGCTTGATCAGTCCCTCGGAAATCCCGAGCCGCAGGATGAGCTTACTCGACTTATTCGCGATCGGCTGTATCGAACACCAGAGACATCACTCAACCACAGCAGCCTTTCCCCCCACTGGACACTGGTACCCCTTTTGTCCTTCGGTCCAATCATTGAGGCCCAGTCGGTTCTCATAAACCAGGAATGTATGAAGTTCCTCTTTAGCGCACACCACCTGCGCGTCCACATCGACCTCCTCAAACAATACTTCCTTCTCGGCAATGGTCTCCTTGTCAGCCGCCTCACCCATGCCCTCTTCGACCCTGACCTCTCCACCGCCGAACGCCGCACCGGCGTCGCCCTCGGCAGCAGCAGCACGATGGGTCTCCGTCTCGGAAGCCGTCAAACCTGGCCGCCAGCGAGCTCCGAACTCCGCCTCGCCCTCATGGGCGTTCTGTCCGACTGCTACCAATCCCCCACCTCTTCTCCTGGTGCCGATACCAACACCAACAACCCCAGTGCAACCCTCCCAGGCGACCTCAGCTTCTCCGTCCGCGACCTCTCCCCGCAAGAAATAGACCGTTGCATGGATCCGCACGGCCTCGAAGCCCTCGATTTCTTGAGGCTGTCCTACAAACCACCCACTGCCCTACGCCCCGTCATCTCCCCGGCCATCCTCCTAAAATACGACCGCATCTTCAAATTGCTACTCCGTGTGCTAAGGATGCTGTACGTCGCGAACCAACTCTCCTGCCGCCGCTACCGCAAGAGCAACAACGGCAACCGTGCAATCCCCGGGGAAGAAGAAAACCAACAAGCCGAAGAAAGCAACGCATCCCGCCGCTTCCGCATCGAAGCCACGCGCTTCGTCCACCACATCGCCGCCTACTTCTTCGACGTCGGCATCCTGGAGCCGTGGGCGCGTTTCGAGGCGTGGCTAGACGTAGTCCAAGCCGAAACCGAGGCCGAGGCCGAGTCATGCAGCCCCAGCTCCTACACAAGCACCAAACTAGCCCCGAACGAAGGCGGGAACTCTGGAGACAACGCGAACAAGGCAAACAAAAACGACAAGAAAAAGAAAGCGACCCCAGGCGGCGGCGGCGGCGGCGGCGGCACCGCCGCCGGCCCGGACGTGCTGCGCGCGCGGCAGGAGCGCGTGCTGGACGAGATGATGGGCGTGCTGTTCCTGCGCAAGCGGCAGGCGCCCGTCATGGGCCTGCTGGAGGAGACCTTTGGCGTCGTGTTGCGGTTTGCGCGGCTGAGCGCGGCCGGCGGTGGGGGCGAGGGGGGCGAGGGGGCGGAGGGGGCGGAGACGGCGCGGGAGCTGTATCGGTTGTTTAGGAAGAAGGTTGAGGTGTTTGTGACTGTTTGTAGGGGGCTCGGTGAGAAGATGGCTGTTTCTGGTCGTGCTGGTGCTGGTGCGGGCGCGGGGAGGGATGGGGGTTGTGTTGAGCAGTTGTTGTTGAGGTTGGATATGGCGGGGTTTTATGGGAGGGAGGTTGTTAGGTAGTTAGTTGATGATGGTGTCGTGGTGACGGTGACGGTGATGCTTCGTGGAAGGAGCTCGAGTCTAGATACCCGGTGAAAAAGATATTACTCAGACTACCTATCCGTCGTGTTATATATGCTTGAACACTGCACGAGTTAACACTTGGAGCTTCATGGAAGTAACACGCTACGTCGTGGTTTAGAGGACAGGCCTTGGTCTTATCCGCCGTATTATTGTCAGGGTAGTTAGTAAATCTAACTTAGTTATGGCAATGGGTGAGAGGTTTATTCTTTTTTCGGAATAAACTCGATGAGCTGATAAGACATATACTTGTGTATTTAGGGTTATGGGAGTGCTTAGTATGTATCAAATTATCTACATTTAAGCTGGGTAGCTGCAAGAGACCTGTGAATGTATGCGTACGTAATTCCGAGAGATTATATTTCGAGATACAATATCATACCCCCCTGTTTAACGCTCTGGACTATCACTACTCTGAGATTTATTATCCCTTGGAAGCTTCTCAGCAACTCAATGATCATGCAAATGGAACTTTGACGTGAATATCATCTACCACGAAAAGAATTGCCAAACACGAGAGTTTTGATACTTATAAGAATGTGAGGCACTGAATTTAATGCCAACAATAATACCGCATTTCTTCAGTCATCGGTTTGCACACACAGCACCTCATCGTGTTGATTCCGACACGGATTCTAACCCAACTCTCAGACAAGACTCGTGAACTCGCGCTCACCGACACAAGGTGTGGTGGTGTTCACGACTGGTACGGAAAGTAAACCATAACGCGTCACTGATAGGGAAACTTGCACGAATAAAGGCGGTATATCGTTCATCGTTTGTGCCTAGGGCGGATGGAACGTTTTACTTTCTCAGGCTTGCTCATGTCTTTGGTCGCGCCGTTTGTCCACCAGCGTGCTCCCCCGTCGCCGAGAGGGAGCTCCCCGATTCGAGGCATTGTTTGTTTCATTAAGATATGGTCAAGATAAAAAGCAGAGTCTACATCAAGGTCCTCGCGTTGTTGTCCGGCCGAAGAACTCGGTCTGCTCTGTTCATAACCAGCCCTTCTCGTTTTCCCAGCGCGTAAACGCGGCATTGCAAACCAACTTGATGTGATGTCTTCACGGACGCGGTTGACCACGCTACAGAAATACAAAGTCTCACTCGGAAATGGTGAAACCGAAGTTTCGCCTTTGCGCTCGAGGCAACCAAGCGCCAGGGAGGCGAGTTCTGGGCGCAAAAACCGGCCGACGCCGGTCGTTTAGCAAATCCCTACTCGCCGGGAAAAACGCGGTTGCCTCTTCCTCCTGCAATCTGACAGGCGAATGGTGCGAACCTCTCGTTGTTTTGTTGTCCGTGGTTGATTCTCCGAAAAAAGGCGGGCAGCGATGGACCCAGGGATCGTCCCTGAACCTTGGCTAGGGGAGACAGCAATTCCAGGTACCAGTCTTTCAAATGTATGACCAAGAAAACAGGGGATAACGTTGTCGACCGCAATCCCTGAATCGGGGACTCGGACATGTGTTTGGCAACTACCGGTGATCACGAGGTTCGAGTCGATAGCTTCTCGACCGACGGTGAGGCGGTGAGTGCTTTGGCTCGCTCGCCCGTCTCCGAAATGGGCTCCGGCTTTTCTCAGACCTTACTCGCGCGGGTGTCGGCTTCTCACATCATTTGTAAGTGGTTCGGTTTCGGACCTGGCATGGAGCTGCTCTCGCTCGCTCGGCACATTGGACCGTTAAGGAACAAAGATATACGGTGAAACGGCCCGATGGGTGTTACAACTCCGAGGACGCGTGTCGAGTTGAGGACGGAGGCTGCCGAACTTGCGCCATCCGCGCTTCGATTATTAACATTTTTTCCTTCTCTCTTTTCTTTCGGTTGTCGTTGGAAAATCGATTGTTTGCCGAGCACAACCGTTATTTCCACTGCCCGATACCCGGCATTAGAGCGGGTCGACGGTACATTTTCCTTGCTGCATCCGGGAACAAGAACGGGGTGCGTGGGATGGGTGGATGGCATCGGGTCTGGACACTGTGCGTCGACCACTGGTCCGGATCTCGCGTTACACAATCAATGATGAAAAAATGTCCCAAATAGGGAATGTCATTGGCTGGGGGTGGGGGTCACGGAAGATCCCTGGTAGCTTGCCTCCTTGCCACGTTACGGCAGACCGCCTTCAATCATTCTGATATGAGAAGGGGCGGGCCAAGAGCCCCTTCTCCTGAGGTGGTAATGGATAAGTCACGCGGTTGTCAGTCTTCTTTTTATTAGGTACACAGCAACTACCAAATGTGCGTGCATCTCCTAATGGAAATCAGCAGGGCTTGGTGTGAATCATGGAAGTTACCGGAGAATGCTCCGGGTTCAGGGTTTGGTCTGCCTCGATTGCGGATGTCGGGATGAACGAAAGGCAAAATTAGCCACACTAACTACTTCGTAACATCAAGTAATTCATCCAAGGTCGAAGCTCTTGAGGAACGAGGCGACGAGCAAAAAAGTCTTGCTTCTTGGTTGTCATTCTGACGCGATGAGGCAACCTCCTGCAGATCGAAGGAAAAGCAGACTGCATGTTCAACCAATGAATGAAGGCGCTGATCGGGCAACGGAGCAGACTTTTCTTTTATCAGCGCTGCAGGCAAGAAACCATACTCGCTGAGTGACGATGTTATTCAGTCGAGTCTCCGGACCGGCAACCCCCGCCAACACGTTGAGGTTGCGCTTTGTTTTCGGCGAAATTCTCGAATCTTTTGCTGTCCCTGGACCCATTCGCAGCGTGCGAGAGCAGGGATCGGTCCTCTTCCGTTAGGCTCCGCCAAGCCGAGGTTGGTGGTTCAAGGTGGGATTTGGCGTTTGCCTGAGCCGGTGCAGTGAGATCCCAGCGGCGATCGCGAGCCATGGCCAATATTTTGGTGCGGCTTGCCCTTATTGGAAGTGCCGCCGCTCTCTGACGTTGAGACTCGGTTTCCAATCGATCCTGAGCCGTGGTTAATTCGGTGGCCGGATGAAGGGAGGCAGGAAGGGAGATGGCTTGCGAGGGAAGCCCTAGGTTCCGTCTCTGTATCAAAATGGCCGTCGGAGACACGACTCAGATTTGATTGCCGGATCTCGGTCCACAATTGCCGTGAGGTCCTGCCGAGATCCTTGCCTTGCGTCGTGGACCCCCAACTTTCACGGGTGATGAGCAGGGCATCGTTTCAAAGACCCCGTGATAATGCCAAGGAATGGGGCAGCTCGCTTCCCAGGTGGTCTGGAGGATGGGTCCGCTCATCCGGAGATGGGCACTGACGTGATCTGGAATTGTTGTGCGGCATGTCACTGCCCGCACTGAAGAAGCGGGGTGCCCAAGAGAGCCCGATGCTGGCATTGAGGGCACCTTGGCAGTCGGGCGAAGTTCGGCCTGCAGGTGATGCAGCCATCGCGCCGCGTTGCCGTCCATCGAAGGCGATGCAGGCAGGACTTGGACCAGTCTGCACAGTTTGCGCAGATGTCCCAACTCGTCACCGACTCACACCTTGGAATCCTCTCTTGTCGCGGCAGTCGCGCTGATCTTCCATCCTTGACGCGGCACAGCCTAAGGCAGCTGGATAATGTGTACGGGGCAGCGACTTGTCTCAAGTCTGGGGTCACGTCTTTTTTTAAGCTCGAACCCCCGAGCCGGTTCTGCCGCTGGTTCGCGCAATCGCGAACGCCACATCTGGTTCGGTGGAGTAGGCGGGTTTTGCCCGGTTTTAGCTGACCCGGCCCAATCCTTCCACAGATTCAGCCAAAACTCCGGGTCACCAAAACACAACGAGACCGTTGGTGTTGGGGTTTTTTTTTTTTTTTTACCCCTCGACGCGATCCGATCCACCGAGGCCAAGCGGATGTTTGTTCTGCCAGCGAGCTTGGCGGGTGCGGGATGAGCCCTGCAGCACCAATCCGAAGGCTGGCTCGGTTGGGACGGACCAGGGCGAGGTGGAGGTACCTTGCCGCTCTTCCCCTTCCCCCCCTTCGCCCCTTCCCCTCCTCTCTGCCGACATCTCTCCGAGCAGTCCAACGAGAGGCAGCAGCTGATGGGTGCCGGTCGCCGCTTGTCGCACTTCGAAATGGCAGGTGCCCTGCATGCCGTAGTCCGGAAGTTCCTAGCAACGTGGCATGTCCATCGCTGTCGGCGCAATGTGCCCTTGTTTGAGGGGATGCGGCCGGGAAAGGCCCGATGTTCCTTGGCGGGCTCTCGAATTCTCGATGCTGAGTTTTGTGCCGGAAGCGTTGGGAAGGCTGGTTAGTGCCGTGGCCGACCCGGGCTGGGGGCAGACGACTTGATATTGACATTCTTCGTTTGGTGGAGCTCTTCGGCTTCCAGAAAACGCCCCTCATTATTTCAATATTTTAGACGTCGCACAGAACCCGCAGGAGTGGGTTCATGATACGGACCCTCCCAGAGCCTCAGTTCTTGGATCGCCCACCTCTCCACCAGACCCTTGAAAGGGGACCACTTTCATCCGACGCCATGCGACGCGGCTGCCGTTCCACGCCGCCATGCGCGCGCGCGGCTGACGCGCAGCAGGACGCTCTTGAGAGATCCAAGATGCAGCCCAGATGCCGCTGTGCCTGATTTTGTCATGTGGGTATTCAGACAAGGCAACCTTCGCCGAGGTCCTGGGAGGTGAATTTTTTTTCCCACCTTGCCTCCTCGCTCTCGTCGGAAGAATATCCGATATCGCCGCAGTGCGCCGAGGCCGCGGTAACCGGGCGAAATAGCCAAATCAGAATGCTACCCGTTTTCAGGACGTGGCATTGCCTCAGGAAAGCTCGCTTGTTCTCGAACAAAGCACCTTGCCCGCTTCCGCAGACCTGCCTGGAATCGCCGAGTTGTCGTCATATCCGCCGATGAGACGGACGGTACGAGTTTCCACAGTGCGAGCCCGTGGCCAACATAATTTTTCCTTCTTTTTTTTACCCTCGGCGTTGCTGTGTTGGCCCCTGCGCAGCATGCCGAGGCAAACAGGGAGCAGGGGAGTACACGAAGTTATTTCGCGTCTCGGCCAGTTTCGCTCAACAATCTTGACTCGTGGACGCTGCACATCATCGCCCCGAAACCGTCAGGATCCTGCGTTCGCTCGAGCGGAGGGATGTGGGCGGTGCGTTCCCGAAATCAACCCACAAGTGGCCCCGCCTTCCCGCCATCCTTGAGCCCTGGGATCGAGATGGATTACCAGGTAGGTCTGTGGGGACGGGCGGCACGGTGGAGTGGCTAATAGCAATCCACAAAGAGCTGCGTTGTCGCACGTGCGATGGTACAGACAGGATACAGACAGACAACTCGACGGGAATTGTCGCGAAATTGCTGAGAGAGCCGGTAAGCCGGTGCTGCGAGGCCAGATCCAGGAATGCAGGTCCAACATCCGACGGCTTTTTGAGATAGCCGAAGCGCCCGGCGGCAACCAGCAAAGCAGCCCTCACCGCAACTCAGGCGCCTTGGCAGCCATGCCATTTCACCCATGGATGGTCCGAAAGTGAGAGTGATAGCTCGGATTAAGAGAAGCATCATAGGTAATCAGAAGAAGCTAGCCACCCAACCACCCGACGCTTAGGGCTTTGACCAATGTTATGGTGTGGTGTTTGTCTGTGCGGTGCTAGCCGCTTTCCTGGCTTCTTTCGGCTTTCGCCGCGGTGTTGTTTGATATCAAGAAACCGCGCCACGGGGTACGAGTCATGACGAGATCGCTGAGTCTAGCTCACGGCACAGTCGTCGCCTATTTGCCGCGGCCTTCGCCGGTGAATACTTGACCGTGCCGGCTCAACTCAGCGAGTCTGCTGCTGAAAGAGAGTTATTCAGCCCCCGCCACGCTGAAGAAGTGTCGATCAGCGAGGGTACCGATGGGAAGTCACACACGCCTCTCATATATCATACTACACGAAGGGCGGGAAAGGGATGGTAGATAGTCTCATTTATTTTTCTTTCCATATTACAAACGGTGGCATTCTGCGCCGTCCCCTCAACTGACTGAGACTGAGATCTGACATCTTGTGGTGTGCTTTTATGGCGGGATGACGGCGAGTGGCAACTGCGGAATGCGTGGCGCGCGCCTTCTCAGCGCCCAGCAAGGTAGGTAGTCAGTCCCAGTAAGCGCACAGTGTGAGACTGCCCAGGCGCAACGTCACTCGGCGTTCGTTTGGGCTTAGGCCGGCCCTCTGTGCCACCCAGAGAAGTTAGCAAATTTCCCTGCATTTGAGAAAATCGGGCGACTGCGAGAACAGAGGTGGAAACCATCAAGATGGAGGAAACAACTACCCCTCCCAGGGATATTTAAGGTTACTGGATCAAAAAGAGCACCGCAGATCACGAACTTGGCTCGAGAAGGACACCCACCGACTCGCGGCGATGGAATGTGCCACATTTTAACCTGGCACAAATAATACCGTGTCTTCTGGTGTTGCTGCTCACTGCTGTGTGAACAGCGACTCCCCCGTCACATGTGTGCAGAATCCCGCCGAGACAGCTGGCCGGCATGTCCCTGTCGTTCCATCCTGTACAGTAAGAATACGAATGAGAACCCCTCTCTTGGAAGCTGGCATCGGGGACCCCCGAACCACACACCTCGCATGAAGTGTGCGGCAGAATCGATACTGTATCGTCGAGGTAGCTCCTTATCTCGCTGGCTTTGCGATCATCGCCCTTTACCGGCTCAAGCGCGTCACAGACGTCAGCAGCGCTTCATGTACATGTCGTCGTCGCAAATCATAATGCAGCAGAGATCTTGGGCGAGCGATACCGGATGATCGCGGGCCAGTCAAATGTTGCCATCCGGTGGCAGAGGGGATTGCTGCAAGCGCGCACTTTATATCCCACCTAGGTAGGTCAGTACACGCTTGCCAACATGTCCGTAAACAGCAAGGACTGGCCGTATTTTTTCTCTTTCAATAATTCCCGCTTTCCGCCTGTTCCCCTTTCGCCTGCGAGTGGTCCAAGCACCCTGCCCACCTGGCATTTTGGCACCCCCTCCCCTCCATTTTTCCCTCCCAACTCTGCCCTTGGTTCTTACCCACTTTCCCTTTTCCTCTTTCCACATCGCGCGTGCCCCATCTCTTTTCCACAACAACAAAACTGCTTCCCACGCGAAGCCACTGCGCGTCGAACGCTGCATTCGAGGTGCAAGTAGAAGAAGCCGGAAACTAAAAACTTTCCACGCATAACGCTTCATTATTCTCGGTGCCCAAAGGCCTGCATCGGGTCCATTTGCATCTTCCCGCAGGGGACCTCGAATTTTTCCCACGTCCCGGTCCAGGTTGTCTCCACCCAAAGGCACCTTCCTCACGGCTGTTCGCGCTGGGGACCGGATATCCCACACACACCTTGCTGCCCGCCACGCGCATCAGCCAAGTCCCCTGGCAGCTGCCGCCCCCCATCCCAAAACATTAAAGAAGGACGCGCAGCACCAAAAGAAAAGTGGTTGTCCCCACACCGACTTTCCACTCATACCTCCTCATTTCTCTCCACTTCTACCTCTTTTTGCCTTTGAGCCTCATCTTCCCGCTTCGGGTCTTTTCTCCACCTTTCAGCACGTCGCGCGTCTTGACAACTCCATTCTCGCGACTGCAGGTCCCACAACTTTTCAACGACGCATCGCATCCGCGTCCCTGCATCTGAACGGACGGCAACAGAGCAAAGAAGCCAATTCGAGGACCGGACAAAGTGCAACTCGCCGACGCATCATCGGCTCGAGTGCATCGTATCGTCTTTTGTGTGTAAAACGCCCAATTGAACCGAACTCGCCTCGTCGCGTCGTCCGAGGCCTCGACACCGCTTGGACTAAGTCGCCGTCGTCGGTCTTCGACAGCAGCACACAAAGCCTTTCGTGCTCCGGGCTCGGATGGTTTTTTTGTGCTCGCGACTGCACGGTTTTTGAGCGACGGATTATGGAAGGTCTGCCCAACGGATCGGCGAATGCTATAAACACGACGGTGGCTTCTTATCCCTCTTCGTCAGCAGCATCACCGCACCTACCCCCGCAGCAGCACCCGCACCACTCCCACCACGCCCACCACCACCAGGCTCAGACTTCGGCCCCTCCCCACACGCTGCCACCGCTTCAGCCAAGCAACCCTGTTATGCAACAGGGCCCTTACGGGAGCTATCCTCACACGCCCAGGACTCCAGCGACCCCCAACACCCCAAGCTCCACGGGCACGATGGCAAGCTACCCGCCCCCGCCTCCGCAGAATGCGGGCCGCGCCAACGCTTATCCCATCATGGGCAACAACACGTACCAGCAGCAGCCGTACCCCGGCGCTTCGTCGAGCGTGATGCCGCAGAGCACCACAGCGGCTTCGCATCCCCAGCCGATTGCCCCCGCTCCGGCCACGGCTGGTAACCGCGCCCCGCCCGTGCTCCGCCCGATGCCCGCTGGTGGCGTCATGTCCCAACCCGGAATGAACCCGCCATACAGCCAGAGCCCGCTGATGCCCCAGATGCCAGAGGGTGACACGCCGACGCATGTGGTCGGTTCGCAGGGTCGGAGAGGGATCTTGCCCAGCGCCCCGGGTAGGCCCGCTGCGCCGGCCGCCGGGTCCGCGCAGGCCAAGAACCAGATCCCCCAGAAGGACGCGGATGGAAAGTTCCCCTGCCCTCACTGCACCAAGACTTACCTCCATGCGAAGCACTTGAAGCGCCACCTTCTGAGACGTAAGTCTTGCGCGAATCTCCCCTTTGGCTCATGTGTGAGCTGGACCTTAACCGCCCGTGATAGATACCGGTGACCGCCCGTACATGTGTGTCCTGTGCCACGACACCTTCTCGCGCAGCGACATTCTCAAGCGCCACTTCATCAAGTGCTCCGTCCGCCGCGGCAACCCGACCGGTGCTAGCCATCTCTCACACCCCCAGGCGCACGTCAAGAAGAATGCCGCTGCCCAGCAAAAGGCCCTGGGCACCGAGGGCGATGTTAATCATATTAACGGTATGGGTAACATGTCTGCCGACGGGATGGTTCATCCGTTTGGCATCATTCCCACGTCTGATGGCATGAGCAACGTGGCCAACGACCAAAGCCAGCTCTCGAGATCTAGCAGCATCAACCGAATCGCCGACGACGCGAACCGCGATAGGAGAAGCATGACCGCGTCGGTTATGGGCGCGTCGACGCGTCCTGCCAGCTTTGAGCAGCCGTACAACGGCGGCGAGGTCGCGAACAACATGACGGCGAACATCAACCCGTCGCTGGCCAACTACAGCATGCCGCAGAACCAGAACGGGATGCCCATGTTTGGAGGGTCAAACTCGACCGATTGGTCTCAAATGTTCCAGGCTGGTGCGCACTCTACCTACGTCAATACGATCCCACCTAATACCGGACAGGGACAGATGCAGACCGTAACCAAACCCGAGCCTAGTCACGGCTCCGTACGAGCGGCTGGCATTCCTGGCGACCATTCCACCGACTCATCCCTCTTCCCCTCGTGGGGAGTACCGTCGTCGTATCCGAACACTTACCATCAGCTCTCCAGCAAGATCCTCAACTTTTTGCAGTCCTCACCCGCCGGTGCTAACACGGCCACCTCCAGCTTCCTCGACTTCTACTTCCATTCTGACAATGTCCGCAACTTCCTCGAGAACTACACCAACTTCCATGCCCACATCTCAATCCTGCACATCCCAACGTTCCGCGCCATGGAAACTCATGTCGGCCTTCTGGCGGCCATGTGCTGTGTCGGGGCTTGCTACTCAGACCGAATACCTGCTAACAACATTCGTGAGGTGATGGATCTCTTGAAGGCCGCACTCGAAGGCTCGTCTCGCATGTTCGCGTCCCTGCTGCAAGCTGGCCAGCCGGAGGCCGGGTATGAGTGGACGTCTTTTGGAAACAACAAGACAGATCTCGAGGAGCTGCAAGCGATCATGCTTACCCAAAATCTCTTCACCTGGCACGGGACACCGGTGCAACGCGACAAGGCACGGAGGACGTTTCCTCTTATTGCGTCGTCCGCTCGCAAGGCTGGTCTTCTTCGTCTCGCAACGGACGGCGCGATGTACAGCATGGTGCA
The DNA here is from genome assembly GCF_033439085.1 of Chaetomium fimeti. Lineage (NCBI taxonomy): Eukaryota > Fungi > Ascomycota > Sordariomycetes > Sordariales > Chaetomiaceae > Chaetomium > Chaetomium fimeti. The sequence goes on from NW_026944335.1 coordinate 799,896, forward strand.
CCAAGCTGATTTTTCCCTCTCGAACTTTCCAGTCTCCCAGTTTAGCTGGCACGCTTGGGTGGAACAAGAGAAGCGCATCCGGACCATGTACATGATCTTTCTCTATGACGTGGCTCTTGGCTTGTACTTCAACACGGGGCCCGAGTTTGATCCCTTTGAGATCCGCCTTCCATTACCCGCCGACGACGCCGCCTGGGATGCCAACGACATCAATGAATGTGCCCAGGCGCTCGGGCTGCAAGGACCAGATGCCGCCAAGATGCGCAATCCTGACGGCGCGCGGAGAAGCAACCAGCCTGAAGCCCGCTTGGTGTTGAAGGCCCTTCTTGACACCAACTACCGCATCCAGCCAGAATCCACCAATCTGTTCGGAAAATTCATCCTAATCCATGCGCTTCTGGCCATCATGCGGCGAGCTCAACTGGAAGGCGGCTCGGCGATTTTGAATCGTTCGAGCACCCCTGTCCCTGCGCAGTCATGGTTTGTTGGTGCGCGAAGCAGCCCCGCGAGTAGCGGTAGGGCAACTCCAGTCGATCTTGGAGCCAACCTTCTGGATGCGCCCACCGTAAAGGTGCTCATGACGGCGCTGGACAAGTTCAAGAACAATTGGGACCACGACATGGCAGCCCAATTCCCACCTTCACCGGCCGTCAATCCCCGCAGATATGGCTTCACTCGGGATGGGATCCATTTCTATTGGTTGGCAACGTATCTTCTCAAGAGCACGCGGACAACGGACCTGCAGATGGCGCCGGACCAGCGGTTCGCCTATGTCATTCATCTCTTGAAGTCGGTGAAGCAATGGGTTTTGACAGATGGGGCTTCTCGAGGGGAAGAACTGGGATCTGTTGGAGATATTGATGCCTCGTACGGGGCCAAGGATGTGACGCTCGACATGACGCAACTCTTTCGACCACTTTCGACGGTGAGGAAGTCGCCAGGTTTTTCAACTGCTCCGGGAGGGGGCATGCAGAGCCAGCAATAATCATAGGGGTATGATGTGATCGGCACACATTCCCTCTGCATCAACGGCGTTTCAACGACTTGTGTTTTCTTTTCTTTTTCTTTTTCTTTTTCTGGGGGGGTCTTTACGTCATTTTATGTTGTCTTTCGTTCAAACAGCGGCGCCTTTTTTCGTCTTCAGAAAATTCGTGGCAATCCCCTTGTTGCATCAGATTGGCACGCGGCGGATTGTTTGCTTGCATCACGAGGATGGGTTGCGGTGATAGATTTCCTATCGGTTCTGCATTAGAGAGCTTCTCACATTCGACGACGACAAATAGAGCGAGAAGGCGGTTCATGGGTCTCTTCCTCGGTTCTTGTGGGAAGAGTGGCTGGGAAGCTATGGTGGGCCATCGCCGGCGATACTGAACGTTTTCGACTCTATTATCCTCCTACCCTGGTTGGCCTGTTCCTGGTTTCGCGAGGAACGGTCGGTGGCTGGTTGGCAAGACTCGGCGGACGTACTTCTCTTGGAGAAGTGATGGTGGAAGGGGGTGGTTTCGAAGGAAACAAGGAAAAAGCTTTACACGGGACTCTCACTATGAGGGCAGTGGGAAAAGGAGGAAGTACGCTTTGGGGCACGGGATGTACATCATTGTCAAACATTACATACGTTGCGTAGGAGCTTGGCCAGGAGTTGCCAATTAGAGGCGAAAATAGTGCAATCAAAAGTTGTTGGGGAGTCTCTTGATGTCAGCAGCCATTGCGGTTGGTATTGATATGCTCTACTGTCCTGACGACTCGTTCATCTCACTCACTTCGGGTATTATTTTTCTTCAGCGTCCTCCGTCCGTGAGCGACACATCATCGTCCTGTGAGTTTCCATATCCTAACCCGCGGAACCTCCCCTCCCCATATTTCAACTCCACCCCAGAGGTCGGAGGTGAGTAAATCAAACCGTGCGCCTTGCTCCCGCTGTCCCTCGCGGCCTGAGAGCCCTCTATCAACAATAGATAAAATAGTTTTACACCCTCCCCATAAGCGTCACGTCACCTCCCCACAAGCCTCAACCCCCCCTCCGTCATTCGTCACCGCACCGCATCGTACACTCGGCACCTCACCTGACCTCGGTACCCAACCGGTCGACTCGGACTCGGGCTCATCATGGCTTCACCCCCTCCCCCTCTCCACGACGTGGATCTTGGGCGTCATCTTCTCCAGCTCGGCCTTGTCGGCCTCGGTCGGCGTGTACCCCAGCTTCGACTCCACCTTGTCGCCGAACGTGAGGCCCAGCAGGCCCCAGGCGAGCAGGCCGGCGCCGAAGGCGAGTTTGGTTTTGGGGGTGAGGTTGGTGTATGTTCTGGGTTTGGGGGTTAGTGGTGGAGTTGGTTTGGTTTGGTTTGTTGGGTTGTGGTGATGGTAGCTGGGGAGTGGTGGGTGGTGGGTGGGATTGGGATTATGAGGTGAGGGAGTGGCTTACTTCCAGAGTGACATTGTGTTGTCGGTGAGAGAGAGTTTATTTTATTGTTACTTGGAGACTTTGGACCCAATTCATGGTGAGAGTCGTCGCTTGGTGTTGTGAACAAGCGCAAAGGCTTGGGTGCTGGCAGCTGTGTGCACCTGGCTCGCCGGACGCACACGACAACCCACCCTGCCGGCCAACGCTCGGACCACCTAAATTTTCAAGTTCGCGGGTCCATTGTTGCGAACCTCTTGCGCTGCTCATCCGATATCGAATATTGCCGGTCCAACTGCCTTATCTAGGGTACGGGTAGAGCTCAGTCACGGTCAATTAGGGAGTGACAACAACAACAACCGTACCGTGCCATCCTCTAACCCACTGCCGGTCCTCCCATCAACCCCCTCCTCTCTCCTCCCCACCATGGCCGCTGCGGCGATGCGGCCCTCGATGGGGGCACTCGGCAGGATATCGTCATCCACGCCCTCCCCCCTCCGTCCTCTAACCCAGACCGCCTCGATCTCCACTACCGCCGCCCTCCTCAAACGCCACAAATACCGCGAAGCCCGTGTCTACAGGGACAACAGCAAGCACCGCGGCGAGTCGGCCATCCACCGCAGCGGCACGCGCTGGCGGCTGTCCATGTCGGATGAACCCCTGCCGCGCCCCGTGCCACGCAGCAAGCTGCCGGCCATCGAGACGGACCCGGACCACGGCCTGTGGGACTTCTTCGCCAACCGCCAGATGATCTCGGACCCGCCCTCCGAGATCGCCAAGCACGGCCGCAGCTGGACCGCCGAGGAGCTGCGTCACAAATCGTGGGACGACCTGCACCGGCTGTGGTGGGTGTGCGCCAAGGAGCGCAACCGCATCGCCACGGCCAACTGGGAGCGCAACAAGGGCGAGATGGGATTTGGCGAGGCCGAGGCGCAGAAGCGGGACCACACGGTGAGTTTGTTTTGGCGTCTCTCGTGGTCTACGGGTTAGGAAGGGGAAGAATGCTGACAGTTGTGGGTTGGTTGGTGTGCTAGGTCCGGCAAACGATGCGCTCCATTAAGCATGTCCTGACGGAGCGGTTTTACACATGGGAGGATGCCGTCAAACTGGCGGAGAACGACCCCGAGGTTGACCTGACCGGCAATGGGCCGGCGTTTATCCCGAGCAACTACCTTGAGGAGGGCGATGTTGCGGCTACCGAAGGCGAGCAGCAGGCCGCTGAGACTACGGGGGAGACGGTAGAGAAGGCGGACCCTGTCACAACGGCCACCCCTGAGCCGGCAACGATACCCTCATCTCAGCAACCGACTGACGCCCCGAGGTGATGATGGACCAGGCTTGTACCGCACTCTTCTACACGGCTTTTCTCGGGCATAATTTGGCGAGAGACGGGGATGGGTGTCCGTGTCTCGGATCACTTGTACTGCATACAGATCTGTACATACATCCCCGCTGTTGCATGGTGCCGGGCAGTCGGTATATCCCCTGTACAGATAGTGTATTGGACATTTGTTTGGGCGTGCCCTGGACGGGAATAGTGTCTCAGCCAAGGTCCCATGTTTAATGTTAGCATGGTTAGATGTCAACCGAGATTCTAAACAAAAGGAGGAGCGTCACGGCCAATATCAAGCATTAATGAGCCGAGACGAGCCCCCCAGACCGCCTGTCTCAAGCATCGAATCACAGGTGGCCACTGGCGGATTAGCTCCAAAGAAGCCCCAGAGCGGGGCTCCTCCACCCCTCAGTGATCCCCCCCCACCACAGCAACCTCGTGCTTCCTGGGGATCCAGACTCCTATTTACTTGGGAACCCAATAACAAGCCCAACGCATCAAAAACGAAGCCAATCCGGACCTGGTGTTCATCGAGTCCCACATCCATCTTTCCACCGTTTTTTTGTCGTCGTCGCTTCTCTTCGACTTCTCTACGCAGGAGCTTCCCCGAATCCACCGCCGATCTTCGCTCCAAAGCTTAGCTCTCTTTCTTTCTCTAGCAACCGCTCGTTAGCAAACAAGACCTCACCATGGCCGACGAGATCTCCCCTGAGTACGATGTTATTGTGTTGGGCACGGGGTTGACCGAGTGCATCCTGTCGGGTGTGCTGAGTGTCAAGGGGAAGAAGGTCTTGCATATTGACCGCAACGACCACTACGGCGGGTGCGTGCATCTTTTATCCTGCCCGACCTTTCCTCGTCTTGACCCAGCCAAAGATCACTGAACTGACACCGCTTTCTTCGACAGTGAGGCAGCGTCGGTCAACCTCGAAGTGGTATGCCGCCGCCCCAGCCCCATCCCCAACCCCAACTCGTCTCCGGTATACATGCAGATGGCCTAACATATCCCCCTCCGCAACCAGCTCTTTAAGAAGTATGGCAACTTCGCCCAGGGCACCGAGCCCTGGAAGCAGTACGGCCGTCTGAACGACTGGAATATCGACCTGGTGCCCAAGTTCCTCATGACGTCGGGCGAGCTCACCAACATCCTCGTCTCGACCAACGTCACACGCTATCTCGAGTTCAAGCAGGTCGCCGGCAGCTACGTCCAGCAGGGCGCTGGGTCCAAGGCCACCGTCGCTAAGGTGCCCTCCGACGCCGCCGAGGCCCTCCGTTCGCCCCTGATGGGTATCTTTGAGAAGCGTCGCATGAAGAGCTTCATCGAGTGGGTCGGCCAGTTCGACGCCAAGGACTCGGCCACGCACAAGGGTATGTTCTCCTACGTCCGGCTTGCTCCTAGTATTATTGCATGAGCTGACAGAAGCTGTGTTTCACTTATCAGGCCTCGACATGAGCACTTGCACAATGAAGGAGGTTTATGACAAGTTCGGCCTCGAGGCCACCACCAAGGACTTCGCCGGCCACGCCATGGCCCTCTACCAGACCGACTCATACCTCGATGTTAAGGGTGCCGCCCCCGAGGCCATCGAGCGCCTGCGCCTGTACGGCAACAGCGTGGCCCGCTACGGCAAGTCGCCCTACATCTACCCGCTCTACGGCTTGGGCGAACTGCCCCAGGGCTTCGCCCGCCTCAGTGCCATCTACGGCGGCACCTACATGCTCAACACGAGCGTCGAGGAGTTGGTGTACGAGGGTGACAAGGCCGTCGGCATCAAGGCCACCATGCGTGGTGTCGACCCGGAGATGAAGTTCGAGACCAAGGCCAAGACCATTATCGGTGACCCGAGCTACTTCTCCGACAAGGTTCGCGTCGTCGGCCACGTTCTGCGCGCCATCTGCATCCTTAAGCACCCCCTCGCCAGCACCAACGACAGCGACTCGTGCCAGATTATCATCCCGCAGTCGCAGGTCGGCCGCAAGAACGGTATGCCCCCCTTCTCCCTCTCTGGCATCCCCTCTCCACCAGCAACGAGCCCCTCTAACCTCTCATAGACATCTACATCGCCTGCGTCTCATCCGCACACAACGTCTGCCCCAAGGGCTACTGGATCGCCATTGTCTCCACCATCGCCGAGACGACGGCCAACCACCACCTCGAGCTGGCGCCCGGCATCGAGCGCCTCGGCCGCATCGAGGAGCAGTTCATGGTAAGTCCTTCTCCAGAACACCAACTTCCCAAACAATGACTAACCATATCCACGCGTCCAGGGCCCGCCCATCCCGCTCTACGAGCCCCTCGGCGACGGCTCCAAGGACAACCTCTTCATCTCCAAGAGCTACGATGCCAGCAGCCACTTCGAGACCACCACCGATGATGTCCAGGACATCTACCGCCGCGTGGCCGGCGAGGAGCTCGTCGTGGAGGCGCTCCGGGAGGGGCTCCAGGTTGCTGCCGAGTAAGTGAGCGGAGCGCGAAAAAAAGGGGGAAGCCGGAGAAGGGGATATACTAGGCATAATAACAATGAACATAAGCGAGTGACCTCATTTGGCGATCCTTGTCTTATTTGTAACAAGCATGAGCGAAGTGACGCTGAGACGCGAGGCGAGGAACTGTTAACGTGAGTTGTGGTTTCGTGGAACGAAGTGTACGGGGACACAAGGCAAGGAGCAAGTAAACGGCCAAAAAGTGTCCATTCATTCCGGAGCGCCCGAGAAACATGACAAAGACATATCAACAGCAATGACCAACGGACAAGGGGTAATCTTTCCTTCCGCTTCCCCCGCCTTTTCCTCCTTCCCTTTTCCCGTTCCTACTTCGCGCTTCTTCTTCATCCTTTGCCCGCCCATGACACAAGGTAACCCGCTAACAGCCACCAGCGCCCTACATACACCCACCACATGGCGCTTATCTTCAAAGACTGGGTTGGCGTCTGCAAAAAGTCGACGGCATGCCCGCACCAAACCGGCCGAGTGCCAACACCTCTCGACAGCCGACTGCACATACAAGCCGATAGAGAAGGTTTAACGACGAGCAGTCTTGCCAATAGTGCGCTTGCCAGAGAACTGCGGGGGTGGAAAAGAAGCACGGGTTAGCCAGCATATTCTTAAAACCTGATAGACAGTGAGCAAGTAACATACCAAATGCTTCGGCATCGTTGCGCCGATATGCCTGTCGGCCTCGCCCTGCCGCGCCATGCGGTTCATCTTGCGCTGGCCGAGCTTGGCCACGCGCTCGGCCTTGGTGCGCGCCAACTCGTCCACCACACCATCGTCGCGGCGGTTGGTGGCCATGACGGAGCGGTCGCGGACGCGGCTCTTGGAGCGCAGGCGCTCCTTGGCCGACGGCCCGTTGTCCACGTCCATGGCGTCCGGGTCGACGGTGCCGGTGCGGCTGCGTGCGAGCGACCGCCCACGAGTCTCCTGCACTTCGGACCGCGCCCGCAGGCCGATCGATTCTGTGTCGACGCCGAGCTGGTCGAGGTGGTCCTCGAGCTGGGAGAAGGGCTTCTTCTGGGCCTTCCGCGGGATCAAGGCCCGGTTCTTGAGCGACTTGCGCATTTGTGCCTCGTTGCGGATGAGCTTGTGCTTCTCGCGGATGTACTCAGCCTTCTGCAGGACCTCCTCCTCGGACTCGTCCCCAAGATCCTCGTCGGATTCGTAGAAGCCTTCCTTCTCCAGTCTCTCCTCCTCCTCCTCAAGTGCCGCCAGTTTCGTCTCAATATCTGGGTCGACGTAATCGTAGACGTTCTTGCCGTCGTAAATCTCCGGGATCCTGTCGTACTTCCATGACGGGTCCGCCAGAAGATAGTCTTTCCGCAGGTCGACGTTAAAGACACCAGCGCCACCGTTCGCCTCTTCCTCATCCCTCGCCAGAAATCTCCTCTCCGGGTCGCTCTTGTCGTACTTCTTGAGACCCTTGACGGCCTCTGGGATGAACGTCTCTCTCGTGATGCCATCCATCGGCTGGGCAACGTGAATACGAGCCATTACCTCGGTGAGACGAGATCCGAGAGCACCGTTGCTTGAGGTACCGGCCTTGAGCTTCTGGGACACCCGCTCAGCGAGCAGTCGCTCGCAAACGAGGTTCTTGACGTCCTGCACGCCATCCTGCGTAGCGCACGAAGCGCGCAGCAGCTCTACGTCGCCCGACTTTGTCAGATCCTCCAGCTCGGTTTGCATTTCCGGCTCTAGATCCTCGAAGGTCTTGATGTCCATCTTGTTCAGAACGACGAACACCATCTTGTTGGCGAAAAGGGGCTTGATCGACTTGAAGAGGTTGCACTGGGCCTTGAGCGAGTAGCCGCATTGCTCGCTGCGGATGATTAGAATCGCACGGCGTTCCACTAGAGCCAGCAACATACCTGATATCGATGAAGAAGAGGACCGCAGCTCTGAGATGGGCAAGAGCTGTGACACTCTGCATTTCAATAGTGTTCATCTCCTCTAATGGGTGATCGAGACTGTTAGGGTTAGCTTTAATCCTGTTGAATCATTCGGCAGATGTCGAAGGTGCTCAAGTGACCATCTCGCGGTAAGGAATGGTGGTGACCTACATTCCGGGGGTGTCTATTACTTGGTACCGAAGATCTACAACCAAAGCGGTCAGCCATCAAATGAACATAAAGGGGGTCGTTTGCAGGACGTACATTTGAAGTCAAGATGTCCGACGAACTATTGTTCCCTGCTGTTAGCAAATCCCACCGCTGAGGCGATTCAAGGCCGGTACATACCAAACTCTTAGTCGTCTAGTTCACCGGTTAGCAACAGTTCAATATATATATGCTCAGGGCACAACTTACGAAAGCATAAGGCTCAACTGGGGTGTCAGCCCGAGTTACTGAGCGGACGAAAGAGCTCTTGCCGACGTTCGGGAAGCCGGCAACAAGGAGAGTGCGTGTGGTCGGGTTGATATCGGGCAACCTGGCCAAATGCTGGCGGACCTGGTCGAGGTATTGAAGAGGGTCTTTTAACCGCTTGATGAGAGTCGCCATACGACCGAGAGCGGCCCTCTTGAGTTGCTTGCACTGGAACAAACTTTGCGAGTACTATCCGGATGTTAGCCTAGCTTCTCGGGGCTATGAAGCTCTGGCGCATTGGTTACCTTCAGGAGGCGGACATAGTCCCGGGAAATCGTCTCAATCAGATGCTTCGCCGTTGAGACCTGGCCAAGGGCCACCTTGAAATGGTCGGCATCTGACATGACCGTCAGCATTTCCTCACCAGCTGCCGCAAAGGCTCTCCCAAGTGTTTCCCAGAACCCGGCGAGGCATACCATAAAGGATGTTCATCAAGTCGCGGTGGAAGGGGTGCTGGTCCGTGAGGATGGGAAAGCTGGCAACGATGGCGCCGAACTTTTCGCTGCATGTTTCCTGCGTGAATCTGGATGTCGCAAGTTAGCACCGGGGTTCGGGAGTGCTTCGTCGCTATCGTGGAGGGTACGGTGGGTTTGAAGAAGGCTGGATCGTCTGTCCGGGGATACTGACTTGACCTTGCGGGTGTAGAAGGCTCGGATTCTGCTAACTGTTTGATATTAGGCATTAGTATTCGTCCATAACTCCGAACAGCGCCTCGCACGAGGAACACATACTCTTGAATCCAGCACGGACTTAATTGGTGTTTAGTGTCAGCCAATATCCTCACACTCCGTCGTTCGGACCAACATACTCTGTGTTGGCAATCGCCGCTGTGTCCGCCTGAAATTTTGTCAGCCCCTGTTACCCTCCAAGCGCATATCAGCAAGTCAACTTACGAGAGAATGATGTCGATGAACTCCTGTGCCCTGCGAAAAACAAAATTAGTTTTGCCCAAACCATTACCCAATCCATACAGGCTGGTCCCTTACGTAGGCACAGGCGCGATGTCCTTCCAGGTCATGTTGGGCAACTCGCAGGGTGCTGTCCGGATCTGGCGAGGGTGGTGGCTGGAGGAGGTTGCAGATAGGGAGCACCTGGCGGGGCGGTGTCGATATGCCGTCCCCAAAAAGTCCCCCGAAATATTTTTTTGCAGAACCGCACGATTTCCACGATAAGATAAGTCGGGCGGTGTGCGTTCTCAAAATCTCCAAACCAGGCTAAAAGTGGGGGTAGACCCACTCGTTCTGCACCCCACTGTCAACCCCACCAAGAAATTACTTCGCGGTTGGAGGGGTTCGTGAGCTTTGCGGCTTCCGAAGCTCGGGGGAGGCATTAAAACAACACTATATAAGCTCACCTCCATCCGGTCCTTATCCACTCCATACCCACGCTCGGGACCCCCGCGGACAAAACAAACAACGAAAAAAGCCCGCCCCACAACCGACCAAAATGACCTCCCTCGCCCCCTACAAAGCCGACTTCCTCCGGGCAGCCCTCGAAGGCAACATCCTCAAGTTCGGCAGCTTCGAGCTCAAGTCGAAGCGGATCTCGCCGTACTTTTTCAACGCGGGCGACTTCTACCGGGCGGACCTGCTGGAGGCGATCGCGACGGCGTACGCGCGGGCGATCGCGGACGCGCACCGGGCGGGCGAGCTCCAGTTCGACGTCGTGTTCGGCCCCGCCTACAAGGGCATCCCGCTGGCGACGGCGGCGACGATCCGGCTCGGCCAGCTGGACCCGGACGCGTACGGCAAGAGCACGTGCTACTCGTTCGACCGCAAGGAGGCCAAGGACCACGGGGAGGGGGGCAACATCGTCGGCGCGCCGCTCAAGGGGAAGAGGGTGCTTATCGTCGACGATGTGATCACGGCCGGCACGGCGAAGCGGGAGGCGATCGCCAAGATTGAGAAGGAGGGCGGGATTGTGGCCGGCATCGTGGTTGCGCTGGACCGCATGGAGAAGCTGCCTTCACCGGACGGCGATGATAGCAAGCCGATGCCAAGCGCGATTGGGGAGCTGAGGAAGGAGTATGGCCTGCCCATCTTAGCCATTCTTACGCTGGATGATATCATTGAGGGCGTTAAGGGGCTCGCGTCGGAAGAGGATATTAGGCGGACGGAGGAGTACCGGACCAAGTACAAGGCGACTGATTAAATGGGAGGAAGATGCAAACTCAGAGTGAAAGCTGGCTGTTAATGTGAGACGCTCTAGGGCCATAACCCCACCCCGAACTCGGGGTCAAGCGCTGGGTAGTCCGGCACTACCTGCACCATCTATCTATTTGGCGAGGCCTAGACACCCCGTAACAAACGCATCGAGGTAAAAAGAAAAAAAAAAGAGGGTTGGAAGAGGGTAGGCCGCCGCCAGGCACCCTCTCTCAGGCATGACCGCATTGCCGAGCCCCAGGGCATCCGGTTGATGTATCCCCGCCTATGTATGCACAACCGGTCCAACGAGAGCGGGATTATTTCTCGATTCAGTCAACAAAAGTCCCAATCTTGATCCTCCTGTTCCCGTCTTGCCGCCCTCCGTCGTGCTACCGTTTCCTTCTATGACTTTGGCGTCTTGCTTTCACGCGGTAAATCGTGGACCTGAAGAAACGGTGAGTCCTGAACATCAACGCACACGACCACAGACCAGACTCAGGGGCAGGGAGAAAGAGTTTACCATGTCATGCCACCCGCCTCCCCCAAACTGCGCCTTGCTTTCCCCGAGATGTTTAAACCCGGATCGTTGATAGTATAACATGAGATGCTATCACGTCACTTGTCAGCCTCGCGTTCCCTCTCTTCTCAGACCCGTCACAGCCTCTAAACGCAAGGAAGGTACTCACATCTTGGCAAATCAACGCCACTCGATCTACCAGCCCGCATGACTTCATCTGGTCGAGATAAGCCTTCATGATCGTCTGCCCGATGCCGCAGCGCTGTAGCCGCGGTAGCACGGCGAGCGAGTGTAAGCCGACGGTCCGCCCGGCCTCCTGGTGCCCAACGTGCTGACCGGCTGCGCGCCCGGCCTGGCTTCGCCACTCTTCCGGGTACGCCATGTCGGCATCGGTGATGATATCCCCCCGGCATCGTGTCGAAATGACGTGGGCGAGTAGCACGCTCACGGCGCCATCGGCACGGCCCGTCTCGACTGGTTTGGCGAGTGGAAGTGTCTCGAGGCCCAGTTTTGCGGCCCGCTCCGGGATGATGGTGAGGAAGAGACCTAGGCTGAGTTCTGGGCAGACAGTGAGGCGGTAGGCGATCTGTGCTCCTCAAGGATAGATTGGGTTAGTGGATTGCGAACCAGGACGGGTGGTAGCGAAGGCTTGCCTTTTGGGGTGACGCCCGGTGTTCGGGGTTAGGGAACGCGGCATTCTCCAACGCAATACATGCTTCGAGGTCGTTGATGGTCAACGGCCGGATATTAGGCGCGAAGGCCCCTAGGAATGGGAGGGCCTTCTGGAGGCGGACCTCTGGGCTGTCTTTGGCCGCCCTCCTTTTTTGGCTCAGCATCTTTTGAAGTGAGGCAAAATCACCGTCAACGTCTGATGACTCGTCAACGGCCTGGTCTGTCTCCTGGATTGGGCAAGGACTCTCTTCGTCCGAGCGGGCTGTCTCGGCGCGTGCCATACCTACGCCGAGACTGATTCGAGTTGTGTTCCCTGAATACCTCGCGTCTCCACGAGTATATATCGGCCGACAAAAAAACTTTGGGGCGGATGCTGGTTAGGCGAGGAATGCCAGCCGTACAGCTTCCCGCTTCTCAGACAAGGTCAACCCTTCTACCGGAATTTAGAGAGCCTAGAGGATTTGGCCTGCTCTTGCCGTTGATAACGCGTAATCTCCTCACTTGTGCTTTGGACAGTTTGGGATTATATCCCCTGTTCGAATATTGACAAGTGTCCGAAGAACAGGTCGGGAATTTCTAAGCTGGATATCTGTATTGATCGTAGAATTTCTTAGCATTGCTATTTGTCGGAGCAGGTCCTCGTTCTGGGTCAGGATTCTGTGGATCTGGCGGCGAGATTGCTGCATGTTCCACAAGGCTCCCGTCCGTGATCGGCGTTGATGTTTTGCACAATGTCGAGGCTTGGAAGATTGGGCATCCAGGCTAGGCGGAAAGGAGATGTGGGTGCAGGAACAGGAGAAGCGCAAGTCGAAAGGGGGGATGCTTGGTGAATTGAAGCGAGTACAGATGCAGTTGATGTTACCGTAGTGCTGGGACGCTGGGATCGAATTAGTCGGGAGAAAATAGAGGGTGCAATTCCCCGCTGTGCTGTATGTCTCACCGGGATAGGAAATGCTAACAAGGCTGGCGGAAAGGATGTCGTGGGTGCCACCCTCTGGCCAAAAAAAGACGAACTGGAAAGGAAAGCAAGAGATCGGGCGGGGGAAACAAACCAAATAGAAAGAAATCGAGAAAAATAAATCAGATAAAGGAGAGGGGCAAAAGAAAAGTAGATGGAGTAAATACAGTTTCTTTGGGTTTCGGAGTAGCTTTTGTTTTGTGCCTACAGTCGAGGACTCCAAGTTTCCATTGTTGACATCTGCGCTTGGAGTTCGGCTTTTTTTGTCCAGGAGGTGGGTGCCCAACAATGGATGATCGGGGGACGGAGGATACAGTTATGGAAGAGCCAAGGTGCTTACCTAGGGACCTTCCTGTTCGCAATATTAATACTCGAGAATGAAATCTCTGGGTTTGGCGTGCTGGCTGCCTCCACAAAGGATAGGTGCTTGACTGAGTTGGTTGATGATGCCCTCGAGCAGGTGTTGCCCGAGATAAAATCAACCTGAAGAGACACAGTACAAGTGTAAGGTACTACCTACCTCACAGGACCCGTTAGGAGTGCTCTCATCTCGGGACTCGGCCAACAAACAATCGGACTCTGTGGGGCTCGTCGACCCATGGACCCGTTGTGTTGTCCAGCGAAGATCTTGCCGTGGGGCAGCTGTTGCCCCTCCTGACGGCTGTTGCCCCTCCTGACGTCACACAGCTAGCAGGCCCCGGGCCACATCATCTTTCGTTGAAAACACTACTGTGTAGAAGATGCCTTGAGCGCATGATAATTAAACTCTGAATAGATCATCGGACACCTTACCCAATATAGTGTTCAATGACCTTCCGAGCAGCCACATAAAGCTTTTCCTTGTTATGGATGAGCACGTGGTGAGTACAGCGCAAACTCAACAGTGTTTTGGAGCTCTTCGAAACGACCGGTGACGTTACACTTGTCGTGGGGCTCTGTCCATATGCAAAGTAGGCATGCCACCTGCGAATATTGAAGAAAGAGAGGATAGACCTCGAGTCGCTTGAAGAGATCTAAAACCCCGGTTTTCCGAACGAGCTCTATACATAAATATATGGTCTCGCAGCTTGAGTTAGCCAGGGGCATGGAACCTGAAGCACTCCCCCGCCGTCCACGATAAGCAACGCCAAGAGGCAACGGCACGATACCGACCTCGAACCCGTGTGCTCCTTCGTTTGATCTGCTTCCGCCCTATGCTAGTCGAGCTGAGCAGAGGGAGGGCGGGCACGTTTGCGTGGGACAATATGTAACGGCTGCAGCACGACTTCGACCGAGGTCAACTGATTACAGGGTGCATGAGGAGATTTCCCCACCACCTCACCGGTTAATAATACACTCTGACGCTTTTCTTTTGTCAAGCTGCAATGCAACGAACTGCACGTTCAAAGCTGCTGCTACTGTATGTACCAAGCTATTGTTGGCGAGGCAGCTGGCCGGGAAAAAATAAAAGTTGGCGGGTCTCGGGCCGCGATCAAGGCCGGGTGGGAAAGGGGTGTTGCGTTAAATATAACTGCGTCTCCCAAAGCGGATGGGTGCAGTGGTGGTGGTGAGAAGTCGAACGATCTGGACGTTGTTGCATCTGCGGGGCAGGGCTCGCGGCGGGTGAGACTTTCCGAAGTGGAGGGCTCACTCATTTTAAGTTCTCACAAAAAGATACCCTCAGGGACAACCTCGACCTGATCGCCGACAGTTGCCTGCCCGAATTGGTCGAACGTCGGCTGGTCCGTCGTTCGCTGCCTCATCCGAAATTGCCGCGTATCTGAATCCGGGCCGCACAAATGACCAGGCAAGGCACCGAGGTACCTTCCTTACTTGTAGTTGAAGTCGGCAACTATCCTGGTGAGCTAAAGCTGACACATTCCTCGGCGGCCTTCCAGAGTGTTCCATTTTGAGGTGATCGGAAAGATAAATTGCCATGCCCCGTCATGCAGCTGCACCTTTCAGACAGTGTTCATTAGCAGAAGCGAGGTATTGGAATTCCCAAGGCCTTCGACACCCCATACCTACCCCACGTCATCCCCTTGCGTTGAAGCTGCAGTGGAGGCGCGAGGCAACAGCCGACACCGTTTTCTTGCGCTGGCCTAGACCCAATCAGCACGATCTAGAAGGCAAACACCCCTGCGCGGCCTGTGAGTTAGCGGGCCACTTCGGTTTGCGCTGAGCCTACCACGGCGCCGAGAGCTCTTTCCACATCTCATCGGAACTTCCCCGGAACCCCTCGTCCCTCGGACCTCAACAACCTAGAGTGACGCCTTGACTGCTGCGAGCCCGGGCCTGCTGCAAATCCGTTGCAAAGGGCAAACAGGGCGCGGCCGAACGCCGTTTCCTTTGTTCTTCCTCGTCTTCCTTCCTTCCCCCATCACCCTCCGACACCCAAGACTCCGACTCGACCTCGTCCCTGTCCACATCTCCCAAAATGTAGGCTGAACATGGAGCTCCGATTCCCCGCTCACTGACCGCATACTTACTCACCGGCTCTAGGCGTATTACACTCTCCATTACCAATTCGGAGCCCCAGGGCGATGACCAGGAACTGCTCTCCCTCGAGGTCTACCCGGAGATGACGATCGAGACTCTACGCAGCTCCATCCAAGTTGAGACCACCCACCACCCCAGCGCCCAGCATCTCTACCACAACGGGAAGCTCGTCAACGACAATGCCAAGACACTGGGCGAGCTCGGCGTGACCGACGGCGACATGCTCGCTCTCCACATCCGCGACATGCGGGGCAGCACGACAGCCCCAGCAGCCTCCAGGCCAGCCCCGCAGAGTGCAGCTCGGCCTGCAGCGCGCCCGCCCCCGGCGCAGGACCCGGAGGTGATTCGGCTGCAGATTCTTGGAGACCCGAACCTGAGGGGTGAGCTGGGTAGATCGAGGCCCGACCTGGTGGCTGCGCTGGAGGATCCGCAGAGGTTCGCCCGCCTCTTCGCCGATAGTCTGGACAGGGAGCAAAGGGAACGCAACGAGCGCCAGCGTCAGATACAGCTACTCAATGCGGATCCATTCGATATCGATGCGCAGGCGAGAATTGAGGAGATTATCCGTCAGGAGCGCGTCATGGAAAACCTGCAGAATGCCATGGAGCACAACCCGGAAGGTAATACCATGTCCTGGTACAACCTCGTGGCTCATAATCAGTGCTAACCGCCACTTCTCAGTTTTCGGCACCGTACACATGCTCTACCTCGAAGTAGAAGTCAACGGGTACAAGGTCAAGGCTCTGGTCGACTCAGGTGCGCAGGCAACCATCATGAGCCCGCAATGCGCTGAGGCCTGTGGCATCATGCGTCTTGTCGACAAACGCTTTTCGGGCATCGCCCGCGGCGTGGGAACAGCAAATATCATTGGCCGTGTGCATTCAGCACAAATCAAGATCGGACCTCTCTTCCTACCTTGCAGCTTTACCGTCATGGAGGGCAAGCAAGTGGAGATGCTCCTGGGGCTCGATATGCTGAAGCGATACCAGGCGAGCCTCGATCTCGCAAAGGACAAGCTGATTATCCAGGGCGTCGAGGTACCGTTTCTGGGACCGGCCGATATTCCGGTTGAAACTGAGGAAGCGGTTGAACGGGAACCCACCGTCCCAGGCCCAGCGGGAACGACGATCGGCCAACGGTCTGGAGCGGTACATGCGCCCAGCGGGCCGGGCGGAGCCGCGCCGGCTCAGGGGTCACAAGCGCACACTGCTCCCGCTGCCCCCGCTGCTCCTCCTGTTGCCGCTGGCCCCGGCAGCCAACCGAGGGCACCGGCAGCACCTTCGTTCCCAAGGGAACACATCGACCAGCTCGTGGCTCTTGGGGCGTCCGAGCAGAGGGCGATCCAGGCGCTGGAGGCGACCGGCGGGAATGTCGAGTACGCAGCGAGCTTGATTTTCCAGGACTGATCATGAATGGCTGGTTTTGCCTTCCGGCTAGCTTTGCCATTGATTACGGCCTGAAACGACGTTAACGGGTTACGAACTTCCTCTTCCTCGGGTGGGGCTGGGATATACAGGGACGATTCTAGGCGCACATGTCAACATCTCCGCATGGTATCGGTAGGCCATGCGTCGAGTTTGCTTTGGACTACTTGCTGTGCTTGGGAGCTTATCTCTGGGGCGCAACAACTAGCGGACGGATATAAAAACCGGTATGGTGTGTGCAAAGGGCATTTTTGTCGTTCTAGAGGGCATCTAGCACTGGAGAGCGCATAACTTAGAATCGACCGGACATTCGGTTCGCATTGCTGTCGCTGATTTCGTCCCCGTTTTATACTCTTTTCCAGAATGCCGTTTTTGCTCCCCGCTTTCGCACACACACGTCGGAGACTACCGAATCTTATAAACACACGGCTTCAAAACCGCCGCCTCGTTCCCATCACCCTCCCGATCCCCATCCCTATCGTCATCAAGGAACTTCTTCTTCTGCACCGTCCGCCCCTTCCCGTCCGTCCACTTCCGCTCCCCCTGCGAGGCCGCCTTCTCCTCGGCCCCCGGCGCGGCGCACTTGCCGCGGATCGCGGGCGCCGCCTTGACAAAGTGCATGCGCACAAACATGCGGTTGCTCATGTCCACGGCCCCCTCGCCCAGGTCGCGGCTCAGCAGGAACCCGCGCTTCCGGAGCGCCTCCACAAACGCCCCAATGTCCGTTTCTTGTTGTTGCTGCTGCTGCTGCTGCTGTCTGCCGCCGCGGGCGTCGGCGCCGTCGACCTGCACGGCCAGCTCGGCGAGCTGCGCGGCCTCCTCCTCCTCCTCGGCGGCGGCGGCCTTGGCCTGCTTGGTCGCCGCGGCGGACGGCTTCTTGCGGTTGCCGACGCTGTGCGCGACGACCTTGGATCTGTGGGACGCCGCGGCGGCCGGGTTGGCGAAGCGGCTCTTGATCTCGGCCACCCACAGCTCGCCGCGCCAGCGTAGGACGCGGTAGGCCTCCTCGACGAAGGACAGCCAGTTGGTGCCCATCAGCGCGAGGCAGAAGATGGCCACGTCGACCGAGCCGTCCGCGAGCGGGAGGTTGGCGATGTCGGCGCGCGTCACGAGGGCCGAGCCGCCCGTCTGCAGGTCGAAGCTGCGGATGTCGAGGTGCAGTTTTCGCGCGACGGGCTGGAGAGCGGTGGCGAGCTTGGCGTCGCCGCAGCCGAGGTCGGCGACCGTGCAGGTTTTGGTGCTGTGCATCTTGGGGAGGGGGAGCTGGGCGGCGGTGACGGGGCCGTTGGGGTTGCGCGGCTGGAAGCGGACTTTGGCGCGTGATTTGAGGTCGGCGATGTATCCGTCGACGGGGTTCTCGGGCCACACGTCGACTTGCCGGCGGAAGCCCTCGTGGTACTCGGTAAACATCTCGGGGGAGTCCTGGAAGAGCTGGAAGGCTTCGGCGGAGGGGCGGGTGTAGAGGGTCTCGTTGAGGTGGCGGAAGCGAGCAGAGACGAGCTTCTCGCGCATAGAGGCTTGTAGAGGGGTGAGCTTCGGTGCGGTAGAAGTGGGAGGTGCTGATGGAGGGGCCGCAGCGTCGGATTTGGGTTTCTTGTCGATGGGTTTGGCATTATCCTTGCTATCGCCGCCTGCTTTTTGCTTCTTCGTCTTCCTGTCCGTCTTCTCCTTCACCTCCTGGACAGCGCCGGAAGGCCCCTCCTCATCGTCGATACCATTCCACTCGTCTTCGTCCTCTTCAGCAGGCTGAGTCGTTGCTGTAAGCGAGCCCCGTTTCTCCTTTTTGTCCTTCTTTTTCTGCTTCTTGCCGGGTTTGTCGCCTGATTCATTCTGCGGTTCTTTGCTTCCTATTTGAGCTGTGCCGTCCTCGTCCTCGGGATTGCTTGCAGCCGCAGTCTCATGCTCCTTCTTTTGGCGCTTATTGTCCTTCCTCGGCTGTGTCTTGTTTGCCCCCGAAACTGATGGCCCCTTGTGCTCAATGACCTTCTCCCACAGATCGGCCAAGTTTTCCGCCGTCACATTCCCCGTCTGTCCAGGTCTCTTGCGCTTCTTCGCGGGCTTCGGTTTCGGGGCAGAGGGTGCGGATGGGGCTGGAACTCCCGTTTCAGACTTGAGCTTCTCGGCCGAAATACTGAGGCCCTTTACTGGAAACATTGCGACCGATCATAGATTGTTTCTGCAGGAATTGGAGTTGTTGCACTGCTCAGCTAGTCCCAACGCGAGTTGTGGCTGCTGCGAGTTTGGCCTTGATCAGAAAAATTTAGTGGGGCGATGGACGGAGCTTGCGCCAAGGCGAGAGATAACGCGGATGGTGGTCTGATGCGATCCGTGCACCAGAAGTTTTGGTTATCTTCTGCCAGCACCGGGGGGTTTCACCAGCCTGGATATACTTGTAAAATCATATGAGCGGGCAGGGAGTCAACATTGATACGAAGGACCTAGATTCGCGATGGTTTGATGGTTTTCACAAGCCGATCCAGTCGTAAAAGCATTCCTCTTCGAGCCTGGCTAAATATGCTGGCGCAACTCAATTATTTCATCCTACTGGAGACTTAGAGCTCTTCCGATGCTGTGTATGATGTGACTTTACCTTCCCACGCCTCGTTTCTGCGCGTCGGAACGGGAAAGTAGATACCGGGCATTCCTCCGCCCAGCTCTCATCAGTAGTACGCCCAACACGCCCTCCCAACTATGGCTTCCATTGCGGCTGCCACTCGAGTCGGCGTTTACCGAGGTTCTTTAGCTGTGGGGATTCTTCTCCGACTCCTGTCCCTGTCTACCGGTCCGTCCCCGGCGTGACATCAAGTCTGCCACTCAGTCAAAAAAAAACAGTAACGAGATATTTCACCGAAACTTCAGATTTCCCGACGTTGCTGCCACGCCGTGGCGAGTGAAAAGCCCGGTACATGGATGCCAGCGTGAGTCCAGCTTGCAGTTTGTACCTCTCTGATGTCGGTCTTCCTCGGCTACTCTCGCGGAAGCATGGAAGGTGCGACCGGCCTTCCATGAGTGGGTGACCCAAACTGGGGAACCTGTGCAGGCTCGTGGCTCAGTCAAGGGACCCCGCCCTTTTCGGGTTCGAGTCGAGTTGCACAACTTCAGCTCAGTTCCTCGTCCCGCATCACGCCGCCAATGTGCAGACCATTAGACGCTCTCTGCCCGTTTTGCTCAGCCCTCTAGTCCGAAAGGCGTTCGCAGTTCCACGGGAGAGCGGCGTTCCGGCTGCGGTCTCACTGTCACTACCACCCACCAAAAAAGTGCCATTACCCACCGTCGTACACAGTAGTCACAGTACCTTGCCTCTTGCGCGGATATGTGCTCATGTGTGGTCCCACCCCGGTCCTCGGAATGCCCAAACTCTTCGTGCAGCCGGGAACCGATGGCATGCTGCGGATGCAGTCCGCCCTGCGCGCCGCTCAACGGCAGCTGCGGGAGACTCAACAACGCCTCCGGCCGTCACCTCACGGCACGCGAGAATGCCTCTTCCTTTTCAGTGACTTCCAGGTTACTTCCATGGCGTGGTGAGGCTTCAGCGGGGTTCAGCTCTCCCCTCACAGCACCCCCCTGTCGCACATCAACCACGCGAACAGGGCACATCGATCTTGTCGATCACTGGAGGTGTGGCAGTCCCGCACCGTTCTGGCCCTGAACTCATCCTGTCCGAGCGCGGCGCGATTCTCTTGACCCCCCTTGATTAAAACTCGCCGTTATGCACACCAAGCCATTGGGATCCACATGGCGATGCTGGGCTCTCCAAGTCGCCAGTCTCGCCCCATTCTCCATGTACCGCGATACAACCTCACCCTTGTAAAGCCCCCCCGAGGCTTCGGACTCTGTTTGCTGTTCCAGGATGCCGATCTGTCCTCAGAACGGCGCCTTCTTCTCACGACACGGCCGTGATGCTCTCATCCAAGGTCAGCACGGCTTAACAACCCCGCGGCAGTACATATGAGGCCGGATCGCTAAGTTCCCCTGACTGCGGCGCCGAGTGTTGAAATCACCCCCTAGCTGGGCGTGGAAGGAAACCTTCTTCAAGGCCCGTTCCGCGACAGCCCCTCGGGTCTTCCCGCCTTCGGGGCGACGACAAAGGCGAGCCGACCACAGGCTGCAGAATCTTCAGCGGTATATGCAGGTCTTCGGCCACTTTGGGATTGAGCGAGTTCAGCTGGCAATAGCACTCAATTGAGGTACCGCTATTGTTACGCTGTTGCGGTTACTGTTGCTGCTGCTGCTGTTGCACTTTGCACTGTACTTCGCAAAGCTGTCAGGCCAGGTTTGGACACGGGCATCGACGGGACCACAAGACGAAGCAGTCGGCAATTCAACCCCCGTTACACTAGGCGTGTCCCAGTACCCTCCAACGAGGTTGTCCATATACAGCACTTGCCCTTCGCCTATCTGAACGGCCCGGTCTGTGGCACACCCACGGCGTTTGACAACCCTTCTACCACACAGCGAGACGCAGCTGAACCGAACCCCTTCTCCACGACTATTTCCTAGTCAGGTTCTGGACTCGCCCTTCCTTTGGCGGATCACGCTCGCCAGCTCGCCAACTCGCTCGACGGCGGCGGAACCACCCCAGCATCGTATTACGTTCCAAAACATACGCCCACCACCATGGCGTCTGTCGAACCACCGCCGAATGCGGGCTCCCTTGAAGAGTCCAAACAAGATCCTTCCCCTACGTCTGGCGACAAAGGGGATCAACCATCACAGCCGCCAAAAAAAGCGACAGTCAGGAAGAGGACGAAAACCGGATGTCTGAGTGAGTCGGGCCGTGTTCTCTTGATGGTCGTCACTCACGGGGCCCGCTGTATTAACGACGTATTTCCTAGCGTGCCGGCGACGCCGCATTAAATGTGACGAAGGCAAGCCCACCTGCAACAACTGCGTCAAATCCAAACGAGATTGCGAGGGGTACAGTCAGAGACTCACCTTCAAGGAGCCTCTCGGTTCGTTTCCTGGTAGCCACCTCTATGGTCATCCCGTCTACCACCGGCAAGTTCAACAACAGCTGGTCAACGCACAAATCTCCGCGGCGCAAACCAAATCTGCATCGTCGCAAGGATCACTTGCCGTCATCGCTCCAAAACCACCACCGGTGGACTTTTCCACCCCCGCGCCTTTTCCCCTGGGGCAGGAATATGGAGGCCCGTCGAATGCTGGAGGTCCAAGTTTCGACCAAGCACAACGGTTACCGAGTCCCCCCTTTCTGGGCCCGGACTCCAATCTCTTCCCTGATCACCTTGCCCAGCCCACTCATGGAGATCTGGCTGCACATGGTCAATTCTTTGAATACACGCCGGCACCCGTACAAGGCTTTCAGCACCCCCCAGGCGAGGCAGATGTGGCACCCGCGTATACTGGGCACCACCCGCCCGTGTCTGGTCCCGAACAGTCCCTAGCTTCCCCAGAGAGCGGTGGCGAAAGGTTAAACCAACCCTTGTCCACCGAGGAGGAGTACTGGGACTCAGACGATGAAGCATCCATGCCTGAGTCGGATGACGAAGTCCCGCCAAACCCGCACCTCTTTCATCTCGAGTCGAATGACCTTGGTATCCAGGTGGCCAGACGGCTGGAGCCACAACAGGATTTGTACGGGGTGCGAGTTAGGTCGTTCGGCGGCTTGATTGACGAAAACATACTCGACACATACACGCCATCCTCGGCCAGCTCGCCCCTAAACGACAGTCAAACGGCAACGGTATTCTGGTACTTCGTCAATGTCACGGGCCAAGTCATGTCCCTATACGAGAGGCACCCGTTTGACCCTACCCCTATGTTCCGGGGCCATCCTGTTCCCAAACAGCGCCAGCAGATATGGACTTGTTCGTAGCGCCAGTGTCCTTCATGTCGCACGTTGCTAACGTTTATGTTAGATACCTTTCCCATCATGGCGTTCAACCATCCGGCACTGATGCAGGCTATGCTTGCGCTAGGTAGTCTACAAATCGCCAAGCTCCAGGGCACACCCCCTACTGCCGCCATGAAGCATTACCACCTCAGCCTGAGAAGAACGGCGAAGAACTACCAAAGTTTCCACCGACGCACCCAACCAGCGACACTAGCAGCCACACTTTTGCTCGGATTTTATGAAGTCTGGAATTCAGACCACGACAAATGGTGCAAGCACATGTGGGGAGCCCGTGCCATCATTAGGGATATCCCCCTCCGGCAGCTGACGCGGGAGGTGCTTGCCTATAAGCGGAGGCAGAAAGAAGAGATGCTGCGAAACCACCAGTGCAACGAAATATGTTTTGCTGCGCATGGGGATCTCAGCGTGGACTCTGGGGCAGTCGACACCGACCTGATCTCTCAGATAACCGGCCAGAAGGTCGACTACGACATCGCCGAGGGCCACGTTATAGGGGGCTCATCTCGGCCGTCACGCCTCACAGAACGTGACGTTGAGACGTATGAGCAGATCCGCGACCTCTATTGGTGGTATTGTAAGATGGATGTTTACCAGAGTTTCCTTGGCGGGACTCGGCCGTTGTGAGTAACTTAAACATTCTATCAGCATCGATTACAGTTATATTGACTATCACTAGGATGGAATACCACCAGTGGACGCAATGTGCGCCGCGCGGCCCATTTGGGAGGATAGACGCAATGTAAGCTGCCCCCTTTCTCTACTGCTGTTATTATTCAGTAGGCTGACAGGGTCCGTTTTTTTGAAGTTATGGTTCCTTTGACTTCTCGCTATTGTTACTCGGACGCGTAGCCGACTTTGCGTCTCGTGATCTTGCACGGAAGCGGAAGGCGAGAAAAGCACAGGGCCCGGGACCCGGTCAGGGTCCTCCGGGGATGGGCCCTCCCGGCGGCCCGCCTCCGGGGCAAGGCCCAGGAGTTGGTCGGGGTCAATCACCCCCTTCGTTCCCGGGCCTGATGCCAACCTCGGGCCGGGTCACGATACCCCGAGGGTTCACCCCGCCCCGCGAGTCATCCCCGCCGAGCGACTCGGCCGAAAACATAGACCTTGACGCCTCCACCGCTGATGCAATGCGGGAGTGGGGGGAGATCCGGCAAGCCTTCGACATCTTCCACGCGCGCTTCGGTCCGGATTTTGAGCCCCTAGGCCCTGACGTTGTGCCGCCCGAGATGACTCCGTTCGGCCCCGCCCTCACGTACCGGACGTACAGCATCGCGGGCATCTGGATGACCTACTACATGGGCTTGATCGTGCTGCACAGGGCCCACCCGTCCATGCCGCCTGTCGCCGTGATTGCCGCGGGGATGGCGGCACCGCAGACGGGCAAGTGGGCGAACGAGATCGCCCGCATCTGCGCGGGCTTGCAGGAGGATGCCACGCATGTGACGAGCGCCAGCACGCTGGTGGGTGCGGCATTCATCGAGAGCTGTTTCCCTCTCTTTGTAGCCGGTGTTCAGGTATGTCGCCGCTCCCTTGCCCCCTTTCCGCCCACTTTACATACCACCCCCCCTGCCCTTCCAAACCCGCCCCCCCCCCTCTTCTAACAACACAACACCCACTAACACCCCACCCCTCCTCCTAGTTCCGCGACCTCCACCAACGGCACTGGGCGATCCGGCGGCTGCGCGACGTGGCGCGGCTCACGGGGTGGCAGTCGGCGCGGCAGATCGCCGACGGGTGCGAGTCCGGGTGGCACAAGGCGGCCGAGATGGGGCGGGGACCCCCCTACCACAGCCCGCCCGAGCTGGGCCCGCTGTTCCCGGACTCGGTGTGGGACCGGCCGCGCCGCATCGACCGCCGCATCCAGGAGCTCGGCGAAGACGGCCGGCTGGTGCTGGCCAAGTCGGAGCAGACGCACTATGCGCTGGGGTTGTTGGGGGTGGAGCGGGATTTTGATACATTGGGGATTGATGATGAGGGGGCGGCGGGGGAGTTCAAGGGGGTTGGGAGTGAGGGTGAAGAGGGGTTGGGGGAGGAGGAGGGGGGGGATATGGGAGGGTGGTGAGGGCTAGGTTAATCTTTTGCGGTGGGGTGTTGGTTGGATGTTGAGTTAGTTGGATGATTCCCCAAGATATCCCGAAATTCCCATTCTCTGTTTTCTAGCAGCGCAAAGAAATAAGTTTGAGAAGACAAAATGTGTGGTGAGAAGTGGGACAGGGCGAGGCTAGGGGTTCATCGTTATTTATCACCATAGCGTCTTGCTTCAGTTGCCCAACATCGTCACGCTGTGATGTCAAGTCATGAAGCCGAAGCTCTTGTCATTTCCCGGCTTCCCTCCCTTTCTTCCCCGCTCTTCTTCGGCTAGTTTAGTTCGCCGGCAGCCGCTCCACGACAGCGGCCATCTCCTCGTCCGTGTATATTCTAAAGCCGCGTTCCTTAGTCACGCTCGCCAGTTGCACATTCTTGGAGTCCAGCTTCTCCTCCATGACCTGCTTTAGCGTCTTGAGCACAAGCGTCTCGGCGTCTGCGATGGTGAGGGACTAGATAGGAGGGGAAGGCAAACTGTTAACAACACAGGTTCCATTCATGTCCGGATGTTGAATCACCACGAGGCAAGATCAGAGAGGAGGGGAGTACACACCTTGTGATATTCATTCTGCAACTCCGCCTGCGCGCCCTCGCTCCCGCTCCCGATGGCCTTGGCGTCGTAGCGGTAGAAGGTGCCCGAGGGCTCGGCGTGGTAGAGCGACGGCCCGTCCTCGTCGTAGCCGGCGATCAGCAGGGCGACGCCGAAGGGCCGGCTCATGATGCTCTCCTCGCCGTCGGCCGACTCGCCGAAGCGCAGGGCCAAGTCGCAGATGGCCTGGGTGCACGACTCGACGCGGAGCTGCTCGTTGTAGTTGAAGGCGTGCGACTGGCACTCGACCCGCGCGTGCTCCACCATCGACCGCGCGTCCGCCTGCAGGCCCGACATGGCGCACCCGATGTGCCGGTCGATCTCGACAATCTTCTCGACCGACGACGTCTCCAGCAGCGTCGACGTCACGCGCTTCTCCACGCCCAGGATCACGCCTTCTGACGTCGCCACGCCGATGGCCGTGCTGCCGAGCTTGATAGCCTCGAGGGAGTATTCGACTTGGAAGAGACGGCCTTCGGGGGAGAAGGTGCTGCGGGGGTGGGAGGGGTTGTGTTAGTGTGACCGGGCCGCGGGATGGTTGCGTATTTCGTGGGTCGGGCGGGATAGGGAGCGCTCTATAAGGCAGTGGGAGATAGTAACCTACTTGATACCCCGGTCTAAGAGTAAGTGTTAGCTTGTTTGTGTGTATCCGTCTGCCCGTCTCTCTTGGGCATCGCAATGCGAGGGGCAGAGCTTCAGGGACGCTCACCATATTCCGATCTTGCCATAAACATCTTGCCGGTAGTGTGAGTGAATTCTGGGTTTCGGTATGTTCGAGGGGTGTTTTGAGCGGTTCGTCGCAAGAAAAGCGGCAGATCGTGATGTGTCGCGGGGCAGTTGCGGGTTGAGGGCAGTGGAGGTGAGGCGGGCTTGGATTGGCAGCTGAAGCTCCAGGCACGGAGGGCTACGAAGCTCCCCACTGTTTGCTGCCAGGCGGCCAACGGCTGACCTGTCGACCCTTGTCGGTACGTAAATACCAGTACCTGCCTGGGCAGCCCACACGCTCTCAACGCGCTAATCCCAGAAAGGCAAGGCGTCAACGATCGCGCTCTGCCGCAAGTCGCGCTTTTTGGGTCGGGGAGCTCCCGCAACTTGGCGCTCTCACTCGCTAGTTAACTTACAGACTGCACCAAACAGCCCACCAAGAAATCCGACCAGGAAGCAACCAGTCCCAGCAACGGCACCACGATACACTCCACCCTGGCAACCTGGGCTGCGCATCGCCAATGTAGTAGACTGACGCAACCATGTCAGGCTCCAGACCGTCCTCGTTCGCGGGAAAGAGAAGTAGTGGCGTAGCGGGATTGGGCGACCGGGGCTCGGGGGGTTCTGCGCCGTCACGACCGCGCATGTCGGAGAATACCAGTAGGGCGCCAGAACCGAAGATCAGCAGCCGCTATGCCGACACCACACATAAGCGGTCTACCTCAGGCCACCCGTCGGGCCATCCGAATCCCCGATCGACCACCAGCTCTTTCGAGGAGCGCCGCACCGAGAAGGTTCAGGTAACCACGCGAGAAACCATGATGTCCCGCACGAGGAGCCCCCAGCACCGCAGCACAACCAGTAGGACCACCGATGGGTCCAAACAACGAGCGCCCGAGCCGAGGAGGGAGGCTAGGCAAGAGACACCAGTGCCAGGTACACACACATATATCCTCCTGAGAGAGGAAGATTCCATACTAAAGCTGAACAACATAGATAAACTCCCCGTAATATCATGGGAACCGGAGGCGACACTCCTACCACACACGACAGCACCTTTGGCATGCCGCATCTCGATACCCCCGCTGGCCTCGGCCGCCCCCCAGACCTTACAACCGAAACCCCTGCAAGAGCTCTCTCTGGAGGCACAGGAGGCTGTGATTATCGAAGATCTACTGTTTGTATTTATGGGCTTTGAAGGGCAATACATTCGCTTCGGCAAAGGGTACAACCCCTTCGAGGAGCGCGATCGCTTGTCAGGCCCCCTATGGCGCATCCTCCCGGGACTGGACCCGAGTCTGCAGGACCTCACCCAGTCCATGCTCCGTATGGCCAGCCACTATACCGCCCTCGAAACTTTTGTCGATGTTCAGAGCCGAGAGGAGTTCGGCTCTGTCAACCACGCCTTGTGTGCCTCGATACGGAAGCTTCTACAGGAATACCTAGTCATGGTTGCCCAGCTCGAGACACAGTTCCTCAGCGACGACTCCTTTACGCTCCACGTACTCAACGTGCATGTATTACCCACCGTCCACATGATGGCTCAACTTTACGCCCTTGCACACGAATTCCTCAAACGGAACGCCCTGTTGGACGACGAGACGGACGAATCGAGCGACAGCGACGACGACTACGACCATATTCTAGAACAATTGAGGGACGGCGGCGAGTTGGTACCCGGGAACATGATGGGGAAGAAGATATGCAAGGGTGGCATGGTCCTCGGGCTGATCACCAAGAGGCTGGAGTCTATGTCGGGAGACCCTGCTGCCCGTGCCCTCCTAACATCCCTCTTACGAGACGCCAGCCGCCCGTACATGCAGATGCTAAACGAGTGGCTACACCATGGGGGCATCAACGACCCCCACTCCGAGTTTTTGATCAAAGAACAGCGAAGTATTCGTCGGGAGCGATTGGAACAGGACTACACCGACGAGTATTGGGAGCGGCGATATACCATCAGAGACCACGGCATCCCTCCCCAGCTTGAGGGTGTTAAGGACAAGGTCTTGCTTGCCGGCAAGTACCTGAACGTTGTCAGGGAGTGCGGTGGAGTCGACGTTAGTCTGCAAGTTAAGGACGTGCCAGTTTCGTTTGACGACAACCGCTTCCTCGACAATGTCAACAATGCCTACGCCCACGCTAACGAGTCTTTGATGCGGCTGCTCCTGACGGCCCACGGCCTCCCAGCGAGACTGCAATCGTTAAAGCACTACTTCTTCTTAGACCCCTCGGACTATTTCTCCTATTTCCTAGAATTAGGTGCTTCTGAGCTGCGGAAACCTGTCAAGGCGGTCAACACGAGCAAACTACAGTCACTCTTGGATCTGGTACTTCGTCAACCCGGCAGTGTGGTGTCCCTGGACCCGTTCAAGGAGGACGTCAAAGTCGAAATGAACGAGATCACCCTAACTAAGTCGCTCCAGCGCGTCGTCAACATTACAGGTATCGAACAAGGTGAAGCTCTTCAGCCCTTGTCCAGCAACCAACCCGTCGAGGGGGACAAAAATGCCAACGGCTTCACCTCTTTGCAGCTTGACTATGCCGTACCATTCCCTGTTTCACTCGTCATCAGCCGCAAGACGGTATGGCGGTACCAGGCGCTCTTCCGGTATTTGTTATCGCTCCGCTATCTCGAGTCACAACTATCGACAACCTGGCAGACACACACGAGCGGGTTTGTATGGTCACACAAGTCGTCGGTCCGCAACCTCGAGATCTGGAAGCGCCGGGTCTGGACGCTGCGCGCGCGCATGTTGGTCTTTGTCCAGCAGCTGCTCTACTTTTGCACTGCCGAAGTGATCGAGCCAAACTGGCAGAGCCTAATGGCGCGGCTGCGCCGACAAGACGGCGGTGACGGCCAGGACGCTACACCCAACGGTTCAACCACAGGTGTAGCCCGCACCGTCGACCAGCTGATGCAAGACCACGTGGATTTCCTCGACACTTGCCTCAAGGAGTGCATGCTCACCAATAGCAAACTGCTGAGGGTACGGCCCCCTTTCCCACTGCCCCCCCATTCCCGCCCACTCTAACAATGCCACAGATCCACTCCAAACTCATGCAAACCTGCACCGTCTTCGCAACCTACACCAACTGGCTCTCGCGCGAGCTCGAAAAGGCCGACCCCGACCTCTCCGGCACCACCAAGCCGCCCAACATGACCGAAGACCAATGGCGCCACTTCCAGTCCATCCGCACCCAAAAGACACAACAACAACAAACCCAAGCCTCGCAAGGCCAAAACCAAAACCAAGACCCCAACTCCTCCGTCCTCCAACCCGCCGACAGCAACAACAACAACACCAACAACAGCGGCCCCGGGGGCGAGGAGGCGCGCATCGCCGAGCTGTTCGACGTGATGCGCAAGTGGGAGACCAACTTCAGCCGCCACCTGCAGATCCTGCTCGACGCGCTCAACCACTACGCCGCCACCGAGACTGTTGTGTTGCTCAGCCTGTGCGCGCGCCTGAGCACGGCCAACCAGGGGACCGAGTACGCGGGCATGAGGGGCGAGGAGGACGGCGGTGTTTGATAGGTATGTTTGATACGCCTTCGTTCTGAGGGGTGGGGGGAGGTTTGGTTTGGTGGTTGGGGTGGTGGGGTGGGTTGCCGTTTGCGTGGGATGAGCGACTGTTTTGTCGGGGGGTGGGAGGGTCATGTCTTTTTGTTACAGAACCCTGGCATTGGGGTCTGGATGGGTTTGTTCTAGTGGATGGTGTTGGCTTTGGTGTATTCGAGTTGGCGTTGACATCTAGGGAGCATAGTTATGCGAAACGGTGTGTGGCACGAACGAATGTCATTGTTGTGAGGAAGACTTTCGTATACCCAGCAGTGAAATAAAAACCTCAGGGACATCGGCCCGCCACCAGACCATATCGCACCGCATCTCATGAAGGCGGTCTTGTACTTACTTTCTTCACCGCTTCCTCTCCCAGTAGGTAGAACCCCTATAGTCGCAGGTGGTAGGCAGTCACAGACACTGTCACAGCAATGGCAACTTGATTCTGAGCAACCCCTGGGTATCATTGACGTTACCGTACGGACCAGACCCTAAGATATATCTAGCCGATCCATCCATCCATCACACCAACTACAACCATCCCCCTTACGCCCCCTTCCCCGGTGCGCCGCCTTCTCACCTCCGAGTCAATCTAAGCGCGCGACCACCCGTCAACCAATCTTCTCTTCCGTTCATCACAGACAACAGTCAGATCGATTGACCAAACTGCAGGCGAATAAACAGCCCACGCCACACGACTCGCCCTCATACCTACCGCTTCGACGAGGCGACAGCAGCGGCAAACCCACTACCGGTCACCACCGACCCAGATACGGCCCCCCTCACATAACCCCTACCACATCACAACTTGTTCTCTCTCCCCGTTCACTTCCCGGCTTTCCCTCGCTAACAACAAACTTGAGAGGAGAGTAGGAAGTGGAAAGGAGAAGAAAGGAAAACGCAAAACGCAGCAAGAAAGCAAAAAAGGGAAAGTGAAGACGGACAGCGAAGAGAACAGGCTAGCTGGCCCTAAGCCATCCTCCTCCAGGTTAAATCAGATCACATGTCGCCCGTCCGTCCGCCCATCCACCGCCTGGGTTACCACGGCTTCGCCGGGATTTCAAACACATCACCCCTCATCAAAAAGCATCACAAACAACCACCTCTTCTACCGCGTCCTTCGGCTCACTTGGGGGGTATAGAACGCAAGCATAACGTCAACGTGAACTTTTCGTAGCAAAAGAAAGTGCCAGCAAACCATTAGACTGTGATCCGCAACTGTGGTCCGTGAGATAATTTTTGGTTGATTGAATATTGATTTCGATTTGATCCGATTCGATGCGGTTCGATTCGATTGATTGATTTGCCTGGGTTGGATTGGATTTGTCTGCCCCTGGGCATTCGGGTTGAGTCGTGAGGTCATGACTGCATCAAGAGCAAGCGTCATTCATCGGCCGTTGCACCGGACCCGCAAGCTCTCGTCAGAACGAACCATCCCATCCCATCTCCATCTTCATCTCCATAACCATGTGGACGGAGGTGGAAAAGAGAGGAAAGAAAAACGAGAACACAAAGACTGAGAGAGGGGAGACGAAAAACGAAAGAAAACGGAAACGAAAAGGAAAACAGAAAATCAACGGCAACCGACCAAATGCAGAGAGCAACTACCGGGGTATTTTGCGCCAGGGGTATATCCAGCCGTAGGGGTATTTCTCTTTTCCTCGCAACTCGACGTAAAAAACGATTCCGTGTCTAAAACCTTGCAAAGCCCGAACCATGGGAATCTAACGAAATGGCCCTGCGAGAGGGCCGGGGTATCCTGAATTGGTTGAATGAGACGTGGAGGGGCGTCCGCTGTCAGCAGACTGCCGGGGGTGATGGCGCGGGGTGGCGTCGCCGGGCTGTGGAACCGTGAGCTTGTCAACACCGTTGACGAAAGCTGTGCCTGGGCCCCAGATGTTGCCATCGTCGTCGGGCAAATTGACGCCGCTATCGTTCCAAGGGTTGCGGTCGGCGTTGAAACTGCGGGTCGACTCGATTGAAATGAGCGATGACTTGGACACGTTGCTGGAGCCCTTGAAAAAGTTGGCCGCCGACTGGGAGCTGTTCTTTCTGCGGTCCAGGAACGAGGAGATGGAGGACATGCTACCTGGCTTGCGGAGACAAGCGAGGATGCTTCGCTCGCGAGCAACCTCCTCGCCGAAAGTGGGCCTCGTCGGGGAGTCAGTGGCCACTGGAGCCGGTGCGTGCTGGAGTAGCTTGGAGTTGAAGAAGGGCAGCGACTCCTCAAAGGTGTCCGATTTGGGGCGCGGGATAGCACCCTTAATAATGACGGGTTCTACACCCGCTGTGGCAAACTGGGTCTGGAGAAATTCCATGGCATCGCGAAGACCACCGGCGTTGTTGCGCGTGAAGGTCCAGAGCAGAGTAACGGTGGGCGAACCATCCTCAGTAAGCTCCTCGGAGTTCTCGTGGACGGTAAGTTCAACTTCGTACTGGCTCTTGAGTTTCGGGGCAATGGTCTGAACGAATTCAGGCGATTCAAGGTACTTGATCAGCTCCGAAGCCCGCTCAAGAACCACCTCGTGCTTGTCGGGAACCATGCCCTGGAAATCAAAGGTCAGTTGGTGCAGGAAAAGGGTGGGGTACGGGGTCGTAAATACCAGGAACTCGTCAATGCACTTGGGCACAAGCCACTGAGGACCGGTAACAGTGACCTCGTCGCTCGCCTGTTCGGTGCTCGGGAAAACGATCTTGCAGTTCCAAGTCCTCTCCAGTTCCTCAACCTCGATCAGACGGGTGAGGAGCTGGCGGTGATAGAGACGGTCGACACTGACAACCTGTGAGGTAAACTCGGAGTCCTGCGGCAGCATGTCAGTGGTTGAAAACTTGTAATAGTCAAGGGCCAGGGGGCTTACCACGCGGTCCACCATTTCCAAAATCTCGCTCTTCACGAGCTCCAGATTCTGGGCGTTGCGAGCGGGGGTACGGCAAATGACGTTGTCAACCCGGCTGTCGTCGTCCTCGCGGCCCATGCCACCTTACAAAAGCGTTAGCAGTCATGTACATAGATGTACAATCAGCGTCTAACTTACCACGATCCATGGCATTGGAGAATTTGACAAAGACGGAGTGCTTCTTCATGATGCGCTGGATGTGCTGTCCGCCGATGCCAATGATGCGCTTGTGGTATTGATCAGGCACGTGAAACGAGATGGACGCCGGCATTTCCTGCTCTACCAGACCCAAGCCCTGCTTCAGAGAGTCATAGGCCTGGGCAATGACTTCGATGTTGAAGTTGTATTCGCCGAAGTTGTCAAACATGATCTGCACGTTGCTGTTCCCCATGATCTTGTTGATCTTGCCGTTCTTCTTGCCGCTTACAAACTCTTTGTGCTCGTTGGCGAGCTCAATGCGCACACGAATTTGGTACGGGGAGTGAACGGCGAACTTGATCTGCGAGATGACCATCAGGGCGGCCTTGATGGACTCGTCAGAGCCGGTGATAGTAAAAGACTGTCTGTCAAAGGAGACATCGGCGTCCGAGTTGGCGCAGATATCACCAAGCATTGCTTGAATATCCTGGTTGCCGGGCTGGCGAGGGTCCGGTTGCAGGAAGATCCACGACGCAGTGTAAAACTGTCCGACCTTGACTCGAAGTCAACACCTATCCTCATGCACACACAAAGAAGGAAGTCTTACCAAGGCCATGAGCTCGCGGAGAGAGCGCTCTATATGCAGGTTCTCGACCGCCTGCACGCGCACCATGCCCTTCCTGGACCCCAGTGAAGGAAACATGATGAAGGCACCGTTCGCTTCGGTGATCTTGCGCACTTTGTCCATGCGGCTAAGCAGGATGCTATCAATCTTGGCAGGCGGGATGGTCACATCTTTGACAAAGAGCCTGGTACGAGTAAGGAGTTCATGAATCCGGAACTTGGCCTGCTCGATGGCCTGGGGCGTCTCGCCCGTGATCAGAACCTTGGATGGATCTCTACGCTGCGCGTTGGGTGGGCAGTAGCGGTAACACCCGGAGAAGGGCGGGGGGAAGTAAATGGCTGTGTTCGTGACGGATTCGATGAGCTTGATATTCTTGCGGTTACGGCCGCAGAGGAGCTGGTGCATCGAAGGCTCGAAGATGGTGGCATCGACGATCCTCCCGAGCTATATCAGTCAATTAGCAAAAGGCCCTTTCCATTATTGCAGGAGCTAGGCTGGCATACGAGTTGGTCGATGTGGATGAGCACACGGGTCTTGGCATGCTCAGACGACAGATAGTCACCGTAGATGGCTACCCGCCAGCGCTGGTCCCTCAGCAGATCTACATCACCGTTTAGGCCACCGGTCAGGGGGGTGAGTTTGGGGCCGAGGAGAAAGATGTCGACCCCACAAAACGTCGACGTTTCGTCCAAAAAGTCTGTCACCGACTTCTTCAAAACACCCTCGGAGAGGTTGGCAACCAAATGCCCGTCCGCAACAACAGTCGTGCAGCGCTATTTTTTAAAAGGTCTCGTTTTAGCAACAGAGCAGAGCTACGGCGGCAACATATGGAGTAACCCACCAATGAGAGCGGCGTGTGGTTCAAAACGGTTTCCCTCGTCTGTTGGACTAGGTCGGGGGCGCCGGACAGACACACGGTAGTGACCTGGCCGTTGACATTCTTGGGGGTGGTGGAGAGGACGTGGGCTTCGATGGGCAATGTGTTCGACGTGATCTCCCTGCAGAGCTGGCGCAGCTGGCCCAGGTTCATGGCGTGGACGGGCAGCTCGTGGACGGGGACATCGTCGGGGGCTTCCTCGGGGTGCGTCCATCGGAGCACAGCGTCGGTAGTAGCGTGCAGGATGTCCTCGGTGTTGGGGCCGGCTAGGTCGGAGGCGAAGGGGACATTGAACGAGTAGTGGATGGGGCCGTCGGGAACGGGGGGAGCGGCTATCGGAGGCGGGCCTTGAGTCGCGATGTCTCGACGGGGATTGATGGCTGCTTGCATGCCAATATTCCTCGTCATGCTAAAGTTGGCCGGACTAATCCGCTCGGGCCAGTGACGCATGCTTGACAATTTGTTCATTTTTGGTATTTCGGAACCCTCGCTGCCCGTGTCGATGGTTGTTGGTGGGAGGGTGAATTGCTTGGTTGGCCGAGTCGAGGGGGAGCAGTGAGTTCGACTCGAGCGGCGGAGCAGGTTAGGGTGACGGGGGTTGTGGGGGTGGTGAGAAGGTGCAGGGACGGCAGCGGCGGAGGCGGCAGAGGAGGACGAGGCAATTGGGGCTAAATGAGGGACTGAAGGAGAGGGACCTCAGGCCGGGTCGAAAAACGGGGCATTCAGTAGAAACGACACGAGGAAAATGGGTATCTGGGTATCTTAGAGGGGGGGAAAGTGCCGGGTAGGGAAAGGAAAATAAAGACGACAAGAAGTTGTCGTGTGCTCTGGTCCTTCCTGCGATCTACAACAGGTTGGGGGAGGGGGAAAGAGGTGGAGGAGGAAAGATGGTGGACTTTGATGAGGGATTGGTGGATGGAAGCTGATGGACTGAGGCAGCGCAGTGAAGATCCACACCCGCTGGCACTGAGAGCCAGCCACGGGCGGTCGAATGTGGGAGAGCCCGCTGGTCCGTGCAACGGCCGGGGCCTGGGGATGCTTAGCGTTGCTTTGGCGAGGGGACCACCATCACCACTCACTGGACGACTCCACTGCACGCATTTCAACTTTCAAGATTTCGGATCAACCAGGAAACTTCGTCACTTGGGTCAGCTCGCAGGGCCGGACATACGCAACACACAATAGTACCAAGTGTAGTTGTTGAAGGAGAAGGCAGTCCCTTGACACTTTCCAACCAGAGTCATCGAGCCTTCACCAGTCTCACTGTCCAGGTATTGTACCTCCCGCCCGTGCATGTACATACACTAGCTACAAAGCTGCAGCGGACAAGGTGATTTTCGATCGAGGCTCAGGACCCGCGACTGGTCCAATCCTCGCCAACCCCCTTTCTCACAGGGAACGGGGTGCATCCACCAATGCAGGAATGCTCTTCCATTCTCTCTTGCTCTCTCGCCTCTGGGCACGCGTTGAGCAATGGAACCGCCGAACTAACTATTCCCTGCTCGTTACTCCATGTACACACGAAACATCAGAGCTCGGGCCTTTCCCGGGGGTGACTCGGATCGGAACGCCAACAGCGATCTCGAACTCACTCGTCGAGTCTTGATTCGGATTCGAGGCCTGCCCAGCTGTCTTCAGCCACGAAGAGACCAGCGCTCTCGAGAGCGATCCCGCTGCTACCGTACCCCCCGGTTCATTGAAGCTTGGACGCATCGCAGCAACCCGGGTCTGGACATCCATCGAGCTGGTGGTGGAGCCCACCCTTGCCCTGCTGTGACGTTGTGATCCCCCTGCTGCGGCACAGGTTCAAACGGTCTCTGTTCCCAGTCGTCCCCGCCAGTCGCGCCCTGTCTTGGACTCGGTCGACGAGTGAAATCCAAACTCATCACTTCCACATTCCCGTGCAGTATCCGACCTTGCCACGAAAAACAAATAAATGACTGGCTCGCTCACGACCTAGTGGTCAGTCGGTCACTACCTAGCAACCAACGCGCGAGCGGCCAGACCGCCGCCGTGGCCACGGCACCTTCCGGACCATCCCGCGGTCAACAAAGGTGGCCCTGGGTCCCGCAGCCCGCAGCCCACAGAATCGTCACTTTCCGACCGCTCAGAAGCGGTGGGGAGGTCCTTCCGGGTCCACTGGCGGCCGGACAGTGCGGTTGGGCTGGCTGGAGGTGCGTGCAGCGTGACCACTCAGCATTTGCTTGTTGCTGACGCGAGCACGCGGTCGAGCTCATCAGAGTGTCTTCACACCCATTCCAGGATCCCGTGTCACAGGAATGTCCTCCAGATGAACATATTTGTAGCACATATTGGATGTTCCGTACATAGATAAACCACTATGGTGATCTCGATCTACGTCTGCAGCAAAAAGATTGAAGATTACCGCCTGCATCCCCGGCGGGCATCACGGGCACACGGGCACTGTGCCGCTTATGTAAACGCTCCGGAAGTGGGCCAGAGGCCTCAAGCGGGCAGCAAAGCAGCAGGGTCTGGTCGAGCAGTTTTCGGCGAAACAAACCCGCCTTCACTCCCGAGCGTCTTGTCTCATTTACGGGTTGTGGCAGTGTCGAGGCCGGCTTCCTTGGCTGGCTTGCGCGGCTCCGGAGCAAGCCCCTTTTCCAAGATGAAAAACTGGGCTGAACCATTGGCAAGCTCGCAAGCTTGCTTATGCTTATTTTGAAGGAGGCACGCGGTGGAAAATGCCCGAGTGAAAACAAGAGGCGCGCTCCCATTCCCCGGATTCCCCGATCCCCAATGCCAGGGCACGGTCAAATAAAGCACCATACCGGACCGGCCGGACCCGATTCTACACAATCCAAGCATATGCCCCCTGCTCACCGGCCACTTTCAAAGAAGCAATTGACCGGTCGTGGAAGTTCGAGCGAACTTGTCCGTCCCCACGAACTTGCGGAGAGCTGAGACTTGACTGAGAGATTCTCGCCTTGTGGCGTCAAATCAGACCGGGACAAATAGGCTAGGCCGACATCGAGGTCATACAAGCTGTTCACTGACTCACGCGCACATCTTCAGAAGTCATTGATATGCTCCGTTGTTCGAATAACCATGCTAAACCATGAGGGCTACCAAAAAAACAAAACCGAGGTATAGGTGGCCGGGTCTCAATACCGTCCTTTGCCCACCAACCGTGAACCGCTAAATCAATGCAATCCCCAGACGCGAACCCATCCATCCGTCTCAACCCTCCATTCCCCATTTTACCGCACCGTGTAGACATAACCGTAACACCACACCATATGATGATTCATTGTCTGATCCATTGTCTCAACCCCTTCGCCCCCGCCAACCCCTCGTCTGGCTAACCCCTCGCCATCCCCGATCACCTCCAGACTAAACCCTCCCAGTCGCTAGCTTAGAAACTCAGCGATACCCCTCCCTGGCCCCGGGCTGTCCCCTCTCCAAAAACACCACCTCCTCATCCTCTCTCCCTTGTGGTGCCGGGCGGCCATAGTACCTCTCCACGGGCTGCTGCTGCTGCTGCGTCGCGGGAGGATACTCCATCCGCACCATCTCGCCCGGCGCGACGCTGTAGGCCCTAGCGGGCGGCGCCGGCGGGGGCATGATCTCGATCCTCCCATCCTGCGGGTGGTACTGATACCCCGCGGCCGCGCCGCCCGCGGGATCCATGGGGGAAGGGCCCGGGTGGGCATACTCCACCCGCCTGCCGCCGGCCGCCGCCGCCGGCGCATACTCCCGGGGCACTTCGTACCGAATGATCGAGTCCGCAGCGGGACGCACGCTGGCCGAGCGCGGCGGGACCGGCGGGTACTCGCGTGCCGGCAGCTCGTAACCGACGGGGATTTCGTAGCGCGGGGGGAGGGGGAGGCCCTCTCCCACCACCGGGCGGGCGCTAGCGGCGCGGTAGTACTCCCTTGGCGGGGCCGGCGGCCGATCATCGAGCGGTGCCGGGATCCGCTGCTCGTAGGTGTCATAACGGGCTGACTCCATGGGGGGCCGGACGCTGGCGGAGCGGGCGATGTACTCCACCGGAGGCTCTGGGCGGGACGGGAGGTACTCGGCTGGGGGAGGGGCCATGGCGCTGCTTAGCCCGGCGGGTTCCCGGTAGGAGTACTCCGGTTGGGTAAACACGCGTCTGGGGGCGGCATACGCCGGCGAAGTTGGGTGATAGAGCACCGCGTCATCATCGACCGGCTCTGGCCGGTGCGAGATGCCACGCGGTGTCACGATTCGCTCAAAAGGACCCCTGGGCTCCGCCACCACCTCTTCCCGGGCGACGGCGGCTGGGCGCACCGGCTCCAAGTACTCGCGGCCGAAGGCGTCGACGATTATGCGGCGCGCCGCTGTTCTGGGAGGAGGCATCGCCGCAGGCGGCCGCTCGTATCCGGACGGCGAATGCGAGCGCTCGGGGTATGCTGCGGGACGCACGCTCATCCTCGATGCGGCGCGAACGTCATGGTAAGTAGCACCGTCCTCGTAAGGACCCTCGACAAGGCGTGACGCAGGCCGCGCGGTACGTACTTCCCTAGAGACATACTGGACTGGCTCCGGTCCGGCTTGGTAACCGCTGGGAGGTGGCGCTCTGTAGTCATCGTAATACACCCTCTCATATCTTGGGGAGGTAACGAGAATAGGCTCTTCGCCGTGATGGGCGCGATACTCATCGGCTCTCTCGTAGCCCACAACCCGTTCCTGCCTGACAACCCTGGGCTGGTAGCGCCCTTGGTAGCCACTCTCGACTCGCACTGGCTGCTCATATCTAGGCTCATCATCGTGAATCTCTACCGGTTGCTGCTGCGAATACCTCTGGCGTTTATTGGGGCGGGACAACTGAGGGGTCAGCGGCGAAGGAGAACGCGGCTCTGGTTTGATGTACGGAGAGGCAGCCGCAGTGTCAGCAGCGAGCCGGTCAGCCTTTCTCTTCTTTTTCTTGTTGTTCTTCTTCTTCTCAGCGGCTTTGCTACTATGGGGCGAACTCTCTGGGCTCGAGCCATTGGAGGGTTGCTTTCTGAGCGCAGCAACCTGCGCAGGAGCAGCTTGGGGGGCGCTTCCAGACTCGGTGGGACCAAGTTCCGGCTCCCTCGCCATGGCTGACGGCAAAACATGGGTGGGCTGGGGCGCGAGAGGGGAGAGATCATGCCCACGAACAAGGGGAGGTTCGCGAACCAAAGCCTGGTTAAGCAATTGCTCGTTTACCCGCGCAAGATCATGTGAGCCGCTCAACTGCGCGCTCCCCGTCTGAGCCGATTCCCCCGAGCGCCCTCCTGAGCCGTGCTGCACCGCAGTAGCAGCCGCTGGTGCTTGGGGCACATATACCCTTGTAGAACTACTGGCGCCAATCGACAGGCCAGGTACCGTTACGCCGGATGCCGGGGCCGACTGGGCTGGCGCCGTCGTGTTCAGCTGTTGCTGGGGCTGGGAAGTGGCGGCGCTGGGTACGGCTAGCGGGGGCTGCGTAGCAGGCTGCGGCTGTAGGATGACTGGGCTGAAATCGAGTTCGGGCTCGTACGGTGATCCCTCTCGCATCTCTTCATCCTCGGACTCGTTGGGAAGTCGGGACACCATGTTCGATTCGGGAGTGTCGTGCCGGCTTGAATAGAAAGTGTCATCATCAGCCGAATCGTTCGACGCTGAGACATTAGCAGCTGTGTCGTCAGTAGGCTGGGCAAGAGGAGTCGCAAGGACCAGCGACATGGCCTTCGCCAGAATATCGGCGACGTCAAGTTCGGCTAGCTGTCTCGACGCCCGTTTAGGGCCACGATGCTGCTCAAGTTGCTCCTTGAGGCTGCGCTCCACCCGCTGCCGTTGTAGCTGAATCTCGGCCTTGACCAAGTCGTCAGACTTTTGCAAGAGCACAGGATGGATTTCGGTCGTTCCGGAGCCGGGAGCTTTCGCGCTGCCAGGCGTGCTTGACAGCGTCCCAAGGCCAGGAACGCCCGAAGCCATGTTTACCTGCGCCCGCTGCTTGTTCGCTTGCTGAGACTGCGACTTGTCAATTACTGCGCGACCTCCGATTACAGCGCTTTTCGCAGTGGCTGGCTTTGAAGGCGCCGGCACTGCTGAAGCGGATGCGGAATGTTGTTTTTGGGTTTGGGTTTGGGCGGTTTTCCCTGGGGGATGGGATGGTTTGATGCGAGGATGCAAGCCGCCAACAACCTCGTCGCGAAATCGCAGCAGTTTACCATACTCGCGAAATTCAGCGAGTTCATCCGGATTGAGCGACGCCATCAAGGAGGTATTTCCCGATGCGCCCAATCCCGGCCCTCCTCTTGCCGGCATCACTCCGATTAAAGATGTCCCGGCCATGACGGTGTGCTCTCCTAGCTCCTGGCGTGCAGCCAGAGCGCGTTTTGAATGCGAGACTCAGCGCGACAGCAACCCATCAAATACAGTGGCGGTCGATAATAGCAGCAGGCAAAGCAGCAGATACAGAAATCGAAGCTGGCGTGGTGAGGTTGATAACGGATGTTGCCTGCTTCTCGCAAAAGGCGACAGAGGAAGCTCGGAAGCTCTTTTCGCGGAAGTTGAAAAAGACAAGGTTCGGGCAGTGGAGGGCTCGACCACAAGATCGCGCCGACCTGCGCCAAGCTTCCTGTGGTGCACGAGCCAAGTCTGGCAAGGTCGGTCTTTTTGTCCCGTGCTGGTGGGTCCACTGGTCGGCCTGAGTCAACTCTCCTTCCTCCCTGCTGCGGAAGCGTTCCAAGGTTACCATGAATGTTCCAACGTGATGTGGAGAGTTCGCAGGAGTGGATGACTACTGGTTAGCTCGGTATATAACAGGCCAAATCCCGAACCAGAATTACGATGTTGTGCTGCCAACACCTTCTTGAGACACACTGTTCCAAAACAACGCACAACACCACCGGCCTTGACGTCCCCATTGTCTCATCTTGCTCCAATCAAGAGGATTGCCCCTAACGTAATTAAGCGGGGTCCCGTCTCTACTTCGTAAAGGACATCAAGGTATTCTTTATACATCACATATACCATCCGGTATAGCTCGGGACTATTCAGTAAAATGGAGTCTACTACCAACGGGGCTTTACCCAAACAAGTTTTCTTCTTGTGAGTGTGCCAAAGAATGTGAACTCTGAATTCGTAGTACCCATCTGACGTTATCTAGCGACATTGATAACTGTCTCTATCCAAAGAGTGAGTGAGGCGGCTTGGTTCAAAGCGTCCCAGTCCTCTTGGAGAACCAAAGACTGAAACAACCTAGGCGCCAAGGTCCACGACTTGATGGCCGATCTCATCGACAAATACTTTGTCACTCATCTCTCGCTGCCATGGGACGACGCAGTCCGGCTCCACCAGGAGTACTACCAGAACTACGGTCTGGCCATTGAGGGGCTGGTACGGCACCACCAAATCGACCCCCTCGAGTACAACGCCAAAGTCGACGACGCCCTCCCGCTCGACGATGTCATCAAGCCACGGCCGGAGCTCAAGAAGCTGTTGGCCGACATCGACCGGAGCAGGGTCAGGCTGTGGCTCTTCACGAACGCATACATCAACCATGCCAGGCGGGTAATTCGCCTGCTCGAGATCGAGGAATTCTTCGAAGGTATCACATACTGCGACTACAGCTCAGTACCATTCTCCTGCAAGCCGCAGCCCGAGATGTACCAGAAGGCGATGCGCGAGGCCGGAGTTGAGAAGCATGAAGATTGCTTCTTCGTTGGTGAGTTGTTGTTTCCCGGGCTCGGTAACTTTCTGGTCGAAAACAAAGTACTAACACCGAAACTAGACGACTCATACCAAAACTGCAAGAAAGCGCAGGAACTCGGGTGGACCGTAGCCCATCTTGTCGAGGAAGGTGTTAAACCGCCCAGGACACCGGCCTGTAAATTTCAGATTCGCCACTTAGAGGAGCTGCGGACAGCCTTCCCGCAATGCTTCAAGGGAAGCCCAGCGGGAGAAAGTTGAAGACCAAACCAGACAAAGAGGCTCAAGGCCCATAGACAGACCCAATTCTGGATAGAACAAGCGCCTTCAAAATGGCGCCCATGATGCATGATAAATAGAAGAACCAATTCCTTAAACCCATTCGATGTGTCCCAACCCGGATCACATTAACCAAGCCAACGCCGAACACCGTCCAACGCCGCCCTCCATGACTCCCTAGCTCCCTAAACATCCCCGAACCCATATTCGTGCCTAAGCCCATACCCAGCCCCCAAAATCAACAAACCAACCAACCCCCTCCCCGCAGCCTCACCTCACGGCCGCTGCAAGCTGCGCAGCAACGCATCCAGCTGCCCAAACACCTCGTCCCGCTCGCGGACGGCCTCCAGGCGCTGGGCCTCGAGGCCCGCGATCTCCTCCTCCAGGCCGCTGATGATGCGGAGCTGGTCGCGCTCGCTGTTCTGCAGGCCCGGCAGCTCCGACACCAGGTACTCGATGCGCTGCGCCTGCACGATCATGTCGCGGGCGATCTCGGCCTGGCCGTCTTTGAAGGCCTGCGGGTCGAGCGTGTCCACTGTGTTTCCGCGTGGTGGCGGGTGGTGGTTAGTGGTCTGTGTTTTATGCCTGTCTATCTGTTTGCGGGTTTGACCGGGGGGGTTATGGTGTTGCGGTGCTGGTGGGCAGCGGCGTACCTTCTTTGGGTTGGTCGGCTTTGAGGTCGGGGATCTTGTCGTTGGCGTTGAATTGTTCGAGGTCGTGGTGTC
Organism: Chaetomium fimeti; assembly: GCF_033439085.1. NCBI lineage: Eukaryota > Fungi > Ascomycota > Sordariomycetes > Sordariales > Chaetomiaceae > Chaetomium > Chaetomium fimeti. The sequence continues at coordinate 842,677 of NW_026944335.1, forward strand.
GCTCGACGTAGTAGAGGCCTGCGATGAACATAGTGCAGAGCTATCCGCGGTCGGTGGGGTTAGTGGGTTGGGAACTGGTTGCGCTGGTGAAGGGGCGCTCGGCGTACCAAGTCCATTGACTCCTGTAGCTGGGTGAGAATATCCGCCATAGTAGCGGTTGGGCGTGAATCAATTGGCGATAAGGTTGTCGGCACAAAGCGACAGGGAGTCGGTGCGAGATGCGAAAGTGTCGGCGTTGACAACCAAATGGATGGAACGGAGCTCCAATCGCTCGGCGGCCGGCAAACTATGGGGCTCGGGCTGGAGAAGCTTTGACCGACAAGGCGGAATGATCAACTGCCGATCCCGGCAGGCAATGCTTGAACTAATTTTCTTGCTTCACACGAAGACAACCACTGCGAATGCATCGTAAAAGCCAATCTCTCTCACAGAATGCGCCTCTCTCTCCTCGCTCGCCGACTTCCACCTCTCGGCCCGCCAATACCACCCGCACGCCACGTTTTCTCCTCAGCCGCCGCTGCCCGAGCGAATCCCGAATGTACCCCGGAATCACAACCACATCAACAATTATCACAAGAACACCCAACACCACCCAATAATGCCACCACCTCCCCCAACCCTCCCACCCCAACAACCACAACCACAACCACAACCGCAACCACACCCCAAACCACCACCACCAGCACACCACCCCTAATCTACCCCTCCGCCCCCTCCCCGCACCACCACAACCTCCCCACCTTCCTCACCTACGCGGCACGCACCAACCTAGACCCGCACTCGACCGTCTACGTCGGCACGCACTTCGAGTACACGGCCTCCGCCTCCCTATCCCGCTACGGGCTGGCCCTGCGGCGCGTCGGCGGCGCGTCGGACAACGGCATCGACCTGCTCGGCGTGTGGGCGCTGCCCGGCGCCGTCGCCGAGGTGCGCGTGCTCGCGCAGTGCAAGGCCGTGCAGCAGCCCGGGCCGCGCCTGATCCGCGAGCTGGAGGGCGCGTTCGTGGCCGCGCCGGCCGGGTGGCGCGGCCGTGGTGGCGTGGTCGGGTTGTTGGTGGCGGAGAAGCACGCGACCAGGGGGATCCGGGAGGCGCTGGCGCGGAGCAGGTGGCCGATGGGGTTTGTGGCGTGTTCGAGGGCGGGGGCGGTTGAGCAGTTTCTGTGGAATCGCAGGGCGGAGAAGGCAGGGCTGGAGGGGGTTGGTGTTGGGATGAGGTACGGTGGTGGTGGTGGTGGGGGGCAGGAGTTGGTCTTGACGTGGAAGGGGCGGAATTTGCCCTTTGTGAGGGCCGAGGAGGCATCTGCGTAAAGGGGTGTCTGGGTAAAATGACGGAGTGGGCGAGTGCCAATACGGTTCACCGATGAATTTCCGGCTCTTGAGGGAGTGGGTAAGTCAGAATGTTGAGAACCCGGGGTTAACAACTGACGTTGCCACCAGACCAGACAACGCTTGCGGTCCGCGATTCCACGAAAAATGCAATGGCACTTATCCATGAGCGGCAAGACCAGAGTGGGAATTTGCACTGGGGCAGCCAGTCGGCCGTTGGCATACAAGTTCTGTAGTGCTTCGTGTCACCGACCGCCCCCAAATGGCCGAGCGGTCAGAGCCGGTGGTCAAGTCCCCGGGGCGCAAAAAAACCTCCTGGTGTACCTATTTATTTCGAAAGGTCGCTGGTTCGGGTCGCCCCGGGGTAGGTCATAACAAGGAAGGGGGTTCGTCCCCTTCCCACTCCCGAAGTAAACCCCAACGGGTTTCGTAGCCGATTACCTTCCACTGATCGAGGGAGTTAGTCGGTAAGCTTTTGCCACTTATCCTGTGCGTCCTTGCGGTTTACCTGCTCGTTCTGTCGACTGTCTCTTCACTTGTGTTTTTTAAGACTTGAATCAAAATGGGTGATAAAAGAGAGTTCGTCTATCTACGATGGTCTAGCAGAGTCCTCTGGGCATTTCAGTAGTGCGAGCGCGACTAAAGCTGTTTATAACACCCACAACTGAAAGCAGATGAGAAGTTCAAGAAAAAGGCTGTGAAGCATGCTTCTTTCAATGAGAATTCCCGTTACCAAAAACGACAGGGCTCAACAGTTAATATGTAACCATAATAAACCAAAAACGGCCAATCCAAATCCAACCGTGTAGCCAACCTGCAAACGATGTCCAAAACTACCTAAACCAGATCGCCCACCCGTAGCCATGCAAGACACAATTAACCAGAAGTACCCAAAAGATCAGTCATCCCAAATCGCCTGCCTAGCCTTGGCAGCCGCCTCCTCCTTCAGCCTCTCCTGCTCCTTCTCCTCCTCCCTGCGCTTCTTCTCCTTCTCGCGAACCGCCCGGTCATATGCCCGCTGCTCCTCAGTCGGCCTGGGCGTCCTCATGCCCAGCGCGCTGGCAATCATGCGGCGGGCCACGGCGTCGGTCTTCTCGGGCCGTTTTGAGGGCCCGCCCGAGGCGGAGGAGGACGATGGCGACGAACCCGGGTAGTCGCCGCCCGCGCCCTCAAAGGGCGGGATGCTGAACCCGGGCCCCGGCAGGGTGGACGGCGAGAAGGCCCGCTTGTTGGCGCTGCCGAGGGGGGACATGGGTGTCGGCGGTGGCGCTGACGTGCCCGCGTGACTGAGGGCTGCCACAGGGGTAGGGGTGGCCTGCGCCGTGTCCGGGCCCGCCTCGTCGTCCTCGTCGGCTTCGTCTTCCCAGCTGTCGGCGACGGGGCTGCTTTTGCTGTGGGGCTTGGTCCGCGGTTTGGTGGCTGTTGTTTCGAGCTCAGTGGTCTTGAGAGACAGCTTGGCGAGGTTCGAGGTGACCTCGTCTTTGGAGTTGGCAGCCATGATGGGAAAGTATTGGGGGTTGGCCGGCAGAGGAGGATTGAGACCAGGTGAGAACCGCGTGGTGCGGAAGCGGAAAGTGAGAGGAGGAGAGGGTGAATTTCTAATGTCTTTTTATGGTTGGAACAAGGCTCGGTCCAACCTAACAGTGCCGCTGCCAAGCGTCAAGAGTGAGACGAATGCACCGAAGGAGGATCAACAATTGGTTAGAGTGCGGGAGGAGAGATAATTTTGGCAGTTAAGCAGCGGTAGAAGAGCACGTCTTCCATTAAAAGGAGTGAATTGGGTGGCGTAGGTAGGTAGCTTTTGTGGGTATGAGCAATGTGCCCAACGCAGAGACGCCGGATGCAGGTCGGGATATGCAACTTCAAGATGATGCAAGCACATGCGACTCCAAAGCCTCCATGGGTCTGGAACATCGTAAGCTGAGTGCGGGGGCGGGGCGCATTGTGGGGGAACCGTGCCTCTCAGCCTCGCTGTGGCTCAACTACCGAGTTACAGAGGGTCTCCTTGAATAAATTGCGGCTGGCTAACTGGATTCAGGCAGGCCCGGGCCCTGCCATGACGCGGGCCGGCGCCAAGTCTTGCCAGCAGCTTCCAAAAACCGTGTCTGCCCTTAACTCCATCGCATTATTAAGACATCATCGCCGAGATCCCGGCCTTCGCAGGCGTTTTCGGAGCTACCATTGAACCCCCCAACCACCACCTCCAGGGTTTTCCCGTACTGCGCGGGTTAATTTGTACATTATTTTCTCAGTTCTTCGAGTGTTTTGGCGACATTGATTGCGTTATAGACTCTGCTTTTCCCCGCTGCGTCCGGTCGTCCAAGCTCAAGATCGCTTGGACCAGAAACCCGCAAATCTTGACGTCAAATCGTCCTGAAGCTCTGCCCTTCGCCAATCCACAATGCTGCCCCGACAGCGCGTCCTTCGGCTATCCGCTCCGAAAACCCCCATATTCTCGGCATCGTCACGAAGCCTGAGCGTGTGCTCCGTCCCCGCATCAATACGACATCGACGACATGCTGCGCCCCGGCTACTGAGCTCCTCGAGGGGCCCTTGGCCCTCGTCTCTTTCGAACTTCTCGACGTATACTGCGCTAGGCAAGAAGAAGGATGGGTTCTTCGACGGCGCTACTGAGCCTCTTTCCGAGGAGGAAAAGAAGGCGAACCTCGAGAAAGCTGAAGCTGGGGAAAAGGAGGCTGCAAAGACCAAGTCGTCAACCTCCGATGCGCCATCCAACACAAGCGGCAAGGGCGCCCCAGAGTCCCCGGATGGCAAAGGTAGCGCTGCTGGTGGTGCCTCGTCTGGCTCGGGAGGAGATGACTCGGGGTCGACCGGCGGAAAGCGGGGGCGGAAGAGTGATAAGGCGCTCGCGAAGCCAGTCGTGCCCGAGATCTACCCACAGGTTCTCGCCATACCGATCGCAAAGAGGCCGCTATTCCCGGGGTTCTACAAAGCCATTACCATCAAAGACCCCAACGTCGCCGCTGCGATAACTGAGATGTTCAAGCGGGGGCAACCCTATGTCGGGGCTTTCCTGTTCAAAGATGAGAATGCCGATGACGACATCATCCGCAATGCGGACGATGTCCACGACGTCGGCGTTTTTGCTCAGGTCACCAGCGCATTTCCCATGAACTCGCAGAGCGGCGAGGGCGGAGGTCTGACGGCGATTCTGTACCCCCATCGCAGAATCCGACTGTCCTCGTTGATCCCGCCTGGAGCTGCGGATGCTTCGAAGGCCACCCCTGTCGCAGAGCCTATTCCCGAGCCTACTCCCAAGCCGGCAGAGGAGGCGGACCAGAAGGGAGACGTGGTGGCGAGCTTTGAGGAGAGTGCCGTCGAGCAGAAACCAGAGAAAGCCGAGACGCCCAAGAAGCTGCACGAGGTGACTTCCTTCCTGAAGAAGTACCCGGTTAGCATCGCCAACGTCGACAACCTCACCGAGGAACCCCACGATCCCAAGAGCCAAGTCGTCCGTGCCGTCACGAACGAGATCGTAAACGTTTTCAAGGAGGTCGCCAGCATGAACAGCTTGTTTAGGGATCAAATCTCCACATTTTCAATTAGCCAGTCTGCCGGCAACGTCATGTCAGAGCCCGCCAAGCTCGCCGATTTTGCCGCTGCCGTCTCTGCGGGAGAGCCTGCCGAGCTTCAAGAAGTCTTGGAGAGCTTGAACGTCGAGGACAGGATGCACAAGGCGCTCTTGGTGCTCAAGAAGGAGCTGGCTAACGCTCAGCTTCAGTCAAAAATTACCAAGGATGTGGAGAGTAAGATTACAAAACGCCAGCGTGAATACTGGTTGATGGAGCAGATGAAGGGCATCAGACGGGAGCTCGGTATCGAGTCGGATGGCAAGGACAAGCTGGTCGAAAAGTTCAAGGAAAAGGCGGACAAACTGGCGATGCCTGAAGCGGTGCGGAAGGTGTTTGACGAAGAACTTAACAAACTAGCACACCTGGAGCCGGCCGCTTCAGAGTTCAACGTGACCCGGAACTACCTCGACTGGCTCACGCAAATCCCCTGGGGGCTGAAGAGCGCCGAGAACTTTGACATCCGGAACGCCATGACCGTTTTGGACGAGGATCACTACGGCCTCAAGGATGTCAAGGACCGCATCCTAGAGTTCATCGCAGTCGGAAAGCTGCGCGGAACCGTCGAGGGCAAGATCCTCTGCTTCGTTGGCCCTCCTGGTGTGGGTAAGACGAGCATTGGAAAATCAATTGCCCGCGCGCTGAACCGCGAGTACTACCGGTTCAGCGTTGGTGGTCTCACCGACGTTGCGGAAATCAAGGGACATAGGAGGACATATGTCGGTGCCCTGCCTGGCCGTGTCATCCAGGCCCTGAAGAAGTGCAAGACCGAGAACCCCTTGATCCTGATCGACGAGATCGATAAGATCGGGCGCGGCTACCAAGGAGATCCTTCCTCGGCCCTGCTCGAGCTTCTTGACCCTGAGCAGAACAGCTCTTTCCTCGATCACTACATGGACGTCCCCGTCGATCTCTCCAAGGTTCTCTTCGTCTGCACTGCCAACATGACTGATACCATTCCGCGACCGCTCCTCGACCGTATGGAGGTCATCAGGCTGTCTGGATATGTCTCGGATGAGAAGATGGCCATCGCTGAGAGGTACCTCGCGCCGCAGGCGCAGGAGCTCGCTGGCCTCAAGAAAGTTGATGTGCAGCTGGCAAAGGCGGCAATCGAGGAGCTCATCAAGTCGTACTGCAGGGAAGCCGGTGTCCGAAACCTCAAGAAACAAATCGAGAAGGTCTACCGTAAATCGGCACTAAAGATTGTTCAAGACCTGGGTGAAGAAGCGCTACCCGAGGCGGAGGCTCTTACAGACGAGGGCAAGGCTGCCCGCGAGGCGTCGGAGAAGGAGGGCAAAGCTCAAGAGGCCGACAAGGAAGGAACCGAAAACAAAACCACCGAGAAGCCGAGGCTACCGCTAAAGGTCCCCGAGAGCGTGCACGTCACGATTGACAAGGAGAACCTCAAGGACTACGTAGGCCCCCCGGTCTTCACCTCGGACCGGCTCTACGATGTCACCCCGCCAGGCGTCACGATGGGCCTGGCCTGGACACAGCTCGGTGGCGCCGCGATGTACGTCGAGGCGATCCTCCAAGCGGCCCTCAAGCGGACCAGCCGGCCGTCGCTCGAGATCACGGGCAATCTCAAGACGGTCATGAAAGAATCCTCGACCATCGCCTACTCGTTCGCCAAGTCCTTCATGGCCAAGGAGTTCCCAGAGAACGACTACCTCGAGAAGGCCAAGATCCACGTGCACGTGCCCGAGGGCGCCGTGCAGAAGGACGGGCCGTCGGCGGGCGTCACCATGGCGACATCCCTCCTCTCCTTGTCCCTCGACCACCCCATCGACCCCGCCGTCGCCATGACGGGCGAGCTGACCCTGACGGGCAAGGTGCTCCGCATCGGCGGCCTGCGGGAGAAGACGGTGGCGGCGCGCCGCGCGGGCTGCAAGATGATCATCTTCCCGCAGGACAACATGTCTGACTGGCTGGAACTTCCTGAGGTATGCATCCCCCGTTTTTTTCTTTTTTGGTTTCGTGCCCTGGCTTTTTTTTTTTTTTTTTTCCTACCCCACACCTTCCTGCAATGTTGATCGGCAACGGCGCGTGCTAACGGCAATCTTCCCCTCTCTCCTGCAGAACATCAAGGAAGGCATTGAAGGCCGCCCGGCGAGCTGGTACTCGGAGGTGTTTGACCTGATCTTCCCCAACCTGGACCGGGAGCAGGCCAACAAGTCTAAGATTCGCGACGACAAGAAGGACGCCGACGAGAAGTCGGACGAGGATAAGAGCGACGACTAGAGGAGCATGGGAGAGAGCGGGGGCGGAGGGGGAGAGAGACAGAGAGGAGTCCAGCCAGCTATCATGGAGGTTGGCTTCATCCCTGCGCCAATAACAGCCGCTGTTGTTTATTAGGCAAGTGGCCTCGACTTTGTGCCAATGGATGAGGTGCGGAATTACCCACGCCCCACGGCGGCGCATGGGATTGTAGGATCGATCGGAGGGGGGGAGGCAAAAGGGCGAAGCGTGGAGTGAATGGACGGGGAGCTGAGGGGGAGATGGTGGGTGCATTTACCTGGCGTTGAGCGGCGGAGGGGGTTGTGGACACAAATGGATGGCAATGGCGATGACATCTTGGACTCAAATCATAGAACGGTGGCCGGCGCCGCCACGCACATACACATCCTCACTCTTTGTTAATGGAAGCTCCGTTGCATATTATACTAGCTTGCATGTCTCGAGACCGCGTTTAAAATCCCAAGTCCTACGCGTGCGGGCGTTGCGAGCTCGGCGGGTTGAGTCAGTCCCGTGGGTCGTCGTTGGCGGAGGGAAAACTGCCTCGTCATGCGAAACGACTGGGTGGGTAACGGTACCCGTGATGGCGACACTCTGCGGTGCGAGCCCCCGTGGTCTCGTCTTACACTCCTTGAAGCACGCTCACTCGGGGGGTTATCCTCGGGATAACGGGCTTGGGACATTCGTATGTATGTACATGGATGCACAAATTCCCGTGGGGTTTGGAGTGGCACTGCTGGCTTCTCCGGGCATGCACACCGAAACCGAAACCCAAGCGGCAGGAGTTGATGAAAAGGTTGGTGTGGTGGATTCCACAGATTCGTTGTCGTCAAGTCAGCCTGACATCCGGGTCCGGTTCCGAAGCGATCCTTGAGCACAGGAGAAAATGACATCGAAGACTTTGCGAGAGTCCAGTCCCCAATCTTGATCTGGCGTGCCTGCGCCCCATCTCGAAGATATGCACATACATACATACGCAGTAAGTCCGAGATGCATTGGACTCGGGCAGCTTGCTGCATGCAGCCTTGTTTCCTGACGTGCCGTGCGCAGTCCTGGTGTCGTCAGAAAACGGTATTGGTCATCGGTTGCTGTGGTTGTACTTGGGCAGCAATGCTGTGGCCACCCCCTGGCCTACCCAAGCGCGGGGCTGTATTTCAGGGAGGATTGGATGGTCCAGCCGCCACAAACAGGGCTCGACTCGACGAGTGGATAGCTGTTGCGGATGCGGACGTCTTGGTTTTGATGTGTGTGCCGTCCCGGAGCCATGGCAATGGGAGGGTGGGAGTTTGTTAGTTTCGTTGTCGAAGAAAGCCATTTCACGTTTTTTGAAGGTACACACACGATCGAAAATACATAATAAGCCTGAACGAGTATCCCGCAGTTCTGGTATCAGGTCGGGCGATGGTAGCCGTGTTCTTCAAGTCGGGCTACCCCGGGCCGTTGGGTGTTGGCTGGATTTGGTTGTTCATTGGCCCGAAGCCATGGTCAGGCAGGAACCAACAAGGAACCCATCGCTTCGGTTCCGGAGGGTGGTGCGGCTCAGCTTTGCTCAACCCAGATCTCCATCTGGCCAGGGCTGGGCTTTAGCGAGCAAGTACGGATATCCGTCTGTGTACGGAGTACTTCGTACATACCTATCTTGAAATATAATCCATTAACGAACTCTCGGGCAATAAATGCTACCTGTCTCTCTGGGGACGAGAAGGGACACGGGCTGAATGGAATTCTCCTCCGGTGGATCCTTGCCGTTAAACCTGGGCGACGCTTTTCTGATACGGGTTCCAGGACAGGATGAAATGACTATCGCGTGCGTTGTCGAGACTCTTCGATGCTGGGATGAAGGTTGGAAGGGCCGGATGAGGCCAGAGGCTGTGGAGGGGAAACAACATCGCGTCCAGAGGCAGCGGTGTGCGGGTCTATCTTGCCAAAAAGAGCACATGGCCCCACGTGCCCCCCAACAAGCCCTGTTGACCACCACCGTTTACGGCAAAGCTTGATCTTCTCAACCCCATCTTGCCATCTTGGTCTTTCCCCACAATCCTAAAAAGGAAGAGCACTCCGGGGATCTGGCAAGATAACCCAGCTGCGGGGTGGTCTGCCTCTTCCCTCAAGAGACCACACCCAAGCCACACCATGGAGTTTGAGGTTTTGTTGAGTTGAAAGACATGACATGACGCAAATCATCGTGCAGAGGACGCACCTCAGTCCAGGAGTTCACAAGCTATTTGGTTAGCAGATGGCCGGGCAAATTGATGCCCGTCACAGGGCTGGCGCGTGCATGGTAACGAAACCCCTCTTGCCCATCGACGCTGTTACACGTGTTACACCCCACAAGACCCCTGTTTTCGCACTGCCCCGCAGAGGTCACTCGCAGTCGTCCCATCTCCAAGCTCTTGCACCTCGCTGCCCTCGACAGGCATCCTTCCTGCCTTCTCCTGCTTCGTGCAGCATGCAGGAGAAGAACACAAACAGGAGAGGCTGCGGGGAGAACCAATCCTGGGTTACTGTAACAATAGTGCAGAGCCGAGCCAGCCAGAGCCAACCGCAACGGGAAACGGCGCTGTAGCACCCATTCTTTTCGTCTAATTTTTCTCGTGTGTGCGAGTGTGCGAGTGTGCGTGTGCGTGTGCATGTGTGTGTGTGTGTGTCTTTCCATATCCCGGTGGTCGCCGCTGCCATCTCGAATCCCACGTCGCTTCATCCCGCTCTCCCACTCGGGGGCTATCACGGTCACACCCTGACACCCTCCACTCCCTGCTCTCTGCAACGTCATCTTTCATCTTTTCATCTCACACACCACTATCCTACTTTTCCATCTAATGAAAATCCCCTCGCCTTACTAGCCGAGCGTCAGCAGCCTGCCGTCCTCCAATGCCTCACTGCGGCCCCGGGTTCCAAGGCTCTGAACCCATAGTTGTTGCTGCACTTTGATGGCATTCCAACGACACTAGTCCGCCGAATAAGCACATCCAAAAACGACCTTGTTCCGCCAGAAATCCTCGTCTCTCAACTCACTAGCCTGTGGTCAGCCTGCCGCGCCCGGTGAGGCTCACTCTGCATGCTCTGAGAAGGTTGACGAAAGCCCGTCTCTACCCCTGGCGCATACATAACAGGGTTGTGCACATGGCCGCCCCCGCTTGATGGATGCGCGCGATCACTTTGCCGTATGCTCTTTAGCCCTCTCATACTCTACCTCGCCACCCTCCGGTATCCATTCAGGTGAAGGGTGGGAAGGAGCCGGCCAAGTGAAAAAGGGAAAAGAGAACTGAGGACGCGGGGCAGACACCAGTGGCCGCCACGGACCCCCGCCGCTACCTCAACTTAACGTTATCTTCCGGTCCAACCCGTTTTCAACCCTTCCCAGTCCCGTCTTTGTACCATTCGGCCGCCGAGCCCGTCTCGAACCGGGCCCGACACCCAGTAGCACCGTACCCGGCCGCACCTCATGGCCCAACCTCATGCCGATCCCACAGCGGAGCCGGCGGTCCCTTTGGCAAACACCAATGGTCACAACCAGCAGAGCCGATGGCGCAGATTTTTTGGTCGGGACAAGGACAATGGGACCGAAAGCATACCGGAATCAACCTTGAGGGGCGAGGAGGGCCTTGAGCAGCCAGAGGACCCCAAAGCCGGCATCATTCAACGTGTCTCCCGGAAAGTTGTCCCTGGCCTGCCCCGAACTCAGACATTCAAAAGGCAGCGTTCCGAGGTGCGAAGCAGGTTAGAACCTGTCCACCCTACACCCGCTGAGCGAAGGACGGTTTCCATGGACAGGCGCGTGCGTGATTCCAACACGGCTTTCAACCACCCGGACCCACGAACCAGTGCCCCCGACTTTCTGCACCACTACCTGAGCAACCCGCCTTCTCCCTCGTTCCCCATGAGCCCACCGGAAGACTGGCCTGACCCACCAGAGGACCTCGAGACCATCGACGCTGATATGGATTCGGTCCACGATGACTTCCTTCACGACATCGACGCCCTCTCCAGGATAGACGTTCAATCCCTGACCACCTCGCAGTACGACGCCCTCATCGAGAGCGAGCTGGAGCGCAAATGGATCCTCAACCTGTCCATGTACTTCCGGGATAAGTCCAAGAGGGAAAAGTTCTTCGTCACCTTCCGTCAACATGAACACAACTGGCGACGCGTCACCGTCTCGCTTGACTACCGTAATGCTCCCGAGAGCTCCCTGGAGGCTGACCTCGCTGGCACTCAATACCAGCGGGACAAGAGCGCAAAGATCTACGAGGCTATCCGCGACAGCCTCGCCGAGATTGACTTCTACGGCACCGTCACCAACCTGAAACTGGAAACAAAAGAAGGGAGATTGCATGTTCATGTCGTCGAGGATGTCAATGTATGTTGCGCAAGTCCTCCGCCAGTCCCCCCTACTAACGCCCATCGAGGAAATCATCAGCTACCCCCCAGTCCGTATGATTGAACACATGAACTGCAAGAGGGTCAAGGAGCGCGAGATCCACTTTGACTCACACCTGTCGGGATTTGTTTACCGGGTCCAAGTTCATGGGAGGCTGCTGATCAAGAAGGAGATTCCGGGCCCGGACACCGTCGACGAGTTTCTCTACGAAATCAACGCGCTACACCAGCTGTGTCCCGCCAAGAATGTGATCGAGTTCTACGGAATTGTCGTTGACGATCGGGAAGAGCACGTCACAGGCCTCCTCATCAGCTATGCCTCTCGGGGTGCCCTGATCGATGTCATATTCGACAACGACCATTCTTTGCCCTGGCCCACACGAGAGAAATGGGCCCGCCAGATCGTCGGCGGCTTGTCCGAGATCCATGAAGCCGGTTTTGTCCAAGGCGATTTTACCCTATCCAACATTGTCATCGACGAGAAGTACGATGCAAAGATCATCGACATCAACCGACGGGGCTGCCCGATTGGATGGGAGCCGCCGGAAGCGACACCTTTGGTCGAGAGCAACCAGCGAATTTCCATGTACATCGGCGTGAAGTCCGATCTCTATCAACTCGGCATGGTCCTCTGGGCTTTGGGGACACAGGAAGATGATCCTGATGCATATGGTCGTCCTTTGAAGCTCGGCCCAGAGGTACAGGTGCCAGCGTGGTACAGACGTATCGTGGACGTTTGCCTAAGTACTGAGCCCAGGGACCGCGTCCAGGCCATCCAGCTTTTGTCGTGGTTCCCGGAGCCGGAAGAGGAAAGCCAGTATCGCGGGCTCAACGGGTCCGCCATGTCACTAAATGGCGACGGAAATTCCCGCCAGGACTACTTGTCGCCTTCTGGAATCCCTCGAATCAAGGCTGTTCACCCGCAGAACGATTGGGCCTTTGTGGGTTGGAGCAACCATAACCCGGCGGACGACCCGTTCTATTATCCGAGTAGGGGTAGATCTCCGCCATCGCCGATGCCGAGCAACCAAGGAGACTATGACCCTGCACGATTTGGACATCAGATATACACTTGGTCGGACGGTTACAACCGTGCGCCCACCGTGCCGTCTGTTAGCGACGTTCTCGCCAGGGAGTCACAGGGGAAATCGATGTCGGGGGTGCAGGGCAGCGAGGAGACGTTGGAAACATATGCGGATGGTCCTTACCGATTCCGGGGTGCTGTGACGGAAACAAGCAAGGATGACGAAGCCTTTGCGCAACGAGGACGCTCAACGCCGAGGAAACACCATGATGGGGAGGCGGAACTGGCGGCGTATGACGGTCGGGGTTCGACTTTGACGTCAACACAGAACCCATCGCCTCTACCCCGGAGTTTTGGAGAGGAAGGACATGCTGCGGGAGAAGCGGAAGGGAAACAGGCCCAGGTGCACACAAAACCCGGATCACAGGCCGATAGCGGAAAGGATCTCACAGAGCCGGCGAGCACCCCGCGGGAACATCGAGGATGTTTTACCGGTAATAGGCAACGGTCCGTTTCTCGCGGTAGGAGCGGTAAAACATCGACCGAGTCGGCATCACGACAGAACGCCCAGAAAGGAACAACCATCACGACAGCCACCGAGAAGTCAACACACGGCCTTCCTCTCGGTGCCAATAGTCGCAACTATGACAACGAGTCCCGAACTGACAAGGATGGACGTCCCCACGGCCACGAAAACGAACTCGGTGCAAAACCCCAGTCACCCGCGCCAGGCTTACCCCCGGTTTCGCAGACGAAATTTGAGCGGGCAAACGACGACCTGAAGGGTGTGGGCTCAGCTTTGGGCCCTATCAATATCGACGGTTGCGACAAGAATCGACAGCGTGAGCTTAACATTGACGAGGATCTAGGTTCCGAGCTTGATAAGGGCCTCGGGGAGATCCAAGCTACCAGTGACAGAAAATGATGATGATGAGTTTTGTTTGTTGTTGTATATACACGGTATTTCCCTTTTTAATCTCTGCTCTTCTACGCTTGGCTTATAATAGTATGCGATGCTTTTATTTTCTTCTTCATGCGGCGGTTTATAGCGGGGATGGGCGCAAGCGCAAGGGACAAGGTGACTTGGTTCGTTGGGTTTTGGGCGAGGGAGTAGGATGGTCAGGCATGGGCGGGGCGGTGGGAGGCACTCTGAATGATTTATGAATTTCGCGTTGCTATTTTGCCATTTATATCGCCTTCTAGCATTGCATTTGACGCTGGTTGGGCGGCTTTCGTTATTCTCGGTGTCATTCATCCTGTTTTCGCGTATATCATTCTAATGTGTTCTGCAAAGAACAAGTGTGTTATGACTTACAGCGAATCTGAAGTTTCATGGCGCGGAGGGCTACTCAATAAAACCATAGGCTTTTTGACTTATTTTGGCTCCGGTAGCCTGCGTACTTTTTTCCTAGTTACTTTTCGAGGCTCCGTGGCGGCCGCACCGTTCACCTTCCCGTGGAACATATCCGAGGAATATGGAGGAACGCTTTGGTTCATTTACGACTGAAACCTCACGTTCTTGACCAAGTGGGAACTGTGCGAAACCGGGGTGCACCTGTCCTCACCTCCCCGTTCTTCCTTAGCCTTGCGAGTGTTTCCGGGGCCCCTTGAATCACGCTGAGCTAGGTTGGCCTCAACAACACCCTCCGCACTGCACTCACTGCCATTAATGTCAATCCCTGGGCCTACGAAGCATCCATGACTGAGAGACGCCAATGTAATGCTACAGCTTTTACACAAGATAAACGCCCTCGGGCTGGTGTTAAAGTTTCTCGATCCTTGTAGGAAGGCCGTCCTAAGCATGTACCTAATTTGGCCACTAATGAAAAGTTAGCCACCCATGGGGAAGTTCGGGCGTGGAGAACGACAGTGGTGAGAGGTTCGAGAGAGGTTCGCGGATTATGTGGGTCTTGCCGGGCCCTTGCCGGGTCCGGTGTGGGGCCCCCGTTCCCGAACTCCGGGGGTGGAGACTCAGCAAGCGACCCGACAAAAGTTCAGCAGGGAAAGAAAGGAGAAAGATTCCGAGAGAGTGTTGCTTCATGTACAGAGGGTAGCACATAACCTTGTGGTATAACTGGGTTGACTGGCCGAGGCATTATTACTTGGAGAACTTCAGTCCATACTTCGGTCCATACTTCGTACTTTGTGCAACAATCATCATCGGTGGTGTTCGGCCCGGGTGGGACACAAAATCGTGGAGAGCCGGGTCCGGCCCCACCCTACAGGGCTGAGTGGGAAAGTTACATGCCGGAGGCCAGCTGAGGCCAACGCCCCATGGGCAAAAAAAGCCGGCATGCATGGAATTGTCGATGTCGACCAAACCTCGGCTGGAGGAACGAAACGGAGACCATCCGGAAGCTCAAAGGAACTGCAATTACTCGATTTACTTGGGGGTTTTTTTTAGCGTGATTTCTTTTATCCAACCTCTTTTGCTTGAATTTTTAATTCCCCTTCGGAGTCCGAGCTCGAACATTGGAACTGTGTCAGCCCCCGCGGCCGCAGATGGTCCTGCGGCTGTGAGTGTGGCGTCCACCCAACCTCGCGTGCCAAACGCAGGAACGAGAAGATCTTTGCGAGTGGGAAAGGGCGGGACGAGCATGTCACCACGCCACTTTTGCATTTCTCAGCTGCAAACAACTGAAAAATTGCATGTGATTCCCAAACTGTCTCGAATATGGAGAACACCTGCAGTCAACGACGACAACACCGTGAATTGCCACCCATTCCCAAGCCGGGATGGGGCGGAGGTGTGGATTTCTGGGTTTTACCAGAAGCTTGGGGATGCGGTCAAGTGGGGCCCGGTTCGACCGGTTCCCGCGTCCCCTGACGTAGATAGCCAATCAGCGGCCAGGGAGCTTCGCAAGGCATGCCGACAGGTCCAACGCCTCCCCAACATTTTCCTCAACAATTTCGGCCGGGACAACGGCTGCCATCCAGGCCTGGCTCTTTCGGGCAGGGAGAGGCGTTTCCAACGTGATGGCGTGTTGCACGGGCACAGGACAGGCTCCTCTCGGCCGAGGCCGAACAATTGCTCTGCCCATGAGCTGCGAAATCGTTCTGGAACCGCGATGCCGAGCCGATTCTCTATTGGCGACGTTTCTTCGGGATTCACCCCAACGGATGAAGTGGGTGAAGTGGCATGAGTGGCAAACCGCCTTCCCCAGCTCGAGGAAGTCGATGACCGAGCTTGGAGGGGTTTCATGTTCCCATCTTGATTTCCCTGCCCAATTGGAATGCACGCTTTGTTGTTGAATGCTGGGTTTCGCTTTCCCATGCTCGCCATGCAAGCACACAAGGGAAGCTGCACGCCTTGACACTTGGACCTTCCTCCTCAACCACCCACCGCTCCCTGCTTTAAACCCACCCTTGCTCTTTTGCATTCCGTATAACTGTATTACTTCCCGCCTTGTCACACCCTTCCCTTTCCACCTTGGCCGACCAAGAACCTCCCCTCCACCACTCTCCTCACACACAACCTGTTGATTGAGTGAGCATCCAGGGTCGACGTTGTTCCCACATCGACACCTCAACGACCACTCAACTCGGAGTTGATCGGCTTCGCCACAGTCGTTCGCGATGGCGTCGTCCACGTCCGAGGTGCCTGTGGCCCAAGCCGAAACCTTCCCGGACGGCACCACCGACCACGTTCCTCTGCGGAAGAAGACTTACGATCTCCGCAAGCCTCGTAGGTTTCAGGTTTATCGCAATGCTGGTTTCGACATGCTGACAATTGCCGATATAGACATCACAGAGCAGCCGATAACATGGGGCAATTGGTACCAACACGTCAACTGGCTCAACACCTACTTCATCATCGTTGTGCCTATGATTGGCCTGGTCTCTTCGTACTGGATCTCCCTGCACTACAAGACGGCCATCTTCGCTGTCGTCTATTACTACTTCGCCGGTCTCGGAATTAGTAAGTCAACCGACAGAGGACGATCATAGGGATAGCTTGGAATGACTGACACCCTTCCAGCTGCCGGCTACCACCGTCTGTGGGCTCACTCGAGCTACAAGGCGTCCCTTCCCCTCAAGATTTTCCTCGCCGCCGGTGGCGCTGCCGCCGTTGAGGGTAGCGCTCGCTGGTGGTCCAGCCTCCACCGCTCCCACCACCGCTACACCGACACCGAGAAGGACCCCTACTCCGTCCGCAAGGGTCTGCTCTACAGCCACATCGGGTGGATGGTCATGAAGCAGAACCCCCGCCGCATTGGCCGTACCGACATCACCGACCTGAACGACGATGCCGTTGTTGTTTGGCAGCACCGCAACTACCTCAAGTCGGTGCTGACCATGGCCCTGATTGTGCCCACTCTTGTCTGCGGTCTCGGCTGGGGCGACTTCTGGGGCGGCTTCGTCTACGGTGGTATCTTGAGAATGTGAGTTCTACAATCCCCTGGGAAATAAACCTTGGACCACCTATACTAACCCCACCCCAGCTTCTTCATCCAGCAGGCTACTTTCTGTGTCAACAGCTTGGCTCATTGGCTCGGCGACCAGCCCTTCGATGACCGCAACTCACCGAGGGACCACGTTATCACTGCTCTTGTCACCCTCGGCGAGGGCTACCACAAGTATGTGCATATCTCGGTCCATTCATCCCTTGAACACCGGTAACTAACTATAACACCTAGCTTCCACCACGAGTTCCCCAGCGACTTCCGTAACGCGATCGAGTGGTGGCAGTATGACCCTACCAAGTGGTTCATCTGGACCATGAAGCAGCTCGGCCTCGCCTACAACCTCAAGACCTTCCCCCAGAACGAGATCGAGAAGGGCCGTGTGCAGCAGCAGCAGAAGAAGCTCGACCAGAAGCGCTCCACTCTCGACTGGGGTATCCCTCTCGAGAGCCTCCCCGTTGTCAGCTGGGACGATTTCGTCGAGCAGTCTAAGAACGGCAAGGCCTGGATCGCCGTTGCTGGTGTCATCCACGACGTCGGCAAGTTCATTGCTGATCACCCTGGCGGCAAGGCGCTTATTTCGTCGGCCGTCGGCAAGGACGCCACCGCCGTTTTCAACGGTGGTGTCTACAGCCACTCGAACGCCGCCCACAACCTGCTCTCGACTATGAGAGTCGGTGTCCTCAGGGGTGGCTGCGAGGTGGAGATCTGGAAGCGCGCCCAATCCGAGAACAAGGATGTCAACGCAGTCACCGACTCATCGGGTCAGCGCATCGTTCGCGCCGGCGACCAAATCACCCGTATTGGCCGTCCCATTACCACTGCCGACACCGCATGAGCGAGGCAGTCGGCGCATTTGAAGGAGAAATATGTCACAGTTGGGCCCTTAATACCGGCCAGTCGGAAGAGTTGGCTGGCCCCGGGGTGCCTGTTTTTCCTCGACTTTAGACAGCTGTGGTGGCACGCGTCATTGTTAAAAAAAGTACTCATTTGCTTTGGGGTCCTTTTCGGCGTTATGAGACGATGGGTCATGGGCTTGGAGTTTTCCGTCAATCACGACGTGGTATGGGCATCGGCATGGTTTTATAGGCATTAACGAAACTTTGAATGTGAAAGATAAAAAATGACATCAACAACACTTACTCGCGTTTCCCGAAGAAGCTCCTAAAATGACTGATGTGTGGTTCCCATCTACAAAGTATTGTCAACTGGTTGTTGAGCCTCAATTCGACTGGACTCTCAGCTAGCCCGGCTGTGCCCACTGTCACTAGCCTAGCGAGTAGTTGTAGTCTCAGCTTAGGCCTTTCGGTCCATTTCAAGAAACGCACCTAACCTGGACTTGTTTGCTGTTCTTCACTGCTTTTCGATCTTGGATTTGTCCACGATCCTGCGGCTTGTGGATTTTGCCCCTTGGTATGTAAGCCATTTGCCGGCTCACCAAGGCAGAGTTGAGGCCGCGGCTCACCTCGTATGCATTTCTTGTTGGTCCCCACGTTGAACTTGAAGAAGATGGGTCTTCTTTCCCACCACTGCCTGTCCTTTGATAGCTGTGATGGGACTTAATCATTAGGTACCGCATTAGAGTAGCGGGTTTGTTTGTTTGAGAGAATGATAGAGATGTTTCTTGGTCTGTAATATTACCCCAACGCGACCATTACATCTACGGAACTCCGGACTATAAAAGAAGAAAAAAAGAAGAGGGAAAAGGAATATAAAAAGCTGGCGCAAAAGTCGCTGATGATGTCTAACCGATGCTGTCTGTCTGCCTGTAAAACTAAAACGCAGTGACGCCACCCAGTCCCGGGCCAACTACTCCCCCCGGCCAGCCAGACTCTATAGTGATCCCGAGAAGCAACGGAAAGAAAACGATATGTGCGCGCGTGTGAAGAGTGGAACCGATGAGATGGAACAGAGAACCTCGAAATCGCAAGAAACCACCTGCCTGATGCACATCCACCCAAAGTCAGCACGATGTAACCCGTTTGCCCCCTGCTTGATCCCTTCGCCATGCCATGTAGCCCCATGTGATGTATATTGGCTCCCGAGTCCCCGAAATGAACAAACGGCCTGAAAATGCGCGTGTAAACAACCGAAAATGGCGCCGGGTAGTGCGCCCAGAGAACTCCCTGTTCGACTGTCTGTTATGAAATGCGGAAAAGATAATGATGGTTGTTTTGGTGAAGGGGGCCGGTGATCGTAACGCCGTAGTCATTGCCGGGCACCTATGCTTGCGAAGCCCGAGATGCTGTGCGACCGGTATCCTTTCTCTGCGTTTTTAGTTGATTTGTTCGCGAACGAACTCCAAGAGGGCCAGTATGGGGACTTCGGAAGGAGTTATATATGTAGGCAATGCCGGAGCCAAGAGGACATATCGCTGCGTTTATTTGAAGAGGCTGCGTAGGTCCATCAGGCGCTGTCTGGCAGCCTCGGTGCGATCGGTAATACGGTCATTGGGATCACGATCCATGCTGAGGCTGGCCAGCTTCTTCTTCTTGTCCTGTAGCTGGAGCATTTTCTCCTCGAAGCTATCCTTCATGACGAAACGGACTGTGCGGACACAGCGGGTCTGGCCCAACCTGTGGACCCGATCCACAGCCTGTGCCTCGGCAGCCGGATTGAATTGCGGTTCCATGACGTAAACGCTGTTGCCGGCCGTCAAGTTGAGCCCCAAGCCGCCGGCCATGATGCTGACCAGTATGACTTGGACGGAGGGGTCGTCGCGGAATGCATCCATCGCAGCGTTTCGGGCTGGGCGCGACATTTTCCCGTCGAGCCGCGTGTAGGTGATGCCGGCATTATCTAGCGCAATCTGGATGAGGTCGAGGTGCGAAGTCCAGCCTGAGAAGACGACAGACTTGAATGGAGCCTCGTCCGGGCGCATGGCGCTCTGTTCTTTGTTGGCGAGCAGTTCCTCGACCAGAACACGAGTCTTGGTATGTGGCCCACTGTAGCGATCATCTGGAATGATCTTGCCCGTGCCGCCCTTGTTCTTGGCTACGCGGGATTCGTGCTCGATGTCAGCGCGCTTGCGCCTCAGCTCGACGCAGGACGACTTGGTGAGACGGGCGCATACGCCGCAGCCGATTTGCTCACTCCGGAGTAGGTTCACGCAGGGCGGACAGTACGTGTGGAAGCATCGTGCCATGTACCCAAGGATGTCGTCCTGGCGATCGGACTCGGGATCGTCCACCTCAATAGCTCCCAGCTTAGCGTTGCACCTGGAACAATTGTCGCTGTTGCCCTCCTGCATCAGATAGAGCATCTCGTATGCCTTCTTCTCCTGGAGCACGGGGCGCTGGTCTTCATCGCCATCGCTATCGAGGTCGATAGGTGTGTCAGCGGTCATGCCCTGAAGGTCAGCGAGGTCTTCGTCGTTGAGGAGTTCTTTGCCATGAGCACAAATCAAGCGGAGCTGTAGAATCGACCGCAGAATGTGTATCATGGTCTTCCCACCCACGATACGTTCTTGGCCTATTCCTTGACCGGTCAAGGCCCGGACACGGTCCTGGGCCGTCTTTGCGAACCAGTCGTAAACCTGCCGCTCCTCGGGGCTGAAGTCTAACCTCATGACCTCGTCCGTGCGATCAGGAAGGTGGATCTTGTCCTTGAGCCTCCGCAGCGTGATGGTATCGATGAGAACGCGGAGCTTGGGCACAATCTCCGGATCTGCGGCTTTGAAGGGCTGGATGATGAACTGTAGAAACTTGCTCTTCTCATCAAAGGGCTTTAGCCGCAAAAAGGCGAGAAGCGCAGCCAGGTCCTCCAACTTGTTCTGAACCGGGGTTCCCGTGACGGCCCACCGGCGGTTCGCCTGCAGGCGGCAAATGGACTTGAATGCCAAAGTGTTCTGTTCCCGGATCGTGTGGGCTTCGTCCAGAACGATGCGGAACCAACCGATCTCCTCGAGAGGATAGGCTCCCCGCTTCCGCTTGTTTCGCGAGTTGAGTTCGCTCACGACGGAGCCGTACGTGGTGATGACCAGGTCAAACTGTGCCAATTGCGCGACGTCCTTGACGCGGTTGGGCCCGTGGTATATGTGGTAAGAGATTGTACCCGGCTTGATGTGTTGCTTGATCTGCTCTTCCCAGTTGGTGACGGTGCTCAGAGGGCACACGAGCAAAGTTGCCTTGGCGTTTTGCCGCAGTGGCGTCAAGTCAAGAGACGCTGGTTTCGGCATCTCGAACTGATGTTGGAGAGGGTGTTGCGATCTCCGCTCGGGAGCTTTCGGCTGGACAGGAGCAAGCTGCGACCAACGGTCTGCGGCGTCGAGGGTTTTGGTAATGAGCGACAGCACGCTGAGAGTTTTACCCAGCCCCATCATATCGGCCAGGATACCACCCAAAGTCGACGGGGGCTGCTCTCGCTGGGTCTGATTGGTGACGACATTGTAATAGGCCACGGTGCCAAACCGGTCTTTCTTGCGCTGCCAGGTTGACGTGATTAGGGCCTTACCAGAGTCCGGTAGTTGCTCAGACTCCCGAGCCGCCATGAAGTAGAGGGCTTGCCGCTGATGCTTGAGTAGAGCTGTCAGGACCCGCGGATCGGGGTCCGCTTCAGGTAGCTCCTCCGATTTGGGGAGGGAATCAAAGACACCCAAGACCTCGGAACGAATCTCTTCGACCGTGCGCACTACGGGCGGAAGACGGTACTGTTGACTGCTGCTCCCGTTGTTTGGACGGGGAGCTGTAGGGTGCCTGTTTTCGGTTGCCATGGGATTGAAAACCCTGACCCCGCTCTCAACCCGCGAGGGGCTCACGAGGTTGAGCTTTCTGGAGGACATGTGGTTCCCGACCTGGTTGGCGAATTTTCTAGGTCCGTAAACCATGAGCTCAAACTTGCAACTAAATGAAGTCGGCGCGCCGATCTGCTCGCCGGGGAGCTTCCGCCTCGAGGGAATCCGGCAGTCTGTACGTATCCGCAGGGCCGAATCCAAGAGAGGGGCTAGACACTCTGCTGACTTGACATCGATGACCCCGAAGATGTGGCGTGTGTGATCGTAGACGGAGATGACACTCGTCTGGTCATCTGCCTTTCGCTTCAGCACAACCTTGACCTGCGGCCAATAGCCATCACCGTTAATGGAGACCATGCCCGGTTTCGGTGCTGGGACCCTGTGACAGTTAATCGAGGCGCCTTCCACCATGCCATAACAGACCTCCTCATCTTTAACCGCTTCTCTAGGTGTCTGAACTCGCGAGACCGGCTCCTCCGAGTCACCCTCGGTCAGATCAATTGTCTCGGATGGTTTCCGCGCTGGGTTGGTCTGGTTGGCGTCCCCAAACTGCTGCTGCTTGATGTGCTGGGTGAGAATGCTGGTGCCTGCCCCGGAGAAACCAGAAAAAGTAGCGTTCTGTGCCGGAAGCAGGGGTGTCGGGTCGTTCTCGTTGGTCGTCTTCCGACGTTTTGGCTGGGGAACAGCGGTGCGATCCTGCACATTATGCAAGCGCTCGATGCTGTGACTGAAGCCGTTCTGGTAGAATGGCAGGGTCGGAAGGTGGCGCTGCGAAACAGGCAGGCCCATGGGGGTTCCCGGCGCCGTGAGGGGCACGCCGGCGAAATCGACGGCCAGGTGTTCGCCGGGATTAGCGAACTGGAAAGACATCTCCGGCTGCGCAGACGGAGTTGAATGAGTCGAGGAAACCGGAACGGCACCGGCAGACTGCGGCCTGGCCGGCGGGGAGGTCCCAGCCTTGCCCGGGTTCAGCAACGCAGTGGGACTCCACATGATGCCCTCTACCCTCTTAAATGGGCTCGTCTTGAACGATCCTTGGTCTGTAGTTTGGATTAGTACAATGTCGGGCTTCTCTGCGTTATGTCCGGATGAGGTTCAATGATGGGGAAGTTGGGTGAAGGTGGGGGATTAAAATGAGGTCGCAGTTCGGGCGGTGAGAGGTGAAGTTAAGTACTGAAGCGACTCGGAGGACTCACCGAGGTGTGGCTACTGGCGAACGACTCACGCCTTTTCCACGGCGCGGCGCTTCTCCTCAGGCCAAGAATACCAGCAGTTGCAGGAAAATCCCCTGCAGAAGCATCACAAGGAGTAGAAGCTTCTGAGGATGGAAATGAAGTGTGGGATGTATTTTTCTCGTTGGCCGGCACGAGGTATCTCTTGCAGGTAATTGTCTCCCAATGGAGGGGCAGCGAAGGCGGGAGAGGCTGATGCCAGGAAAAAGAGTCGGCGTTGGCTTTTAGATTGGCGAGTTGGGCCGGAAAGCAAATAAAAATAAATTACATCTGGAAATTCCAGCAACGATAATACCGCCGGAAGGCACGTAAAGGAGCTTCAATACGCGCAAGGCATGGGAGGAAATAGGTAAGGTCGGCTTGATGCTGCTGCTGCCGCCGTCACTTTTTGGAGGCCAGAAGCTTTATCGCAATCGCCCGCTTGGCTACGATAGGCCCGCGTGACCCAGCACAGGCTGCAGTGGGAAAAGAGCACGTGCCACACTCGACACTGTACCTTGGCAGGGCAGTTGAGGACTCTTTTCACTTGGCGAGTTGCGGTTTTCAGAAACACCATGCTGTGTTCGAAGGCAACCCAACCTTTCGGTGTTGGTGTTGCGTAAATAATAGGTAGCACCAGTTCTCGATTTGAACCCTTAACAACCAACGCTCCAACGGGATGCAGACAATACCCTGTGTGTTTCAACGCAGGTGTGCGTCAGGGGCGGCAAATACCTGCAAGATGATGTTTCCTGACCCGCCTGGGCCGAGTCGCTGAGAGCTTAACCTTTCTCAGTGTTCCAACTACCAATCTGATGTGCAGCTCGTACGTAAGGCAGATACGTACATCTGGGTATTCTCCCGCCGCAGCCCCCATCCCCGCATCATTTACAAACACACAATAACATTGTAACACCGGAACTCCAAAGACCAAAAGTCTGGAGACGGATCATGGATCTGGCATGCTATCCTATCCCCGCTTCGATCATGTTAGCGCAGAAAAAAATGCCGTATTCCAAGCGGATGAAAGCAAAACAGCCTCGGTGATCAACCCGGCTTCTTCTTCCGCCGCCAAAAGACACCGGCTTCAAGGACGACCCTTTCCGAAGCCAAGGGAAAAACCGGAATCTTACCAGCCATCGTGCGAGACCATCAGCCTCATGACTACCCTGCTGACCTCCCCAACCCCACTCTCCTGCCTTTCGCCCCACCGCAACAGACCGTCCCCCCACCCCACCACCACCTCACCTCCATCCTCTGGTGCGCGTCCTCGCTCAACTGCCGACGGCACAAGCCCCGCCCCCACTCTCACCACCACCGCTCTCACCACCACTCTCACCGCCACCACCGCAACCGGCCCGAGGAACACCCACCACCAAACCCTCCACCCCGAACCCGACCCGGTGCTCCCGACCCCGACTCCTCGTCCTGCGCCTCCGCCTCCCACTCCCACTCCCACCACTACCCCTCCTCTCACCACCACCACCACCACCACCACTACCACCACTACCACCACTACCACCATCACCCCCCGCAAAAGAACAACAAGCCAGCCCAGCCGGCGATCTCGAGCGCGAGGGACTCAGACTGCGCCTGCGCCGGCGGCGCAGGGGCGCCCGCTCGCGCTCGATCTGCACGACGCGCAGGTAGCGCATCGTCCCGGCGGCGTTAGCGTTAGCGTTGGCGTTGGCGGCAGAGGTTGGGGTCCGGGTCGGAGTCCGGGTTGTCGGGGTCCCGATCGGGATCGGGGTCGGGGTTGAGCTGTCGGTGCGGAACAGCGGCGGGAGCGGGATGGAGGCGCTGGTGGAGCGGTGGCGGACGCGGCCGCGGAAGGTGGAGGAGTCGGTTGAGCTGGGGTGGCGGTAGGGGGTTCGCGGTGTTGTTGATGATGGCTGGTGTTTGGTGATGGTGAGTATGGGATCGTCGGGGAAACGGCGGCGTCGGCGGCCGCGTTGGACTTCGGGTTCTTGGGTTGTGTCTGGTAATGGGGATGGGGGCGGGTTGGTTGGGGTCGAGGTGGGAGGTGTTGCTTTGCTGGGCGGGTTTGGGATGGGAATGCCCTCCCTCGGGACGGGTGGATAGGTTGTTGGGTGAGCTGCCATGGGTGGTTGGATGGTGTGAGTATTGGCCACTGAGCCTGTGGTAAGGCTGACGCGTGTGCTATGAGCACGCCGTGAATCCTCTTAACCTTGGGAGATCGTATAAGAGATTGGAGTTAGGACCGGGAGTTGGGACTGGATTGATCGGTAAGTTCGTAATCCTGCGTGTTGTTCATTCAAGAACGGTTTATGATGGATCGTGAAATGGAAATATCCACTTGGGCGGCATCGTTCGCGTCATACGATACAGGGTTCTAAACGCCTTCCCCTACGTGTGAGATGTCATGACTCGGGGACGGAGGTCCCGCGGATACTGTAACGATACTACGACCGTGCAACCGGGAGCGGGATCTCGGTTGGGCCCTTGGCCGAGCGCCTCAATATCGTTTACACGGGCCCGGGGATCTTCGTCCGGCAACGCTGGTGTGATGGCACCACGGGCACACCGCATACCGTGTCACTGAACGCGGGACGTTTCTGATGATGACCCGGGTTCCTCCCAGAGATCCCGGGTGACAAGTGTAGGCGTCATGAAAACGCTCTGCCCCTGTCGATCCCTTCTCGCCCGTTTCTTTTCACCAGTCCCATGCACACAACCACCCATGAGATCGAGCCAATCGTATGAGGAGGGGAGAGACCAGATCGGTGGATATCTTGGTGTGGTCCGAGGACGCAGCGACCACCGGCCATGGTGCATGCATGTCGAAGCTGGTATCTTATGATACATATGGTACAGTGTTGATACAGCCAACCTCAAGTGAGACAACCGCGACCTACTTGGCTTCGCAAGCCTCCTTGACCATCGGGATCACGCCCTTTTTCTCAACCGAGGCCCCGTCCAGCAATCCGCCCGGCTTGAAAAGGGCTTTTATTAGCTCCCCCTGCAATGCCTTCTGCTGGACGTCGTCGGCAAGAAGAGCAGCCTTGGCGGTCTCGATGATTTGCCTAAGCTCGGCCTCTCCGATTTCTCTGACGCCGCTGCCCGCAGCATACTCCTCAAGGATCCGCTGTTGTGCCTCCTCTTTCTCGGCCAAATCCTCCCGGCCCGCCTGTCGTGCCTCGGCGGCGGCTTCTTGTGACTTGCGTGCCGACTTTTGGAGCAGGCCGACGAGCTGCACGTCTGTCTTGATGGGCTTGTCGGTTTTGCTAGCGTTGAGCGTCGCTGCGAGCACAGAGCGAAGGACAGCGAGGCGGTTCGCATCCTTGGCCCTCATGGCTGCCTTCAGGTCATCCTTGAGCTTGGCCAGAAGAGGCGGCGGCGGCGGTGGTGGGGCTTCAGTCGAGTACGTCGCGCGCGACACCCGCAGGGCTGCCGTCCGCGGCAAAGTCGGCCGGCTGAAGCTCCGGAGGAGGAAAGGGGAGAGCTTACTCGCCATTGGGCTCGGGGGTGGGGGGTTGGAACGAAGCAGACGGACGTCAGTGAGCTGGCTGTCGAGCAGATTTCGCAAGTGTTTTCGCAGTGTTCGGGCAGAATTTGAAACCGAGACTGCCCAGGCCGCACAGGCTCGCACCGGACCGGCACGGCAAGTAAGCCTATTGGCACGCGAAAATGCAGCGAGTCCATTGGTCGCGTTCATTGGTTCCATGATGGCCTGCCCCTGTTTTCTGTCGCCGACCGTGCGTGACAGCTCGACGTCACTGCACAATAAATATCCTTAATTTTCAGAACCAGGGCTGCTCTTTACTGTGTTGCAGCTGATTCTGTACCTTCCATGCAGTTTATATGCGTGTGAAGACGGGGGATATATCAAAAGCTGGAATTCTCACTTTTCTCATGGTGTTTCACCAGATTAGGGCGCCGAGGGCCAAAAATCACCTGATTTCCTGCCGCCAACTTCGGGTCCCACCATCCAGGGTCGGGGGAGTGCTGGCGCAGCCGCGGTGCTCGATCGTCAATCAGGAACGGGCAAAGCTTGGCCGTTTGTGCGGGGGGCAGCAGCAAAGACGACGGGGCGGTTCTCTTCAAGACATTGCGGTGGAGACTTGAGCCGGCGGTGGTGGCTGCGGGTGCCTGAGACGGCAGTGTGATAATTACCTCCCTCGGTACTTAGCTAGGCAGGTGTCCCATTGCTGGGTTGAATGGAATGTGATAAGGTACCTCGGTCGGCGGCTGGAGTTCAAGGTTGGTCCTTGGGTTGGGCGGGCTGGGCCCGGGGTGGATGTTGGGCACCCACCAGTCGCTACAGGCTGTTTCGGAGATGCTTCCGGCTGGGGGCACTGATGGCGTTTGGTGTTGGCCCCGTTCTCGGGCGCCTCCCAAATTAGTGGTGCAAATCTTAGCGGCCGGATCCAGAACCGAGATGGAAGAAGCCGCGAGTCGGAATTGGCAGTTGCACCGTCGTCTAAGGGAGAACATCTATTGGATCATTTTCTCCTCTCCTCAACTACCTCACCACTCGGTGCTTGAAGTTACCTGAAGTGAACGTTCTGTGTTGGAGCCCTCCGCCGAAGTCGATCTCCATTACCGGTGAAGTTGCCCGACTTGGGGTTTTGGAACTCCCGTCGCTGTTGCTCCTTCCTCGGTATTCCCTGGTACCTACCTAGGTAGCCTAGTACCTGCCACCCAGACAGCCACGTTCCAACAGGCCCAGGCCATCTGCAGGAAGGTGCCCCCCATCCTCAGCACCGCCAGTTCTTCCAATCCCCTAACGCCTTCGGCTAGAACTTACCACGAACGCATTGCAGCTTCCATCCCACACAGTCCTCCATCGAGACCACCCACAGATCATCTAACAATTTACCCTTCCGCCAGCATCGAAACAGCAACGTGGGCTGGTACTGAATGAAGATGGCAAACCCCAAAAGATCACGGACCGACGCGTTTGTTCGTTGCGAGCGTGGTGTAAACTCGAAAAGGCTCTGGCTGGATGTGGACCATCTTCAACTCTGATCAATTCTAGCCCAGCTCTCTAGCCCCCATATGCGCCTAGGACCGACTCCCACAAAGATCTCTACACGGTGAACCAAACGCCGTCCGAAACTCCCACCACTTATTAGTGTCGCGCCCGTTTCCTAGAGTCGCCGGGTCGATTGCTTTTGGGTTGGCTCCGGCCGTCGCTCTGTCGGGGATGCCGGCTACTGCCAGGCTTTCGCCCGATACAAACGTACCTGCGTTACATCGTCAGCTATGTCGTCACAAAGCATGTGTACCCATCAACACGAAAGTGGCCGGGTCTCTTACACTGGGAAATAGGCCTAAAGATGTTCCACAACGGATCAGCAACCCTCCAACACGGCGAGTTTGGGAGAGAGACGACGACACCGCGGAAGGGGAGGTAGCCAGACGAAAGCAAACACGGGATGCTACACAGCGCGCCATACCTTAAAGGCCGGATTGTCGGCTTCACTGCGCGCCTGCGCTATGAGGAGCTGGATGTCGGTGTTTGTCATACTAGGGGTTGATCATTCAACATCAGTCTCAAGTACGCCTAGGCTATGGCGCGGCCTTGCCACTCACTTCAGGGCTTGCGAAAAGGGGAATGCGGAAAGTGATGACATGAGTCGATGCACATTTGCTTGATTTGCGGTGCCGATGGCATTGTCTCGAGGATCTGGGGGGAGAGTTGTTAGACAAAGACACATGCATCAACCGCTCTGCGTTTGGACCCCGCACCTGTCGACCACCCGCTCAGGGGCAAAGTCAACAATCGCGACTCGACCTCGACAAACCCTGCCTGGGTCATCCAGTTCTGCAACCGCAGCGGCGCTCTGGGATCTTTTGCGGGTTGCATGCTTTGCATATAATTCTGCGACCACACTTGAAGAGCATGGTCTGGCCACCATGTTAGCGTCTCTCAGGGTAAAGCAGCACCGATGGCGACTCACTCGCGGTAAGCGTTCCATTGTCCGATTGCGCGTTGAAGTATATCTCCACCATCTGACACCACCCTCCTGGGCGAAGAACGCGCAGTATGTCGCTCAGATAATTCATCCATCTGTTCGCATGGATTCCGCCGGCCATCATCCGGCTGTGCACTAGGTCGAAATAGTTCGACGGAAAGGTAGACCTGGCGTTACGTCAACGATGTCGAGCCCATGGCCGATGACTTCAGACTTGCTTACGGGCTGTTGAGGTCGTCGACCTGGAAATCTAGGTTGGGCGGGATATCTTCTGGCGCGGGATAAGGGTACACGTCGATTCCGATGACCTAGTGCGCCCGAGAAATCAGCACAAACGACTCCGAGCCTTCACGGTATTCGGGATGGAGCCCAGCTTCCAATTGCTCGGTCATGGACAACCACATTCCTCCCCCGGATCGTTAGACTCCTGGAATTGGCATGCGTGCTGGCAGGGTGTTCGAATAGGGGCGGCTAATTCTCGATGTGTTCATATCCGTCGTCGCACCCCTTGCGCTAGGAGGACGAGGGAACTCCATCGGGGGTTATTTCACCCACCTCGCAGTTAGGATACTGTTCGGCAACCTCCATGGCCCACGCCCCAGATCCCGACCCACACTCCAAAATTCTCCTCGGCCGCGGGACTGGCGGGAATATGAGCCTGTTGTCAAACATCATGTTGAAGATCCCATGCATGTATTGGAGCCGCTCGATTTCGTCCTGCTCGGCCACGGAACAGTGAGCAGGCGAGGAACCAACGAATCACATAGGGTATGGCTCACATCGTCCACTGGAGCAAAGTATATCCCGTGTTCCAAGGCGTACCGCTGGAACTCCCTGTTGGCGTGCACAACAACCTCCCGATATGTGTTGTCGACAGGCACGGTCTGGGAATCACTATGTCCAGCTCAGTGGTGGGCTCTGCACGAACGTGGAGGCATGGTCAAGTCGTGGATTACACACCCTTCGTTCATGGTTGCAGCAACTTGGACCTGACGTTCCTATTCCGGCGACGCGGCAAATCTCGAAAAGAAAGACAGCAGGTGCAGAGGACGATGCGTGGAAAAATACGGTTCTCAGTGGCTCGAGTGGGGAGGGCCAAAAACCTGGGTCAGACATCATGAGGACTTACATGGCCTTATGCGGGTTCGGGAGGGTGAGCGGAGATACTTCAAGACCCCTTGCTCCTCGGGACAGGCTTCTCAGGGATGGCGTCGGACCAGGTGCTTCTCCCTATGCGCTGCGGCACTCCCACGTTTGAAATGAGCAACGCTCGCCTGGTGGGCCCGGTCCCGTGCCAGACCATTCAGATTGGCCCGACAGAGCGGTTTGCGCGCCACGATGATTTTGTCGATCAGAGGACATTGTTGGCGCATTGTTATTCAAGTATCTGGGAAAAGGGCCGTCCCGGGATCCCTGTCCTTGATTCGACTGTTCCAGAGAAGCGGGTGGAAACACCATGCTCGAACCAGTGGCGGCATCTCGGGGTTTGGGGAATACTACACCGCTTTTGGCCAGGACGACCAGCCGTTGACTACGTGGACGGGCGGCTCCCCCGGTGGCGCCTTTCGAACCATGTTTCTGCGTAGGCGTTTGACCTGCTGGGAGCCCGGAAGCCCCCCGCATGCACTGGGGTTCTCTGCTGATCGAGACAGACGAGCCCGTGACATTCTACTCTGCCGGTGGTCAAGCGGCCGCCTCTAGCTCCGGATGAAACCCGCAGATATTGTTCTGTGATTGGAGAGCCCTTGCGAGTATGTACTCGACTGGCAGTTCGACGTGTCCCATCGCCTAGGAGGGCCCGGGGACTAAGACACTCTGAGCCTGATGCAGCGCCCAGAACCGATGGCCGGGACGACAGGCCATCATGCCCCTTGGGGCTGTTCTGCGGGTCTGCTTTGTTTCCTCCAGCAGACACACCACGCCTATCAACCCACTCAACACGGGAGATGGCCCGGTAGGTGGCTGTGGTTGGGTTAATTACTCCGTTAGGCATATCATCTAACGTTGGATTCATTAAGGAAGCTCGCATATCGGCACGCCATTTAAGACTCGATCATCAAACGGACGGACAAACAAACCGGGTCGTCGGAGAGTGGGAATATTTCCGCCAGACTTGGCATGAGCGACCATTTGTGTCTCGGTGGTAACCTTTGGACACCATTCCCTATCCTACTGTACAACCAAAACCATTTGCGTCTCCCGGCTGTTGTACAGATCTGACGTCGAGGAGGGACAGCGCCATGTTGCGTCCAGGGGCTCTTGTACGCAAGACACCCCGTCAAACAAGCCTTTCAACGCGTGCCCGGAGAATCCGACGACACGGTCCTGGGATCGCACGGATGGTAAAGCCCGCCGCCGCCGCAGTGCCCGGTGGAACGGTGCTGCCAGGGGTCGTTTAGGCGGGACTCTGAAGGGCCATGGAAGGAATTTTTTTCAAAACCCCCGCCGCCTGCCCACCGCTCGCGGGCACTAACATCCCGCTGCTGCAGAACATCAACCATCTGCCGTACCCCGGTCGGGTGTCCCCTCGCCAACCCACTCCTCTTCTGATTCAGTCGTTTTGCAGACGAGATGAGCGAGCAAGGACACCAAGAGCGTGAGAAGACAGATACGCGTTTTCCTTCTCGGAACCTGGGAATTTGTCTGAGCGAAGGCACAAGACGGGCATTGTATCAGGAGTGAGAATCCCGGTGAAGAGGCGGCAGGCAAATCAACAGGTCTGGGGACCCTGGAGCGCATTGGCTGATGTCCGTCCCAGTGTTGCGAAGCGGGCCGAAAATGCAGGGGTTAGCGGTACGTACCCCTCCCAGCAGCTTGGGGACGACGCCTCATGTCTTGTCGGCTCCCGCCCGGTTGGTAAATTGCCCGCGTCCATCTGTGCGCAGACCACACCGACGGGTCGAGCGGTGTCCCAGACAAGGTATCGCCATGGGGGGTCCGACTTGCGAAATGAATCGGCCACACTGAAACGGTCTCCGGCTCTCCACGGCGGATCTGCGAGGTAATACCCGTGACCGAGTCGGGTGAGATGATGACCGGGCTTGACGAGATCCCGAGAACGACGCGTCGGTGTCCCTTTTTGCGGCTAAAATTTAGTCAGGCATGATCGCCAGATGAGAGGGTCTGTTGCAGAGGTAACGTCGTGTGCCCGTCACAAGAAACCGCCTGGAGCCCCTGCGTCGTGCAGCATCACGAAAGAGGGAAAGGCGGGCACGAATCCAGAGAGCTCGCGAGGCAACGATGGGATGCAACCGAGGCTCGAGTACAGGGCTGTCCCAAAAGTTGTGCACGCGAGGACATGTCAGCAACAAGGCTGCCATTACCCTCATCTTGGTGCCCATAATCCTTGTCGGCGCCACCTGGATTCCCGAGCACTGGGATCGAGTTTCAGGTGAATCATTCGCGGCTATCCCGGGAAAGACGTTCCAATCACTCCCAACCCGGGACGAGACGAGCAGCACTCAGACCAAAGGGACGTCACGAGTCTGCCCGTAATTCATGTTCGCAACTAAGCACGACCACCAACCAGGAAACCTGCTTAGCCAATTTCGTCTTACTGTCGCGAACGCTGCACGTCAGTCGCGGGCCCAAACAAGTTCCGCAGATTGCGAAGTCATGCCAAGGACACGGTTTCTGAGCGTGGTTGGCGGGTGGGCAGGGGAGTGAGCATGGGCAGGGGTCACTTCATCGCAACTGACCGGGGCCCTCCTAGCCGCAACCACCGCCTCGGGTCGGGTGGACGACTATCTTTTTTGCAGCCCGTCCCAACCTGCAAGCGGCCTTTTTTGGCCGTGGTGGCTTACCGGATGTTATGGAAAGCAATGTGAGGCCAGAAATGCCGGCCTTGAAGGACGGTTATGTTACCTCTCCGGGACGACGCCGTGTTCCCCGAGACGGCACTTGTCCCGCGGGTCTTGAGTTCGGGATGCTGGGAGCAGACATGTCGCTTGCGCAACACCGAGAAACACGGCCAAACAATGAGCTGTGTTACTCTCATTACTAATGATAGACTACTCCAGACCCCCACCAGCTGGCTGCAATCTCCTCGCAGCTTCGCTTTTTTGCCCTTTTCCTTTTCCACTCTCGAACCCCAGCCCCCAAGGCCGTCCCAGTCGGCCGGGTTCGTGGAACCTTGTCAGACCAACCCCTCCTTTTCGGCGACCTCTCCCGAACCCACCGATCTTGGCGTACCATTTCTCGGTCAGGATTCCGGCGAAACGGGTCTCTCGGGGTTGTGGATACGGTTAGTCTCGTGGTGAGAAAAAAAGCAGACTCGCGTCCTGCTCGAGGACTGGGCATCCGATCACGGCCGCCTTGTTTGGTCTACTCATCTCACTTCCCAACTCTTCGATAATACCCTTCCTCAGCGTTTCTCGGTCGCCCCGACCACTAACCCCGCGGGGTAAGGGACGGAATAGTTGCGCGAAGTGGGTATCGCGGAGGGTCGGTTCCTGCAAAGGATGCATATGCTGCTCTTGAACGCGGAGGGGGGGGTTCGCGCGGTGTGGCTTGCATACTCACAAGACTATCGCTTTTCGTTCGGGTCCACCTTGTGCCCACTGCCGTCAGGAAATCCGAGAGGCCGGGCAGCTGTCCACCAACGCCCCTTGTCTCCTGCAGGCACGAGGAAAGAGCAGGCGGAGGCATGGCAAGCGCGGTGCTAGAGTGTGGCCGAGAGAGGGTGATATTCGATTGTCGTGTCGATTCTCATGCCCGGGAACGCGAGAGCGAGGGTTCATTGGCTCCTGCGTGCTCGTCTCATCAATGGCCCCCTCTGCCGGCCCGTGGTGTCGGTAATAACACAGGGGTTACGCTCCGCGGCTGTCCCTCCTGCATACCTGCGGTATTTTACTTCGAGGCCGGTCTCTCTGCTTCTTTATGCCACGTAGGTACTTGGCAATGGAGACCTTTAATCAACATCAACATCAACCGCACCACCGAGTGTTGACGAAGAGTACTACGCTCAACCAACACCCGCCTGTGCCGTACCATCCGATGTACCATCGTTTCTACTTCGTCCTCTGCCTTTGGTCCGCTCCGGTGGCTTCATGCCACCTCACTGTGCAGACCTGGCGTCTCCCAACCGTGACACCTTCCGCCTCCGGCTGAGCCGCCTCACCTCATGCGCCAGTAGTAGAGGAAAAAGCAAAGTAGTTCTCCTCAACCCCGGGAGCAACGCCAAGTGCCTGGCCGCATAATCGTTGTCTCACTCATCTCGATATCTCTCTGTGCTAGGCGGGCATTGGACTTGGGGGAACCGTCCACTGCATATGTGTACCCGTAATGAAGCCTCTGGCCAATCTACTCCCTAGGGATATATTCCGTCTCCTCTCGAGCGCTCTCTTTGGCTGGGTTTACGGGGTGGAGTTGAGAGTACCCCGAAACATAACGGGCGTGTCAGCCAGTGAGAGAGTTGGTACATGTATGTATGTACATACAATGTAGGAGATAGATGGACCAGTTGCTCCGGACGAGGGTTGTTGGGTTGGAGATAGGAGCGTGAGTAAGAGCATTCTTGTTGTGTAGAGCTTCTGTTCTCGCCTTTCCCATTATTTGTGTGTCGGTATTTGCTTTTTGGTCTTAGTTCACGGACCGCCCTTGTACCGTGATCTGATCTCGGTGTTTTGGGTTGAGGTGGTTTCGGTTTGGCCTCCCCTCTCAAGAGTTTTAGCAGGCAGAAGGGGGTTGTGTTTCTCTCGCTGTCTATAGGGTGTTGCTAGTCCTTGTAGGGCAAGGATGCCCATTTACTCGGTGTCTCGGTTTCTTCATCAGGCATCCGTCATAGGTCCTGACGGGCTAGCCGGACCCCAGCATCCTTCCTCTTCTACTTCGATGGTGAAATATAGATGAGGTGGCAAGAATCATAGAGAGATGAGACAGAAAGCTGTAAAGAGATCGGTCGTTGGGCAAGGAATAGCTAGCCCCATAGCACAACTCGGCAGGGCACCAGTTAACCACGCAAACCAAGCAAGATAGTTAAACTACCACTCTAGATACCCAAACCGCTTTATTTCTATTCTTAATAGCCCCTTTCCCATCCACCCATATATGCCAGGCGCCGTTACACAATATACAAATACACACATACCACCCCCCGCCACCACACCACAGACAGACGACAAACCCATGGCTAACTTAACTTAACCCCCTCTCTATCAACTAAACTAAACCAACCCCAGCCCAACACGGGGCACAGATAGATAGAAAAGTCCAATCAACACCACGTAAACACGGGATTCCGCCCCTTGATCATCTCCAACCGCTCCACAATCACCTTCCTCTGATTCCCCTCCATCCCCGTGGCAGCCGCATACCCGAGGTCGCCGCCCTCCAGGTCCTCGTCCTCCTCCTCCCCATGCTCAGCATGATGCTGATGATGCTGATGATGATGGTGATGGGCATGATGATGATCGCCATCGTGCCCCGCGCCGATCGAACCGCCGTAGTCCAGGCTCGCCCGTCCGTTACCGCCGGCGCCGCCGTTGCTGTTGTAGAACTGTGAGGCGAGCGAGTTGCTCTCTCGCCGGGCGGCGGCGGTGGTGGTGAAGGAGAAGCGGGATTGGTGGTGCTCTGCACCGGCGCCGCGGTCGGGGGAGTAGACGTTCAGCGACTTGTGGCTGTTGGTGGCGCGCGGGAATTGTGGGCGGGTTGGCTTGCCGTTGCTGTTGTTTTGATCGCCTAGCGGGGCGCCGTTGCTCGACGCACCCGGGGACGGGAGGTCGTCTTGTAGCGCGAGTTCGAATCGGCCCGGGTGGGGGAGGTTGGCAGGCGGGCTGGTGACAGTCATGCTGAGGAGGTCGGCGACAGCGCCGGATGTGGTGGGGGCAGACGCCGCGTGGGCGCCGGAGGTGCCGGCAGCGCCGATGTCCATTTCCTCTTCGCCGATGATGTCGCTGCTGCCTTTGGAGTGGGCTGTAGCGGTCGCTGACACGGTGGCGGGGTCGGACTCGGCAGTGGCGCGGCGGCGCATTTCGGCGCTCGCGACGCGCATGGGCACGGCGACCGGAACGTCGACGAGGTCGTCCCAGACGCAGACCTTGGCGCGGCGGGTGAGCTCGAGTGGCCCATGGTCGGGGGTCTTGAGCGTTTCGACGACGTTCCAGGCCTGGCCTTTCATGACGGCTATTTGGCGGGCAAACATGCGCTCTTGGAAGTCGTTGTCCATCTGGAAGATGCGGCGCAGGGCGAGCTGAGTTTGGCTCCACCACTGCGTGGATGTGAGCAGCGGGAGGAAGTGGTCGCGGGTTTTCTGGGAGAAGGGCCGGCCGATGAGATCGACGGGGAGGAAGAGCCAGCCGAAGGGAAAGCTGGGGACTGTTAGCAGTTGTACTAGTTTTGGGATCTGGGGATGTTCTCACCTCCTCCAAGCATCCGGGTGCTTCCAAGGCCACGACAGGGAATTGTCAATAGCCCCCAACGAAATCTTGGGATCCGGCGTGGTCGACACGGGAGTCGAGGCATCCATAGGCCTCTCAACGCGGTACGGATACGACGCTCTTGTCCTCTGCTCTCTCTGCGATAGGTCGACTGGCCTCGGCCCGGGTTCCGGATCCGACGTATCCATGTTGAGGTGCACCGGCTCAGACGCCACCGAGACCTCTTCCGTCTCCCAGTCGATCTTGATCATCCAATTATCCAACCCCCTATCCGTGTTCCGCATGATGTAGTCCAAGATGACGAGCTTTTCGAGCTCCTCCCGGAAAGCCTGTTTCAAGGTCGGGGTCCAGACAAAATTGCCGGGGCCTGGCGTTTGCGACTGGGGCGTCTCGTTGCCATCATCGCTATCTCCATCGTCGGGCTGCGCGCTGCCCGGGCGGCAGTTGTCGGCCCATCGCCGCTTTCGTTTCCTATGGGGGTCTGTTGTTCGGAAACCCGAGAGGTACTGATCTGGCCATGGGTGTTCCCGCAAAAAGATGTTTGCATCCTTAAAGCCCTTGAGGAACACTTGGAAGCTGCCCGGCTTTGAGGGTAAAGGCTTCCTCTTCCTAGAGAAGGCGTATCGGTCCCAAAAGGGGTAGTGGAAGGACTTGGACGAGAGATAGACGACGTCTGTGTATGGGACGAGGTGTGTGCGTAGTTGCGCGTCGAGGACGTACGCGGCAGCCTCGCTAACGTAGGAAAGGTTGGGAATAAGACTGGGAGGGAAAAGGTTAGCGTTGCGACAGCTCGTTTGGAGGGTCTGGCAGAGTTGACAGACCAAGCTCTACCGAAGAAGCACGGGAATAGATTCCGATGGATCCACTTGTTCCATTTTGGGTTGCCAGCCGCGTAGGGCTCCTCGTCCTTGGGCTTGAAGACGCCCACCACCTTCCCGTCAGGATTTCTCGCGAAGTAGCTACCAGAGCTCCCCTGGGAGATCATGCGGGGGTGTACACCTTGCCGTATGGCGGACCTGACGCTGTCGACGATGACCTCGAATTCGGCCTTGGTCATGTAGCCGGGCTCCGGGACGGCCAGCATCTCGGCCGTCACAGGTCGGACGCCCTCCGGAGCCTGAAAGACGGAATGGTGTATTTCGAGACGCTCCTCCTCGCCCTTCTTCTTGTGTCGGCCGCGCTTGAACTTGGAGGCGATCTCGTCGGCCCAGCGCTCGAGGCGGGCGTTGATAGCCTTGAGGTCGACGCCCGAGTTCCTCCGACCGCGGCGACGGCGACGCCCCCCGGACCGAGACGAATCACGGAGACCGGCCGATCCCGAATATTTCGGCGTAGCCATGCCCGAGTGCGGGCGGGGCTGGCCGATAGGTGCATAACGCGGGGCGGTCGGTGGTTGCAACGATGCATAGCTGGCGGCGAGCGGGTCGTCGTCCGAGTCGTCGCTGATGTCGGCCTGCGCAAGGCGCTCGTACCCGGTCGTTGCCGGCCGTGGCATTTTGAATTTCCGACTTGGGGGTTTCGATTCGCGTGATGCTCGATGTCGAAGGTCTACTTCGTGAAGTCGAGATGGATGGATGGCTATGCCATGGATGGTT
Organism: Chaetomium fimeti; assembly: GCF_033439085.1. NCBI lineage: Eukaryota > Fungi > Ascomycota > Sordariomycetes > Sordariales > Chaetomiaceae > Chaetomium > Chaetomium fimeti. The sequence continues at coordinate 880,488 of NW_026944335.1, forward strand.
GATGGAAGCAATAGGGGTAGGGGCAGCTATTAACACAAGGGTAGAAGTAACAAAATATTATTAATACGGAAATAGGAATCAAAATAGTCGTTTGGGATATGGCGGTATAGAATTGGCATCGAAAGAAACACTGTAGATGCTCGGTCTGCAAGCACACAGTGGTTTGGCAAAAAGTTGTCAATGTCGAGATGCACCAGAACTGAGGTTGGTGCTAATTGCAACACGACACCACAGGTCGCCAATGACAATGACGGCAGAGTTGACGAGTCCAGGCGTGTGTGTGGGTGGGCTCGTGGGGTGCCACTAACATTCATTTTCGCTTTCCGGGCTCGAACCGGGGCTCGGCCATACCCGTCCGGGCAGCACACAGTAAGGACTGGCTTACCACACCGTGCCCATTGGCGAAGGAAGGAAGTCTGGGGTCCAACCACGAAACAAGGAAAACGGACTCCAGAACACTGCACATCAGACATCGTCAACAACATGGCGTGCTTCCGAAGATGCCGAATTTCGAACTTTCCCCATTGACTGAACACCCAATCTCTGCTGTGCCAGCAGATCCCATGTGCAATGGCCGGCATCGGGTGATAGATCCCTGTAGGATCCTCGAATTCGGAATTTGTCTCCCAATCGGATGCCTACAACAGTCAGCTAGCGAGTGCCTCGGGGTCCTGACAGGGACCGGTGCAGTCGGCCGCAGCCTCGTTTCTCGTCCCAATGGCACAGCCGGCACAGCCAGCCAGGTCGCCAACAGTCAGTCAGCAGGGACTAGTCGGAATTGACAAGAGCATGAGTTATGAATCCCCTGCCCGGACTGCTTTGAAACCGTGTTTGACAAGTTGTCACTTTCACCAACATCGCTCACCCCCACCACAGCGAGACTCTCTCCACAACAAAAAAAAGAAATAGAGAACATAGAGAGAGGTGGCACGAATCAAGCCTCCGTCCTGCTCTCAGCCTCACTTTTCTTTACTCGCCCTCACCGACTTTGTAATGGTGAAACACCATCCGGTCCCCCAACACCCTCATTCGCCCACCAACTGCCACCCCTGAAAGATATATCTCCGGCCACTTGTTCCTAATATTCACTTGCCTTTCTCCACGACCATTTTCACTCCCTACGGCCACCTTAGCCTCTCCCTCCAACAATTCCATACTCGCCCACACCGCTCTCCAGAGTACGGGTACCCTAACCACGAACCCTCCCCCTCCCCCCAGCAACAACCATCGGCCGGTACAGATCACATATTCACGACCCCCCAGCAACAAGACCAACAACCGCAAGAACCAACCAGCAACCCAACCACCGACCCAACCCAACCCACCCAAAAACAATAATAATAAAAAAATGACACGCCAATACTACTGCTGGAAAGTCAGCCTGACCTACCGGTGCGGCTGCACCCAGCTCGCGCCCATCGCCCACCAGTGCCCGCCCGACCGCGAAGGGTGCAACAGCTGGCTGACCCACAAGCGGACCGACAAGGAGTGCGAGGCGCACCGGCTCGGGTTCGGGCTCACTTCTTCTGCTGCTGCTTCTTCTTCTTCTTCTTCTTCTTCTGCATCTTCTGCTTCTTCCTCTCCCCGGCCATCACAGCAGCAGAGTAGCGAGGATGGTAGCGGGGGTGAGGGTGCGGGTGCGGGTGAGGGGGTTCCGGGGAGGCGCGGCAGCCCGGTTGGGGACGAGAGTGGTGGTGGTGAGGCGGGGGCGGCGGTGGCTGGGAGGAGGGTTGTTGGGTATTACTAGGGAGGGGTGCGGTATGGTATGGGGTTGGCGCGCTCTGAGAGAGGAGATGATGCGGCAGGCAGGGGAGACTACTACGCACGCCGGAGGGCTGTGGGGAGACTCGACTTTGGTGCCGCATACGGTGCGAAAGGCGAGCCGGGAGTATGGGGGTGACACGCCCGCGCAATGCATCCGGAGGGGGGTGGGATGTTGGGGGAATCCTGGGCTTACGGAAAGGAAAACCAAGCTACTCGAAGACGGGGATGCTGACCTTGAATGGACCCGACGTCGCGGAGAAGATAGGGCGGCTGGAGAAACTGGATCATGAGCAAGGCCGCATAGCAGCACAACATTACTAAAACCACACAACTCGGACTTAATACGGCATCTGTCTGGATATTACCTGGAGAGATGCCCGCACTCCTCTCAGAATCGTTTCTCTCAGACTGCAAGCTACAATACAACTCAATTCTTCTCCCAGATAGGTAATATCTGCTAAATTACTGCTTTCTTTTGGCGATAACTAGCGTCGTGCATGTCCATGTCAACGAGGATATTACCTGTGCCCATACCCGCTGAGTGATCGAAGAGCAACAGGTACTCTATGCTGGTGAGCCTCGGTGACTTGCAAGACAAGGACCACAGCGCCGACCCTCCTATATTGAGGGATGTGGCCGCAACCTCTTGCTCCCAAAACTGGTTCTCTAAAAAGACTCCGTCCATGCCCGTGGTTAAGATTAAGTAAGCTGCTTTAACCATCATGCCATGTGCCTTGATCGCCTGTGCCTTTTCCCAGCTCCCAAGAAAGGTCTCACGGGGTATCAAATACCGCAGCGCTAGTTTTCATAACCCATGTCCACCGTCCAACCGAACGCCAGAGGAAAGAGAAAAGGGACATCGGAAGGAGTATACAGGGAAGGTCGTGGAGATCGGACCTTCTTAGACAACTTAAACTATATATATATGTGGGCAACAAAAGGAGACAAACAGGGTTGATGTGACGCAGCACCGAGGATACCATCGCTGGGGCTGCCGTGGAGGGAAAAAGAAAGCAACTCAAATCTGCCAAGAGACCGTCTTCTGTTTGTTACATTGGCCCGGACGCGACATTGACGAGCGAAGTTGCGATGGGCCGTCCTGGGTGGGCGACGGAGGATCATTGTCACCGTGTCTGTCATGGAGAATGTCGTGTACTTGAGACGAGTTGTGGCGGTGCAGCCCTGGAGTCGGTGTTGTGCGAGTTTTGATGTCCTCCTTGATCTTCCTACCGGACAACAACTCGTGGAACATGGTCGAGCCATGCAGAGGTCGCGCTGGTTGGGATAGGTTGATGCCAGGTGAACCTAGGTCTCCGTTCAGTTGTCCACTAGGTGGCAGCTCATAAAAACGTGGCGAGCGGCCCAAGTGTCGCGGCGGCGTGGAGGGATCCCCGGCCGAGCGACTGCCGGGGCTGACCTTCTTGCCGGAACCACACAAGCGCTGCGGGATCGGCAAGGGTGTAGTCGGAGAGGCTAATGTTTCCTTGATGGCCTGTTCGCCATGGTGCTCGGGAGACCAGAACAACGGCGGCGGGTGTCGCCACGACTGCGGCTCAGTCGAGGACCGGTAGTTCAGATCGTTAACATCCCTGCCGTGCAGCACCTCACTGACATCGACGCCACCGCCCGAGCGGCGCCACTCGCGTTGCTGCCAGTACTGGTTGATATCTTCGCGCTCTTGCTGCAGCTGATGTTTGAGAGATAGGCGGTCCTTCTTGTTCGCCTCAGCTTGGGCCGCCTCGATGTTTTCAAGGAGGCGCTGATACCTCTGTTTCTCAGACGGGCCTTGATCTTCCACGCGCGGAACGGGAACCTCTCGGTGGCAAAGCTCGCAGTTGCGCTCGGGGGCGGATGCGTCGGGACCGTTACGGCAATGCCACCAACCTCCACGAATGCGTTGTATCGTATTAGGCCAGGCACCGTTGGGCTGGTGGTGTTGCTTGTTCCACGTGTGCTTGTTTGGTCGAAACCCCTCGCCCCATTGCTCCGCCCTCGCATTCTTAACTGAGGTTCCCATGAGCAGAAGCAGGTCCTTGAACTTGTCGAGCAGGGTGGCACCTCGTAGTGGGACTGCCTTTTTGGCTTCCATGATGGTGAACCACTCTGGCACTGAAGTAACAACGGCATCGACATTTGACGTGGGAGGGATGGGAGTTGGCTCTGCTGACTTGCGCCAATCGTCCTGCTGATCGAAAGCCTTTAGTTGCTGATCGACGACAAGCTGGGCGTTGTGCATGATGGCCTCCTGAGTCGACTGGTCTTGTTCTTTTAGAGTGCCTCGCAGTCCGGTCATTGCCACCGCGATGGCCAACTCTGTGCCTTGCTCTTCAACGGTCTTCCTTTCGTGCGTTCGGGATCGCTTTCGATCGATCACGGTGGGCGGTCTGAGGTCTTCATGGAGCACACTCGTGATCTCAGCACGGCATCGCATGATGACCTCATCTAGCTCTTGGTGCACCAGATCTTGTTCTTGTGTCAGGATCTCCTCCGCCTCCCCAATCCTGGCGAAAAGTTTTGTCTGTTCTTTTCGAGTCATTACCTTCCCACGGGAAAACTTGTTCGCAATCGCCCGCTGGCGTTCGTGGTTCAGGTGAGCGAGTTTCTCCTTGTTAAACAGCAAGGAATCGTTGGCACGGTCGAGGTCAGCGTGACGTTCCTCCATTGCCTTAGCAAATGCCTTAGTTCGGGCGGCATAGCTAGATAGTTGTTCATCGATAAAGTCCGAACCAAAGCCCTCATAGACCGGACGACTCTCTTCCAGCTGCCTCTCAAACTCGCGGTTGTGCTCCCCCATGTCGGGTGGTGGGAAATGAAAAAATTCATGACGGTCGACTTTGACGGAGTTGTAAGGGTCCAAGGGGTCTCCTTCAACTTGTCTTGCAAAAAGAGGACTGCCGATACCTAAAGAGCTCTCGACCAATCCGCCGACAACATGAGGTACTCCTTCCATATCAACCCGGGGGATTCTGGGCTGGCAGGCAGCTGAAGGTACTGCTACGTTGGTCTGTGGCTCTCGCGGCGCTCGAGATTGTTGCTGTAGCTGGTTGTTGGCCTGTGGCACTCGCCGGGCTCGAGATCTTTGCTGTGCCTGGTTACCGCCTTTGCTCTTCTTTTGAACCGTCCGATGACTGCTTTTCCTTCGCATTCGGGGGCAAAGGAGAGGTCGATGGCCGGTGGGGACGGTGGAGGATCCGGCAGCCCTTTGGCGCCGTGCTGGAGATGCTGCAACATGAGGGATATCGCGAGGTGACTCTGGAGAAACCACATCATCGTTGTCCTCACTATCGGATTCTGCAGCTTTGTCACCCTTGTCGGGCGTCTTGGCCTTGTTTTGCGCCGCTTGGATCGTCTCTAGTGAAGTGAAAGCCGACCGGGCGACAACTGTAGAATCGACTCCTGAACGCGGAGATAGGGTGATGGCTTGCAAGCATGGTTCCAGGAGATTGGCTTCCCTGTCAGTATTCGAAGTGGAATGCCTCTTATCGTTCCGCGCTGGATGACTCTCTGAAGACGTGAGTGACGCCAAAGTGACACTGCGTCGATTGGCGTCGGCCGAGAAAGCGGCAAGTGAGTAGGGAGTCGCCGTGGTGGCTGTTGCAGCCGACACTCCTTGAAAGCAGGGCTCGTGAGGGCTATTACCACGGTCGAACATCGCAGCTGAATCGGGTTCATCGAGTTTGTCAGGTTTGTCAGGTTTGCCGGCTTTCCCGTCACCCAGCTTCTTGTCATCTTGTGGGTGGCTCTTCTTTTGGGTCAGAATCATCCCTGGAAGGGTGACTAGGGTTGGACTGATGCTGATTTCGTGAACAATGGCTTGATGAGTGTTGGGAGCGGGGCGAGATGTCGAAGAGGTTATTGATGACCCCATTTGGCGCTCGATGTAAGCGGATTTCCGCGTTTCCGGTGTTTTGTGCGCATTCTGCACAATGTCCTTGGAACAAGCCGCAGGATCTGCCGGCGCAGCCCTGACTTCCAAGATTATTCTGGAGGCCATGGTTTGTAGCCGTGATATTGTAAAACGAGATTGAGAAAAGGGTGTGATCGGAGTGACGAGTGACTGATACTACAAAGTCGTTCGCAGGATGATTTTCCCTGCTTCGTGGAGTCTCGGCCGGACTCAGAGGGTGATAGCGAGCGACCGGTTCGATATCGTTGGGAAGTCGGTCGCGTACGCGAGACGAGTTCGTGTCTCGGGTCGCAAAGGATTCGCCCAGAAAGCGAGGATTTGGTGTACGCAGAAAAATAAGGATTAGAGGGAGGAGGATAAGTTGGATTATCTCGGAGGCAAAAAAGCCGAATCACCCAACCGGCTGCTCGCCGCTGGGGGCACTCAACTCCAGTCGGGCGTTGTATGAGCATCGGGCAGTGTAATCCAATGCGCTGGTTCCATCCATGGAATCCAAAGTTGCGGTGGGCGAAGAGAGCGGGGCTGTTAAAGGGAGTCCGGGAGGAAGGCACGATTTGTAAATTGGCGAAGGCGGGACCTTGAAGTTCGGAAGTAATAAGTGGGAAGGTGCGGTCGAGTGAAGTCGGAAACCCTTCAGGTCGATGGGCAAGGACCTTGGCCTCAACTGGAGGCAGGTGCGTAGAAGGTTCCATGTGGATAGATCGCCCAGAGAGGCACCTGCTGCCCGGGCTCCCGCTTAGGCATCTTGGTATCCATCCAATAGTGGCAATCGATACACTGGATGAAGAGGCGAATACAGTGGCCAAATGCACTTTGTTGTGCCTTTTTTCCGTGCACACACTGCCCAAGCTCAAGCAGATACTGGCCCAACCATAACACGCTCGTTGAGTTGCCTTGTACGGTATTGCTCGTCGGCCAGGGTAGATTTCTGCATTTTCTTCCTGAGGGCCTCGATGGTCGCAAATCGACCCCTGGCACCATGCTTGAGCTTCGTGATCATGTCCGCCGCCTTGCCCTTGGTCACGTCTTCTGGTCCCAGTTCATCCTTGGTACCCCTGAGCTTATTCAAAAGCTTGAGCTGTCCTGCAGTTGCCGGCGCCTTCCTCCACGGCAACGTTCCCGTGATGATGTAGAAGGGGTAGTTTTCGCGGGCGTATTCGTCGCAGCCGTGGACGGCAGAGTCAAAGGTCGCAGCGGTTAGAATCTCACGGGGAGCCGCATACGGGGATTTCGATACCCCTGCCGGCAGAGCCCTGACTTCGTATGCCCTGAATTTGGGGTGGTCGGGTCCTTTGTAGGGAGTCTCTTCTAGTTTTAGGTACGTTCCCTCGGGGCCGTTGAGGATGTATTTTTCCGGGGAAACCCGGACCCAAGAATGCCGGCTGATGTCGCGGATATGCTGCTCGCCGGACGTGTCGGCAATTAGGTCAAATACCGTGTCGTATTCGGTGAAGGTGACGTTGTAGGAGTGACCCGTCGACTCGGGCTCCGTGAACTGCTGCGTTGGCGGAAAATCCTTCAACTTCTCTGCCTCTTTACTGTCTGACAGCGCGAACATTTTGTCGGTCGAGGCCTCATTCACCAACTCGTTAGGGTCCAGCCCAAATAGGGTGGGGGTGGTGACGATGCCAGTCTCGAGGCTAGCTACCATGTCGATGATGTGGCAGTTCTGCTTGCCAGCGTGGAGTCTCATACCGCGGCCGATCATCTGAATCAAGAGATTCCGTGATCTGGTCGGCCTCGCCAAAACAATGCAGTCGATGTTGGGGATGTCCGTTCCCTCGGTAAAGACGCCGCAGTTGATGAGCACAGGGAACTCGCCCTTCTTGAAGGCGTCCAGGCGCTCGCCCCTGTCGCGCATCGGCGTGTCGCCTGTTACGAACCGAGCGTCGATGCCGTAATGACGAAACCTCTCGGTCAAGGCGGCGACATGGCTTAGGTCGACGCAGAACACCAACGTCGATTTTCTCCCGGTGGCCTTGGCAAACCAAGTGCGGATGACGACATCATTGAGCTCGACGGTGTTGACGGCTCGGGAGAGGGAATCGGTATCAAACTCGCCACTCCCGCCTCGGCCCTTTCGCTTGACCTGAGACAAGTCCACCTTGCTCTCGACAGTGGTGAAGAGGACATCGCTGAGCCACTTCTCGCTAATCATCTCCACATAGTCCTTGTGGTAGACTATCTCGTCAATGGCCGCGCCCAGCCGGAGCCCGTCAAAGCGAGAGAAGGTGGCCGACACGCCAACCAGATGTGGAGAATCGGGCTGCTTTTCCCTGAGACCGAAGTGTTCTAGCACCCTCAAGTACCCTGGAGCAACGATGTGATGGGCTTCATCGACAAGGACCAACTTGAATCGGCCGGGGTCAAACTTCAAGAGACGGTCTCTGGAGATGATGCTCTGCAAGCTGGCTACAGTGATGTCGGCGGTACCGGAAGCCGAGAGCTTACCGAGCTCGAGTTCGATGGTCTTGTCCGGGTACGTGTTGGAGCAATGCCGGGCGGCCTGCTCAACCAGTTCTCGCCGGTGGGCTAGGATAAGTGTTTGAGTTGCCGTCTCTGACCGGGGCTTGATTCGACCAATAAGTTGAGTGAAGATAACCTGACGCCGTCAGCAATGGACTTTTTTATCCCTTTCCCTTGGCCAAGGATGAAGGTCCTACGGTCTTGCCACTGCCAGTGGCCAAAGATACACCCAGCCGCTTATGACCATTCTCAAGGTATTGAAGAACGGTCTGGATGCATTCTTCTTGGTAGTTACGCAAGGTAAGGCCTTGAGGTTGAGAAATTTGGGGCGCCTCTGACAAGCCTGGCACAGTTTGATCAAGAAGTCGTCTGGAGCTGGATATTCCCCGGCGTGGGCATGGCTGAAATGACAGTCTCGTTACACTCCGCAGTACTCTAGCCCTGAGAGTTGCCGCAACTAACCGTTTCATTTTTGCGTCGAAATCATTGCTCGCGAGTGTTGTTGTGTTCACTTTTTTTGAAGTTTCTCACAAGGTTGACGTTGGTACCAGCAGTTGGCACCTGGCAGATAAATGCCTGCAGGGCCGGTCGGAAACATCATTGGTTGGCGTTTCCTTTTTGGAGATCGACGGGCACTGTGCGCTTACGGGTTCGGCCAGTGTTTTGACTCGGGATTTTCATCTTGAACTCATCCAACATTCAGCGATTGCAAACGACTCAAGTCATGCATCGACCGTATGAAGCACAGAGAAACCCGTCGTTTACGGGGAAACTCAAAAGTAGGCCTAGCCATCGCGAATCAAAGGGGTAGGCCTTTTTTCCCAATAATCCGGGGTTGCTATTTTTTCTTTTGCTCGACTTTGCACAGTTCAGTGCTTTTCTTGCATCATCAATCATCAAATATTCATCGAAGATGGACTCGGATCAATCAAGCGACTACGATGCTCAGGGAACCGGCCGCCTAAGGAAATCAGTGTCAATGGCTCTCAGGCAGTTGCAGCAGCCACAACGAGCAAGGGCGCGCTCGAATGAAATTCCAGAAAGTGATGAAGAGGAAGTCGAGGATCATGGGAATGACGACGACAACACCGACGATGACAATCAGAATATCATGGACGACCTCGACAACAACACAGAAAGTCAAAGAGAATACTCAGTTTCTTCAGTTGGCAGTCACTACAGTCCCGCGCCCACCGCTTCCGAAGCCGATTCCCCCCCCGCAACCCCCAACCACTATTCCCTACAAGTCCAAGCAGAGCACAGCAACCGCCGGCACATCTTATCACCACCAACCAAACGACCACCCACCTCATCCCCCTACAGCACCGTCCCACCCACCCCAACCCACACCTACCGCTCCTCCCCACGCAAGCGTTCCCTCTCCCCATCAACCCGCTACCCCTCCCACGCCACCAACACAGCAGCAGCAGCAACATCAGCAGCAGCACCACCACCCCCGGACTCCTCTCCACGCCCCTTCAAGCGCCTCCGCACCGCCACCTTCCACCACGCCTACCTCACCCTGCTCAACGACGACATCCGCGACGCCGCGCAGCAGTTCACCCCACTCCCCACCGATAACGCCGACGGCGGCAACAGCAGCAGCACCACGCTCGCGCCGTCCCAGCTCGGCCTGACGCACTGGAGCGGCGCGGAGAAGGCGCTCTTCTTCTCGGCGCTGGCGCGCGTGGGGCGCGACGACGCCGCGGGCATCGCGGCGCGCGTCCGGACGAAAGGGGTGTTGGAGGTCGCCGCGTACCTGGAGCTCCTGGCGCGGGAGCGGGAGCGGGAGCGGGCGGAGGGGGGGGCGGGGGGCAGGGTTGTGGCGCTGGCGCTGGCGGCGCCGGCGGAGGTGCCCGCCGCGGTGGAGCTTGGTCAGGAATGTTGTGCCGCGCTGGAGGAGGCGGCGGATGCGGTGTCGGTGAGGCAGGAGGGGCATGAGGTGGGCGTGGAGAAGGCGAGGTGGGGGGAGAGGGCGTGGTTGGTGGAGGGGGGGAATTGGAGGGCGCTTGAGGCGGCGCCGCCGGAGGGGTTGGAGGGGAGCTTGGGGCTGTTTCGCGTTGGGAATTGGTTGCGGTTGAGCGGGCGGGTGTTTATGAACTCGGCGGTGGAGGAGTATAATTGGGCGAGGGTGGAGGGGGAGGAGCCGGCGGTGAGGGCGACGGCGTTGGAGGACTTTTATACGCTTGCTGTGGAGGTCACTAGGCGGCTGGTTGCGGCGACTATTTTTGTTGGGGAGGGAAGGGTCAGGGCGAGGAGGGAGTTGTACCCGCATGCGAGGAGCAGGGTGTGGAAGCAGGACGTGGAAGCAGCGGCTTTGTCATTGGGGTTCCCGACCAACAGCCGCAAGTTCTGGGCACAGAGCGCTAGGCGGCTGAGGCTGGATGTGTATGACAGTGAGGATCCGCCCATGGTGGGCTGGGAGGGTGAGGGTGAGGACGAGCAGGACCCAATGTCGTATGATGAGGTGGAGCGGGCACTTGGCCTTGAATCAGAAGCCACCGGCACGAATACCGCCCCTGCCGAAGAGACCGAGTCGTCAGAAGAGGAACTTGACGAAGACATGGCCTCGGCCGCGGGATCCGATGACGGCTCAGTCGATCTCGGTGCAGGAACGCCGCGGGCTTCCGGGGACGAAGAGGTTCTCCCATACGAAGACGAAGCGGAAAAGGCGGCCATCACGCGCGAGGTGAACGAGATCTTTGTCCACTCGGCCCTCGAGTACCCCAAAACAGGGCCACAACGGAACAACCTGCGGAACCGAATCCGTGCCGAGAGGGCACAAGAGGCCTATGCGGACAAGATGGACGCCAGGGCATCGTACTACGAAGAGAAGAGAATGTGGGCCATGCTTGAGCGGCAGCCCCGGATGGAATTGGTGAAGCCAGACCCCCCGGAGGAGCCGCGGCAGTGGACCACAAAGACGGTCGATGACTTAGTGAAGAGTTATTCCAGAACGCCCGGCGACTGGAGGAGCAAGCTAGAGCTTGTGCCCAGCAGGTGGGAGATGGACTATGCGCTTGTGGAGGATAAGAAAAAAGCGGAAGCCATTTCCGTTGCAACAAGTGGCGACGAGATTTGATACCATATATATGTTCGGATCTGTCCAAGCTGGAATGGATTTATCTACCAAGCTGTGAAGCGTCTAAGCAACACCTAAGGCCCATTTCCAAAGAGCTCATCCCACCGCGTTCTCCGATCCCACACCACCTTGTCGTCACTCTTCCGCTTGAAGTACAGGATCCGGTGCTGCGGGATAAACTCCTCGTCCGTCTGCTCGCCCTTCCACGCGTCAAGCTCCTTCTCCTGTGCTCCCGTGAACCGGTCCTCATAGCCGACCACAAAGTCGCTGCTATCGAGCTGCGGGTCCCACCGGATGCGGTTGATGGCGTCGGCGGCAGTGCGGAACTTTTTCGTCTTGTCGGCGCGGAGGTCGACAGCAGCAATCTGCTTCCTGGCGGCTTGTCCCTTTTTCTTCTTCTCTTTCTTGGCAAATTCATCGTGCTCCGAGTCCTGACCCGACGTCGCCTCCAGCTCTTCTTCCTCCTCTTCCTCGTCCAGTTCCTCCTCCCCGGGGGTATACTCGCCCCACTCGCGACTGTCAAGCTCCAGCTTGCCCAACTCGCCTTTATTCACCACAGCCGCACTCAACCAGCAACTCTTCGCATCAAAGTACCTCTCATCCCCCCTCATCTGCGCCTCAAACCGGGCCAGCACAGTCTGCAGCGCCCCCAGCGCCACCTTCAGGTCCTCCTTAGCCATATCCGGGGAGCCCTTATCAAGGCCGATGAGGTAGCAACCCCTAAAGTCGCGGTCACCATCATCACCACCCCCATCCCTATCCCCTCCCCCCTCCTCCAGCTCATTCGCCTCCACAAACCGCGCCGGCCACATACGCACAAACAAGCCCGGCGCGCGGCGGTGCAGGTCCACCAGCAGCATAACGCACCGCGACTCGAGCCAGCCGAGGAACTGGGCGCCACGCGCCAGGGACAAGCCCCAGTACTGCACATCCAGCTTGACATACGACCGATGCGCGGCCAGGAAATCAGCCGTGGCGGCGGTCGACCCGGCCACGAAAGCCGACCACGAGGGCGCGTCCCGCAGCGCGGCGCCGGCGCGGCGGAACTCGGCGGCGAGGGTCTTGGCCGACGGCACCGAGGCCGTCAGGGCGGTGTTGCGCGCGGGCGGGAAGTAGCCCAGCACGGCGAGCGGCTCGCGCGCCGTGCGCGTGTAGGGGAGGGTGTGGCGGTGGAAGGTCGGGTCGAAGGCGATTTGGTTCGCCCAGTCGAAGGTGGCGTAGTGCGCGAAGAAGGTGGCGAGGAGGGTCTCGGCGGTCGAGGGGGCGCCCGTCTCCCGTGCGAGGAGCTTGTGCACGCGCGCGAGCAGGATGGAGATCTGGATGCCGCTGAGGAAGCCGAAGCGGGCGGCGTAGATGCCGCGCGACTTGGCCCAGGTCTTGATGAAGCGGTGCGCGAGGCGGAAGGTGGCGAGGTCGGGGAGCGAGCGCGCGAGGTAGTCGGTGTCGCGGATCGCTTTGAGCTTAGCGAGGGTTTGCACCGAGAGGGACCAGACCGGGTCGGTCGCCGGGGCGCGCAGCACGTCGGGCCAGCGCTCGGCGACCAGGGTGGCTGGGCAGTACTGCAGGTCGACCTTGATGCCGTCGACCTCGATCTCCAGCATGGTGCCGGTGTGGGCTAGGACCCGGCGGAGGATCCTGATGCCCTGAGCGGCGGCCTTGCGCAGGCGCTGGGTTGCCAGGGCGAAAAAGGTCTTGGTGCTGAAGGGGCCGATGCACAAAACGTCGATGTCTGAGGAGGCGGTCCAGACGTCGAGGGCATAGGAGCCAACGGGGACGATGACGACTGCCGGTTGTGAGCGTGATCCTGCTGCGTCCGTTGAAGGCGCGTCGAGGATCACACCCTTCAGGAGCTCCAATGCCTTCTTCCGCTTGATAACCTCGTCCCCCGTTGGAATTACCCCAAGCTCACGTAGAGATGCCTCCACGCCCCCTGCTTGATCCAACTGCTCTGGCGCCTTCTCCGGGTGGACAGGCACAATAAGGTCGGCAACCTTCTCAGACGGCTCGTCGGCCTTGTCACCGATGCCTCCCATGTCCAGGGTGCATCTGACACCCCAGTGGTCGCTAGCGAACATTTTTGAATCATCTCCCTGCTCCGTCAAGAAGCCAAACATGTTGAAATCGGTGATCTTCAGGAAGCCCTCGCCACGAACAAGGATTCGGTCATATCGTTGAGGCTGCGCGTTGGCGCCGCCGGTGGCCATGGCGGCAGCCATACCGTTAGTGCTCGGATCCCAGGTGGCGCCTTGCTCCCCTTCCACATCGTCGCCGTCAGAGTCGTCCTCGGTGGAGGTCTGCCAAGCATCAACCAGCTTCGCCTCGGAGAAAAGACCATCGAGGCTTGCCAGGTGGCTCGCGGACAAGTCCGATATGGCCTTGTTTTTAAGCGCAGTGTTAATCGAGACGGATGATGTCGTAACGTTGAAGTCGCCCGCAAGAATCCAGGGGTGTCTGGGGTAAGTTTCAGAGAGGTAGTTGATGACCCGTTTGATATCCGTCTTTTTGGCAGCGACCGCTCCATCGGTCAGGCCGTGGCTAAGGTGGACAGCCGCAATAACAACCGGGAGGAACCTGTCGCCATCAGACCGGCCGGCATGCTTGATCTTGGCGACCAGCGCGCCCTTGTGCTTCCGATGGAGGGAGACATACTCCCAGTCGAGGGGAGTCGCGCTCAACATGACGATGTTAAGGTAGTTTGGGAGCGGCTCGATGTCGTCTTCGTGGGGCGGGCCGTGGGTGCAGAACGGATACGCTTCGCGGATCTGCTTGTCGGAAAGGAGATAGGACAGGAAGCTGTCGGTGACCTCTTCCAGCACCAGCACATCCGCCTGGGCATTCTCAGCGAGAATGTTCTTCACCACCAGCGGATACCGGGCCTCGGACGGCGGCCACTCGAACTCGGCGAGGACATTATAGCTCGCCACGACGAGCTTCGAAGGCATGAACGGCGTCCACCGCTCCGACTCCTCCCCAGCGCAGTACAGCGACGCGGTCTGGAGCTGATCCTTCTCCGCCATCCCCTCCGCACCCTCCGCATCCTCATCCTCCACCTCCCTCAGCACACCCACACCCTTATAAAACGGCGCCACCTTCCCCAACCTCTCCACCGTCCCATCCCTCAGACTAATCCTCCCCCACAAGCGCATCACACTTCCACCACCCGCGTCCCGCTCCCTCACCAGCACAGCCAGCTCAGCAACCTGCCACTCCACCCGGGGCAGCAGGCCAACCTTTTCCACCAAAAACCGATGCGCATCACAATCCACATCCTCGCTCTGCGCGACCGTCATGTGCATGCGATACGGCCGCGACTCCGGCGCCCCCCCACCCCCCAGCGCAGCCAGCACGCTCTCCCTCAACGCCTTAACCCTCTCCGCCCTCGCCACATCCCCATCCTCCAAAAATATGGTACTGCTCACCCCCTTCCTCCGCTCAAACACACCCACCTGCCCGAGACACACCTCCACCCCGGTGTCTGGTAACGGAGCAGCAGCAGCAGCAGCAGGGGCGAACGCGGCACCAACACGGTCGGCGGCGTCGGCTAGGCGATCGGGCCGCACGAAGGGGTAGACCAGGTTGATGTGGGGCGGCCACTTGGGGTAGGCGGCGTCGTAGAGGGCTCGCAGGCGGTCGAGGCGGGGCCAGAGGGCGGGCGGGGGGAGGAGGGCGAGGGCGGTGTCGTGGGAGGTGAGGGTGAAGGAGGGGGGTTGGGGTTGGGGTTGGGGTTGTTGTGGTGATGTTGGGGTTGGTGATGGTTCCGCCATTGTTGGTATTGTGTGTGGTGTTCTTGTGTTATGTGTTGTTGTTGTTGTGGTGGTGTTGGTGGGTTGGGTTGGAAAGTTGAAGGGAGTGGTGAAAGTGAGTTGAGTTATGAACCCGATTATTTTGTGAGGATGGTAAAAGGGTAAATTGATGATGAATTGAATAAATAAACTCAGGATGAAGTCAGAAGTGATGTTGGTACGATGATATTTGAGTAAAATGCCCCTGTTCTTGCTGCTCATCCCCCCTGAGAGCTGCCCGTTTCTTCCCCGCAATGGCATGAGTGAGGCTGGGGCTGAGTTCGGCAGTGTGTCACAACCTGTGCAGGGCCCCCCATTAGGGCCTCTCTCCGAGTGACTCACCTCCGCCTTGGAGACTTATTCCACCTTGAATCCTTGACACATTACTCCATAGACATGTCTGAGTCGATTGATGCAATGCAGGGCACTGTTGGTGCCAACAGATTGAAATGCAAGTAAAGTAAACGAAGCAACGGCAGCTATGTACCCAAGTTGGAACTCAAAAAGAGAAAGCTTGACACAGTGTATATTCAATCCAAAATGCACAGTACACGTGCAGCCCCTATCCAAGCCAAACATAAACATGAATAGACATTACCGCAGGGATCCAATACCCGGGTCTCAACCACCAAACTCCGGCGCTATGAGCTTGCCTTGGAGAACAATCTTCAACAGGCGTAAAAGAACAGACCATAAAACCAACTAAAAACCGACTCTAGGAGTCAGGCCTAGTACTCCGGACCCCAGTCCACATCCTCCGGCGTAGCTGACGGCGTGCCCTCCATGAGCGCCTCGAGCTTGTCTTCGTTGGTGACCCAGCCATTTCGTTTCGTAGCAATTGCTATTCTCGGTCAGCTCTGTGGCCCACGGCATATCAACAAGCACTAAGAAAGGAGAAGGACAAGACATACCATAACGAATCGGCCCCCTCCACTCCCTCCACCAGACCTCCTCAGTCTGCACCGCACACCGCCTCCCGTCCGCATCACTCCCCTTAGGCATAGTCGCAAACGGCCAAACCGCCTTAACAACCTCATACTTCCTCTTCCCCGCAAAGAACCCCGTGACGCTCGTGATAAACTTGTTGACCCGGTCCGGATTCTGCACCACCACCCTGCTATGCGTGATAGGAAACGAGACGGCAACCGTGCCCGGGTAGCGCATAGCAGCAACCAACTTGCGGATCTGCCCCTCAAGCCATTCAACATCCAGATTAACAACAACCCTCTCGAGCGCAAAGGCCTTCACGCTCGCCGTGTCGGCCACGAAACGGGCCGCCCACGCGTCCAGCGAGCCGTCCCCCTCGACCTCTGGCTGCGCGGCGGGCTTGGTGCCGCCGCGGAAGGCCACCTCCCCCGCGCCCACGCAGCGCAGGTAGTCCATGCGCTGGCGCGGGTCCTCGGGCACGAGCAGCGAGAGCAGGTTCAGCTTGATGGAGAAGTCGGCGCGCCCGGTGCCGGGCGTGTTGCCGCGCCGCCCCACGATGTGGATCTGCGGCTTGGGCGGCACCGTCGCCTGCTGCCGGATCAGCGCGACCAGCGCGTCGGCCGAGCTGGAGAGGTGCGCGGTGGTGGACTTGATGGTGGTCTTGTCGGTCGAGAGCTCGAAGAGGGGCGGGTTGTAGAGGCGGTAGTCGAGGGCGGGTAGGCCCGGGTACCGAGGGGGTGGCTTGGGCCCGCCGGTTTGGGATTCCGGGGGCGGGGCTGGCTCCTGGGCCGGGGTGGAGGGGCCGGAGTAGGGGGGCGGGGTGGGCGAGCGGGGGGTGGTGTAGACGGGGACCGGGGCGGGGGGCGGGACGGGAACCCGGGGTATCTGCATGTGGGTGGGAGCGTACGCCGGCGACTCCTGGCTGGGGTCGGGGGAGTACGCCGGGGATTGCTGGTTGTGTACCGGTGATCCCTCGAGCTCTTCCTCCGTCATGGGCACCGTGTTGCTTCCCGAAGTAGGATTGCGGCTCTGTGATGACTGTGATGACGGCTGCTGTTGCCCTTGCTGTTGCTGGCGCTGGAGGTGTTCCTGAAGACGCATCTTCTCCTCCACGACGGACGGTTGAGGCGGCTCCATGGCGGCTGCTGCTTGTTTTGGCGGAACACGAGTACGCGCTGTGCCGGCTTGGCTACTCAAGTACCTTAATGACGTGAACTGCGGTCCGGGCCCGAATTCGGGGGGAGCCGGGGGCCGAATGAAGAGTCGGGAGCTCCGGAAACCCCGACGTCAATTCAATTGGGAGATCTAGTCAGCCACGGTGGGCAATTGGCGTCCGACTTGGGAAACAGAAACCGGCCACGATGAGATGGTTAGTTTGCAGTTCACTCGTGGAGCAAAGCTGTCACACAAGGAGAATTGAACTGTCGGTCGGTTGCTGGGCGCTCTGCGCTTCCTCGTGGCGCAGCAAAGCCCACTATGTATGTATGAAGACCGTCACGTTGAAAAGGCAGCCGGCAAAGGCCATGCCGAGAAAGGGCGCCAGGACCACGACTTGGCCAGGATTCCACATGCATGTCAGCAGAATGAGCCAATCGGATTGGGTGTTGAACGCGATGCGGTCGCAATTGGGTTGTCGCGCTCAGCCTCACTTTCATCTCCCATCGTCATCAGCTCTAGAGGCCGCCGGTGCTGGAGGTTGTTTCAGGTTGATATAGTTATGTGGTTTGCTCATTTTAAGAGTTGTACCCAGGTACGAAGTATTCGTAACGGTCGGTCGGTTGTTTGTGGCTGGAGATGGAAGCCGCGTCGAATTACGAATCAGATGGTGGGCCTAACTGACGGGCTCAGAAGACGCCAATTCTCGCGTGAACACTTCCTGTTTTGGCCGTTGCGCAGGAGGCAGTTAGCGTCTGACTTTGGGCGAGAGATGTCCCGAGAAGCATTATCATTGGAAGGAAAGATAGAAGGGAGAGGGAGGGGGATGCTCACGAAATATCCATATCTTTTTGCCGTCTTACGTTTCTTGTTTCTTTCGTTTCTTCTCTCCTTCCTTCTCTCCTTCCTTTTCTTATTTTCCTTCCTCTGCTCTCCTGTGCCCCACTCTGGTCGAGGCCAACCTGGAGCCCCACGCAAACAAAATCGAAGCGTTTGAAACTGACGGCGAGTCTAACCGGCGCTAGCTCCGTTGAGAAATCCCCACATTCGGAGGTATCGAAGGAATTGCCGAACCCTGAACAACCGAACGCCGGGTTTCAATCCATCATCCGAACCTCAAAGTTGCCAGGCATCCGCGCCAAAGGTCTATCTTGGACGATAAAATTCGGAATTGTTCTTGTCGATATCTATCAATTTATTTGCGAATACAACAAACCTTGGCTTCCTTCAAGTCTCCTCAAAAGGTCCCTCCCCTCCCGCCGCTAACCCTCCACTTCTCCAAATGTCTCACTCCTGCGTCTCGCATCTGGCCCCGATGCCCTATCAAAACAAGCATGCCCCTGGTGGCTGCAGCCATCCCACCACAACGCTTTGTTTCGTCTTCAGCCTTTCTCCGCCAGATGCTTCGAGTCTTGGCTCCTCGCTGTCGATGACTTAGTTGAAAAGAGTCTAGACTGATCCCAAAGCGCCAACGTCTCTATTGTCTGTGCCATGGCTGTCTTTCCTCGGCTTGTCCGTTCTGCGGTGAACATTTTGATCTCGTGGCGAAACAATAACTGTCATCACTTTTTAACCACTGATGCGTATGCTGTTGTCATGAGGTGACAATGTCCGTAAAACGGGTGATAGTCCCTTACTTCTTTGGCTGGTTGCTTCTCATCCAAGCCCCTATCGCGGCCGTTGCGATTTATGCCTCAGTCTTTATATTTGGCGGTAAAACAGTTCCATTTGTTCTAGCCGTGGTTGCCGTGAGTTTCAGTAGCCCGATATCGAGGAGACCGACGACTAATAACTGGATAGACTATTTTGCACCTATTACTGGGCATATACTGCTACGTAACTCGGTCGAAACCTGGGTCCTACCACGTTTTCGTGATCCTGGCATGGTTAGCCGCCTGCATTGGTCTCTGGTGCGGCCCGTTGTCGTACTTTGCGAGGCTCATTGCCAACTATCGGGAGAGTGAGTGGTTGGCGGAGGGGACAAGCCAGCACCAGGCTTCGACTTGGACTAAAGCCGGATGCGCCGTGTCCGCTTTGAGCATGTATGTGTTCTGTATCGCTCAGGGTAACGGTTGGCACTAACATGTGCAACTAGTTTCATTGATATTATGCTGGCGGCGTTCTTCCTCCTCGCCGTAAGACGGCAGCAGACTCAAGAACCCGAGGAAGAATATTTTACATCTCGCTCCCTCGAAGCTCCTCCACAAGTACGCATCCAAGACACTTTCCAAGCACGATTCCTATTAACGCCTTCCTAGCTCCCACCCTTCACCCCCATCCATCATCACCGCATTTCCTTGCCCTACCCACCTCCCACAGCTACACCACCGAATCGAAACCCGCACCTCTCTCCAACCATCATCCCCGTGGCTCCCGAACGCCAGCCGCAACGACCACAACGACAACAGCCGCCCTCGCCACGGGAAACACACCAAAACCAACGACAACAACCACACCAACCACACCGCCACCACCACCACCACCACCACCAACCTTCCCTCTCCTCCAAACCCCTCCCCGCCCTCCCCCCCTTACCACTCCCCCCCCTCACCCTCTCCCCCACAACCCCCCCAAACCGCATCGCCCTAATCCTCCACCTCACCCACCTCCAAAACCCGCGCACCGGCCACTGGCCACCCTCCCCGGAACTCACCACCCTCCTGCACGCGTGGACAGGCGGGCGCGGGGCCGTGGCGCCCGGGGGACGCGGGGCGACGGCGCTGGCGCACGCCTGCCTGACCGAGCTGTGCGGGCGCGTGTGGGCGGCGCAGCGGGAGGGCCGCGAAGGGGAGGTGTTGAGTGCGGAGGAGTTGCGGGTGCTGGAGGGGGTGGGGTGGGATTTGAGGTGGGTTGAGGGGAGGATTGGGAGGGCGGGGGGGTGGTTGGAGAGGGGGGGTGATGTGTAAGAAAGGGGGAAGGGGGGTTCTGTGCGAAGGGGGGGGGGGATGATTGAAGAAACCGGGAAGGGGGGGTTGTTTTTGGGAGGCAGGAAGGGGAGTGACGGGATGGCGTTTGGGTTCGGGACCGGGTTATAGGATAGTATTGGGAGGTGGATGGCGTTATTGGGGATATTGTTTGTACAGTAAAGGTTTTCCGTCAGCGATGGCAGCGATGTGGCATGTTTGATGATATATGTATATTATGTAACCGACTTTAAGTCGTATCAAATCCGGAAGAGACGGCCATCGAGGCGCCGTTCACGCTGTCACTTTTATTTTAACACTTCGACGGACTGCAAACTATGAGTTCAACATCATTCATTCATTCCAACATAACTCACATCACACCAAACACACACAACAACAAATCCTTCGGGTATCCCAAGCCCACCAAGCCGTCTCTCTACTCCTACGCAACCCCCTACCCATCAAGAGCCCTGCGCTGCTGCTGCCCCTCCCACGTCTTCCGACACACCTCCTTCATAAGCCGCTTCGGCGCCATCCGCCCCGTCATCAACTCAAACGCCTCAATCGCCATCTCCGCCACCACCTCCAGCCCATCCACCACCACCCACGGCGGCGACATGCTGTCCCGCAGCGCACGCATCTGCGCGACCAGGGGCGTTACCGGGGGCTCATACGCCAGCTACAACACACACACACATAGACATGTCAGCAAAGTGCACCACCCCAAAACGAAACAAAACAAACCCAGAACAAGAGAGGAACAGCTTACCTCAACCACCACACCGCCGGTCGGACTCCTGAGCCAGTTGAGCGGCATGACGAAATCCGCCGGCGGGCTGCCGTCCGCGCTCGTCGCCGGCACGCACGAGACGACAATGGTCGGCAGCTGGAAGCCGGCGGGCCAGGGGACGTCCAGCGAGGTCAGCACGCGGCACACCTCGACGGCGCCGGCGTCGTTCACGCCGCCCGGGGGGGGCCACCGGTTCCCATTCACCGGCTGCTGCTGTTGCTGTTGCTGCTGGGCAGCGGACGCGAGGGCGGCCTGGCTGGCGGCCCAGGCGTTGAAGTGGGCGGCGACGTCGCGGGCGCGGTCGGCGGAGCGGTTGTAGACGAAGACGTGGCGGCAGCCGAGCTGGTAGAGGGCGTAGATGGCGGCGCGGGCCATGCCGCCGGCGCCGACGACGAGGGCGGCGGTGCGGGAGGGCTGCACGTGGTTGCGCGGGCTGATGGCGCGGCGCAGGCACGTCAGGATGGAGCTCCAGTCGGTGTTGTCGCCAAAGAACTCGCGCGCCGGGCCGGCCTTGTTGCGCGAGTTGGCGTGGTCGAGGATCGCGCTCGTGCGCCCGCGGAGAGGGAGGAGGACGTTGACCGCGCCGATGGCCGTCGCGTGGTGGGACTTGACCTTGAGGTGGGGCATGATGGCGACTTTGAAGGGTGCCGTCAGGCAGGCGCCGCCGAAGGCGTCGGCGGAGCAGATCTCGTTGAGCGAGTCGAGCGTCGAGCAGGGTACCGCCTGGAAGGAGTGCGGCATGTAGGCGAAGTCGTAGGCGGCCGCGTGCATGGCTGGTGATAGGGAGTAGGAGACGTGCGAGCCGAGGACGTAGTATTGTAGGGGGTCTAGCAGGAACTGGCGGAAGAGGAGCTCGAAGGAGTGGGATGAGTTGGAAACGGTTGCGAGGTGGTCACGCTCGTTTTCCATGTCTGGGTGCTTTACGGGGCCAAGGATACGGGTTTGCAGCGGGGTGCGCACGCCCAGTACGGAGAAGTCGTAGGCGACGAGAGGGGGCTTGGGGTCGGGTATGGCGTCGCGGAGGCGCTTCCTGAAGTCGTCGAGATACTCGACCGGGCTGTCGTTGGAGCAAAAGCGCACCATCCGGACAACGTCGCATCCGAGGGCTTGGGCGCGCCGGTAGTTGTCCAGCTGCTGCTCGTCCTGCCAGGGAAGGGCCCCGAACCCCATGTACCAGTAGTTGCCGATGATCTTGGATCTGCCCCGGCGCCGCATGACGCCGTTCACCAAGGCCTCGTCGCGTTGTAGGTCAACGCTGACGTAGTCGACACCGAGGCGGACACCTAGCTCTAATAGCTCAGCATCCATCGTGTTTTTCTCGTCTGGCGGCCTTCGGCGCTCTCCGCGGGGGTTTTCCTCGACGTGGTAGATAATCGGGACGCCCAATTTCCTCCTTATCAAAGCGACTTGCCGTGCGATGATATTCAGGAGGTCGTCAGGCCAGTGGTCAATGATAAGCTCGACGCAGTCGCCCCTTGCCTCGAAATCTTCCCATTCTAAGTCCATGTCCATGAGATAGGATAATCGGAGCCGCAGAGAATATGAGTAGGAGCGAAACTCTGGTGGAACAGCGGCGACGGAGAAGGGGCTTTCCAGCCATGCTTTGGCGGCACCGCGGCCTGTGATAATGTCGAGGAATCTTGCAAAGCTTTCTTGGACGGATAGGAGTTTTGAGGGTCCAGGGTGGCGGCCGCTCATAGGTGTACTCGCCCCGGAAGTAGCCCCTGAGGAGGAAGGGGGGGTGGAAGGGTCGTAGAGGTTGTAGTATTCGAAATTGGAGCAGTTCCTATGCTTCCCGTCGGCTTCTAGCAGCTGCTGAGCGTCCCCCGCATCCATCAGACGGGCGATCTGTTCCTTCTCGCGGTGTACGTACACCACGGGGTTTGTCCTCGAGTACAGCCGCAAGGCATCCTGGGCCTCTTCACTAAAACTGCTCATGCCGCACTCGATGATGCACCCGGACCGGTTCGTGTCCAGCATGCGCTTGAACACCTCGATGTTCTGGCGGGCGAAGTGGTCTCTTCCGTGCTTAGCCAGATACTGTCCCCGGGATAGCCCTGTAACCTTTTCGAAATAGTGGTCCTCAGTCACCAAGCGCCGCCGGAGATGGAGGGCGCCCATGAAGCCCAAGGTGCGCTTGCCGGCCCCCCGGCAGCCGACGAGCACGATGGAAGCATTGGGTTCGAAGACGCGTTCATTCCTAGGCGGTGCCATCTTCGGGTACCCTAACCGTGATGAATGCGCGTTACGGTCGAGAATGTTTTGCCTTCAGTCGACGCTGGGCGTGTATTGATGGTTGCCAGGTTGGTGCTTGGTCAGGTGGTCCCGGGGGGGTGATTCAGTCACCTGAAGTTGCGTCGAGGGAGAGGAGGGACATTGCTTCGTTGATTCAGGTGAGACGGGGAAGAACATGGGAGAAGCTACCTATGTTTGAGATCAATTATTTGATTCCCGCCTCCCATGCCGTCAAAATGAAGGCCGAACCGGTAGTCCCCCGTCCTGACGTTGAATTTGTCGGCAGATTAGTCGGGATTGTCTAACGGGGAAAAATGTAGACCCTGCTGTCGATCCCCGCTGCCGTTCCATGCCCCACTGCCTCAACTCGATTCCCGGCTTTCGGGGGAGTGGGTCCCCCCGCTTCGGCGCCCTGTAGCTGCCCCAGGTTGAGTCTGGAACATCTGCTGTGTCGCTCTTTCCAGTGAGGATGCACCAATGACTTGCCACTGTCGACAGATTCCCCTTTCTCGCTAAACTTGAAGTTGAGATGTCGTGTTGCATTCGGCCGTTAGGTAACCCCCGGAGCCAGAGCTGAAGTCTTCCGTAGCACCGGTCCCACTTTTAAGCCGGCGCCCATAATTTTGCTGAGTGAGTGGCTGCCCGTTTGACGAACCCCACGTCTGGTTCGGCTCAGCCAGAGGTTTCTCCAACCAAACCGGCGAGAGAGCGTGAGAGAGGCTTGAACTTCGGCTCAGGTCCACGTTGCATCGTCCGATTGCCCCTCAGCCTCATTTATTTTCTTCACCTCAAAGATTGCCCTCGGCCGTATGGACTTAGTTTACCGTGGCCTAAGATGGAGCTAGCCTCAGAAGAGCCAGCAATTGGCGGTCAATCGACGCAACGGCACAACTCACAACAAGTCAAACAACAACAACCTACAGCTACACCACCCTCCAATGCGGCTCCGGCTAGCGATGCCGGGGCCGACGCCGGGAGTGAGGCGCCCATAAACCCACGCAAGAGGAAGAAGGCATCCCGGGCGTAAGCTACTTCTCGGATTAATCACCCCCCCTTCCATCTTGTTTACTTACTCACCCCCAACTGAACTAACCCCCCACACCCAGCTGCGACTTCTGCCACGTCAACCACCAGCCGTGCGACAACGGCAAGCCCAAGTGCGGCGTGTGCACCAAGCACAACAAGCCGTGCCTGTACCTGCGGCCGACCAAGCGGCGCGGCCCGCAGAAGGGCTACCGCACGGCGCTCAACACCTACAAGGAGAGCGCCGCCGCCTGGGGCGCCGTGCTGGGCGCCATCCCGGGCCTGGACGCCCTCGTCGAGGGCCACCTGCGCGGCGCCGCCGGCAACGCCGTCGTCGCCTCCATCAAGGACTCCAACCAGCAGGACGCCCTGATCGCCAAGTGGCAGCAGAGCTCCGTCTTCAAGGCCTTCTTCGGCCACAACGGCCCGCCGCCGGCGCTGGCGCAGTCGGCGGCGGAGGAAAGGGGCGGCGCAGGGTTACGGGGGAGTCCTGCTGTTGTTCCGCTGTCGGAGGAGGCCGAGGAGGACGAAGAGCCCGGGTACGAGACGCCGTCGGTGCCGGTGCCGGTGCGCTTGCCGCCGGTGAGCAGGGTGTCGCAGCCATCGACGAGTCGGCGGAGCCAGTCGGTGTCGAGCTTCCCGCCCGCGCCAGAGCTGAAGGCGCTACCCGCCGCGATGGGCCCGCCGTCGCCGTTCCAGCCGAAGGACTCGCTGTCGGATCTCGTGGCCAAGGACGCCGCACAATCGTATGGACCTCTCCATCTTTCATTACCTAGCTTCGATCTAACCGGGTGTTTTGTTTAGGTCAACGCGAGCCGCGCAAACGCTGGCTTCACTTGGGTTCGCGCCGGACGAGACCATCGCCGATTTCTACACCATGGGCTCCAACCCGGAGCCGATCCCGGAGCCCAACGATGCCGACTTTGACCCTTCCCTGGGCAGCGAAGCGGAGCAGAGGGCGTATTACGAGCTGCTCATGGGGCGGGCGTTTCCAGGCTGAACTGTGTACCGCCATTGCACCGATGTACAGTCGATTAATCAACCTGGCCACGGCTTCGTTGAGATGTGGCCTCATCCGGTCCCCGAGAGGTTCCCCGAGAGGTTCCCTGTAGGATCTGGAGCTTCCCCGTCGTTGGATGTGTAAGACGGTGGATGGTTGGGTATGATCCTCCACTCAATTGTTCAATCTCGAGGCTAACCAGTGGCAGGATAGATAATGATGTGCGAATTGATACCCGCCGGTATGGCAACTCTGGAATAGACCAAAGGACAGCAATGTTTCCGAACCAGGTCCTCCTCAGTGAATGTGTGGTGAAACCGCGGGCCACTTAAGTTTCACAATTCGCACGATTCAACGTCAAACGCCTCGAGTCCATGTTGGCTTCAAAGTGATAAATTACTCGAAGCCTATCTCTCGTGGGTATATTCTGCGCCACTTCTCCTCGGGGAGAATGCGCCAGGTACCCCCACAGAGACAAATGCCCGCCTTGCCTGATACCGCAGGAATGCAAATAAAGATAACAAGTTGAGGTACTGTGTGTCCCCTCAGTGCCGTGAGGCAGTCCAGTTCCCATCCCAAAGCCCGTCCATCCGAAAAGCCATAGTATGCATACAACACCCGCTAACATGCTTCAAAGAGAACACTCGGAAAGAGAAAATAAGGAGAAATGAGACAAGTCCACCGAGTACGGAATGAACGTCCTTCTAAGAATGAATGCCGGCCAGGAAAAAAACAGGCAGCTCAGCCAGAAAACGAAGCGAACGAAGCAAAGGGATCAAACCAGCTCAAACCAGCTCAAACCCACCCTCCACCTCCCTCATCTCCTCAACCCCATCCCCATCAGCCGCAGCCGCCGCCGCCGCAGCCGCATCCCTCTCCTTGGACGCGCCCCTCCGCAACACAGCCCTCGCCCGTCGACCACTTACAGCGTCCCCATTCCCATCCAGCACCTCGTACTCGCGCTCGACGAGGCGCTCGGTATCGCGCCCGGCCGTGTTCTTGACAAACACCTCGAGCGTGAGGGGGCGGCCGGGCGTGTCGGCCCGGTCGAAGCTGTACAGCACCTCGGCGTCGGCGGACGGCGCCGTGGCGGGGGCCGGGAACAGGCCCCGCGGCAGGTCTACCGGTAGGGAGGCGGCTTCGATCTCCGTCTGGCAGTGCATCTTGCTGCGTCGGCGGGCTGGGGGCATTTCTGAGGCGGAGCGGGTCTTGACGATGTTTTGGGACATTTTGGCGCGGTGGTACCTGTTTTTTGGGGAGGTGGGTGTTAGTGATGGGGGAGGAGGTGGTGGTTGTGGTGGAGATGGGGGGGAGGGCATGTGCTTACGCCTCGCTGGGCCGCTTGTTTGGCCTGCACTTGGCGAACATGTGGTCGGGCGCCGTGGCGCCGGTGCGGAAGGTGTCGTCGCAGCTGTTGCGGTCGATGCCGGCGAGGTATCGGCTGCCGTGGGCCCACTTGACGTTGGAGTCCTTGCCGCGGCGCCACTCCTTGTTGGCGGACCGGAGGTCGCGCTCGTACTGGGTGGAATCGGCGGCCATGGTGATGGATCGAGCGGGTGAAATGTTGGGGTTATTGGGTTTCTCTGGGAGTGTCTCGGATGCTGCGGGCATACGAGAGTGGGAGGCTTGGTAGCTAGGTGATGATGCTACCGGATGGATGAAGGCCGAGCAGCTGGAAGTTGGTTGTGGAAGAGGTGTCCGGTTTGCACAAAATGTTTGGGGGATAGTTATGCCCCAGGCCTTTGAGAGGATGGTAGGAAGCCGGAAGAGGGCTGGGTCCTTCTTCTTCCTTCGGTGGCTGTCAAATGTGACAGCGGGGTTGCCGACGGTTTCTTCTTTGTGTGACGAAGAGACAATACCGAGCTTCCTTTGTTACCGCAGGCTTGAGCTCGTTTTAAAACGAATGGTTGGCCTCTTTCGGTCGCCGGCCGGGTGACTCAGAAAGGTGTGGTTCCAGGGGTGAATGACACGAGCGTCCGAATTGATAGCGATAAGCGATGCCGATATGACAGAAGAGCAGCGGCTGCAGGGGTTGCTTGCGGTGAGGATAAACCGATAAAGAAAAACAATAGTGTGTGGATAATGAGCAGTTTAAGATATTTGGATGAGTGATTTGTCTTATTTGAAGTTGCAAAGGAAGAGATTTGAGACAAGACGAGAACGGCGCAGAGAGGTTATAACAGCTTCACGGGACTTATCGGACTGGCTTTGGGATGCCGGAGTGGCAGCTGATAGCAGCAAGGCTCAGCAGGGGTGGCGTATCTCCAACTGTGGGGCGGCCGGCAAAGTGACAAGTGACGCCAGCCCGGCGTATGACCAACACCGCGACGGGTACGAGGAGAGGCAGCTGGCAGCATCTCAGCCAGGGGTGTGGAGCTGATGAGGAAGGGGCGGGTGACCAGGCCGGTTCTTGGCTTCCGACCAGGCGTTGGTCCTGGCTGGCCCTGGCTGACTCCGTGCCTTTGTTCCCACGGTTCCGTTCGCCGATGACGAGATGGGCCAGGAAGGTTCTCGCAGCAGGGCAGCCGGCTCGATTACGCAACTTGTTTTGCCCGCTCTGAAACAAACGGACCCCGATACCTCTCCGCATTCATCGCCAGGCCAACTCACACAAACGGAGCTCAGGGCGGCCATCGTCATCCCAAGTTCGTTAGCATCCCCCTGCCTTGGAACTGGGCCGAGGCGATATCCATGATAGCGCAGTTGCAAGCACATATGATAGAGAACAGTTCCCAGCGCGAGCTCGCTCAGGGCATCGGATGTGGGCCACCCTGATTCATGCGTCGCGCCGTGGATGCAAACGGGAGAGATGGGATGCCTGACGCACCTCCCATTAGTCGCGCTTCATCTTTGCTACTTGCCGGTCACACCGGACCAAGGCGGCAGTGCGAGTCGCGTAGCAAGTCGACCACTCCATGGCTGCCTCCTTTGCCCGTGTGTTGGTTTCGATTATCAATGGCCGTGGCCTTGGGGCGAGGCACCCGAAGAGGCGCCCGGAGACGGCCGCAATTGCTCAACGCGGTGCCGCTCGATGGGCAACATGTCCCAGCCCCGAGCTGCGATTGGTGAGCCCTGGTGTTGTGGTGGGCAGGTTGACGAGTTGGAGACGGGACTCCCCAGACGAGGCTCTAAATTGCATGCAGCGGGTGGTGGAGACCTGCAGGAACCCCCCCACCGTCCCCAGAGATACCCGCCGCGTCACGTCACTGCCATCGCCGCTATCTGCCTCCTGTTGGTCTGCGGTTGGATCATTGGCAAAATCCTCGGCTTGCACCATCTCCTCGCATGGTTCTCTAGGTAGGATCCTATCATCGTTCCCCGGGATTTACAACGGTGGGGAAGGGGGGATGTTCAGACGCTGTTTCCGGTCCCTGAACTTCCGGCAGGCACTTCCTTGCCTGTTATTGCGGGGTTGCATGGCGGCCGTGATAAGCTGATATGCTTGGATGGAAGCACGAATTCCGGCGCCCAACCCCAACCCTCGCCCTCCCAATGCAATGAACGATCGAAACACTTCAACACCAGCATTTCCGGGATCCTCAGGTTATGTATGTACCTGTGTAGATACGTTCAATGATACATCTATCTATATGGGTATTGGTGAGGCTTCAGGGGTGTACTCTGGAATTGCCTGGTGGGTTGACCGCCAACCCTGAGGCGACCAGTCTTCCCCGCTCTCCATAAACTCTCTTGGAGGAGGGGTTATAGAATATCTGACCAGCACGTAGTGGCCGAGGGAGACCACAGGACCTGCTTGCCGGCGAACCATGGTGACGCATAGACGCCATGGGATACTAACCACGACGTGGAAAAACAGCTCGGTATCTCCATCCAACAATATATCATTGACCCTTTTCGCCTCGCCATACTTCTTTGCCACCATCATGAGGACGTCAGCTGGTTCAAAGCGCCTTTCGTTCAGGTGTCGCGCAAGAAGTGTAGCCGTTTCTCTTCCGGAAGCCCACCGAGGTTCCGACGCTTCAAGTTGTTCAAGGGTCCAGATAAGTACGTTTCCAGCCAGCTGAGTGATTGGCAGACACAGGTCGGATAACCGTAAGTGTGGCATTGGATCGTATTTGCCAAGAGATCCTCTAAACAGCAGAAACGATGCAGTATCTCGAATGACCTCTTCTTCGGATTTCTGGTAGCATGGGTAGAATGTCTCCGGGTTGCATGCATCCTCTGACATGCCGAGCAAGGCGTAGATTCTGTCCCGGACTAGAAAAGACTGGCTGTCTGCGAATTTGGCGAGAAGGACGTGTAAATGGCGATTTGATGACCACCAGGTATTTTGTCGAATTCGCGGCATGATGTCAAGGACCGCTTGAGTGTGCTCATTGACGGCGAGTTTCATCAGAGAGGGCATCAAGGCGAAAGTTCGTGCCGGACAGGAACCCCGCCCACACAGAACCCTAGCCGTCCTCGCGTTGGCAACTTCCTGGAGAATCCTGTCCAATAATATCAGCTCTTACACTTTCTGAGAGTAAAGAAAATAAGTCGAGGTCGGCATACCACACCCTCTTGAACCAGGGTCTTGTTAGGAGCTCTGTGAGAACTTGTTTCGGCCACGATAAGTCTGGCCACCGCTGGCTTATGGACTGATGGCAGAGGCTCATCCAGTCCTCCTTGTTTCCCGATGCCAGGGATTCGGTGGCTTTGTTGTCTATCCAACTAAAGGATTGCAGAAGGGTATCGGTGCCCTCGTGACCGGGGCCAAGCCAGATGAGCACTTCCTCTGCGCCTTTGTATATGTATCCCATCTGCTTAACCTGATGGCCCTTCTCTCGCGGGTCTTTCTGGTTAATGCAGATGGCGTCCACCCAGAGGAAAATATTTTGATCTGGACGCCGAATGTGCCGTAGAGCCGAGTACAGATTCTCTGTCAAGCTGATCTGATGCCCGTCCACGAGGACAAGGGGAAGACCGGGCTGTGGTTCATGCTGAAGGCCTCCCCAGTTGTACGACAGAGCTTTGTACGGAATGCCCTTTTCGGTTTGGAGGTACGATTCACACAGCTCGCAGATGATGTCCTCTCCCGGCCACCCTTTGCGGATGTACAAGAGTCGAATAGACGACTCACTGAGGTCGAGCGGCGTGTATGGGAAAGTGGCCATTGGCTTGCGTGGAGCCCCAGGATAGGTAGGTGAAGAAGCAAATGTATCACCAGAGTTGGTCGGAGAACTTTGGATTTGACTTGGGAACGTTGACTACCTATTGGGCTCGTTCCCCTCTTATTTTCTCCCACTATGCCACCACAGTTGGGGCCGCCGATGCGTGCTTCTGCACTGCCCCCTGTTGTCATTGGCCAGTGCAACCATGCTCATGAACATTTTGAGCAACGTGAAGCGGCCGCTCACGAAAGCTTTCCAGGTTACGGTAACTCGAGTTTGACCAGCATACTTATGTGCTGCGGGGTTAGAGATGGAATAATACAATTGAGCCACCCATGGTTTCCTCACCTCTTGATATGCCTCTTGTCTTGTCCTCGAACAAATACATGAGATGGACGAAAGGCCTGGACTGCTAGTGGGGATGTTCTCGGTACACGGGCACTCGGGCAGCAAATTATTATCCTGAAACCCATTTTTGGGTTGGCTCAGGCTGGCTTCAAGAGTTCAATTGTCATGGAAGCTGAGAGGGTCAGAGGTGCGCTGTGGAGCCTTTTGCAGTGGCTTTCGAACTGCTGCTGATCAGGCAGTGATGTCATTCGTTCAAGGCGCGCTGGAGCATCGCTGGGTGGGCCCCGAAATTTGAAGCCAAGACTTCCCGGCCACAGGAAGGCGACACCTTGATGGCAACGCGACCGAAACATCGCCATTCGAGTCCCTCAAACTAAACCAACAAGTCGCCCACCATGCCCTCCGACAAAGCAGCCTACCTAGCAGCACACTACCTCACATCCAGCAGCAAACCCTCATCATCCTCCACCAAAAAGCGCAAGCGCAAGCAACCCACCTCCTCCTCCGGCCTCCTCATAACCGACGACGATGAAACCGGCTGGGGGGGCAGCGCGGCCCAAAACGACGCCGAAGACGATGACGCCCCGCTCACCGTAGCCGGCGCGACGACCGACTTCCGCCGCACCAAGAAATCCGGCTGGAAATCCCTCGGGGGCGGTGGCAGCAGCGCCCGCCCCAAAGACACGACCCCCACAGCCGGGGACGCCGACGCAGACGCCATCATCGCCTCCGCAGCCGCCGAGTCCGCCGCCGCCGCCGCCGCCGAAGCCGCCGAAGACCTCGACCCTTCCGCAGACGCGTCCACTCCACAGATGATGTCCAACGGCGCGCTCGCCGGCCTGCAATCCGCCTCGGCACTCACAGCCCAACTCCGCAAGCGCCAACAACTCGAAGCAGCCGAGCTGGCAGAGCTCAAGGCCGCCGCGGCTGCCGCTGCTGCCGCCAACAACACCAACACCACCGCCGACAGCAACAACGAAACGGAGGTGATCATGCGCGACGCGACCGGCCGGCGCGTGGACGCGTCGCTGCGGCGCGCCGAAGCGCGGCGGCAGGTCGCCGAGGCGGAGCGGGCGGAGCGGGCGCGGCGGGACCTGCTGACGGGGGAGGTGCAGGCGGCGGCGGTGCGGGCGCGGCGCGAGCGGCTGGAGGAGGTCGCGCTGCAGCCCGTGGCGCGCGGTAAAGATGATACGGAGTTGAATGACGCGCTGAAGAGGGAGGAGCGGTGGAATGATCCGATGGCGGAGTTTGTGGCTGCTGATGACGGTGGTGGTGTGGGACAGCAGTCGTCTGGGGGGAAGAAGAAGGCGGCGGGGAGGAGGCCGGTGTATAAGGGGGGTGCGGCGCCGAATCGGTATGGGATACGGCCTGGGTATCGGTGGGATGGGGTTGATCGGGGGAATGGGTTCGAGGCGGAGCGGTTCAAGGCGCTGAATCGGCGGGAGAGGGATAAGGGGTTGGAGTATGCTTGGCAGATGGATGTGTAGCGAGGGTGTCACGACAGGTAGCCTTGGGCTGGCAAAGGGTTGGGTGATGTGGTTGTGATTACACGTTGCAAAGGTCAGTGGCTAACAGGAATGAATGTGGTCATGATATGATGCGAGGTGATATCTCATTCTGAAGTGCCATAGACGACCCTCCCTCAGGATTACTAAAACGACGTTTCGGGCCGTGTCGCTCATGACCCTAATTTCAAAACTCGGATTGCTTCCCCGTAACCGAACACCAATGCCATTCTAGAAACCACCTGGCAATCAACGGAAACCATTTCATCCTTCAACCTCTGTGCATGGGCCGCCGCTCAGCCGAATCGGGCCAAGTATACCTGCCTCTGAAACCAAATCTCTGGGCCATGGCATATTCGACGGCGCGATAGCGTTCCAGTAACGCTACCTAACCGGACTTGGGCCGTAGAAGCTTGTCCGCCCCGTAGACGCCGTGGGCCTTGACCATCTGTACCCACTGCGTGGTGTTGATGTTGCCAGGCTTGTTCACGCGTCCCTGGAACTTCTTCATGAGATTGGACAGACTGATGCCCTCCTTGGCATACGGAGCCAGGGCCTCGGCAATTTCCCTGGGCTGGATGATATCGGGAGCCTGGCCTGGGGGTGGTGACCCGCTGGGAGTCGCAGCACCGGGCTTGGGTGCTCGGTTTGCTAGGGTGACGGGGTCAGCACGTTCCGAAGCTATGGTGAATGAACCCATTGACTCACCTCCTGGGGCGGGGCTGCCAGCCCTTGAACCTGAAGGCGTCGCGCCCGGCCGCATTCCCGCCTTCACCTTGAGCTTCTTCTTGAGCTTGGCGCCTGCATCCGATCCCTCGCCCGCCGTAGCCTCGCCATCGCTCATGGCAGCGCTCACCGGCTTTGGCCGCCCGGGGATCGGAGTCCCCCCACGGCTAGGGGCAACGGATGCTTTTCCGGTTTTGAGCTTCTTACGAATGGCTTCGTTGTCGCTCGACTCGGACATGTTGGGCGAACCGGCCCGCTTTAGCTTGCCCTTTTTGAGTGCATCGACCGTTCTCTGTTTCCCAGAGGGTGTCGTATTGCCCTTCGTGTTCGACCCAGAGGCACCTTGGTCTTTCTGGCTGGCCTTTTTGCCCTCTTCATCCTCCTTGTCTGACTCCTTTTCCGATTCCTCGTCTTCGGAAGCCTAGTACGTGTTAACAGCGAACGGAAATACCTGTATATCACAACTGTACTTACCGATTCGTCAGTGAAGGGGTTGTTCTGGTCGGAACCAGACTCCAGATCATCATAATCCTGCCCATGTTCAAGCTTCTTGAGGGTCTTGACGGTCTGTTTGCCCATCATTTTGCTTCGGATCTTCTCCAGCTGCTCCTCCCGCTCCTGTTTCTCGACCTTTTCCTCCTCACCGGCGCCAAAAGTGTTGGCTCCTACCTGCTCGCGGCGGATGCGGTCCTTGGCGTCCTTTGCATCTTCATCGTCATCCGCCTCAAAGTTGGGCGCCTCGTCATCGTCCTGAAATTCATCACCTGACATGTCAAGCTCAAAGTCATCCTGTCTCTCGGTCCTGCGCGCCATGCGCGAAGTGGCGCTCTCCGTCTTGACACGCGTGGGCCCGCCCAAGAACCGGCGCGTCTCGCTCTTCTCTCTCTCCATGAGCTCCTGGTCTTTCTGCTTCATTACCCAGCGCTTGATCTCCTTGACCTCGTACATCATCTTCTCGGCATCGTCGAGAGAGAGCGTATCAAACTTCGGCTTTTCGTCGAACTTGTAGTACCGCTCGAGCGGAATCATGCGGAAGCGCGCGCCATCGATAACTAGCGCAACGTTCAGGTCCGACAGGCTGGCGATATACGAACCGACCCACACGCCCGCCTTGCCCTCGGCGTCCTCTAGGTGCCACGGCCAAGTTTCCTCATAATGAATCTTGGATTCCTTCTTCTGCGCATCCGAGTTCCTCCCGTAGAAGGCGGTTGGCTTCTCCTTCTTGTTGTTTGGCTTGGGTTTCGGTTCGTTGGCTCTCGCAACAGGAGCTATCTGTGCTTGATCTAAGGCCCGTTGCGCCTCCTTGTCGGCCTTGAGCTGGCGGGCACGCTCAAACTCGGCGGCCTCGGCGGGATCTACGGGTGTCGACTCCTCCTTCATAACCATACGGTGGGCAGGCGGAAGTCTCGGGTCGCGGCGCAGCAGGGTGACTGGGCGCGGGAACTGGTCCTGGTTTGTGATGTCCACTACAGCATCCGCCTTCCCCTTGCTCGCTTCTCCTTTCGCGTTGCTTAGGCGCATTATATGGTGACGCAGACCCTCCAGGAGTGACCGCTTGGTCATTACCAAGGGAAAGTCTTTGTAAGTAGCTGGCGTTTTCTCCGTCCAGCCCCCGTTCTGTTCCCGGATTTGCGCCAGCTTGCGCATTCCGGGATCGCTCAGGTCATTGAGCACAGGCAATTCTTCCTCGTCTAGATCGCCTTTTCCTAGGCCTTGTCTTTTATTTGGTGGTTTCGAAAATACGGGCTGCGGCCTCTTTTTCTTTCTTGCCACGAGGGGATTGGCAGAAGCTGGTTTCCGAGGAGCGAACTGGGGACGACCAGGTGGGCGCGGGGGGCCATTGCCCGCTGGAGGAGGAGCGCTCATGACGGGTAGCGATTCAATCGAGTCTGCTCGATACAGCCTGGGGTGGATGGGGACAGTAAGTATTTTCCAACCTGAAGTGGTTGGCGGAGAAGGTCGTCCCTCAGGCAAGGCGCGTCGGCATAAGTCGCGTGGTGAAGAGAAGTACGTTTGTTACCCAAGAGAAATAAATGGTAGGGACTCGATTGGAATGTACCGCCGAATAAATACTGATCGAGAGTGAGAGTGTGGTCGTTGGGGGAGAATTGGTATGACGGATGGGGCAGGCAACGAACGGGCGATCGCAGTGAACATTGCAGGTAAGAAAGGAAAGCTGGGGTTGTTTGCGGCAATGACCGAGCGAACAAACCGGCCGAGAACAAAGGGCCCACTGAAAAGCAGCCGCACAGCATGCATGTGCACAGACCAATCTTGAGCCCGGCGGATAACCAGACTATGCCCACCTCAAGAGGGAGGAAGGTACAGCTCCATTACCATTCACAATACTGGCCCATTGTGTACCTTCCCCTTCCTGCAGTGCCTGCCGTAATATCGCTCGGGGCCCTACCCCAGATTGTTCCGGCCTAGAACAGGCCAGTGCCACGTTCGCTCGCCGGGCCTCGACTCCAATCCCGAATCACCGACCCACATCCACCCCGAACAGCGTCCATGAAAGTCAGTTCCAGCTGCACCGCCAGGTTGTTTTACAATTTCGAGGCTTTCGCCCATGGGAATGGGATTGGGGTTGAACTCAAATGCGCAATGTAGGCGGCTATAATTTTTTTTCTGAGCAATCGTCCCGCATCGCTCGGTCCTCAGTTGTTTATGGTGGGGTCACGATTTCACCCAAACTCCACCAGAACAGAGCAATCCATCCCGTCGCCGTTTGCTGGCAAACAAATTACCAGTGGTGTCCTTCGATTGAGAATATAGTTGCTGCAACTACCCGGTGCTCAACTCTGCCATTCTAAAATCCTACAGGTCTCCGCAGGTGGATGTCCCCGAGCATTTTTCTCCGCGCCCGCTTCAATTATTCTTCGCCTTGGGTTCCAGTTTCCATTCCTGGTTTCATTCCCTCAGACAGAGTTCCGCAGCACATTGGTATCTACCTCCTCAAATTGTTCTGTAACTGACGGAAGAACGACCGAAAAAGCAATCTTGAGCAGTAGTGCTGGTTATTGTTTCAGATAGTGCTGCCGGCGCTAAGTTGCGCCGCCTGTTGGCATCTCAGCTGGTTGCAAACAAGGCTGGGGCCGTCTTGCTTGGCTGTATAGAGTTCGGCAACGCTCCTTTTATCTTCGACACGTCAAGAAAGCAGAATTGACGAAAGCAACAACAAAACGTGGTTCTGTTTCTTATACAGAAAAGCCAGCACCACCATGGCAGCTCATGGCCAGCCCGGTGCAGGTCCCCTCGAGGACCGACTGCGCAACTTAATCCTCAATCACTCCGAGCAACCTTTGGAGAAATCGACACAACAGGCAGGCCATCAGTCGCCGCACCAGCAGCCTGTCACGAAAGATGGTTCACAGCCGGGACAGGATTCCCCGTCAGGATCGCCCTCACTGGGCAGCGCAGGCGCGCCGGCCTCATCAAAACCTTCTCGGAAGCGGCCGAACCAAGCGCAGCGTCGCCAGATGTCGGCCCAGCTCTCTATTCCGGTAGACACACGGCCTCAGTTCTCGCACTCAGATGGCCACCAGAATCAGCATCGTGGCAGGGGCGGCTACCGCGGGACCCGGCAACCGCACTCCGCCACTTTCCACCCACAAAGCCGGGAGAACGCCATATCGAGCGCTCCGGCGACCGGTGTGCCGTTGCAATTCCGGTCCCGTCACCAGTCTTCTCTCTCCTACCAGGGCCCTATGTCGACACCTAACCAGTTTGGTTGGCCACAATCTCCTATGCATCACACTGACCCGAGGGTGTCGTACTCGATGCCAGGCATGCAGCCCATGCCACCTATGACCCCCTTTGATGCTTCAGCGTCGATGCATCGGGCACAGCACAGCTCCGACTTTAACACCCATGGGAGACACTCTTATCCTAGGCAGGACGATCTAACAGCACAGTCAGAGCTGCTCGAGGGCCTCTGCAACACCATTGTTGCCGATGCTGAGATCGAGCCCGCTGAGATCGGGGAGAAGGAAACATTTCGCCAGATGATTGAACAAGTTGCCCGGTCCACCATCGCCGAGCACGAGAGGAACCGCAACGGTTTCAGCGACTTCCCCCCCGAGAGCGTACAGCTCAAATGCTTCGGTAGCCTTGCGTCTGGCTTCGCTACCAAGGCCTCCGACATGGACCTTGGCATCCTGTCACCGTTGTCACGCCTCCAGCCCGACGCCCCGGGCTCCATGATACCTAGGCTCATTGAAAAGGCCTTTCTTGATATTGGACTTGGCGCCAGACTGCTCACCCAGACTCGCGTCCCGATCATCAAGGTTTGCGAAAAGCCCCCCGAGGAGCTTCGCGTCGCGCTTGTGGCGGAGCGGACAAAGTGGGAAACAGGCGTGACTGATGACGGCGACGAACCCGAGGCGCACGACAGCCCCGACCTACAGAAAGCCGAGGTCGTCCCCGTCGCCCCGGAGGCTCAACACCAGGAAGAGACAATTGCCCCCGAGAAGAGGCTGCAGGGGCTAAAACAGGGCGAGGCAACCAGCTTGTCGAACTATTATATTGCTGCCAAACGCCTGCTGCGGAAGCTCGGCGGGCACGACATGACCCATTCGAACGCCTCGGAGTTTGAGATGGATCGCGTCAAACTGCTGAACCAAGTTTGTTTGGCATTTGTTGACGGGCTGGCTGACAAAGCGCTGCGCAACCGGCTGCTAAGTTACCACTCCCTCAACCGGTACGACCTCATTTCCCATGGCAACAATCCACGTACACTACTAGGGGTGTTTACCCAGATCGAGGGAGAGCATATGGCCTTGCTTTGGGACTCACGGCCCTTTCAGGAAAAAGACAACTCCCGCGAGGCTGGTGCGGAAAGCGTTGTGAGGACCTGGAGAGCGATTGCAGAGAAACCTGATTTTGGCCGGGATCCGCTCGGCTATCAAAAGGAGTTGCACTTCGCCGCGGAACAGCTGAAGAAGATAGCCTCCGTCCAGGTCTTGCTTCTTTCTCAGGCTCACAACGAGTCGGCAGCGAATTACTGCGCCAGGGCTTTGCGGCTGTTCCATGATCTGGGCGGGCATGACTCGCGCCAGAGGGCCGATACAGTCCTGCCAACCCTCGTCCAACATTATATCGGCGGTATTCTGAACCAAGAAACTCGGGAGCAAGTTCAGGACTTCCAACGAGTCCACCGAGTCAACCATTTGCGGGCCATTGGGCGCAGACACAAGTGTCTACAACTTGCCCACGAGTACGAAGTGTGCCTGGCAAAGGGTTTGTACCCAGAGGAAGCTGTGGCCAAGGTTCAACGCTATATTGAATTGTTGCGGGCCCCGATCACGGAATCAACGGCCGGCTACTCCCATGGCATGATACCCCTTACCCCGGAGTCCGCGCCGCTTCTCTCTGAGATCCGCCTACTTGGCGACCCATCACGCGCAGTCCCAAACCAGCCGCGAGACCGGTACAACAGCGCCCTCGAGTTTCCCAAATCCGGCGTCGGCGTGCAGTGCGACATCAACTTCTCCGCGCACCTCGGGGTGCAAAACACCCTTCTTCTGCGCTGCTATTCCCACTGCGACCCCCGCGTGCGGCCGCTCATCCTCTTCGTCAAGCACTGGGCCAAGATTCGCCGCATCAACTCGGCCTACCGAGGCACCCTCGGCAGCTACGGCTACGTCCTTATGATGCTGCACTATCTCGTCAACGTGGCTCAGCCGTTCGTTTGCCCAAACCTGCAACAACTCGCCAGGCCTGCCGACCCAAACCTCACCCCGCAGCAAATCGAGGAGACGGTGAGCTGCAAGGGCCGGAACGTCCAGTTCTGGCGCGACGAGGCCGAGATCATGCGTCTCGCGCGCGACAACGTCCTCACACAGAACCGCGAGTCCGTCGGCGAGCTCCTGCGCGGCTTCTTCGAGTACTACGCGAGAGGCGGCTCGCCCATGGCCTCCCCGCCCTGCCGCAGCTTTGACTGGGGCCGCCAGGTGATCAGCCTGCGGACGCACGGCGGGCTGCTGCGGAAGGAAGACAAGGGCTGGACGGGGGCAAAGACGGTCCTCGAGGTCCAGCACGCCCCCGCTGCTGCTGCTGCTGCTGCTGCGCCGGGCCCCGACAACACGGCTCCCAACAACAACAACCTCACCCCACCCCCTCCGGCGGGCCAACCTGTCCCAGCCACAGCCCCGCAAACCCAGACCTCGCCTACCCAGATCCAGAACCCTCCCAGCACGCCTGCTGCCCAGGTCAAAGAGATCCGCAACCGCTACCTCTTCGCCATCGAGGACCCCTTCGAACTGGACCACAACGTCGCGCGGACGGTTACCCACGTCGGCATCGTCAACATCCGGGATGAGTTCCGGCGCGCGTGGCGCATCATTAAGAATGCTGGGCGTGGTGGGCAGGGTCAGGGGCAAGGAGGGAATCCTGGTAGCGGTGGTGGTGGTGGTGGTGGTGGGCAGGGTGGTGGGCAGGGTGGGAACCAGGGTGGTTGGAGACAGGAGGAGCTGCTGGAGGATTTGGGGCGGGCGGAGGAGATGAGGGAGACGGAGGCGTTTGCGAAGTTGTTGGAGGAGATTCATGGGGTTGGGGTTCAGGAGGGTGGTGGTGGTGGTGGTGAGGAATGAACGGATGGGGGGTGGGTGCATAGTGTACGATTTATGTGTGGGTTTCGAAAAGTCTGGCTGGTGAGGATGGGTATCATGTGTTCCGGTTACTTGTTGGAGGGAGTGGCATATGGAAGTTGGGGGCCATAGGCGTGTGTGTTTAGCGTTATTGGACGCGGTGTTGTCATATGTTTGCAAATGGAAGTCAGCGATGAACTCTTTTGTTTATGTCCGGGTTGTGACGTACAAGCTAACATGAAGACTGCAAAGCATATGCCCTGGGTGTGGAAGGGCTGTTTACCGGTGATGTTGCGGTGCGTGTGAGCCATCTCCGCAACTAATTCATGTTGCACTGTAAAGCCTTTTTTGGCCCCCTTTCCTCGCCTTGTTTACTTTCTTGACTTATTTTTGGCTGGCTGCTTGTCAACGGCCATCAAGACGAGGAACAATACTAAGAAGAAATTGATGATTCAACCGCTATGATGTAACTCCATACCAATACGCTGTATACTGAGGACACTTCCACCGCACCGTTCCCACGAACCCCATCCCCCGCCAGCGGAGGCAAACACCCCCTCCCACCACCACCGCTTCTACCATCCCCTTTCTACCACCCCCCCGACGCAAACAAACCCTCTCCACCCCCCACCCCCACCATTCCACACCACCTCACACCACCTAACACCCACCTCCAACCCCCTCCCATCCCAGCGAAGGAGAAGGCGAAGGCGACCGCGACCTTGACCTTGACCTTGACCTTGACCCTGACCCTCTGGCATGCACCAGCCCCCTCCCCACCCCCCTGACCAACCGTCTCACCCGCCTCACCCGCCTCACCCCCCTCCCCCTCCCCTCCCTCACCAAAGGAGGCGAACGCGAACGCGAAAGCACCCTGCGCCTCTCCATCTCCATCTCCATCCCAGCGCACAGCAGCTCCCGGATGCGCTCGTCACGCACGCGCACCTCCCGCAGCAGCCGCTTGTTGGCCTCGGCCAGGTCGCTGACGACGCCCGTCAGGCGGTCGACGCTGCGGGCTAGGGTCTCGGTCTCGGCTGTGGTCGTTGGGGGGACGGGGGGAACGGCGTGGATGGCGTGGTCTCCTACTAGGGGCCAGGGGGGGATGGCGCGCTCCGCTGGTGGGGGCGGCGGCGGGGTTGGTTCGGGTGTTGACACTGGTGTTGGTGGTGGTGCTACTGCTCCTCCTCCTCCTGCTGCTGCTCCTGCCCCTGCTGTTGGGGGGCTGGATGAGAGGGCGATGACGAGCGGTGGGGGGGTTGGTGGTGGTGTTGTGTGTTGGGGGAAGCACGGTTGGGGTGGGAGGTGAGGTGTTGCTTTCGGGTAAGAGGGGGGGAAGGCTTGTGGTATTTGTGGTGGTTGTGGCTCCGGTTCTAGTGGCGGGAGTTCCCGCAGCTCGTTCTGCGCTTGGTCGTGCGACTCCTGCTTCCCCCGGCGGGCGACGGACGCGGCCTCGGCGCGCACCTTGCGCTCTTTTGCGGTGGAGTGGGAGATCTCGTCGGCGCCCGGGATGCGGAGCGCGTCGGCGTACATGCGCCAGATGAGGGCGAGCCTCGGCCGAAACACGACATTTCTCCTGCAGATTTCCTGGGTGGCGTGCCTGATTAGGTCGCGGCGGGTCGGGAGGTAGGCCCAGCAGATGGAGCAGATGGAGGGGCTCTCGTGCCTGGGCTGGCCGAGGACGGCGGTCAAGCCGGTGATAGTTTTGCAGGATCCGCACGAGGAACTCGAGTTATGGTTGAAGGGCCAGTCGGTCGGACAGACGGTGAAGTACTTGGGCGATTTCGGGATACTAGCCACGGGCTCCCGTTCGCCTCGGATGAAACAGTGCTTGTTACTAAAGTGTTTTCTAGTAGGTTCATTAGTGCATACCTCACCACGCCGGCAAGGAGGGACTCACATGAAAAAGTAATACCGGCCACTCGTTGCACGGCACAAGTGAAATAAGCAGTCTTTTTGGGCCCTCTCATCCGGGTTTTCTGGGGGGTGCTTGAGGAATGGCACATTATCACCACCCTTCCGTACTGGCGCCTTCTGATCCGGATGCCTTTGCCCATTCGCGTTCCCGTTCGCGCTAGGTGTCCCGTTTTGTTCTTGAATATTCTCCACGTACGGCTCACCACCGATCGTGCCGCCGAGTGTTCCAGAATTGCCATTTCCCCGGGTTTCCTCACCCAAGGGAGGCAGGGAGCGAGGTTGACTCTCCATAATGGATTTGTTAGCATGTTCTTTAGGTGGCTGCATTGCGTATGTCTGTGTGCAAGTCGAGGCGCTAATGGCGAGTGTAAGAAAAGGCGTAGCAAACAAGGGAGGAAGAGAGGAAAGAGGGTCGCAGGTTAGGTAGATCCGAAGTCGAGTCGGATGCGCCTGCGAGGTAACGACGTCGTGCCAAGATGCAGAGGAGAGTTTCACCAGGACGAGGGCAGGTGCAGAGTGTGTAAAACTACAGCGTTTATTTCAGCTGTCTTTTTCCCCCTTCTCGAAGGTAGGGTTTTCTAATATGGAAGCCCCCGACTGTTACTAGCTCACAGGGTACAAGTTTAGCATGTCACGATACAGAGACATGTACCGAGGAGTTCTCTTGCCCCTTGCCCACCAACCTTGCGGAAGCAACTCTAAACAGAGTCGGGCAAAGGGCCTTCTGTCTCGGACAGTCCCGAAGGACAAATGATCTACCAACGTTCCGTTAAGAGACACGCCCTGGGTTGGACAATTGCTCCTGCTGTCGTAAGTGACAGCATCGTTGGGGGTGATGAGGTTTGCAAGGGCAGAGCCCGTTGCAGATATTTGGAAGGGGGATTCACTGGCGAGTGGGCCACCCGTCCTGACTGAAATGGTCAATTCGGTCTATCCATGCTTCCCCGTGCAATGTCAAAAGAGGAGCGCCGCCAAACCGATACCGTCCAACGCCAACGCTTGTAGCCGGACGCCGCCGAGCTCACCGAGGAACAGAAAATGCCTCCGTCTGGCAACCAAGAGCCAGACAAAACAGTGAGAGAAGAATGAGAAAGAACCTGCCGAGATGATGATTTAATCCATGAGGTGTTGGAACAGTGGCGACATTGACTCGCCGTAATGGTTCCGCCGAATCGCCTCGGCCAAGAGGAACGACAGGTCGAGAACCACGAGCTTGCTCGCATTGCGCGCCTTGTGCTCCGGAATAGGGTAGCTGTTGGTCACGACAATTGTGTCGATACAGTCGCAAGCCTGCATCTGCTCCAAACAGTCTCCTCCAAAGACGCCGTGGGTGGCGATGCAGTAGACCTTGCTGGCACGGCCGCGCTTAACCACCGTTTCTGCAGCTGCGATCCACGATCCTGGCTTGTCGATCATGTCATCGACGATGAAGACTGACCGGCCCTTGACATCGCCCACTAGCGTTATCGTGCGCTCGACCTTGGGGTCCTTCAGGA
This sequence comes from Chaetomium fimeti, assembly GCF_033439085.1. Lineage (NCBI taxonomy): Eukaryota > Fungi > Ascomycota > Sordariomycetes > Sordariales > Chaetomiaceae > Chaetomium > Chaetomium fimeti. The sequence goes on from NW_026944335.1 coordinate 923,212, forward strand.
TGTCGTCCTCTTCATCCGAGCTCGCTCCCACATCCCCGGAGCCGCCGAGGGCGTGCGGCTGGGGCGCGAAGAACGAGGACGCATGCGACAAGGTCATCGGGTCATCGTCTGGCACATTCGTATCGGCCACCGACGTCGCCGGGGAAGGAAAATCGTCCGGGACGATATGGCCTTGCACCAGCCGGCCATGCGTCACCTCGTGGGCTCGCTGATCGTTATACTCCAGTCCGTCCGCCTCTCCGTCTGCCTCCTCGTCCAGCTCATCAATGACCGACGATTGCGATAGCGTAGTCTGTGAGCGTCTCGGGGGAGACTTGCGGTGGGCCGAATTCCGCGAATGCGTGCCATTAGCACGCATTCGCGGTGATCCTTGAGCATCCGCGGTGGTGCGGGAATCTTGCGATCGCCCGCCGTCTGTAGCGGAGGTCCCGTTCTCAGGCTCTGACGAGTAGTTGGTACGCACCTGATTGCTGATGGGGTCGAGCACCGGCTCCCGCTCGATCCCGTCGAGCGGGTACGAGATCATGCTGGCTGCCATGCTCGGGCCCGGGCCCCTCTTCTTGTCCGTCGTCACCATGCCGAAGTTGAGCTTGAGGGCGTCGGCCAACGAGGTGACCCGCTTGGTGCCACCTGCATTTTTTGACACCACCACCGCCTCTTGCCACCTCGGCACGTTGCGACGAATCCAGCGGGCGATTAGAGGCTCCGCGTGCAGATTGTCTACCGGGCACTTGAAGAAACCTTGCATCTGCGACGCGTGGAGATCGACCGTGACGACGTGCTTGACGCCGGCAACTCCAAGGAGATTGGCTAGCATCCTCGCGGTTATGGCTCCTCTATGCGACTTTTTCTTGGATTGGCGGCTGTACGGGAAGTACGGCAGCACAGCTGAAGGAAATCCCGGTCAACCGCTGAACCCATCGTCGAAAAGTGCCTGCGAATTGGGGCATTGAACGTGACGTACCGGTGATCTTGTTTGCAGAGCCGCCCTTGCAGGCAGAGATCATGATGAGCAACTCCATGATGGTGTCGTTGATCTTAGGGCTGCCCGACTGGACGACGAAGACGTCCTTCTCCCGAACACTAGTGAGGATGCGGACGCTCGTTTCGCCATTGGAGAATTGGGTGAGCTCGGCGTCAGCCCGCGCCATGCCTAGGTTATGGCATATCTTGTCTGTGATGTCGGGGCACGAGCTGCCCGCGAAAATCAAGGTGCCGCGCATATCGGATGGTGCTCGGGTGAGGTTGCAGAAATAAAAGTGTGAATTTTCGGTTTGCCCCGAGAGAAAAAACGGTTAACCACTCAGCAAGTGGGCCAGTCAGAATTTCAATTCAGGAAGAGACCCGCAGCTGGTGGGGAGTGCTGCCGGAGTGTTGCCGGAACCGGAGCCGAGGGGAGGGGAAGGGAAAAGCGAGACAAAATTGAAGGGTTCCTCTTGAGTATAAACGGGGAACGCGAGTTTGAGGGAAAGGAATTGGGTGTTTGTAGTGGGAAGTTCTGAAAGAGCGGTAAATAAAAGAGACCCGGGAGTGATACGGAGAGAAGAACCTTATTATGTCAGGAGCTGCAAGTTTGAGTCGAGGCTGCGGGGCCCCACTTTCCTTGTGGTCCCCGAAACTGAAGGTCTTGGCGGCCGTCAGGCGGCCAACGGTGACGAAGATGGCGTGGAAGCCGCAAGAATCTGGAACCCAGCGCTCGGGCCCGCTGACTGATCGGAGCATACTTTAGAGAACCGCTTCCATCGTGCTTCTGTTGCTGGACTCGCATTCGAACAACGACACCCGAAAACAGTTTATCCATCTTCCAGAGCGATTCAGACGCACTCTTAGCAACCAACTCGCTTCAACCTCGATATTTCCACTCTCTTCTTCCTCCGTGCACCCTTTCTCAAGCGGAACGGAACGTCCAGAATCCCCACTATCGATATCGCCCCCCAACCGGCGCCCGATTTCAGATCGAGAACCTCCATACCTACCCAGATATCGACCTCTCTAAACATGAGCGATCAGCCGGCCCAACTCAGATGGTCGGCTCAACTCCGCGTTGCACACCCGTCGCGCGTAGCAGCGAAGAACTTGCGGGGAGACAAAATCCTCCTGCCGCAGTCCGCCCTCGAGCAGCTACTTGCTGCCTCCACAACAACCGGCCCTTCGACGTCACATAACTTCACCGCATCGGATCCGTCTAACCCCTACTCTGTGGCCAATGCACGACAAGAGCTCTCCCAGTATCGTGAGAACTACCAACAACTACCTAACCCGTTAATGTTCCAGCTGGTCAACCCAACAACCGGGAACACTGTCCATGCTGGGATTCGCGAGTTTTCGGCTGACGAAGGTGAGGTGGCTTTGAGTCCCCATATCCTCGAAGCCCTCGGGATACAAGAGTGGGATGTGCAGAACAGCAAGGCCCCGCCAGTCGAGGACGGTGTGCTGGACTATATATCCGAGGTCGACTTTGGGTCCGACGATGGTGATGGAAATGGGAATGGGGCCCCTCAAATTACCATCAAGGCGAAACACCTTCCAAAGGGTACCTCTGTGCGACTTCGACCCCTCGAGGCTGGCTACGACCCCGACGATTGGAAGCCTCTGCTGGAGAGACAGCTCCGCGCAGATTTTACCACACTCACAAAGGACTCGATGCTATCGATTCAGGGTGCGAAGGGGGAGGAGTTCCGTTTCTTGACGGACAGGTTCCAGCCTGAAGGAGACGGTATCTGTGTAGTTGATACGGACCTCGAGGTGGACATCGAGCCGCTCAATGAGGATCAGGCGAGGGAAACGCTGCGCCAGATCGCTGCGAACGCCCAACGCGCACCGGGAACCGCGTCGGGAAGCTCGGCTGGAAGTACGATAGATATCTGGAAGGACGTTGAGGGCCAGGTTCGTGAGGGAGACTATGTCGACTATGACTTGCCCTCATGGGACAAGAGACGCGCCATTGCCATCGATTTGACAATACACGATGACTGTGAGGTAGACATCTTCGTGAGCCCCAAAACCAACAGGCAACGGGCAGTTCCACGAGATACCGAACACACTTTCGGCGATTTTTCTTCGCCGAAGGATGGGGTAAAGCACATCATCATCCAGCCGACGAACGTGGAGCTCGAAGGCGCCGAAAGCTTGATGATATCCATTCACGGCTTCTCTGATCCAAAGGTTGGCTCGGCACGAACAAAGCCATGTCGTTACACACTCCGCGCAAGAGCTACCGATATCCAAGGCTCTCCCGCCACCGCTGCCGAAACTGGCAGCCCGCAACTGTCTGCAGACGAAGAACAATGCGCAAACTGCCTGCAGGTAATACCGAAACGGACAATGATGCTCCACGAGAACTTTTGCCTCAGGAACAACATCGTCTGCCCACAATGCAAGGGTGTCTTCCAGAAACAATCTGAGGAATGGAAGAACCACTGGCACTGTCCCACCCACCCGGATGCTTACGGCCACGACGCTCAAACCAAGAGCAAACACGACCATGTCCAACACACGCAACACACCTGCGCGTCTTGCGGGCCATCCTCGACATTTACGTTCCCCTCACTCCCCGAGCTCGCCCGCCACCGCACGACGATCTGCCCGGGCAAGCTGATCCTCTGCCAGTTCTGCCACCTGGAGGTGCCGCAGGAAGGGGACCCGCTGGACCCGTCCTCGGAGGCGGAGACGGTGATCTCGGGGCTGACGGCGCACGAGCGGGCCGACGGCGCCCGCACGACCGACTGCCACCTCTGCGGCGCCATCATCCGGCTGCGCGACATGGCGGCACACACAACAAACCACGAGCTCGACAAGGCGGCGCGCGCGCCGCCCATCCTCTGCCGCGACGCCCTCTGCGGCCGCACCCTGCACGGCATCGGCCCGCGCGGCCAGGTCAACGGCGGCACCCGCATGGGCCAGGGCCCCGGCAACGACCTCGGCCTGTGCAGCCTGTGCTTCTCGCCCCTGTACGTCAACATGCACGACCCCGAGGGCAGGGCCCTGCGCCGCCGCATCGAGCGCCGCTACCTCTCGCAGCTGATGGCCGGCTGCGGCAGGAAGTGGTGCGCCAACGAGTGGTGCAAGACCGGGCGCGCCAACGAAGGGCTGGAGAAATGGGGCAGCACCGCCGCCGCCGCCCTGCCGCTGGTCAAGCCGCTGCTGGAGCAGCTCGCGGACCATGGGGCGCCGATGCGCTTCTGTGTGGACGAGGCGTCGCAGCGGCGGAAGAAGACGGCCGAGATGATGGCGGCGGAGGGGGTGTGGGAGCTGGAGTGGTGCGTTGCGGCGCTGGAGGCCGAGGGCGGGAATCTGGCGAGGGCGAGGGGCTGGCTTGGGGATTGGGCGCCGACCAAGGTTGCTCGGGGATGATCTATTTTTTTTGTCTTTTTCTTTTTCTTTTCCTTTTTTTTCCTTCCTCTTTTCTCTCTCTTTCTTTTCGGGATATACTGAGGGCGTTTGGGGGGCATATATCTTGGGTACAATGCATTCGGGGGAAGGACGGCGGCGCATGGGCGATACCCAGCATGATAGGTTATGGGGTGCATCATGAGCGATAAATCTCTGTCCAACTCGGTTTATTTCTAGCATGTTAGGTCAACCAATGTATTACTGCCTTGTTTCCTAACTATCTACTTGTATATTGTATCGTGGCAAATTCTCCGAAACCTGAACCTGAGAGATGGTCATGGTCTAGTGCTTCTGCGTTGAATTAGTACGAAAGATGACCCTACTTTTTCCGCGGGGGCTCACGCAGCAGGAGCAGCCATCACAGTTGTTGCAAGAGCAGCTGGTGCAACCGCAGGGGCTCATGTTGACGGTTCTGGCTTGGTTTGTTGGATATGGCTTGATGATGTGTTGGTGCAAACTCTGCTTTGCAAGAGGAATCTAGAGAAGCGATGGCAAGTTAATAGGCTTTCCAAAACGAGGACAGGCTCTCTCTTTATAGGCCTTCCGTGCTCTAATAGATGTCATTGATCAGCATCACTTCCAAGGCTTCGGGTCCTGGGACCGAAGCTGTGTTTGGTTCCACCGTATGAAGACTGTCTTGCGCCAATGATACACTTCCACTTATCTTGGAGGACTGTGGGGATGATGAGGTCGACGGTTGGCTTACACCGGTTCTCACCTCCCCGCAAACGTCACCGCGGCACGGAAACAAGCTCTCGGCCGTCACAGATCAAGTCTTCTGCGTGCAACATGACACATTGTAAAACCGTGAATCATTTCCTCAAGACTAATACTGTGTTTGAGAGGGATTCTAGGGTGTGGGTTACTCGGTGTATTACGCATTGTTGACCCGTCAAGATCCAAATTAGCCGCCGATTTGAGCGACGGCTAACAAATGGGAAACAGAGCGAGGCGAACCAAGTTACCTTGACAACAAACGATAGGGGGCTCGTCAATGCCACTTACGTCAGACGGGCGTCAAGGGGTAATGGGCCTGTTAAACTTGCCTCCTAGGACTACATGTTGGTAAAGGTTGCTTTGTATGGAACCCCTCGGTTTTGTCTTATCCATGGCAGGGCAGTCCGGGACTAAGCTTTGCGGGAGCTCCTTCATGCGAAGCATAAAGTATAGCGTCATGAAACTAGCGGATGCTTGCACCCAACACCATGTGGGCGGAAACAAAACATCACCGGTTCCAACCTTCCATTCCGTGGTCCCTGGTCTCAGAGGAGGGCAGGCGATAGGACCAAAACAAGTTCCCAACTCCTTGGGCGACACTGCTCTTCACACAACGCACAAAAACGGGTACAGCGACTTTCACACAGCACCCCGACAGCCTGCCATCCCAACAACACATACTCTCCCTCCTCATCCTCATCCTCATCCTCCCCGTCCCCCACCCGCCAAAACCTCGCCCTCAAAAACCTCCCCGCAGTTGTTACAGGGCTGTGAAACACGACATGAACTAGATCATACTAGTTTGCGCATTCGTGGCGCACGGCGTCCCCCCCCTTCCCCCCCGCCCTGGTAGAATCCTGGACGGCGACGGCCGGTAAGCCGAGAGTCTAACAACTTTCGAGGAGCGTAGGGGTAGAGGAAGGGGACTCGAAAAAGAAATACAAAAAGATGCGAATGCAGTAATAGTCTGATAGAAGGAAAGGGCAGAGTTCAGTGTGGGCTCTGATCGACTACATGTATATGCTCACAGGCTACTTCCACTCCGCTTCCTCCTCACTCTGAAAGTTGAATTATCTCCCACTATGGCCTATTAGGCCCGTAATATATGGTTTCCCCTAAGTATTTTTCCACTCGTTTCCCTCATTTTTGTGTGTGCACTTCATCTAGTTTCGGGTCGCAGCGTGCTGAAGCATGCAGACTGAGAAACACAGCCTCGCAGGAGGCCGCTCTGCCGTCTCCGATGTGAGCGGCTTTCTCAGCTGCTCGTGATTCGCGACGCAGGCCGTGGCCCCCAATCAAGGCCCCAGTGACGTGGCGGCCGCACCACCGCCCGAAAAGCCGTATAGGTATTCTCCCCCAGGCATTACATTTCCCCGTCCCACCATTTTCTCAGCTCGTGGCCTCATCCAACAGTCCCCATGACCCCATCTCGTCAAACATGGACCCCGCAAGCATCATTGGCGTGGCAAGCGCGGCGATAACGTTCGTGGAGTGTGGATACAAATTCCTTTCCACCCTCTACACCCTCTACCAAGATAGAGATGCCATCGCCGGCTATGAAGAGCTCATGGCTGTGAACGGAGAGATGGGACGGCTGTCTCTCCACATTCTGAACACGCCGTCCCTGTCCGACAGCCGTGGTAGTGGGATTGCGGAAGTGTCAGATCTTGCCCAACTCTGTTGCACTCTTTCATCCAATCTCTCCAAGAAGATCACCAAATCAAAGCCACAAGGCCCAGGCGCTATGCAGATGCTCAGGGCGACGGTACGAGCAATTTCATCCAAGGAGGAGATCGACCGACTTCAGAGAGCCCTTGACAACTGCCGCGCACAACTGCATTTTCATCATGCCATCTCTCACAGGTAAAATAACGAGCCAGGCATTTTGCCGTTCTAATTAGTCCATGTGGTGTACATGCCTGTGCTTACAGTTGTCCGGTTGCAGTGTCGAGACGAAGCAGTCTCTTGAGAGAGTGGAACTTGCCTCAACATTCTTTATCAACTCGGTCGAGAAATCCAGGGAGAATGCCAACCGAGCAAATATCTTGTCCTCGCTGGCGTTTGATGTAATGAATGCGAGGTACAATAGTATCTCTGCTGCGGAGACATCTACTTACGAGTGGATATTTGACGACAAGTATACGGGAGCCATCAGTTCTACCGTAGATTACGACGAGGACGACGAGGACGACTACGACCACGACCACGACCACGACTATGCCGAAGATTCTAGTTCCAGCGTGGCCCCCGCACTACCATTCAAAGACTGGCTCGTATCTGGAAACGGGATTTTTCACCTCTCGGGCAAGCTCGGCGCGGGCAAGTCGACACTCATGAAGTTACTCTCCTACAGTAGCAAAACCAAGTCCGAGTTGAGAAAGTGGGCAGGACACGACAAACTCCTTCTGGGGAAGTTTTTCTTCTGGAAGCCTGGGAGCGCGCTGCAAAATTCGTTGTTGGGAATGGTCCGTTCCATATTGCATCAGACGCTTTGCAATTGTCCAGATCTTGTCCCGGTGGCATTCCCTCAGCTTTGGAACCCTGCGCAGTACGACTTTTTGGGCAATCCTCTCCCGTTGCAGATGGACCACGAGGCAATATTTGATGCCTTTGATGCCCTGTTTCAAGACTCGGCCTTGTATCGAACCCACAAGGCCTGTTTCTTCATCGACGGCTTGGACGAGTTCGTCGAAGAGCGGCGGTCTTATTCCGACCTAGTCGACTGGCTCCAGAGTTGGGTTAACCGTTCCGGAGGATCTCTGAAACTCTGTGTGTCGAGCAGGGAGTTGCCCCCCTTTCTGGATTACCTCGACGCCAAACAGAGGATCCGACTGCAAGATCTGTCGGGAAACGATATCACAACCGCGATTAGGCAGACTCTTGGGAGGAATCGTCGCTTTTTACTTTTTCAACAAGCTAACAAGCAAGAATGCTCCCAGTTTATGCGCCAGATTGCTCAGAAATCCGACGGAGTCTTCCTTTGGGTCACTCTGACGCTGAAAATGATCATCGACTCCTTGGACGGTAGAGAACCGCTCAAGTCTATCATGGCCCAGGTCGATTCATTGCCTGAAGAATTGGAAACTTTGTTCGGCCGTGTTCTTGAATCCATACCCAAGGTGCAGCGAACAAGCGCGTATTCTTATTTTGCGTACGCGCTCGGGTTGGCTACGATTCAAGCCGAAAATTGGTTGGAGTTTTGGCCATTTCTTGACGATTACATCGAGTCGCCGAACTTCGCCAAGGGCCTTCCCCTTGAATGGATCAAGCCAGAAAAGAGACCTAGGCGTATCGGCATCGCTGCTGATCGGATCCAAAGCCGCACTCGGGGCTTGCTGGAGATTGCCCCGGGTGACATGGATGATCGTATTGGAAGCCTTGTTGTTTTTGCCCATCGGTCAATACCTGAATTTCTCCAGGACGCCCTGGAAACGGAGAAGATTCGGAGACAGATCCGAGATTTCGACTTTATCCGCGCTCATATCAATGTCTTACTCGCCTATGCAAAATCGACCCAGCTCAGCGACATTGACTTTCGTCACAGTCTCATCCTGCGCGAGTACCAGATAGTACCACTGATCAGCTTCATACGCGGAATGAAGGAGACAACGGCTTCCAAATACTTTTACGAACTCAATCTTCTAGACGAGGCAACCACACGGCAGCACAGCAGCAGGCGCTCCGTGTCGCGCTCCTTGGTATCTTCCCCAACTCCTGATTCGCCGTGGGTGAGTTTCCCAAGTTGGAGGTCGCCCACCCCGGCCTGCGTGGCCTGCTCTATGGGGTTCAATGATTATGTTGTCTGGAAGGCGGCAACATATCCCAAAACTCTGCAAACCTCAGTAGGCATCGGCTTATTTGAGGCGATCCTGGATACCGTACGCCTGCACCGCGCCAATGCCTCGCGACGAGAAAGCGTCCGTGGCTTAAAGAGTTTGCTGAGGGAGATGATGAAACTTGACATCGACCTGAGCCAGTTGCCTAACCGCGGAGGGGCTGTTACGGACAGGCTGAGCTATTGGGCCTTTATCCTGCAACTCATGTGTCTAGACCGGGAATCAGGCCGGCATTGGACACACCTAGAGACAATGCTGGAAAATGGTGCCCCGAATCCCTCATGGAGGCGCTCTGGCGAGATGGTGAATCTTCACCTCGGGGACGAGGTTTACTCGTATCATTGGGACGTGGTAGAGCGCGACTGGGATCCAAAACTCCTGCCGGCATCGAAACTTGACCGGGGCGACACAATCACGCTGAAAGACTGGGTGGACGAGTACGAGCCGGAAAACGGGGGAAAGATACTGATGCTTCTCGGCGGCACGACGACAGACGATGAGACGACAACCGCCAAAGCGGAAGATGAGAAAACAGGTTATCTCGATCGAAGGCTTCAAACTTTCTTCGCGGCGGCATGGAACCGACTCTCACAGCTCCTTGGCAGTCGAGCCTTGCCCTGGATTCTTGTTGGTATGCTGCGGGACCACTTGCACCATTCTTTAGTTTTTGACGCTGACAATATGAATGGCAGGCCTTTTTTCAGCTTTGTTGTTGCGCGAGGGTGTTGGTAGTTGGGCTAGGTAGCAGCGGGTCGGCTTGGGCAAATTGCTGGGGCTAGGGTGAGAGGCGATAAGAGGATTAAAATATGTGCACTCTTACCCTACTAAATGTACATACCAAGTAGTTGTACCGGAGCCCGAGCAGCGAGGGTGTTGGCGAGGCTCCTGGCACTGATCCCATTTGGTCGATGGTGGCTTCATCGGCAACAGATAACCTCCGATGCGGCGGCGCAGTCCTGAGTGGTGGTTTGTCGACGGGACCGAGCATAATCGGGCAAAGGTTTCCGGTGCAAGTTGCTAAAAGCGAGAGCGAGCATTCTGCATTCTGTGACAGGATGTTGCTCTCATTGGCTGACATCCCCTGCTCCTTCCAGAACCAGCTCCGGCAGACGAAATTGGGGACCGCCTGCGGCAGTGTGGGGGCGAGCGGTCTGCGCTGATTGGACTTGAGGAATGGGTTGGGTGAAAATTCCATGGCGAAAGGGGTGAGCCCCCGCCTTAAATCCGGGCCTCATTCAGCGGAAGCTCATGGGGCCGGAGCGAGTTATGCACAACTTGTGCAGATTGTGCGTTTTTGCAACCAACGCTAAATTTCAATGCCGATGGCCGAGGTGCCGACTTTCAAGGACAGAACTGGATGATGCCCAGGTCTCGCCAGCATTTTTGCGATAATTATCACAGCACCAAGCACCTAATTTGACATCTTGAACCGAAAGCGAATGTGGTCCCGGGTCCTTGCACCCGGACTTGGCTCCGGGTGACGCCGTTGAGAGGTGAGCCACTCGTTTTGCTCAAGCTTTGCTTGTCCAGGGGGGGTGCCGATCTGGAAAATGGAAGGTTCCTCGGTTTCGCTAATCGCCAAGTCCGAGGATTGGACCCCGGAAAGTCGGGCTGCTGGCTGTCCCGTTGACGGATGCGCTCCATCTGGGGGCCATGTTTGGAATACAAATAGAAAGACCAGTGCATGCCCGGTCCGAGATGGATCTGGTCTTTAGCAGCCAAGAACCGTTCCCAGATCCCCGGTGACCGTCCGACGACACAGGTCCACCATGGCCGATCCCTCACTATCACAGACGGCCTTCACCGACAGGACAAAGCGCTCCGACGTCGACCTCGAGAAGGGCGTCTACGAAGTAAACTCGGATCTTGAAGCCGCCACCATCGTGCTCGACGCCGAGTCGGAGCCCGCCGGCCGGGATGGCGCTGTTGGCGACAAGGGGGATGCCGAGAGCAACGACCCCAACGTTGTTAGCTGGGACGGCCCTGATGACCCCACAAACCCCATGAACTGGACCATGCGCAAGAAATGGAGCAACGTCGCTGTGCTTTCCGTCTTGACTATCATTACGTGAGTTTCGAGCGCCAGTTACACGCTCCGCTGTGTGTAAGACTAACGACGCCCTCAAGACCCCTCGGCTCGTCCATGTTCGCCCCTGGAATCCCCCGCATCTTGGAGGAGTTCCACGAAACGTCGTCCGTCACCGCCACCTTCCTCTTGTCCATCTACATCCTCGGTTTCGCCTTTGGGCCCCTCATCGTCGCCCCGATGAGTGAAATCCACGGCCGCTCCCTGCTCTACAACATCGGCAATGTCTTCTTCACCATCTTCACCATCTGCACGGCCCTCAGCAACAGCATCGGCATGCTGATGGCTTTCCGCTTCCTCATGGGCGTCGCCGGTTCCGTGCCCATCACCATCGGTAGCGGCAGCATCGCCGACATGATGCCCGTCGAGATGCGCGGGAGGGCTATGGCCGCCTGGGCTCTTGGCCCCCTGCTTGGCCCCTGCATCGGCCCCGTCGCCGGCGGCTACCTGATCCGCGCTGCCGGGTGGCGATGGGTGTACTGGCTCATCGCCATCATAGCAGGCATCATCACCGTCTTCACCTACTTCACCCTGAAGGAGTCCTACGCACCCGTCATCCTGGAGAAGAAGGCGAGGCGCTTGAGAAAGGAGACGGGCAATGAGAAGCTACGGAGCGCCCTCGCCGGCAATGCTACGACCCCGGCCGAGAAGCTCAAGGCGGCCATCGTCCGGCCCTTGAAGCTGCTATTTCGCGCCCCGATTGTCACCGCCATGTCTCTCTATGTTGCCATCACCTGTGAGTTACCCGCGACCCGCTGCCCTTGGCCGCCCGGTATCAGAACTAACAAGTCCGCAGACGGCATCTTGTACCTCCTCTTCTCGACCTTCAGCATCGTGTTCCCTCGCTACTATGGGTTCGGCGAGGGTGAGAGCGGCCTCGTCTTTATCCCCTCCGCGATCGGCATGGCCCTAGGCATTGGTATCTTCGGCGCCCTCTCGGACAGGCTGGTCAAGAGCAAGCTCGACAAAGGCGAGCGCCATCGCCCCGAAGTCAGACTTACGCCGTGGTTCACCATCCCAGCCGGCCTTGCTATTCCCATCGGCCTGTTTATCTACGGCTGGACGATCCAGTACCACGTGCACTGGATTGTGCCCATGGTTGGTGTTGTCATCTTTGCCTTTGGCCTCATGGGTGTCATGGTATGTTGTTGTTCACGACCCCCAAACCAGACTCAAACCGCTGACGTCCGTACCAGATGTGCGTCCAGAATTATTTGTTGGATGTTTACCCCCGCGCGGCTGCCTCCGTCACCGCCGCGCTAGCTGTCCTTCGGTCATTGGCGGGCGCCCTCCTCCCTCTCTGCGCCATCGACATGTATAATACCCTTGACATGGGCTGGGGCAACTCTCTGTTGGGGTTCCTTTCGCTTGCCCTCGTGCCCATCCCGCTGCTGTTCTACGTCTTTGGGGCGCGCCTTGTCAAGAGGTTCGAGCTAAAGCTGTAATATCGTTTGTTTTTTGGGTTGGCATAAACTTTGCATCTTAGCGCATTAGCCACGGAGTTGGTGGTTTGGGAAAAACGAGTCTTTTTTTGGCATAGAGATACCAGTATATATATAGATGGAGCGGTAATGACAGTTTTAGCAATCTCCTGGGCCAGTACCCCCCTTTGCACAACCCCCTCACACTCTATGTAAATACTCCTCCTCCACCCGCAACCCCACCGAACAACCCCCCTCCCAAGTCATCACCCCCCCACACCCCCCTTCAACCCCCAACCCCCAACCCAACCCTCGTTTAGTGACACTGCCCATTAAACTTATCCACATCCCCCCAGCACCCCTTGTGGCAGAACACCCCCGTCGTCTTCAGCTCCGCCCACTCGGCCGGGCCCGACGACATGCGCACCACCTCGAACAGCGTGTTCCACTCTTTGCCGTCGCACGTGTCTTCCCTGCCGCACGCCGCCCGCGCGAGGTCCGTTTGCGACCAGTGTTGGTCTGTTTGTTTGTGGAAAGGAGTGTTAGTTACCTGGTAGTTACTGGTGTTTGGGTAGGGTGGGTATCGTTGATTTGTTGGTGGAGAGGGAAAAGGGGGTTCGGGAGGGGGTGAGGGGGGTTGGTTGGGGGGGGGGGGGGGCTTACGCTCGCTGTTGACGAGTTGGTGCCCGCAGGCGAGAAGGCGCTGGGCGGTGGCGCCCGTGGCGGCGATGAGGAGGGCGAGGGCGGAGGTCTTCATTGTGGTGGGTGGGTGTTTGTGGTGTTTGGTTTGGTGGAGTGAATATGGTTGTTGTTGGCCTGATGAGTCTGTTGATTGCTATGAAGGTGGTGAATATGGGATGAAGATGGGGATGGAGGAGAGTTGGCGTCGTCGTCTTTATACTATTATTTTGGCGCTGCGAGTCAAACGGGGCGAAGGTAAACATCACCACTTCTCCTGTTTAGGTAGGTAGTAAAGCCGGGGCGCGGTTCTGCAGTCATCCCCAAGCGATGCACTCGGCTCTTCGCTCAGCGCCGTGGTAGGTCGGCGGTGTGACGGTTCCTCCACAGGTCGTACGGTTTGGGATATGAGTACCAAAATATTGTCTGGTGATTCGTCCGGTTCGGGTGGGGAGGAATTGCTGCAGAGCTTACTGGGAGTTGTTGGAGAACGGACTCCGAGTAAACTCAGCCAAGTAAATGCGGTCCCTGGGGTCTGAGTATTTGTCTACCACTGGATTTGAGATTCTGGGTGAATACAATCTCAGACCTTCTCATAACTCAAATGATTCCAATTGCCAGGGCTCTCACTTGAGCGCAATCACCCACGGTCCGAGTCGTGATGAAACAGATGAAGGAGGTCTATCCAGGAAAACAAGTCGACGTTACGGTGTACATACATCCCCGGCAGCAATTTCTAGCCTAGCCTTCGACAGCGTTTCATCGGTGTAAGGGTCGCTTTTTCCCTGGCTGATATCACAAACTCGACTTGGCTAACGACTGCTCGGATGGCATTGGGCAGACGCCACCCAAGGACGTAGTAACCTTGGGCAACTTAGATAGCTCCCCCTCTCACCGCTTGCCTAATGGCGCTAAATCTTTCTCGCCAAATCTTGGGCGAATCCGCACATGGTCAACGTGGGGTTCCAGCTCCCCGCCGATGGGAAGAGAGCACCTCCCGTCACAAACTAACGAGAAGGGGTCAGCCGAGAATACAAATGGAGGCAAAGGATACGGCGGGGGCGGGATGGATCAGCTCTGGGAGGGCACATACGACGTTCTCAATTCCATGGGGCCTGTAGCTGTCGTCCAACGAACCGCCCTTGTCCTTGGGCCCAACAAAAGCAGTGCTTGCCTCATGGACGATTCCGGGAATGCGGATGGTCTCCTTGGGTTGCTTCGCCTTCGCCCACCCGCCCTGGTGTGGGTCCCAGTATTGGATGCTGTCTGTGTCGCCTCCAGACATGACGTTGATGGTCTGGTAGGTCGCCTCGTCCATGACGTCCCAGAGCTTACTGTCATTCTGATGCAGCGTGAACTGGAGCTTGACGTTCGTGGACGGATCCTTGCCGTGGTTGAGCTGCAGGAAGTTGTCCTTGTTGAACTCGTAAAACTCGCCCAACAATGCGCAGACTCCACCCCCCCCCCCCCATGAATTAGTTTTTGATACGAAACCCGGATGGTGGCCAGCCCTCTCTTCGCCCCCGGATGTGGAGTCTGTGAGGCGCGCATGACCGGCGGAGGGACTTACCGAATACAACATGCTTCTCGGAGCCCTTGAGCTGTTCGTAAGTAGCCGCGGCGGCGTAGTCAGGGCACTCTCGCGCGGCGTCGTCGGCATCATTCTCTGGATCGGGACTGTGGATGGCAGTGATTTGGACGTGGTATTGCTGCTTTGTTTCCCGGTCCCTTCCGGCGAGATAGGTCGCCGCGATCTGCAGCTTGTTCGACTTGCCCCAATCCCAATCAGGAAGACTATCAACAGGGCATCTCGCGGCGATGTGAGTGAGAAAGTGGCCGGTTATCCGTTTTCCAACTGTGTCTCTGCAACTGGGGAAGGAATTGAGGAGCAATGTAGCGTTAGGGATGGCCTGTACAGGCCCATAGTGGGCGTGACGGTCAGCGATATGGTGCTCTGGCAATATGGAGCGGCGGCAGTTGAATGGGGAGGGAAAGGTACGTACGCCAGCGCAGAGCACAATCTTGGTATCGTTTTCGGGCCATGAGATGGTTCCCCGGTTAGTCTCGATCGCTCGAACCACACCGTCGTCGCCTTCCGCCAGTCCAGTAACGGTACAATTCAACGCGAGTTGCAGAGGCTGCCCCTGACCTCCCTCAGTGAGCTTGCGTTGCTCCTCGTACAGAGCCAGGAGCGGACCCGGAACCGAGAATTTGTTAAAACGCATCCGGGAAGTCGGGCTTCCAGCTCCGACAGCCAAGGGCGCAGATTCAACAGTGTCAGCCGTGGGAATATGTTTCAGCTTGTGGCGCAGCACTTTGTCGACTGCCTTCTGGAGCGGTCCGAAGACGTCGTCGCCAATATGCCCCGCCAACTTGACGTGAAGCAGCTTCTTTGCGCTCTTCCAAAACTCCCCGGTCTCTGCCGTCTTTTTCATGGAGTCTGGGAAGCCTCTCATGAGCTCCGGGCTAGGCTGGGGGCTCCAAGCGGACCAGAACGTGCTCCTGCCACCGAAAAACGGACAAGAGCCGTGACAGAAACGGAGTTCCTTGTTCTCGTACGTCTTACGGGAGAGCGTCCAAGGGAAGGTTTCTGAAGGACCCCCGAGCACCATCTTGAACGGCAGAGGAAGATTCTGGAAATGCGAGGGGAGCCAGAAGTCTGCATGGTTGGATGGCGTGATGAGAGGGACGATCGTCAGCCTCATTGGCTAGTTACTAGGAGGCTGATGACAGGTACATACCACCTCGTTCCAGGCACAGAATTCTCTTGTTCTTGTCTTGTCTTAGAACCTCGTCGATGAAGGCCAGGGCAGTGCAGCCAGATCCAATCACGATGTAATCGAACTTGCCGCCGGCGAGGATGTTGGACCAAGTGGCATCACTATTCGGTAAGGAATGTTGGTTATTCTTTATTCAGTGGAGAAAGGCCACTGGGACTTTGTACGTTACAAAGTAGTCCTTGGCCATGACAGAGGTCGCCGACGGATTCTGTTTCCAAACCGCTCTAGTCGAAGAGGATCACACAATGCTAGTATGGTAACTTGGAACCTTTGCAGACCCTTGAAATCCCGTCGGCATTTGTGCACTTACACGGGAGCATCCGTTCGCTGTTGACCAACTGCGAGGCCGGATACTGTACACTTGCCTAGATATTCTGGACTATCACCTCCGTTCCAACTGGTCGGTCAACGACATCGGTCGCGAACAGGGCCGTGTGGACGAATAGGGGGTCGTGTATCAGGAAGTTGAGGGGGGTAGCGCCAGGAGAGTCGTCCCACGCGCACACCTCGGGGGCGTAGAGATTCGTTCTAACCGATGCCAAAACTGAAGATGAGCCGTCGGTCAGCTAAAAGCTTAACAGGATGTGACTGGGAGCAGGGAGGACAACAAACGGTTGGCCGCGTCCCCTACCATGAATCGTTGCGGGCCAGTGACGCCCTTAACTTGAACCCACACAACTTCAGAGCTGATGAGAACTGGAGCCGGAACTATGTATTGGGGCATGGTTCGGTCCTGGCGGCTCCTTTGAACGGTGGACAAGTCTTCCTGTATTAAAGGTACCATGCTCGTAGCACCTGACGGCAGTGACTGTGAGTATGTATAACTGCCGGGTCTCCTGCGCCGAGAAGAGGATCCACGTGTTGCTGCATGGCTCTTGACGATTTGCCGGTCACGTTTGCTTGTTTTAGGTGTTGATGTGGTGACAATGAATCGGAAACCTAGATTGCCTGGGTGATGTACGAGGCATACGCCGCTGCGATACAGAAATATATGTTCGTCTCACTGCAGTTATAACTTCCAAGTTCCAGTCCAGGACGTCGCCGCGTCGTCATGGCTAAGACTCAAGCATGGAGGGTACAGGTTCAGCCGTGAGTATGCGCTTTGTTTTTTGGTTCGAGTTCGAGTTTGGGTTTGAGAGGGAGGGGGAACGGAGTTGTGGGATGGCTTGATTGTCACACTGAGTGGTTGAATGGTAATGCCTTGCTGTTACTCTTCGGATGGGGAGGTACCTACCTAGGTAGGTACTGTGTAACCCAAATCATGGATGCGGCCTGGTGAGTCATTCGCCCTGGTCGGTTTGATGATTATCTTGATTTGCTGTCGATGATAGGGGCAGCTAGCCTTATCGGAAGTACGTGGAAGAAAGTCAGGCAGTCAACATGGAAGCAAGTACCTATCCGATTCACAGCTGGAACTTCCATTATCCGGTAACTTTATTCACAAGCTCTGTGTGGTCGGGCGTTGTCAAGTTTCCCACCCCCGCCACCGTTGAACACAGCAACAACAACCACAACAACTTGACCACAACAACTAGGTTTGACCCACCCAGCACACTTGTTCTAAGCACCAAAACTTGGCCCTTCTCCCGGACAAGACAAAGAACGGTTTTGGATGCCTGCCAAATTATCGCCCATAAATTGCCGTCATCTTCCCACAACAAACTAACAGAAAGCTCGGCAACCAAACCACCGCAACCAGACCACCCTTCATCAAAGTCCCATCTTTCCTCCTTCTCCCGTCATCTTACTGATCCATCTCCATTCCCAACCAGTCATTAACCAACCTCAGAATGGCTTATACAACAAGGTTTACGACCATAGCGGGTATGCCGTCCGTGATCTTCACGTCCGCCAATGCCACGGCCGAAGACTTGGAGGACATGGACTTCGAGGTCATCCAGATCGACATTCCTGCTCCCACAACCGGCGATGCCGCTTCCACGACCAACGATGCCGTTCCCACGACGGGCAATGCCGCTCGCATAAACATGCAGGACATCTTCACGGCCCTCCGGATCGACGACGCTGCTCCCACAACCGGCGATGCCGCTTCCACGACGGGCGATGCCGCTCCCACAACCGACGATGCCGCTTGGATAACCGACGATGATGCGTCTTCCACGACCGACGATTCGTCTTCCACGACCGACGATTCGTCTTCCACGACCGACGAAGAGATATTCATCGCCAAGGATCTCGTCTTCGACGAAAAGGGCCGACTCGTGATTGACGCCCTCTGCGTCGCCGACAAGGATGCACCACACCACAGATGGATGTACCGTCACAGGGTCTCTCTCGACGCCATGGAGCGGGCGTCACCGGTCTGGAAGGAAAAGATATTCGGGCCCGAGGGCGAGGAGCGGCCGAAGCCCACCGACGACGAGGAGGACTGGACCCTCGTGCTGGACGACGACGACCAACCGCCGGCCATTGCCATGCAGCTCGCCCTCATCAACGGGAAGCCGGAGGTGGTGCCGCTGTGGCACAACAATCCAGATACCATGCGCGTCTGCACCAACATCTTCGAGTTCATCGGCACCGCCGACAAGTACGGCGTTCTGCCCCTGTTCCGGCCCTTCGTCTCCCACTGGTTGCCGCACGCCCGCCCGAGCTCCGGGAACGCGGACGTCAATTACGTGCACCGGATGGAAGCGGCGTGGCAGCTGGGCGCCCTGGGTCTGGTGCAGGATCATGTCCGGAAGCTCGTCTACGATTGGGTCTTCACGCCGGCCATTCTGGACGCGTCGCTCGCCAGACTGAGCTTGGCCAACGATGACGGGCTCTTGACGTCAGTTCCGCAACTGCTCGACGTGGTTGGCAAGCGCCAGCTGGAGCTGATCCAGTCCGTCCTAGACTTTTTCCATCACTTCTTGGCGGACCTCCGCGGCGAGAAGGGGATCTGCCAGCACTCTCTGCCTGGCACGCCGGACTACGATCTCTGCAACGCTGGGGTCGACGAGTTTGTCTCGAAGCGTATGGAGGAGCCAGCCATCGGGAAGATCCCGGTGGAGGCAAAGGATTACCCTCTGACCATCTACCACTTGCTACACACCGTGACCCATGTCTTGGGCGTCTCTTGCACCCCGGGACCGAAGCAACTCGAGGGGCACGCGTGCGTCCCGGCCCTCCACAAGAAATGCGTGGACCTTGCGACAGAGTTGCTTGGCCGCTGGAAGGGAGCGGAATCCATCTTGGAGCCGGAACAGGTCGAGTGGCTCAAGGAGCGTGGTGAGATCCTAGGGACCGAGAGTTCCTCTGCTTGTGAGACTGTGTGATGGTCGCAGGCAAACTGTGGGCGAAAGCGTGGCACCCGGGGGATGAACAAACAATGTTCCCAGTTAACCGGAACCAAGTGGCGACCTACATGTATTTTTAATTCCATGGTTGTACCATGACCAACAATTGAGCATTAGGCTTATCCAAGAAGTAGCTTCCTGTGTTTTGTGACCTCGCGTGATACTACCTAATGGACGGGACACGTGGTCGCTGCCCTCAACGGCACCGGAGAGAGAAAGTATATATATATATCTTGCTCCAGGACCTTCCGGAGTCTCTCAACTTAAACCTCAGAAACCCTCATTCACCTCACCATAGGTATCAACCCTTCCCTGTGCCTCTCTACCCAGCGGCTAGTCAACACCATGCGTCTCCTCTTCTTCCTCGCCCTTCTCTCACACAGCTAAGGTACACATTACATATCCGTCGCCCCCCAACATCAGTCAGGGCTGTTGTGATGCATGTGTATCGGCATCGGCTGTTCTACGCGCCGGGGGATCCGGAGAATGCCGAGGCCGAGCCTGAGAGGGAGCTGACGAAGCTTGCTCCTATGGTGGAATGGCGCGGGCCACAACTTGCCGCAGGATAGGCCGCAGGCGTTTGTAGACGCTGTTTTCCAAGTTGGGAAGCTGTCAAGAGAGATTCTTCGTCCTTAGGCATTCAGGTACCTTGGGTTGCTTACGCTCTAGATACTCAGTCACAAAGGGTTGGAAACATTGGGTAGAAGAAAAAGTAAAGTATTTTCGTAAGGCGATGCCTGCGGAATGCAGTACTAGTATGTGTTGGTTAGGCAGTCCCATCATTCAGTCATCTAAATCATTTCACAAATCGTTATCGTAGCGAGCCCCCATCGAACGGGTCATCATACCGGCCCGAGCACTGGGCCCGCTGTTACCGGCATGAACGGACTCGAAGTATGAGGCTCAAGTACCTGATCTTGGAATGGAAGAGGCGGAGAAAATAATGGGTAGTAAGCGTGGTGTTTAGGTAACGTTGCCGAGGTTTTACTGGCCTCGTCGTGCTGTCGTTGGAGGATTTTCTCCCTATTCTCAGTCAGTAGTTCCTCGTATTACCCGACGTGAACGTTTTAAAATCTTGTTTTCTCGCCTTGGGGAAGTATGAAGATGGGCAAGTACCGCCTACCTGGAACTCCTGGACCACTGGTCCTGCGAAAGCCTTGGCCGCAACAACCCTTCCCAAACCATCGCTCGGGTTTATCGGCACCGTCCTTGGAGAAACTAGCTCACCCTCGGAATTTGGATAACGCGGCGGATCGGTCCAGATGTTTCCGGGTCGGAGGTTCTTCTGCCAAAACTCAGGGTCGTAATCATCATCAAGCCAAAAGTCAGCCGAGCTAGCCCGCGCTGTCCTGGTGTAGGATAGTTGCAAATTCCGACCAGGCAGGAAGTATTGGCGATCCTGGGCTTCTCTTACATCCTGAACGAAGGACCGTCTCGGTACCGCTGAAGCCGGAGGCCCATATGATACGGGTACAGGCCGTGGGGGCGCATACGTTCGGCTAAACTGAACGGCATTTGCAGACCTCTCGAGCTGAGCTTGTTCGGAAGGCTTGCACAGGCCGTAGTGGTTCCTGTCGTGCATCCACCATGGCAATCCCCGAGAAAGATCGACCGTTATCAGGCCGGGTATCGTCCGTGCCTCGGTCCAGGCTCTCCACTGCTGCTTATACCGTATCTGTAGACCTACAGCAGGGTCTCCCATGCTGACCTTTCGTTGCGGGCGACGGGCGCGCTTGAATTCTTTGACAACTGGTCTCGGTGGTTCCGGGTTTGGATTCGGTTCCGGGAATCGAGGCCAAGGTAATTCCTCCTGCTCCACCTCATTGATGGTCAGCTGGCTCCAGAGAGCAATAGCCTGGCCCAGGCGATCATCCAAATCATCTAGGACCTCACAAGCGGTCCCCAACTGCTCAACCTCCTCCTCCACGGTGACACCCGTGACCTGGTGGACGTCTATAAAGTCATCAGCTTCTTTCAGGAACTTCACGCTGTCTTCCTGGTTGTCTACTACCTTGCTTTGCTGTGCTACTGAGTGATACAGGCCTTTTATCCGGCCCAGTAACGCCGTCGCCATCCTGAAGACCTGCCTTGCCCACCCGTTCTGAAGACTGGCTTCACGTGCCGCTCCCGAATAGCAATTACTACCTGGATAACCGGAGCTTCTAGCAGTACTGCGTTAACTAGCCCGAAACAAAATGTTGCAAAGCACACCTGGCAACCTTACCCTTTGAACTCCTGAACTCCCTGTTCACCCACAGACCCAGTGAGAGAACCAAGCAGAAGGATGCCCGTGTGTCAGCCCATTCGGCATGGCAATGTGCACATGTGCCTGGTGAACCACCCCGCTAGGAAAGTCGTCGGTTTTATATGTTCGAACAACTTGCCCATTGCTTTCAAAGTTTGTTTCGTGAACAAAGGGTCAGGCGTTGGAACGTGCTGGGCCCAATGAATCGGGTTTGAACAATCCCTTTGTCCCTCCAAATTATGTTACATCCAAAGTTCTTTACGACTCTTAGTAGTGAATTCAAGACGTCCTTCATGATAACACTGGCCCGTAGGAGGTTCCATCCCGAGGTGGGTTACCGCGGGCGAAAAGCCACCAGTAAAGTACAACAACGACCGGCTCCCTTCACAGCCTTTCCCCTCGTTTAGTTTTCGAATGACTGGATTTTACAAACATTCCTCGGTGTCGTTAAACGGCGCAGAACAATTTGGGATCGAGTGGGAAACCGCAGGATCGGACTATCGGACCATGGAGCTTGGTTGTGGACTTGATTCTTGTGGTTGTGCAGTGGTTTGGCCAAGAGGGGCATTCTTGACCGATTTGGGTTGTCTGTCAAAAGATCGGCCCGGCAGCTGATCGGCGATCATTTCTAGCTTCGTGCAGCGGTTTCAGGGTTGCCTGGAGCCGTTGAGCTCTCTGGCGCAAAAACGTCAAGAACGAGTCGCAACTCGCAAGTCGCGACCGAAGGCGTGGCGCTGTCAGCTGCCGGCCTCTGATTCGCTCCTCGATTCCAAATTTGGAAGGAAGCAAGGGCGCGGGTTCTTGTCTCAGCACTCCTCCAAGAATGCCTGGTGGTGATTGGACAGCGGCTTGCCCTGACAGTGCTGAGCCGAGCCAAGTCTTCACCCCACGGGCTGAGATGCACTGTGTGCCTGGCATGTGAAGAAACTCGCCGCACCGCAGACCCTCTCCAACAGCAACCTCGGAGCCTTCCCCGCGGCACAGCTTAAACTCATGCGCTGGGCTCGATCGAAATAGAATGGATGCCGAGCGTGGTCGGCCGAACCTCGAGCGAGGTTTGGAATGCTGGGGAGGGCCTGGCGAGGGGCACTGCCCCCTGCCCAAACCGCAAAGGTCACCTCAAATATCGACGAGACGCCCCCTCTCGCGTCCTCGCCCACCGCTCTTCATTTCGACTGGCATCGCGGTTACTCAATTCGAATTTCGGTGTGCAAAACTTCGTCCAAACGCCTCCGCCGTCGCCCCGGAACCCTTTCCAGGTTCTCGGCCCGTCTTGCCCGTCTCGGCGGATTCCACATTTGACAGCGGCTTGTCCCGCCTTTCACCAAACCAGCGACATCGGGCTGGCCGCTTTTTGAAGAACCCCCCACCGGGCACTTTACACGAAATTCGAAAACTCAAGGGTTCGCCGGTCAAGGCTGGCTCATCAAACTCATTCGTCAACTCAATCATCTCTGGACTCATTTCATCGATTTATTTTTGAGCTCTTATTTTTTCCCCTTCACCGTTCGCCTGGACCTTTTCTCTTCTTGTCGGCCTTTCGTCTCCTAACCCCTCATTGTGACTGACTTGTAAAAGAGTCGATCTCGAACATCCCAACGCCCCACGTGGGGTTGAAGGTGGGGTAAGTCTGGAAACCGTCTCAACTCACCGCTTGGCCACCTCCACCATCCCCTGTCTGAACTGTGAACTGACCGCCTGTTCAGCTCAACAAGTCTGGTCAAATCCGGAGGTGGCAGCGATCGCGTGGAGAAATTCCCGCCGCAAATTCCTGAAATTTTACTCCCTCGGTAGCCAAAGAGGCCTCCTTTTCGCCCGACCAGGTTTCGAGAGACGATCGAGAATTTCGGCCAGCGTCCGGGTTCCTGGTCGTCAACGAGCTTATTTCGCGGCTCTGTGCGCGGCTTCTTATTTCCCGCAGTTTCATCTGGAACCGAGCTTCGATTTCATGCCTGATGAAGAGCCTGCAGCAACCCAAGGTCACCTGCATAATTTGAAAAAAACGGACCTGCAGGTGCAGCATGGTGAGCCCATTAGGGTTGCCCCCCGCCTGTGATACGTGCGAATAGCAGACTGGCTCGTGGTCGCTCAACCCAATTAGCGCATGCTATTTGCTGGGCTGCAGCACAACCGGTTGCAAGCGTCTTGGAGATCACAAAACCCCTCCGGGGATACCCACCCGGTTGTTTACTTCCGATCGAGCGGTTAGCTGACCGCAACTTTTGAGGTCGGCTCTGGTCCGGGAGGACCCTCGTTTCAGTAACCATCGGCCTGGGTGCTTGCATCGGCCTCCCCGCCCGCCGAAATATTAAGAATCTCGCTTCCTCCCACCCTTCTGGACTGTTCCTTTCTTTTCTTGGTTGGCGTTTCGAGACTCTCCGCCGAGTTGTGCCGGCTGTGATGCTTCTAGTTTTGGGCCCCGGAGCAAAACCATGGCTGTCACATCCCACTTGAGTCACCTCGCAGTCATCGACCGCCCAGACTCACGGGTGAGCCTGGCTCGGTCTGATACGACGTACCATAGCTTCCAAGACATCGATTTGCCCGAGCCCGAGGTCCCATCCCGCCCCGTTGAGAAGCCTATTGTCTGTCCACCGCCAGTGTCGTCACAGCCAAAGGAGGAGCCGAGGCCAATGGCTGGAGAAATGCGCCGGCAGGACTCAGGCTACGAGTCGATAGCCCCTCGAGAATCTCTGTCGTGCCAGCAAAGGACCTCTTCCTCGAACTCACTGTCCTCCTCCGCACGCCAGCGACGCACAAGGCCGCCCAACCAACGGTCCCCGAAGTCCGGCCCGGTGTCACACCGGCCAAGAAATGGCCGCCACTCCCCGTCTCCTCCCGGCAGCTCCCGCTCCCTCGCATCACAGCCGCAACAACCAGTCACCTACTTTCACTTCCCCAACTTCACCTCATCCGACCCCACCCTAGTCGAATCCGACGCCGCCATCGCCAGGCAGAACGCGAAGGACTTTTCCTCCACGCCCAGCTTCGCCCTGCAGTGCGAGGCCCCGGCGTACCCGCTGCCGCCGCAGACGACACACTACTGGACCAGCGACCGGACGCGGCGGCTGGAGTACGCGGCCATCGACGCGGCCAGCAACGGCGTCCGCGGCTGGGTGATGCGCCATGTGGTGCCGGACTGTTTCGTGCCGCAGAGCAAGCGGCGGGTCGGGTTCGAGGACGACCGGGGCAGCGTGGTCCGGTACCGGCTGGAGCTCGACACGGAGGAGGCCGTGGAGAAGCCCGACTCGGTGAGGATCAGGGGCTGGAAGGGGTGGTTCTTCAGCATGCGCCGTCGTTGAGCTTGGGGAGGGAGAGGGGAGGGGATGACTTTGGTGGCGGCTGGTCGGTCAGCCACTTTTGTCAGGGACGAAAGAGCAGCGCTCTGGGCGGGTTCTTTGGGGTTGGGATTTCTTCGCATCTTGCACGGGCGGCGCAAATCATTTTTTTTTTCGGCAGCATTGGCGGCATCACGGCAGCATCTCGAACACACATCGGCATCATACCCACATGGGACGGGCGTTCTATACCCCTGTATTGCGGCTTTTTGTCTCTCGCCCACAGAACAGACTGGAATCTGGTGGAGGGACACTTGCATTTTCGGTGTTTACATCATTTTAATCGGGTGATTGCATTGATCTTGAAGCGGTGGATTTATTTTGGTGGTTTATGGTGGAGACCAGAGACGGATTATTAAAGAAAGAGACGCCTGATGAAGACTTGGCGCATGAGAATGGCCAGCACGGATATGAGGATGAGAGACAGCCTCAAAATTTGGTACATAAAGTAATTCTACGAATATATTCCCTTTGTCGTTGAAAATTTGGCATTCGGTTTTGTGATTTCCATCCACGTGTGGTAGCAACGCGTCGGACGAAGTACCACAAGAAACACCACCACCCCACACAGCCGTCCCTCGGCCCGTCTGACATGCATGACGCCAGTCCGCGGTTCCGTCATTCTTTTCGAGTCCATGTGATCCGTGTGTAAGCACTCTATCGGCATTCCCTTCGCCGCCGCTGTCGGGCCTTGGGGAACTCGGTGCACACAGCCTCAGAGGAGGAACAAGGCAGGGGCTTGTGCATTATCTTCCCCCTCCTGTAGTGCCTAGTAACTGCAAGTTGTGTCAGGTCACCAATGCCCAACCAGATGTCACTCGGGCTTGACGGAATTTTATAGAATCATTGATAAATACCATAGGGCGCCACCGGTCTCTGTGAAAATGATCCAGGCATACATTTTCCTCGATGAAAATGAACCTGAAAACTGAAAATAGAATTCGATTCAAAATAAACACACGTTCAATTTCAGTTAAAATAACTTTATAAATAAGATAATATTTTATAAGAGAGATAATCTCTTATATATAAAAGAATATTAAAGATTATTTTAAATATAAAATAGTTTGTCACGACCACTGAGCTGGAAGCACAGGAGTGGGGCGCGGGGCGCCCCGGACCAATCATTAACATAACCAATGAGCAGTGTGCTCAGTGCGCTCAGCGACTGAGCAGGGTGAGCAGTGTGCTCAGTGTGCTCAGCAACTGAGCAGGGTGAGCAGTGTGCTCAGTGTGCTCAGCAACTGAGCAGACTAAGCACCCAGAAATTAGACAGTATATAGTCACTCGTTCTGGAGAGCTCTGGGAGTTCTCCAGTTAGCAATCACAACTACAGTTCGCTACAAGATCGAGAGCCTACTGTTGAGACAAGTCTTTGTTGTGCACCTTTTGGCTGCACCGAACCTAAGCACCCTTGAGAGAATACCTTCGACCGATACTGAACCCTAACAGGACGGGTCCAGAGACAGGTTCGTCACACGTTGCTAACTCCCTTTGATCTGTTACAGTTCAGGCTCGAAGGTAAAACGATATGGCGACTCAACCGACGCCGGGCCAGATCACGGCCGCGCTTCAGAGAGTCACCGAACGACTCGATGAAACTGAAGAAGAGCTTGCGAAGACCAAGGCCAGCAACGCGGCATTGGCAGCCCGACTTGCGGCGACCGAGGTCCACACCAAGGACCCGGCCAAGACGAAGGTCAAATTGGAGCAACCCGAGAAGTACGGGGGCGACCAGGAAGCCTTGCCAGGTTGGATCACGGCGATGCGGAACTACCTCGACCACAACTCGCACCAATTCGCCACCGAGGAGTCCAAGACCAGATACGCCGCCACCCGACTCAAGGACAAGGCCCTCAAGTGGTTCACGGGAACACTGAGTGATTTCCTCGGCGGAGCAATCCACAAACCCTTCACCAAAAAAGTCTTCGAGAACTACTCCGAGTTCGAGAGTGAGATTCAGAAGGTGTTCGGTGACAAGGACGAGAAGCTGCACGCCCAGGAACGGCTAGGACGGCTGAAGCAGACTAGGTCAGCCACCGCCTACGCCACGATTTTCCGACAAGACTCCATGAAGGCAGAGATAGACGACGAGGGGCTGATGCACCTGTTCTACGGAGGGCTGAAGGAGGAGGTCAAGGACGAGCTCTACAAGGAGAGCCGACCCGACACACTCGACGAGTACATCGCCATGGCTGTCAAGATTGACGACCGACAGTTCGCCCGCAAACAACAGAAGAAGGGCAGCGAGGTTCAGCGATCCGCAGGCTACCACAAGCCCAACGACAAAAAGAAACGCCAGCACCAGAGCACGTCATACGGCACGCACTCGGGACCCATGGACGTCAGCGCTGCCCAGGCACAGTGGGCAGGAAAGAGAGATGGTGCCAAGGACAAATCAGGCATCACCTGTTACAACTGCGGGAGGAAGGGTCACTTCAAACGTGACTGCCGCAGCAAGAAAGAGTGGAGACCGGTTCCAGGGAAGGAAGCTGCCACCATCGACCAAGACACGGTCGGAAGAAGAACCCGGTTTCTGGAGGTCGCAGCCGCCAGCTACACGCAGGACGACCTCGAAATCGACATTGACCGAGTCATCGAGCAGGACGATGAACTCACCGACTCGGATCAAGAAGACTTGAGGAGCAGCAACCACCAGGAGGGAAATGACACCGCCCATCACGCTTTCATCGAAACGGATGACGAGGGAGAACTGGCTCCCCCGCGGTACATCCGACAAGTCGCTGAGGACTGGGGCATCACCCTGGTTCAGCAAGAGGACGGGCAATGGCGAACCCACGAGGGTGAAGGAGGAGTCAGCCCGAACCTCACCTTCCTACAGCAGAGGGTCCTAAGCCAACGGCAAAGGATCGAGGAGTTGTCGAGAGAGAAAGAAGAACTCGAGCAGCTTCTCCAAGCAAGGAACGACCAGTATGGACAACTTTGCGCGGAACTCGATTTCGCCAGAGAACGAGTCCAAGAGATCACCGAGGCCAACAACAGGGCCGGGGATCACGTCGAAAAGACATTAAGAGAGGCACAGGCCTTGCAGGACGACATCCGCCAGGCACTTCCGCATCACACACCGTGGGATGGACCCACCGAAGAGGCGGAGGAATACGAAAACGGAGTGCGATATCCCGAGCAACTTTTCGACTACGCACAGGAGCAGAATGCGGCGAAAGGAAGGAAACAACAGAACTGGGAAGAATACTGGACTCGACATCAGCACATCGTGCGCACCGGGCGACAAACCTCCGACCTTGAATGGTGGGGTTTCCGGGGCGAGAGCAACACGGAGGGATTCCAGTTGTTGCCAGAAGACCACGAGCGGGTGAACCCACGAAAAGAAAGTCACATCTACCTGCCCTGGTTCCAGTGCATCGCGCACGAATGTCGGTACCACTTCCAGGACAAATTTCGCAACAGTTTCTGGCCCACGAGGGAAGAAAAAGGAATGCAACCCCTACCCATCAGATGGGTATACGACAGCGGCGACGCCCCCGCAGGCATGTTGTGGGACACCCAACGCACTCACGAGGGCAGGCTGAGGGTTAGACCCAAGGCAGCCTGGCCCCGACGCTGTATGGCGGGCGTAGGAGTCAACGAATGCCGAAGCGCAGACTGCCTACCACACGCCGACGAGAAAATCTGGGGATACATGGAACAGCAATCCCAGAGGAAGCCACACCAGAGGACGAGAACGTCCCGAAGGAACGAGAGGCGCCCAGTTGAGGCATGGGCGGCCCAATGGCTCCAAGAACACCAGACGATTGACGCCGCAAGCCAAGGTGCGGACAGGGACGCCTTGAAACACCACGAGAGCTTGGGAAACGGCTCAGGGCCCTCCGAGGGGCCCGGAAATCTTTAACTCCACAACAACGAAGACAGGCTGCGCAGTACAGGAAGAACTGGCGCAAGCAGAAGCCTTACAACGACCTCCCAGCAGACGAACACGAAGTAGCTGCTGTACGAAGCACCAAGCCAGACAACAGGCTCTGGATCACAGCGCGATGGGGGAAGATCGAAGCCCTCGCGTTAGTGGATGGAGGAGCGCAGATGGATCTCATCTCGCCCGCATTTGTGAATCAACTCAGAATCCCATGGAGGATCAAGAAGCAACCACACGTCGTCAAAGGACCATTCGACACGCAATGGGTACGACGAGAAACAGAACCACTCGACATCGAGGTGGAGGGAAAAACCACCCAAGTGGTATTTGACATCGTGAACATGGGACCAGAGAAAGACATGATTCTCGGACGCCCATGGCATGAGGATTACGACCCAGACATCAGTTGGAAGGGAGATGGCCATCTGCGACCGCGGGAACAGCGGGAGCATCCGACCAACTCGATGGGAGAACGCGCAGAACAGGAGCCACGGGAGAGCAGCGGGTCAGAACGAACCCCCTCTACGGGCCCACCGCAGGAAGCAGCCAGTGCAGAACCACGCACTCTGGAGTCCGGAAGAAGCGGCACACGACGAAAGAAGCAGACACGGGAGGAACGAACCATCGCCGTCGTCTCAGTCGACGAGCACGGAATGCTCAAACACGAACAATGGGTCAATCAGCTCGAAGCGGCAAGCATCGAGCTGGCAGCAGAGGAAGTCAGGGAACTCGAAGCAGCAAGCATCGAGCCTGGGAACAACAAGTTCGCGTACTACGAAGGTACGGCGAAGAGCGCAAAGACGGGGCAGATCCCAGACGACTACAAGGGGCACCCGGCGTTCACGGCAAAACATCTTGCAGGGCTACCAGACCACGGACCTTGGGATCACGAGATCAAACTCAAGGAAGGAGCCCAGTTGAAGTTTTTCAAGGTGTACCACACCAACGAGAAGCAAGATGCAGAGTTGAGGAGCTATCTCGAAAAGAACCTCGAGATAGGACACATCAGACCATCGACATCTCCAGCGGGCTACCCAGTCCTCTTCGTTCCAAAGAAGGATGGGAAACTCAGGATGTGTGTGGACTACCGACAGTTGAACGGCGAAACGGTGAAGAACCGCTACCCACTGCCACTGATCTCAAGGCTTCGAGACCAGCTGTCAGGGGCACAATACTTCACGCGTCTCGACCTTCCGACAGCGTACGCCCACATCCGCATCAAGGAAGGAGACGAATGGAAGACGGCTTTTCGGACACCCTACGGGCACTACGAGTACCGCGTCATGCCGTTCGGGTTGACCAACGCACCAGCGACATTTCAAGCCGCTATCGACCACGCAATTCGACATTGCCTCGATAAATTTGCAGTCTGCTATTTGGATGACATTCTCATCTACTCCAAGACACTCGAAGAACACAAGAAGCATGTGCAGCAGGTGCTGGATGCACTGCATGAGCACAAGTTGTCAGTCAACAAGGACAAAAGCGAGTTTCATGTCAAGAAGACAGTATTCCTGGGTTACGAGATCTCCCCAGGATGGGTCAAGATCGAACCCGAGAAACTGGAAGCTGTCAGGACGTGGCCGACACCAACGAACGCCACAGAGGTCAGAGGATTCATCGGATTCGCCAACTTTGTCAGGATGTTCATCAAGAACTTCGGCGACATCGCGAGACCCCTACACGAACTTACCAAGAAGGATGCCACATTCCAGTGGAAGCAGGAGCACGAGCAAGCTTTCCAACGGATCCGCAACGCGATTATCGCCGATCCAGTGCTCATGCTGCCTGACCCAAACACACCTTTCGAAGTCGAAGCTGACGCATCGGACTTCGCGATCGGAGGACAACTTGGTCAGAGGGACAAGGACGGCAAGCTTCACCCAGTTGCGTTCTTCTCCAAGAAACTCGAGGGACCAAGGCTCAACTACCCGATCCACGACAAGGAGCTTCTCGCAATCATCGAAGCCTTCCAGGAATGGAGACCATACCTCAGCGGCACGACACACGAAGTTCAGGTGTACACGGACCACAAGAACTTACGCTACTTCACCACCACGAAGGTGCTGAACGGACGACAAACTCGATGGGCAGAGTTCCTGTCCGAATTCAACTTCACGATCCACTACAAGAAAGGGTCAGAGAACGCACGAGCGGACGCCTTGAGTAGGAGAGCGGATCATCATGACAACACATCTGAAGCCTCACCACCATTGCTACATCAACAGACAGACGGATCGCTACGGCACGCTTCCCAACCGACTGAAGACTACGAGATCGCAGCACTTCAGCGACAGCAGGAAGATCCCAATGCCAGGCCTCTGCAACAGTTTGTAGAATGTTGTGCAGCCTTCAGGGAACAACGATTGGAACGAGACTTCCAAGGAATCATCGCGGACGACGCACGCGATGCATGGCAAGAAGAGCCGGAATCCAAGATCGCGGGATTGCGACTTGAAGGAACGAGACTCTGGTACCACGACAAGGCCTACGTCAGGCCCGGCGACCAAAAGGAGCTCATTCGGAAAATTCACGAGTCGAAACTCGGAGGACACATGGGAATCAGCAAGACAATTGCAAAAGTCAAGCAGAACTACGACTTCCCAGGAATCAAGCAAGCGACGGAAGAAGTCCTGGCAGAGTGCGACCTCTGCGGACGAAGCAAACCGCCACGACACAAGCCATACGGGCTGTTGCAACCATTGCCAGTCGCGGAACGACCATGGAGTTCGGTGACGATGGACTTCATCACCAAACTGCCACTATCCAAGGACTCAGTAACGGGAGTGGAATACGACAGCATCCTCACGATGGTGGACAGACTCACCAAGTGGAGCTACTTCCTCCCTTACAAGGAAACATGGTCAGCAGAACAACTTGCAGACGTGATCTATCGCAGCGTCACCTCGGTCCACGGATGGCCGGAGGAATGGATTACGGACAGAGATACAAAGTTCGCATCAAAGTTTTGGCAAGCTCTGATGACGAAGCTGGGTACGAAGAGTAAGCTCTCGACTGCTTACCACCCACAGACGGACGGACAGACGGAACGACTCAACCAGGTCGTCGAGCAATATCTACGGTTGTACGTCAACTTCCAGCAGGACGATTGGGTCGAGCTGTTGCCAGCAGCACAACTCGCCTACAACACCACCGTCACGGAGACCACGAAGGTCACGCCATTCTTCGCGAATTACGGCTACGAAGCAGATTTGCGACAGGGGCCCGATGTCTCGGTGCCCCGAGCGGCAGTCAAAGCCGACAAAATGAGCTCGCTGCATGCGATGCTCAAGGAAGAACTCGAGTTCGTACGAACCAGGATGAAGAGGTTCTACGACAGAAACAGGCTCGAGGGACCTCGCCTAGAAGAGGGGGGCAAAGTTTACCTCGTTTCTCGAAATCTTCGCACGAAGCGACCAAGCAGGAAACTCGATTTTCGCAAAATCGGACCGTTCAAAATCGACAAAAGGATTTCGGAGAACAATTACGCACTCGCGTTACCCTCAACAATGCGACTACGGACCAACGTTTTCCACATTTCGCTTCTGGAACCAGCACCCAAGGACGCGCGACTCGACAAGGACGCCGAGGCAGAAGACGAAGAGGAGGAATGGGACGTTGAGGAAGTCCTAGATTCACGCATCATGAAAGGACAGTTGGAGTATTTGGTCAAGTGGCTGGACTTCGGCCCAGAAGACAATTCATGGCAACCAGCTACAAATCTCAACTGCCCCGAGAAACTTCAGGAGTTCCACCAGAGGAACCCTGACCGGCCACAGGAAACACCAAAGAAGGATCGACCCCGGCGAGCCAATCGTCGAAGGAAGGCCTAGAGGACAATCAGTCGGGGAACGATATCAAGGAAAGGACGACAGACTCTTGGGCCCCAGACGGATCGGCAGACTGCGGGGCAAGAGTGGCCAATGCCTCTTCCCGCTCCTGGTCCTCGATGATGCGCTCCTCGCGGACGGCCGCCTTGTGGAAGCGCTCCGACAGAGCAAGACGCTGAGTCCGAAGGCGCGCTAACTTAGAAGCGGCCTGGAGAATCACGGCGTTCGCCTCTTCTTCCTCCTTGTCCAGTTTCTCTTTCTGGCGGCGAAAGGAGGCGGATAAGGTGCGCGTGAGACCATGGACGTCGCAATCGGGACGACCAAGCTCAAGGCAATTGTTGCACTTGACGGAACGATCCAGGGCTCGGCAGTCTTTAAGATCGTTGGCCTCACAATAAGAACAAGGAAGCATGTCGATGCCAAAGAACGAGATGTCGCGAGCAAGGTCCTTGCGGCGTTGGGTACTGGAGGAATCACGTTTCGAACTCTTAACCACTCGGTTAGACATGGTGGGCGACGAGGGACGAGGAGAATACTCACTAAGGGAAGAATGGACCAGCGTTGCCGAAAAAAAAAGAAAAGTAGCAGGTTAGGCCGCCGAGACGTCAGCCACGGAGAGGGGGCATCGTGTCACGACCACTGAGCTGGAAGCACAGGAGTGGGGCGCGGGGCGCCCCGGACCAATCATTAACATAACCAATGAGCAGTGTGCTCAGTGCGCTCAGCGACTGAGCAGGGTGAGCAGTGTGCTCAGTGTGCTCAGCAACTGAGCAGGGTGAGCAGTGTGCTCAGTGTGCTCAGCAACTGAGCAGACTAAGCACCCAGAAATTAGACAGTATATAGTCACTCGTTCTGGAGAGCTCTGGGAGTTCTCCAGTTAGCAATCACAACTACAGTTCGCTACAAGATCGAGAGCCTACTGTTGAGACAAGTCTTTGTTGTGCACCTTTTGGCTGCACCGAACCTAAGCACCCTTGAGAGAATACCTTCGACCGATACTGAACCCTAACAGGACGGGTCCAGAGACAGGTTCGTCACATAGTTTTATATAAAATTAATTTTTAAAATACTATAATTTTTATATTTATTTATAAAATCTTATATTAATTAAGAAGACTAATTACTTAATAATACTATACTATCTAGACTTTAAAGAAATAACTCTAAAATCATCTTTAGGCTTGAAAATAATCTTCTATATAAATCTCTACAGAATATCATTTTAGGTTTCTGAAATGAACACGCGTTCATTTCGAATCTGAGAGTGGATTTTGCTTAACAAAACAATTGCCAGGAGCATTTTCAGACACCGGTGGCGCCCTATGGTAAGTAATAACGGAAAGTGGGTGAGGGCGAGAGACGGCTACCTTTGAGATTCCTCATGACTCAAACCGTAAACCCACGACCAAAGAAAGAAAAGGAAAGAAAAAGGCGAAGTTGCCGTTGAACATCCGGGTTTCTGCGGGGAGGCGGAGCAATGAATTCTATCCGGGACCGCACTATTAGACCATTGTCAACGACCTCTGTACTTGAACCAACTGGTAAATAGGTAGAAAGGCTACTCGTCGTCCCCAAATTTGCAAGCTGGAAACATGTTTATGTGGCTCGTTTTACCACAGTCAACCAAATTAAAGATTTCTAGACCGCCGTGTGTTAATCCGCAGGAGACTCGGAACTCAGCGATTGCAGGTTTTGACGGTGCGGCTGTCGCGATTATTTGGGTGGGTTGCTCCTTCCTTTCCTGCGCAAAGCGCGTGTAGCAAACGGTCGGGCAGGCTGTTACCTTCCTGTGCCCTCTTTCCCTCGTTCATTTCCCCCAAGTTCGCCCCCTCAAACTCCAATTCATCTCTCCCGACCGATTGGACTTTACAAGTCGAGTTCTTCCTCTCCTTCCAACTTTCTTACATCCCCCGGAACCGCATCGTTCAAGTTACGTTCACTCTTCGCCATCCGACTTTTTGACAAATCCAGAAAATCCAATGGAAACGGCGATCATGTCGCGGGCTGAGGTGGAAACGCCTGTTGCGCCTCTTCTGTCAACGACGCTCGCTGAGCAGGTGGCTGCTGTGGCCTCCACAACCACTCCCACTTCCGTCGCCGAACCGGCCGAGGATACGACGGGCGTCTCCGGTCATGTGGAAGCTACATCCTCTGAGGAGTTGGTCACCAATGACGACGGTAAAAACTGTGACGCGGCCAAGTCTCCTGTTGAGACGAAGGAGCTGCCCTCAGTCGTGTCGTATCACCAAAATGCGGAGCTGTACCTCCAGGTCCGCGACTCGGCGGACACTTTTATTCAATGCAAGGTCGTATCTGCCCTCATCGTCGCGGCATCTCCGAAATTGAGCGATCTTCTTGACAACTTCAAGCCCATCAAAGGTGCCGACGGTAAGTTGATTGTTCAACTCGCCGATGGAGCCGACAGCTACTACGGCATCAACGTTGTGCTTTCGATCATTCATTACAAGTTTCATGAGATTCCGGACCGCCCCGACATCGATCAGCTCTACTCCATCGCCCAAGTCGTGGAAAAGTATGACTGCGCTCATCTTCTCCTCCCTTACATGGGGAAATGGTGCGTTTCCAGGAACCGACCCCACCCCCCAATCTGTAACAAACTGACGCATTCTAGGGTGGCTGGCCTCGACTGGCACCTCGTCATGAAGGGTGATGACAACGACGATGACAAAACGCTGTTTCTCACCTGGGCGTTTGGCGAAGGCCGCTGGTTTACCCGCATGCTCTCCAAGGCGGCACACAAGGCCACTCTCGCCGACGATGGAACTCTGCTTGATGCTTGCGGTCAACCTTGGGAAGATCAGGGTCTTCCCCCGAACATTCTTGGTAAGAGCCCGAATCCTCTGTGGAAGATAAACTTCTCTAACCCGCTTAATCTCTTTAGAGTTGATCAAGCAGACCCGGTATGAATGCCTGAAAAAGATTGTGCGCGCTATCGGCGAGCCTCTCCAGGGACTCATGAGCGGCGACAACGAGACCTTGGATTATTGCCGTTCCAAAGACGGGGATATGGGACTGAAGCAGGCGTGCCAGCACTTGCAGCTAGGCTCACTGATGACCAGCCTCGCGACCGCTCGTCTCCTACCGTTCCCGGCAGCCAAAGAGTACAAAGGCAGTGTTGCAGACTTAGCAAAGATGGTGCGGGCCATCAAGGTGTCTCGATTCAAGCTTCCGGGAATCCCTCCTCATCTTGACAGCCATACCAGCTGCGGCATTGATTACGAGGAGGTGGTTGACGGCGTCATGCGCGAGAAGGTTCGGCTTACCGTTGACATCGTCAATCAGCTCAAGCTCCATGCCCAGAAATGTGGCGCTGTCGGTCCTGAAACTTTCCAGGATCTCGAGCATCTGGATGGCGAGGTCGCCAGCTCAGAGTCAATTCTCAAAAGCCTGCGCCTGAACCCTGTCCATTTTACACAGGTCTTGGACACCGAGTCTCATTTGGAGTCATTCAAAGAGGGCGACGATGCGGATATCACGACGGAGCGTTCAGAGGAGTAAGCGACTGTGGGATCCATGAGAAAGGGTGGCTTTCTTGTTTGATGTGTGGGTGAGCGCTTGTGGGCATCAGTCTCGGGACGGATTTGATGGACATCTGGCAGTTGAGTGGATGCTTCTACCATGCTGTGCAACTTTCACGGAGCGGTTGTCGGGTGGTTATAAGGGCGGCGTATAGCAGTGATCGCCTATGTTGTGTGTATTTACTGGGAATAGCCCGTCATCGGCGGAACCTAACGTCCACTCATCGGCGTATCCAGAGGCCTTGCGCACCCCTTTATTCGAGGCCGCTCTGTGGTGATACGCTGGAAGCCCCTCCATTCCTCGGTGCCGTTGGACAAGGGCCATCGAATGAAGATTCTGAGAGGTTCGAGACTGCAGCCTGCAGTGTGCGACGAGCCAAGCCGTTCCAGGCATGCCGCCAACCGGAGCAGGTCGTTGATTCACCCGAGGTCGAGAAAAGCGGTAGGGCAGTGGCCAGCGGTGAACAGTGGGTTTCTCATGTCGGTATACATATCCCACCCACGCCCACGTCCTCCATCGAAAGGGCCCGGCAATTGTATTGCTACTATTGCCCGTTTCCGTCCGTTCTCCGCTTTATAAACTTCTCTTCCCAGATCTGCAATATTGACGGCCGAGTTGGGCCCGCAGTTTGCTTTTACCCATCGAATCCAACGAGCAAGTCTCGATATTCTCCGAGCAGCAACTACACAATGACATACCGACCGCACATCCCCGTCCTCCCCATCCCCGCCCCCTTCTCACCCGCCACACCACCACCACCACCACCACCACCACCACCACAATCATTATCGTCATCACCAACATCAACATCAACCCCACCAACAACATCACCAGCAACCCTAACAACCCTCCCCCGTTCCCCAACCACCCCCACCACTCCCATCACCGCTACCCCAGTCACCTCACCAACTGCCAGAGAGGGGCCAGAGCGCACGGAGACGCGCACCCTCCTCACCTTCCCCACGCACGCCCTGCCCTCCCCGCGCGTCGTGCCCCAGCATGTCCTGCGCGCGTTTGCCGTTCGCTACCCTTCTAACAACGGCGGCGGTGGTGGTGGTGGTGCCCCGCCGGTTCAATCTCAGATTAATCGCTGGCTGTGCTGTCGGTGTGCGGGGGAGGGGTATTGGGATCCCGTGGGGATGGTGCATTGCTCGGGGTCGGGGTCTGGGTCTGCGGTGGGGGTTGGGACCTTGGAGCGGGGGGAGATGGGGATGGGGGTGGAGGGGGCTTTTGGGGAAGGGGAGGGTGGTGGTGGCGGGATGTATGGTTTGGGGAGGGTAGGTGAGAGGGGGATAGGGACAAGCCCGGGTATGGCTCGCAGTCATGGGGGAGGTTTGGGGGGTGGGGACGCGGATGATGGGGCCGAGGACTATGACGCCTGCTGGCGGGAGAGCTGTCGGCATTGCAAGTGCGTGAATTGCGCGCTGTATGCGGGGCCCCTCGGCCGTGATCCCAGGGCTAAGCTGCTCATCAGGACAGTCGGGGGGTTGTATGCGTCGCCGCGGTTCGTGGACCCGGTGTACTGGGAGTGTGCTGGATGTGGGGAGTGGATGCGCAACCGGTTCGACTCGCGCTGCGTGCTTGGTTTGACGGGGTGTCGGAATGAGGGGTGCGTGTTCACGCGGTGGGCGGGAAGGACACAACTTGGGCTTGGGGCAGGTGAGGGGGGAGGGGGGGATAGTGCGCCCGGCGCTGGTTTGCTGATGGCCGCGAGCGTGGTGATGAATCGGTATGGACAGAGACTGGGCACGGCGGATCAGAGGGTGGCTGTGGCGGACGGGCCGTGGGACTGGCAGCGGAGAGCGTTGGGGGATGCGCGCTGTGCGATTGTTTCCGGGTTGAGAGCGGCGATGAAGAGAACGGGGGAAGAGATGCAGTTAAACAGTGATGTTGATGGTAGTCGTATCGGAAGACTGTGGATCGACGGAGAACCGGTACCGCACTATCCGTACCGGAGGCCGCCGCCGCTGGACGAGAACGATGTGAGGGAGAACAACGAGTACGAGGGCTTATATCTGGCCGGGATGCCGGGGGAGCCTTCGGGTAAAGGGAGGGATACTGAGCGCCAAACCACTGCTTCCCGTGGTCCACGATTCTGTTCAGCCCCGACCAGTCCGGGTGTTGTAAGGTCGGTTGCAGCAAACTCGTCGTCTGCGGCCTTTTTCCCGGGATGAAACCACTTATAATAGCAATCAACATTCAAGTTTAGCATTGCACTGGTCCTTCGAGTTGATGGTGCTTGGACGAATGATGAATGGGTTCAACACTTGACAAAAGTTTATTCCGCGCCGTCCTCCTGTATAAGTCACCTTCCCACCATATGGCCTCTTCCCAATTTAGCAATCCTTCCCTCAAAAATACCCGGGGCCCAAGTGTCCGACCCTTTCCATTGCCACCCTACCATATGCACATGATCCGTTCTGCATACCACCCACCATACCACCTACCATACCTCGCTACCTAATCAAGCTTTACATAATCTCGTTCCAGCAGTGGCCCTTGCCCAACGACACATCACAATCGCTGTCGACAAAGTTCCTGTACTTCTTCCAGCCGGAAGAGTAGTTCTTGCAGTCGGTGACGAGGCCGTTGTAGTCCATGCAGGCCTTGGAGTTCATCTTGCAGCGGCCCTTGTTGATGCCGTAGGCCTTGGAGCAGTTCTTGCCGTTGTGGTTCTGCAGGCAGCTCTTCTTGGCGCGCTTCTCGACGTGCGGGTGGCCGTGCTCGCCGTGGGAGTGCAGCTCCTTGCCGCCAAAGTCGTAGACGATGGCCCGGCCAACGTGGCGAACGGGCTTGGCCGGCTCTGACAGGTAGATGACGCCGTCCCGGACAATGTTGCCCTCGACGCCCGTCACCTGTTCGGTCTTCCTGCGTCCGAGGACGTGCAGTCCTCGCCCGACGTGAGGGAGGCTCTCGTCGGACTGGTCCGAGGGGATCCGGCCAAGGAGGTCGGCCTCGACATGCTCGCCGCGGGAGCCAAGTCCGACCAGAGCACCGGCAACGGGGAAGTAGACCCTCACGGCGCGGGCCTGGCGGTCATAGACGCGGTTGTTGCCCCACAGCGAGGTGTTGGCGTAGTAGTCCTTTTCGAAGTCGGCGACATGCTCGGCCTCGATGGGGATGGACTTGTAACCGACGAGGGTGACGGAAGAGGTGTTGGAGGAGTCCGAAACGGAACGGGCGGGGATGGTGTTGATAAATTGTTCCTCAAAGCTGGCGATGTTGATTGCCCGCGGAGAGTTGGCCGAGGCCAGGGAGATGAGGAGGGCGAGGGGGGCCAAGAGCTTCATGGTGGGTATCAATTGGAAGGCAACTTAATGGAATGATGAGTGTGGCTTGAATAACTTGCTCAAAAGAACTTGCTCAAACTGCCTCAGACCGAGCCGTTTTATACTTCGAGTTCTGCTCGCGATTCTGGTTTCCACTTACCTCGGTCATTCTCCTTTCATTCTCTGGCTCCCTCCCTACCGACTCACCGAGCGACAGCTATCATCGCCTGAATCTACAAATAGCAACATGTCGTTCGCCCTCTTACACGTTACATGCGACGAATCACATGGCGACAAACCGAAAATAAGAAGAAAACTGTTTGTTACCGACCAATAGCGCGGGGGGAAAGGCCTGGGGCTGAAAAGCGACCCCGCCAACACTGCCTCTGAGTGGCCTTGGGCCCAGCTTGAGCCCAGGAATAGCAAGACCCTGTCTCCGCAGATTCGGAAGTGGTATTCAGCAGTCTCTCCGGGGCTGACAGGCTGACCGCCCCGCACGTGGCGGGGTCCCCACAAACCCTGGGCCGATCTCCATCAGGCCCGGCCGCCTCTGGCTGGTGGGGATTCGCTTATTTCTACCGCCCCTCACGAATTACGCCGCTGATGAGGTACAGATTACACTCGGCTATACTAGCCCGTGGCTGCTGCGCCCTCTCGCGCCCTCTCGCGCATAATGCCAATGCGCTAAGAACCAAGGGCCCTTTAATTTCTGAAGGACAATGACGGGCACCGCATTCTATTCAACACACGCTCGCGCGCGCATCCGCAACCGATGGGCTTGGCGGCATCAACGCAGCCGAGGTCGTCGTGTGCATACAGCTCGCCTCCGTCCGCCGGCCCAACGAGCTGCCGCGCTAGCAGCAAAGAGGATATGCTAGCCGGGGACGAAGCGGCTGGTTAGGTACCTAAGGAGGGGCGGACGGGCCGCGACTACGCGAGAAGGTCGAGCCCAGCATCCAGAATTTGTGGTAGCGCTCCGTCCCATCGCTGCCGCCGCCGTCGAGCCTGTGCCGGCTAAGTTCCGAGTGAGGGCGAATGCTGGGGTTGTTGGTTCTGCCGGTGGTGGAGCCCGGTGTGCCGTGTGAGCCATGATTCTTGGTGCGGAGGCCGGGGATGAGTTTGGCGACGAAAAGCCGCAGCGTAGGTGGGGACAAGCAGACGACGGCCGCGTTAGGCTCTGTGTGACTTTGGAGATGCTGTACGTATTATCCGAGCTTGTAGCGAAGAAATCGACCGCCATGAGACATACCTACTAGGTAGGGCCGAGGTGGTACGGCGAAGATGCTTATTTTGATGAGTCCCTCCGACCCGACTTTGAAGTGGTTCACTGAAGGTATCAATAAAGGGTTGTTAGATTCGGTGCAGCGAAAGGGGGCACAACAAATGCAATAATAAAAAGCTTTAGTCTCAATGGTTATCAAGTTCGTAGACAACAATCGAACAGGCTGCATTGCTTACTACCTCAAGAACTTGCCATTGTCAGAATTCATCGGGCTGGGGGAGGAGCTAATACCTAGGAGGCCTTCCATTAGCACCGAACACGCACAGCGCTTATATAGAAACGGAGAGAGCGGCTGAGAATGCATAGCAACATGGCTATTCGACAGTGTTGCGAGAGAGAGTGAGATTTGTTGTTGTTGTTTACGTTTAGCATTCGGGGACATACCCGCGTTGCGGACGTACTAAATGCCTTGGGCATGTAGGGACGTGCTGAGCTAGGTCTAATATACGAATGAATACCGCACATACGGCAACTAGCGCCATGCTTCTTTCGACAGCGTTGTGCTGCCTGCTTTGCTGCCGCCTCCACCTCCCTTCGCGGGAGTGTTTGGGATCACTAGCCGTTCATCGTCGTCGCCGGGGGCGTTACGCCAGTCCGTCGGTCTGAGGTGTCTTCAGGATGTGTGACCGTGGCGAGTAAAGTTGAAGGAAAGATAGGTAGGAAAGGAAAGACAGGTACGTACTAATAAAAGAAAACAATTGAAACGATTGGCCTCTGTACTCCTCCGGAGGTACCTGACCTTAAATAATTTCCAAATACATCTAGGGATCTATCTTTTTCAATCTACGTCTCAGCTCGCCTCTCTTCTCTTCACCTCCGCCGCTATCATGTCGTATATTTTTGCTCCAAAATACCATGACGTTGATGAAACAGGTGCGCCGTCTCGGCCGGGCGTCCGAGTGGCAGGTATGCCGGGAATAACACCCTCGGAGCCAGGTCGCTGTCGATGTTGATGTTGGTGTTGATGTGTTGATTCTTGTCCTTCCGTCGGAGACTTGAAGAGCCCCGTTGCCCGAAGAGTGAGATATGGCCAACCTATAGATAGCTCGGTTTTCCTTGGACCAGCATTGGCTTGTGATACGCCAGCATCGGACAAGCAGCCCAGCATCGGATCGGCCCGGATCGGCTGTTAGCGTGAACTGCCCCTCCCCCGCAGAAGCTGAATGCCGAGAGAACCCGCCAGGGGTGGGTTGTTTGACCGATGGCGGCACCCTCCGGCCAAAAATGTCAAAGGAATTGATTGGAAAGGGAAGAACTCAAGCAAAGAATAAAGTAGAGGCGGCATAAATTGAAATAAAAGAAACCAAATGAGGGAAACCGAGTAAAAGGAAACTAGGTTGAGTAAATACACGCCTCTTTAGGCTCCTAGATAACTTTTATTGAGTTCCTACGGTCATGGTTTGGTCAACATCTACACTTGGAGTCCGACCTTGTTCTGTCCACTGGGTGGGCGTTCGCGTGCGTCGGATTCCGTCAGAAAGGCAAAACAAAGAATAGGCAAGGTGGTTGTATGCTTTTGCAAGCCTACCAGGACACTCGGGTTAATGCCGTGGTCCAAAAAGATAGCAAAAACATAGGTGGTTATCCGGCCAGTTTACATTGCCAAATTGCATTGCAAAATGAAAGGCCTTAGAGCTTCAAACGTCCGGAGAGGCCGGACAGCAAACCCCGGGATACAAAGTAGGGGCGATGGGTGGTCGAGACTGTTCGGCCAGCGAAGGTTGGTATGCAAGTCGTGCATCGGACGAACCATGCAAGGTCTCGGAGGAGCGGTTGGAGGAGCGGTTGGAGTACGCACTGAGACAAACTGCTCGGGAACTACCATAAAGTTCAATGTCCCTTTGTAATTGTAAAGGAAACTCGAAGTAACACCTGTGGGTGTGAGTGTTAGTCTGTAATTGTCAAATCGCGGAGGTTGTTGATCAGCGTCATTCCGTTTGCTCGAGTCCGCAACGTCACGCGCTGCAGTTCGATGTTGTGGCCAGGCAGCTCGGCGCACAGACCAGACTTCCAACCCCACAAGAGGTCCTGCCCAATCATAAGCTGGCACTATTTTTTTTCGGCGGGGAAAGTCAAAATTTTGGCATCATCGCTGGGTCCAATTCGGGCCAGAGCCAAAGTGTCTCGCACTGATTGCGCTCAACGACATCGTCGCTCGTTTTGCTTTGCTCACTGATCAAACGCAACTTGGACCTGAGTGGAACTGCCGTGCACAGTACTTGCGGACCTTTTCGCTCGCCGCCGTCAATCCGCAGCAACCAAACGTACTGCTTCCACCGTGCAGCTGCCAATTGCCACTTTTCGCTAACCTTTGTCGCAAACAGAGGCCCAGGCTGCGCGTCGCACAAGTCAAAGTTCTGCGAACGCCGCCAAGTGTTCGGGCTTTTTGATTCCACCTCACGACCTCTTTTCTCCCCTCGGTGACTTCCTCCCGATTCTTGCTCTCGCCGCCTCCGGCCTTATCCATCTCGATCACGCTCTGATCATCCTTCTCGATTACCACAATTACCTTTGCCATCTCTCACTGCAAATATGGCGCCTGTCAATGGAACCACTGGGAAGCCCGCCAAGCCCGCTGCTCGGCTCCCCCACCGACCCGTCGTGCCCGTTCTGCCCCTCAATTATCCTCAACGGCCAGCGAGCAAGCAACCTGCCCTTCCGACCGCTTCATCGTCGTCTCCGAACACGGGTTCACAGGTGCCGAAACAGGGCAAAGCCCAGGTGAACGGGAACTCAGCTAGGCATGGCCCAAGCTCCACAACCGATCTCGATTCCGCAACTCCCTCTGTTGCTCCCGTCCAAGCTGCCACTACAACGGCGCCAGCCGGGCCTGTGACAGCGGCGGAAGAAGACGATAAAGGTATGTCGAATTTGCCTTCTCCTTCACCATTTGGTTTGCCCTGGATCCCCCGCGGGCCATTTCTCTGGCCTCGCCCTCAACCCCCGCCGGCCTTCCTGTCGCTTGCCCCCGAGCACAGCTTCCACACCCTTGCAGGCGGGAATGCTGGCTGACAAACCAAACGCGATGGCAGATACCCCGACAATTTCATCTACTGTCCCTGCCCAGCGTGCGCACTCACCTA
This sequence comes from Chaetomium fimeti, assembly GCF_033439085.1. Taxonomy (NCBI): domain Eukaryota; kingdom Fungi; phylum Ascomycota; class Sordariomycetes; order Sordariales; family Chaetomiaceae; genus Chaetomium; species Chaetomium fimeti. Next base: position 966,897 of record NW_026944335.1, read on the forward strand.
CCCGTCATCGACCTCCGGGACTTCCCAACCCCGCACCCGAGCCCATGGGCACATCCGGTCCGGTCCCCGAAGGCCCCATCATGGCTCCACACCCTGCCCTGATGAACCGACCAGGTTTCCACCAACACCATATTAGCACCGGGAGCTTGGTTTTCAACGGTCTCCACGATTCCAATGCATCCTCGCCTGCTCCTCGCTCGGGCGGCGGTTTCGCCCCTCCGCCGGGCCTCCTCCCTTATCCGCCGCCTGTGGATGGATATGGTCGGCCGCTCGTCGTCTCGGCAGCCGTTGATGGTTTCCCCCCGACCCCTCTAAACCACCACGGGCCGCCGACGCCTCATAGCTTTCACGGATCGCAGTCATCTCTGCAGGCCGAGGAACATGTTTTCAACCACTACCCCGCTGGTAACGGCACCGGCACCCACGCCCCGGTATCCGCGGGACAAGGCACGATGCCTCCCCCGGGGATGAATGGCACCGGACATCCTACCCCCGGCTCGGTGTCTGCCTACCAGGCCCTACGTGACCAGGACGAGGCCCTGTCTTTCCTCAGGCATGGAATCTCGGATAACACCTTCAATGATTGCGTGCTTGAGGTCCGCTTCCCGGATAGCCCGGAATTCCAGGACCACCCCGGCTACCGACAGTTGCACCGCGTTCTCAGGACTCAGGGTCACCGCTTCATCTTCTCTCGCAGCCCCATGCTTGCCGGGGTCATGAAGTCCCAAGGAACCGCGCCGGGCGGCGTCATCTTACTTGAAGTCAGCGATGAGTATATGCGGTCGGATATCTTCTGGTACTCCCTCCGCTCCCTGTACGGCTGGAGCCTCGCCGATGGCCATCTTCCTACCGAACTTCGCCTTCGGGACATTGGAGACGATCTCAAGACCGCGCTCGGTTACATTGCCACTGCACGGTATCTGCAGCTACCCTGGGTGCACTCTGTCGCCGTCCATCGCGCCAGCAGCCTTCTTCACTGGAACACGATCGAGTTGGCGGTCAAGTTCGTTTCACAGATCACGGCCGTATCCCCGCGGAACGATGGCTTCAACATCTCGGTGCTCTTGGAGCAGGTCCTTTCGTTCATTGTTCACAACTTCCCAGCCAGTTTTGTCCTTGACGCCAACGCAGGCGATTACGGTTTCCCTCGTTTCCCGCCTTCGAACGCTCCGACACGTAGCTCCAATGGACCCACGATTGCCAATGGTACGTCTGGTGGGCACCATAGCCGCCAGTCCTCCATGACTCAGGCCCAGATGCCCCGGAACCCGCGCGTATCTTCCAACCTTCGCTTGTCCCAGATCAAGTTTGGAGACATCTCACCATCCAAGAACGGATACGCGCGTGCCCCGACCCCTAACGAAACCCTCCTCTCTCGCATCCTGCTCAACTTGCCGTTTGAGCCTCTGAAGCAGATATTGGAGCACCCCCATCTAGCGAAGCTCTCCGGGGAGCTCACACCCGCATCTCGGCAGTCCATGATCACCGACGTTATTGTCGAGCGTGAGCTGAGGCGCCAGCGAGCCCTGGAGAAGGTTGACCCACAGCTCCGCGCCTACCAAGAGCGAGTCGAGAACGCGACAGGTCCCCTGGTCGTGGGGCACATGGATGACTTCTGGGTCAACAACATGGGGTTCAAGGAAGAGGTATTCCCTGGCGACCTCCCCTACCTTGTCCACACGTGGTCGCAGCCGACTTCGTCCAACGTTAGCACCTGAGCCTTGCAGTTACAACCTTGGGCCGGTTAGTTCTCACGACTTTATGAGTTTGGGGAGTTGGGTTGGGGGATATATGGGGGTTTCCGCTCGCATCTGCATTTACTGGCTCATATGGTTTCCTTTTCCTCCTGCTTTGTCGGTCGATACACCTTTTCTTACATGCTGCTTGGCATTCTTTGCATTGCGCCTGGAGTCACATGGTTACACAAAATTGCTTGCCCTCGTTTGTTGGGCAGGCTAGAGGGAACGGGGGCATGCTATGAGCGGTTTCCTTTTTTCTACTTTTGGGGGTTTCCTTCTCGACGCGGGACGACCAGCTCCCGCTTTTTTTCTCGGTGGCTGATGCGAGGCCACATTGACCTGGCGTACCGGCAGAGCTTCATGCGTCTACTACCAAAACTCAGTTCCCCTTCCGAGGGGCGACCGAGTCCATCAGACTCCCAAGACCGGTTGGCGCCTGCTTTGGGGCTGACCTTCGTGGGGAGGAGATGGGATGAAGCAACGTTTGCGTCTTTCGGGCGGTTTGCTCGCGGGTGCTTGGGATTGGGTTAGGAAAATAGGAGTTGGCTTGTTAATGATAGATTCTTGCCAAGGGGAAACCGGATGGGTGTGAAAAAAAGAGGGGACGATGGTAATACCAGAAGGGGAAAAGCAAGCATACCTTTGGTGAATTGCTTGGCGTGAGGTGTAAATGTAAAGGGAACTACGAAGGTAATATGGGAGGTATTTTCAGGCGTTGGGGGTCGTCCATGTTGGCTTACTACCTATGTACTGTATTGCTTCATGAAACATGTTTTGGTGTGCTCAACCCGACTTGGGATCCCTGGTGTGTACTTGCACGTGAAGCTGCCGGGAAGCGGAATGACGAAGGGAGTGTGGGGTGTGGGGAAGCCCCATTCAATGTCTTGGCTCACCCCAGAACCGAGGCTTCCTGCGCTGCACATGGATGGAGGTAATTCCACGGCAATAATCCCGTCAATGCACGACATCCTCCTGGACCCGCGTCCTGGGAAGCTGACCTTCCACTCGTCATCTCTGGAATTGCTCGACGGCAAAGCATCGAAGGCAGCCACAACAGCAACCCGTGTTTCCGTCGTTTATAGCTGCCACGGATTGGGAATACGCGACAGGACGCGCATCCGATTATCGACGACCTTGGACCTTTTAGGAGCTTATTGGGCCAAGCTCGCATCCCTTCCGCGCCGTTAATAAAGGGGTCCGATAGCCGACCCGAATCGACCGACAGTCGCGACTTCACCAATTGCCGCAACAACATCCGTACGCAAACACAACACAGCCCAAAATGGCTTCGAGGGCGGGGGCGCCTGGATCAAGCGCTTCTTCGTCCGTGACAGCGCGATCCACGACGGACCCCATCCTTCGCAACGCGCTCCGCTACACCATCTCGGCGCGCGAATATGCGACCCTCCACAAATACGTCATCTCGCGATCACGAGCCCTGAAAAAGCACGCGCCGACAGTGGGCACGGTGCAGAGGATTATCGGGAGTAGTCGCGGGCCCACCCAGCCGGCGGGCAAGGGAGGCAATGGGAAAGGGAAAGGGACAGAGAGGGATGGGGAGGACGACAGGACACGCGGTGGCGACGAGTACAATGCGCGCGCGGTCCGACACTCGATTCGCGTGTTTGTCGCGACAGGCGCGCTGATGAAACTCTGGGAGGTGGTGTCGGCGAGGGTGTTGGGGAAGAAAGAGTATGTCGAGTTCACTCCCTCTGGTCTTCACGCTCCGCAGTTGAGAATACAAGCTGACACTGTTATTCCAGCACCGCATCTGCAACTACCAAGAAGCAGCCGCTGCACAAGTCACCAACCCTCCGCCTCTCCCTCTCTCTCAGCACCATCCTGCTGATGTACCGCATCCTCTTCCGCTTCTTCAGTCGCATGCGCGCCCATATCCTCGACCCCTCGGCCGCCCCCTTCCGGCTGCGCAATCCCAAAACGGCCAGCACGTTAGCCTCTCCCTACGCTCCCGCCGTGGGTGCCTCGCTCGCCGGTTTGGCGTTGGGTGTGTACCCTAACCGGCAACTTCGCATGACCGTTGCCCTGTACACCATCTTCCGGGCTCTCGAGTTTGGGTGGAATTGCGCCGAGGACAACGGCATGTTGTGGGGATGGGAGAAGGGGGTGAACGGCAAGCCGGATAAGCTAAGGCCACGGCCGTGGTGGTGGGGCAGCTGGATGCTGCAGCCATTTGCGTTTGGCCAGCTCCTGCATGCGCTGGTGTTCGACAGGGACTGCTTCCCATCGGTGAGTTGGTGCGATCGCGAGCAGGGAAACACCAGTTACTGACTTGACGTTTGTTTAGTTCTGGGGCAACTTCATCTTCAAGAACTCGACTGCCTACCTCCGCCCCAAGCCGGAGGACTACCCCGTCGGTCTGAAGTGGCCTCAAGCCGGCGAAATTGCCGATAGTCTCGCCCAAATGGCTCGGCTGAACTGGCCGTGAGTCCTCCACCTTACCCCCCTCCTCTCTCAGACTCAACACTAACACCTACCCCCCCAAACCCAGCGCCTTCGTCTCCCCCACCCTCTTCCCCGTCAAAGAGGACGTGCTCCCTCCCTCGCTCGCCGCCATCGCGCCCATCACGTCAGGCGCCCACCCGCTGATCACCTCGCTCTCCTGCGCCACCCTGCACCCGTCCGACCCGTCCTGCACGCGCACCTACCTCCACTTCTGGCTGCGCTCCTTCCCGCCCCTCACCCGCCTCCTCGTGCTCGTCTACTCGGCCCTGCTCCTCCCGCGCGCCTCCCAGCTCTACCACTTCCCCTTGTCCACCCTGCGCCGCCTCCTCTCCAGCGCCCTGCGCACCGCGGGGTTTTTGACGGGCTCCCTCGCCACCGCCTGGTCCTCGGTCTGCTTCTTCCAGGCCTGGCTGCCGCGCGCCCTGCTGCCGACGCAGCGGTTCTTCCTCGGCGGGTTTGTCGCGGGGTTCTGGGCGCTGCTGCACCAGGGGGGTCCTGGGGGCGCCGGGCCGGCCGGGCGCCGGTCGGTGTTCCTGGGGAGTGCGAAGGCGAGCGTCGAGAGTCTGTGGAAGGTGGGCGTGAAGCGGCGCTGGTGGCGCGCCATGCGCGGTGGGGATGTGTGGGTGTTTGTGGCGGCGCTGATGTTGACTGGGGTGGTGTATGAGCGGGATGCGAAGGCGGTTAGGGAGGGCGCGTGGCGGAAGGGGATTAGCTGGGTCAGGGGGGAGGGGTGGAAGGATTGGGGGGTGGAGGAGGAGGATGAGGAGGGGGAGGGGGTTGATGCGGATGGGGAGGGGGTTGGTGGGGGGGTGAAAGAAGAGTAAGGGGGTGGTGTAAGTGGGATGTGCTATTATTGTATGGGTAAGCTAGTCGGCCGTCGAGTAGGGGCGTTGGATGATACGACGATACATGAATAATCGGTAATTTGTGCCTACGCACTTGTATGGATGCAGTGAGTCTGTCGAACCATGGTCATGATCCAGAAGCTATGATCTATCGACGGGAGTATGAGATTCTCGAGAGGGCTTGGCCATGAGCCATAATCGAAGGAGCACCTCGATCACTTCAAGTTGGTTTACGGGACAAGGCAGAGATACCCGCATCACAATTACACCCTTGCGTACGCTACTAAAGTGGCCATGTTGTGATGATATCTAGGGAAGCAGGTCTCGATTTGTCAAGCAGATTGACGCATATTGACATTCCATCTGTCGTCTCAAGCGCAGGGTCATGGAAGCGAAGATGCGGGTAGGTGAAGAAGCAGATTGCATTACCTGTGTCCGAAGAAGAGTTGAACCAAACAAAGGAAATGGAGCACACCATCCATAATCCGAGTTCCAGATGTCAGAACCACATGCCCTGTCCCGTATCCTCAAAAAGCCAACCTACTCCAACAACTGATCCCTAGGTCCTCGACGACCACCCTTCCCGCGTGTAGATGATCAACCCGACGGGCACAATGTAATCATTGCGATAAACGACCGTCTCAGGGTAGTTGACGGAACCGCCCTGCGGCTTGAGCACTGCCTCAACCTTTGATTGGACACTGACCGTCAGCAAATGCTCCCTCCTCGCCGTGGTGACGACTGAACTTGGGTGACGTACACAGTTGAATCCGTGATCGGGGCCGGTCCGGGTCGTGTCTGGATAGGCCAACATCTGAGGCCGGTTGGTGATGACGCGGCATATGAGAACAACGTGTTTCTTGGAGTGAATTTTGTGGTTGCGGGCGTAGCAGTCGGCTTCTAGAATAACATATTAGATTCCCGGATCTCTCTGAGATGAAATGATGAAATAGAAACAAAGCATAAAAGGAGAAAGAAACAAAAATGGTAGGAAGGAGAGCAGTGGGGAACGAGTTCAAGGGATCTATCTTACTTGAGGACGCCACGGAGCTGTAGATACCGGGCCCGAAGAGTGGTCCGATGGGAGAATTCGGCGAGCCTGCAGTTTCACACAGTCAATCATTATCATTACATGTGCAAAACGCCATCGCAAGGCTTACGGGCATATTCAGTCCTGAAGGACTCTCCGAGGACTCTGCAAAGATAACACTCAGGTTTGTCACAGGTAAATAACCTGCCGCCATTCTCGCCGATGTAGCATGCGCGCTGCGTCCCGTGGAAGCGCGTCCCAAAGCCCCCACCGCCTTCTTGTCTCCTTTAGGGAGGGGGACAACCAATTTAGCACCATAAAAGGCATCAAGTAAGGCATGGGCATCAGAACTTCCACTTACATAGCTCTACCGAACTGCTGCCCCCGGGCCGAGTTGAGCAAGTCATCCTTGCCTGTGATATAAATCTGCGTCACACTGGCACTCTTATCCCCATCGATCCATCCGTCATTGAACCTCTTCTCGTCTACATGGTCAAGTGTCAGCAAGGGTAGACGTAGACGCTTGTCAACTGCTCGGGCAGTATTTCTTCCAAGGACTCACAGAGTCGGTACTCGCTGCTCCCAGGTGCCAACTGCTTCATAGGCTAACATCCATGTTGTCAGCGGAATGAAACTGAGCCGTGACAAGCAAGGGGCAGGGCCATACCGGATCCATTTCGTAGTGGGTTTCAGTCGCTTCCTCAGCCAAGTCGATAGATGTTGCCAACGACTCAAGAACCTCTTCGACGAGAACAACTCCGAGTCCTAGAAGAGTCCTGAAGACCATAGGCAGGTGTTGGAGCTGTGGAAAGGTGTGCTTAGCAGTGAGTGCTCAGCATGGATGGGTACCAAGGTAGTCAACCCAGTCTATAAAAGGAAGGTTGAGTGAGTAGGTAAGTGCTCATGAAAATGGATGAGTTGAGCCCAGTATCGGAGCCTCTTCTTATTTCACCCGGGAGGGAATGCGAGAGCCTCAGGACAACCTGATCCCTCCCCAGCCGCGGAAGTCTCTGAAAGCGGCAGCAGAGCCTCAATCCCAAATGTCAGTTGCTTTTTCAAACGGACCTACCTACCTCGGACAAGTCAGTAAACCCCACGTTTTCCGGCCTCCATCATCGCGAAGCCACGTTGGGGTTTACTGTCAGCTTCCTCTGTTGTGTGACTTTGGGCGTGAAGCCACAGTGACGCCCATTTTTGCCATACAACTGCAGGTTGGATACCAACTTAGGTGGCTGATCTATTCTTGAGACCATGGAAGAGAGAGATTGGTGCAGCCTCGCTGAGGAACATTGCACCGGCCCCGTCCTCTACCGCCGAAGGCGCCGACTACTACTGTCGTCCCCCCTTCCGAGCAAATTTCCATGTTGTTTCGACCGCAGGTGCATAAAGGGTCGTCAGCCTGAGATACCTGCATCGGTTACACTGCAGGGGCCTTGGGCCTTGTGGAAATTGGCAGCCCGAGAAGGAAGCCTAAAAAGTCGAAACAAGATGATTGAGCGGTCCTTCCCATCTGGCTGCGAAGAATAGGCAGCTACCCCGCTTTCAACTCCGAATCTCTTAGCTGTGTCGAGGAACACAAACTCGGCCCAACTTGAGCCCGAAACAGACAGCCAGTCGTGCCAGACCGCGTTGCTCGCCATGAACAATTTCATGGCCACTTTTTCACATTCGAGTCGAACAACAGGCTGCGCCTAAGCCAGCCACAACCAAACAGGTCTTTTAGACACTTGGAGTTAGGCCAGTGGGTGCATGCATCAGGCAGGAAGCGTGTCAGCAATTTCCGCAGGACATTGAGCACACTTGCGGCTCGGCTTTTTGCTTTTGCTTTGCTAGCCTTATCTACCTGCCCTAACTTTGGTATGTTGTTTAGTCGCGAGAATCGACTGACACTTCCATATTTCATGCTTCCTCCGTACCTTCCTACCCCATTTTGGTATCACAAAAAATGAACTATATTCTGAGCTTCGTCGGCAGTGGCCCGGACGAGAAGCCTTCACCGAAGAGGTCATCGCGGCCTCGTACACCTCCACGAAGGTCGCCATCCCGCAGGATATCACCCTATACCACCAGGAGAGCCATGGCCGAACCAGGCTCTGGGTCAGGATTGGGAAGTGGACGGGGACAGGCGCCAGCCCCTCCTGGTTTCAACTCGCAACAGTCCCCGACCGGGTCTTCCAGCCCGCCACCACCAAACTCACGCGAGGCACTCAGGGAGGTAGCCCGGGAGACCCAAGACGTGGTCAGAAGCGTCCTAAACCAGCTCGGCACGACCGACAAGGCGCAATTCTCGACCCAGCACAACCTCGACACCCTCGGCCGCCTCAACCCCTTCTTCTGCCCGGCCTTCACCACCCCCACCAAAATCCAAGTCCTCAACGAAGACACCCTCAACGCCGGCCTGGCCCTCCTCCCGGACAGCAGCAACCAAGACCCGCGCCACGACAACCCGCACCCCTTAGTCGTCAACTTTGCGCGCCACGACAAGCCCGGCGGCGGGTGGCTCAACGGCGCGCTGGCACAAGAAGAAACCCTCTGCTACCGCTCCTCGCTCTGGAAGGCCCTGCCCTACACGGCGCAGCACCCCCTCCCGCGCGGCGCCGCCGTCTACAGCCCCTACGTCATCGTCGTGCGCGACGACCTCGCCCGCGGCGGCCACCGCCTCCTGCCGGGTATCAAACCCTTGACCGCGCCGCCGCCGCTGCTGAGCGTGGTTAGCATTGCCGCGCTGCGCAACCCGCGCACGCAGACTTTCCGTCTGGCTGATGGTGTTACGCGCAAGACGGTGTTTCGGTCGGATGATGACCGGGATATGACGAAGAGGAATATGCGCCTTGTGCTGCGCATTGCCGCGCATAATAGGCACAGGCATCTGGTGCTGGGCGCGCTGGGGTGTGGGGTGTATGCGAACCCGCCTGAGGATGTGGCGCACTGTTGGTTGGAGGTGTTGCGGGAGGATGAGTTTTCGGGTGGGTGGTGGCGACAGATTTGCTTTGCGGTGTTTGATCCGAGGGGGGATGGGAATTATGAGGTGTTTAGGAGGGTTTTGCAGGATCAGAAAGTGTGAGTGTGTCTATGTCTTGTGGCTCTTGTTGAGGGGATGTGGGATGGTGATGACAGGGCGGAGGGGGGATGTGGCGGAGGGTTTGGGAGGGAATATGCGCCGGTTCCTGTATAATACAATTTGGGAATATGAGGTCGTTGCAATTTGGTGCTAATTACTACTTCTGCCAGGGGTGGTTTTGTTGGGGCGGGATCGAGGTATTTCGCCAATGTCCACCTGTGACGCAACTGGTGGTGCCACTCGACAGCCTCGTTCAGGTTCAAGCAGTGCTGCACCCAAGGAGCTCCATTTGCCCATTCTTAGATTCTCTTCTTATGAACTCAAATGTGGCAATTACCTTGATTTTAGCACACTACCAGTTCATCATACACCTATCGTCTATTCCAGCTTCTTGATCCAAGAATATCCCATCTCCGACACTCCTCTCCCACCACCAACTACACAATCCGCTCCAGAGGAAAGTCCTTCGGCCCAACATAAGCCTGGTAGCCGCCCGTCGGCGTAACGCCCTCGATCATCTTGATCTGGTCGTTGGGGATGAAGTGCGACCCCCGGGTGTAGCTCAGGCGCGAGACCTGCACGCTGACGATGACGGTCAGGCCCTCCTCGCTGCGGACGACGTCGAAGGTGCGCGACGAGGGCGGGCAGGTGCCGCCCTGGATCTCGGGCAGGATGGCCACGCCCGCGCCGGGGGCCGACGCGCTGCAGTCGTAGCCCTGCGTGTCCATGGTGCCGGGCATGAATGCGTTGAGGGAGTAGCTGAGGGCGGGATGTTAGCTGAATGCGTTGGTTTATTACGGCTTGTGTGAAAAGGGGGACGTACTGGCACATGGCGCTGTGGGGGACGCAGCTGGCGGTGAAGTTGCGGGCTTCGAAGACGACGTCGCGCTTGGTAACTGCGGCGGCGGAGGCGGCGGTGGCCATGGCGAGGAGTGACAGCTTCATTTTGGCGGTTTTGTGAATTGGTTACGCACCTAGGGAGGTAGATGAGTGTGATGTTGATGTCCTGGTTTTTGAATTGATACAAAGAAAGAGAACTTGAGTGGGAGTTGTCGAGAAGCTTAATAGTTACTTTATTCCTTGTCAACATGCCGCCGAGTCACCGGCTGGCGTTCCATTGAGCCGCGGCATTCAACAATTCTGGTGGGACGACTGCATGGGCAAGAAGCTGGTAATTGGCGGAACGCGATGCGTGTGTCCACCTCGTGTTGTTGTGGATACGCGCGCTTGTTAGCGAGGCCTCGTGTCGCTGGCCAAGATCGGGCTCAGCGACGATCTCGGGGTATTCGTACCGTTGCAATATGTCGTATTATCAGCCGCAAGGTCAAGCGCCGATCTTCAAGTACGTCATACGACTCGCTTGCCGCCAGTCCCCGTTGATACTTGAGCATCTGCCAGAAGGGGTGATTAATGCAAACAAAATGTCCAACATGGAACCACAGGGCAGCTATCGTGTTGGCAGACAATTGTTCGGGATTGGGGGATTCTACACGAAAATTGGAAGCGTCGGTTGGTCGGGTGTGCTATGATTGCCTCCTTTTCAAGTTCAAGTTCAACGTACGCAACATTTTTACTGTTGTGAAACAGTCTCGCATTTGAATCCATATGAGATCTGCCTGTCGACCGTCTACTACTAACCTATGATGGATGTAGAACGACTATCGAGCGTGAAGCGCACGTTAAAAGGAGTCCGAGGAGTCCGAGGCGTCCAAGGGGAGGCGATACCATCGCTGCTTTTCCCTCTCACTACGTGCTAGCGAGAGCGCCGCCATGGTATCCACATCGTCCACGTCTATGATGTCCGCGCCATGCTTGACCAACAGGTTGGCAATACCGGTGCCGACCGGGTTGGCGTTGGCCCAAACAAAGGGCGTCCTTCCCTGGTCGTCTTTTGAATGTATATCGGCTCCCTTTTCGAGTAGCATGGCAACGATTGTCTCTGCCGAAAGCCCCTCGCGGCCGGCGGCGTGAGAAAGAGCCGTCCTCCCCTCTTTATCTCTGTACTCGATATCCACGCCACGATCGAGCAGTTGCTTAACGAGGCTGGCCTCTTGATTGTAAGCAATGACGAGATGCAGAGCCGACTTCCCATCTTGTGCGGTAACGTTGACATTAGCGCCAGCCTGGAGCAGTGCCGAAACCGATCGGTCACTGCCCGCGATTGCAGCCTGCACCAAGGGTGTCTCCCCATATTCGTTTTGCGACTCGGGGTCGGCGCCGTTTTCGAGCAGCCACCTGACAGCATGATAGTTGCCACGCCTAGCAACGGCCGCGAGGGTCGATGTGCCGTGCGAGTCTCTTGCCTCGATATCTGCACCATTATCGAGCAAGAACTTGCCAATGGAAATAAACTTTGAAGCTTTGTTGCACCTCTCCATACGATAGCGCAATGGCGTCCACCCTTCGTCACATCTTGACCCAATGTCTGCACCTTTTTCGACCAAAAATCTCACTATGGCCTCACGCCCACGTTGACAAGCATGGCTAAGAGCGGAGATCCCCGCCGCACTCTTGTCGTTGATATCGACGCCCCTTTTCAGCAACAGCTTGACGATATCCAACATGCCCTCTCTGCAGGCCAATGCCAAAGCTGTGTCGCCATGCATACTTTTCAGTCCAATATCCGCCTTGTTTTCCAGCAAGAGCTTGGCATTCTCCTCACGTCCGCGTGCCAAGGCAAACAACAGCGGCGTCATGCCATCCGGTTCCCGCGCATTAACGTTCGCGCCGAATTGAATCAAAAGCCGCACGGCGTCCGCGGGTTTGAATTGGCTAGCCGCTGTCAGCGGCGTTGCTCCGCGGCCATATCGATCTTTACTCCTCGCTTCTACCTGAGCACCCCTCTCAAGCAACAGTCGGAGAACGTCTAGGCTTTCCCAGCTGCACCCCCGGATCAATCGGCAAACGTCTGAATTTTCCCACGTGCATGCCCGGATCAATGGGGTTTCACCGTTTCCGTTCCGCGCCTCTATGTTGGCGCCGTGGTCAAGAAGAAGCCTGACGACGCTCACCGACCCGACTTCGACGGCCCACATCAGAGGCGTCTTCTGCTCGTGATCCGCCTCTTCGATAATGCGCTTCCGGGTGCGTAACCACTCAAGACCCCACAACGTTCTTGCTTCCCCGTCGACCAGAACTTTGGCTACGTCGGCGTGGCAGTATGCTGCCGCCCAGACCAAGGCTGTCTTATCCCGAGTGTCCTTGGCGTGCAATTGACCACGCTTGGTTTTGAGAAAGGCCTGGACGGCTGGAACGAGCCCGAAATACGAAGCAATCATCAGGGGAGTGGTGGCAGGGTCATCGGCGATACATAGAGGTAGGTAGAGTGGGAATTCTCTGTTTCGAACTTCATGTTCCCTCGCTTGGCATCTGAACCACCACGGGCGATGTTGGTGGCAGGCATCGCAGATCTCGACCATTGCTTGTGTCAGTTCTTTGTCGACTCCCACATGCAACGCTCTCAGATGGGTAGCCCAAAAATAAGCCGAGTATTCGAGAAGACCATAGCCCCGCATGAAAGACCGTAGTTGGGCAAGTAACTCCTGGCCGTACCTGGCATATATCCGATGGACATCGAACTCTAGTTCGGGGTGGTCCTGGAACGGTTCAACTTTGGCCATGATTTCGGGGGTGCCTTCGAGTATTTCCGGCAGCCGCAAATTCCAGAGGCAGATCTCCGCAAGGACCCGATGTGATTCGGCGGGGTCTAAGGAGTACTTCCACCTGAATTGTGGTTTGCGCTTCTTAGAGTCCGGTGAAAACCGGCGCCTGGGGTCCGCCTTCACGAGGAACTCTCTAGCGGTCTGATGAAGCAAATATATCCTCGAGTCAATGACAGTCACAAAGAGGCCACAGATATTTCTCAGCCGCTCTCGGAACCGCTCATCGGAATCCAACTCAACGTCTTGGTATGACTGGTGCGAGGGGCGTATCGTCAACGCAAAGTTCATTTCACGGACTGTTAATGGCCTCTCCACCCCCACGATGATATGCAGAATTTTCCGAGCCTCCCCCGGGGCGCAGCTCGTGGAAAGAATCTTTTCATATGCTTCGTCGACTGACTTCGGGAGCTGCGAAGGTGCCTCTCTGATCTTGCGTTTACTGATGTTCTCGCTCCTCTCAACGTGGTCGAGGGTGAGATACACCCATAAATAGGTGCGGTTTGGCACATTCAGCAAACCACGGAGTAGCATGTCTTGTTCGTCCTTGTCGAGATTTAACTTTGCCGCTACGCCCTGGACTCTAGCTTCAATGAAGATGTCGATCTCTTTGGATATTTGCTTCATCTCTTCCTCGCTTTCCCCGCTCAGATGGACAACCGCGAGCTCTGCCATGTCGGGCGGCTGAAAGCCGCGCCTAATAGACCCAAATGGCCGGCTCGTGAGAAGGAACTTCAGATTTGTTGCCTTCTTTGTGCGATGTTGGTCAAGCAGCGCCTCAGAGAGTATCTGGCGGTCGTCTGCCGCGCATTCATCGAGAGCGTCAAGGACGCAAATGATCTCTCCAGCGTCCTCTTCTCGTGCTACGCCGAGCAGAAGCTCCCAAAGGGCTCGGAATGAACGGATAAGCTTGTCGCCCTCCGCCTTAAGTCGGGTGCGGACGGCGTCGGAGAAAAGAACGGGCTTCTGGGTGAAGAGCTGGTGGAGGATGCAACAAATAGCATTAACTGTAGTCTTTTGGTCCTCGAAGTCGTCCTTGAAGAAGAAATAGCACGTTGTCCTGTATTGAGTACTCGGAAGAACTTGGTCAACGAGATGTTTGACCAGCACCGACTTACCGCACCCGGGGTCCGCGGATACCCAGAGCGTCTGGTAGCAGTCTTTCTGTTGGGAGCCCCTTAACCAGTTTCGGAAAAGTTCGTGGCCCACGAACCACTCGCAAGTGCCCGGAACTCGACGCGGGTTTCGATCTTTCCGATCCATATACGGCACGGTCTCGAGCCTTCCCAGCAACTGGATTGCTTCAACACTCAAAGTTGGTTGCTTAGTCCTCGAGAACGTTCCATTGGGAAGCAGAGACTGCAGAGAGCCGGGTACGTCTTTCCCCACCAAGCGTTAGCATTGTTGTGTCAACCGACCAGAAGCACGATTTACTCACGGGTGTCCCAGCTCTCGAGCAGAGCTTTGGCTGTGGCTGCTGCTACCACAGCGGCATAGCCCTGAAACATCTTGTTTTTGTGGCTATCAGCGTAGTCACAGACGCTCTTGATAATCAAACAAGAACATTCACGCAGTATTTCCCAACACCCGGCCCCTTCCATTTCAAAGGCAATGACGCCATCCCGGCGAGCAATCTCGTCCCGGTCTCTCCCGGAGCGCATGACGGTGTCCCCAGAGGCGACGAGGCCGAAATGCACTGTTGGTTGCGATCTGTGTCCCGGCGGCGAGCGGGCTACCAGGTTGGACACCTGCTGGCTGCACCCGAGCGTTTCGCAGCTCTTCTCAGTTACATCGTCGCAGACGGCACCCGCATTCCCAGTACATACTAAACATGCTGAGAGCTCGTGGTGTTTGTGAAGGTAGTCCGGTTGGAACAGCCGGTCTCCTTCCCGACCAGGATAGGCTGCGTCGGGGCCTAGCTGCTGCTGAAGGGCGTCGAGGTGGCGAGACACGCTACGGGAGAACTCTCTGCCGCGTCCGGCCTCGGCGGCCTTTAGTTTGGCCAGCACACCATCGGCTACAACGGACAGTCTGGACAGGTTGTGGCGGGGAGTGTCTTTGCGGACGAAACCGCCCGGGAACCGCCTCCCAAAGTCGTACTGGATGACGCCGGTGCTCACGACCACATCACCGAGAAAGACATCATCGCACGGCTTGTTGGGGGCGTTGGGAGCACCGCCGCAGATGCCGACGACGAGGACGAGCTTGAGATGGCGGAAGCTGGCGCGGAGATTCCCTGCAACGGTCGCGGCGGCCACCTTGCCCATGCTGTGCATATGCGCGAGAACGACGGTATGGGAACCGATGGAACCGAACGAGTACGAGTTTGTATCGGCAGGTGCCCTGTCCAACCCCGCGTTATCCCATCGTTCCTCGAACAGCTCGAGCACAGCAGCGGCCTCGATAGCAAGAGCGCAAACGATAGCGACGCCGAAGTTGTCGCACGGCGGTGCCGGCCGAAAGCTGTCCTCTCGCTTTCCCTTGTTCTGTCGGTGTGTCGAGAGATCGACATAGGAACCGAAGGAGGGGTTCGCTAGGATGGGCGACCCGCCAGGTGTCGGGCTCGGGGGCTGGCTTTCGTCGCTCATTGGAACGGTATTTGGATTTAGATGGACTTATTGAAGCGGAGTGGCCAGGGTCCGTAGGTAGTTACCTTAAAAACTTCAAGCGTGTAAAAGGCTGATCAAGCAATGAGGGTGTGTGTGTTTTGATCAGGTTGCGACGTCTTCGCGGGTGTCTCCTAGCAGAAACCGCGGAGAGCCTCGCCTTGACTGGGCGCGCCGGGCCGAGTGTCGGGCTGAGTCGACAATGCTAGCCACGTCTGGCGGGCTGCAGAAAGGGGCACACCAAACGCACTTAACTAACCTGCTTGATGTCGCAAGGCTTTTAAAGTAACTGGGGCACAAATTACACATTCGAAAGTTGAGCGTCTTGGGTTGTCGTTCAATTCCTTCGCCTCTCGGCTCTTGCCCTTCTGCTACTCTGATTATTTTCTGGACCCAATTCCTGACGCTTGCTCGCTCGGGAAGCTTCCGCCACTTCTAATGCTTCTTCCTTGCTGCGCCATCTTACGCCCAGGCCGCTTCTGCGGCCGTCCGCACCTCCTCCACCAATCAATCCATCCTCTGTTCCGGCTGTCTATGAGCAGCCCACCCCCCCCCCCCCGCCGGAACATCTGCAATATTTAACTCCAAACCACTCACGTCCCTAACAACCCTCAAGGTCCATCTCATACAGGCTCCGACCACCAAGACGAGCCACGAATATATTGGGTTGGCCTATGGCCCTGTCCTGTTTCTCATCTGTCGGAGGACTCCATATAAGGATGACAACCTCGCCCTCCTCCCGAGCAATCGTTTCATCTTCCACGATCACAAGCCGGACAAACCGTAGACGTTGCCATCCCCTAACCATATCCAGTACATACCATCTAACACTCCGAGCCACACCACCTCAACCATACTCCCTACGTACCTAACACCACCCAATGCCACCCCCAACCCACCCCAGTAACCGCCCCAACACCCCCCACTCACTCACCCAACCACCAACTCCCCCCCGACCCTCAAATCCCGACTACTCCCCCCCACCCACACCCTATACCTCCCCCTCCTCAACCGCCACGCCTGCGCCTCCACATCCCAGACACTCAAATCCCGCCTTGTCAACTCAAACACCGCCTCGCGCGCCTGGCCCGGTACCAGCGGGCCCACCCGCACAAACCCGCGAAGCTGCCTTACCGGCGCCTGCACATCCCCCCCCTGAGACTCTGGCACCCCGGCCCCCGGCACGCCGATATACAGCTGCGCGACCTCGGCGCCATCGACATCCCCCGCGTTGGTGACGGCGCAGCGCGCGACGGCGAGCACGTCCCACAGGGCTGGGTGGCCGCCCTGGCGGATGGGCGTGTGTGGGTCGGGGAACTCGGTCCATGCGGAGGAGGTGGTGGTGGGGGTGGTGGTGGTGGTGAGGGTGAGGTTGGTGTAGGTGAAGGTGGTGTAGGAGAGGCCGAAGCCGAAGGGGAATTCGGGGTCTTTGCGGTGGGCGTCGAAGTGGCGGTAGTCGAGGTGGAGGCCTTCGGTGAAGTTGGTTTCGGGGAAGGGGGCGGTGGAGAGGGAGGGGTCGAGGAGGTCGGGGGGGAGGTCGTGCTCGGAGCGCGGGATGGTGTACGGGAGTCGGCCGGTTGGGTTGGTGGCGCCGTAGAGGATCGAGGTGAGGGCGTGCCCGGATTCTTGGCCTGGGAGGCCCGCGAAGAGCGTTGCTGTTACGTTGGGGTGCGAGATCCATGCCGAGACGGTGCGTATTCCTGTTTTGGGGGGAGGGAAGGGTTAAAAAAATGGTGGAGAGGGGTTGGAAAAAGGAGGGAAGGTTGGCTTACCGGCAGAGTGGATGATGACGATGGTGTTGGGGCACCACGAAGCGACGTTCAGCACCAGCCTGTCGCTGAACTCGTCCGTCAAGTTGGTACGGTCGAAGCTCTCCGAGGCGTAGGCATTGATGAACACGAGACACGCCTCGGTGTTGACGTAAGGGGTAGGGTTGTCCGAGTAAAAGTCCCAGCGCAAGATACCCCCGTCCTTGGTGATGCGATCCTGCAGGGCCTGGAAGGGGGAGATGACGTACGGCGGCGTGTTTCCCCCGGAGCCGCCCGCGGTGACGAGCGTGCCGTTGAAGGTGTTCCAGCCAAAGTTCTCGTCGTAACCGCCGCTGTAGCGGTCGCGGTTCTGCCAAGGACCCGCCTTGACGGTGGCGTCGTAGCCGTAGATGCAGAGGAACTTAGGCTTCTTGAGCGGCAGGGTGTTGTTAACGTTTTTCACGAGGACTGTGCCAGCTGCACCGATCTCTTCAATCAGGTTGGCGTGGTCTCCACGGACATCGACGGGAAAGTGCTTTTGGAGGTTGTCAAAAATGGCCGGCGGTGGGTAGGTGTTCTGTTGGCCGAGATTGTACCACGGCGCCAGGATGCGAGTGGCCATGTCGCTGATGCGCTCTTCGCTCACAGACCCATTGTGCACGGCTTGCGCCAGACTATCGCCCCAGAAACCGGCACCAGGCATGACGAGGTCCAGGCCTGCCTTGGCCGAGGCTACCCCGGACATCTGGCCATCCCAGTCACTGACGACGAACCCCTCAAAGCCGAGCTCCGTCTTGAGGATCCCGTTCAACAGTTTCGAGTTTTGACAGGCGTACGAGTGGTTGGCCCGCTGGTAGCTGCACATGACAGCGCCAGCTCCCTCACGCAACGCATCCATGAAGGGGAAGACGTACAGCTCGTGCAGAGTGCGGTCGTCGACGTTGGCGCTGATGGCATCGCCCATGGGAGTCCACCTGCGGCGGAACTCTTGCTCATTCAGCAACCAGTGCTTGGGCGTGGCGATTACGCCAGCGTCCTGGATGCCGCGGGTGATGGCGCCCATGCCGGCACCGGCCAAATAGGGGTCGTTGCTGAGCCCCTCCCAGTTCCGACCGCCCTTGGCGACGCGGCCAAGGGGACCGGCGACTGGGCCTAGGGCGACATTGATGCCCTTTCCGTAGTATTCGCTGCCGAGTGCCTGGCCGTAGCGGTACATGAGATCCTTGTCGAAGGTGGCCGCCAGATGAATGCCGGCGGGGAAGGCCGACACGAACTCTTGTCCGCGGATGCCCGAGGGCCCATCAGCGAAGCAGAGAGCGGGGATTCCCAGCCGGGGCACCTCGCCCGTATTGCCTACGCAGGGGCCGGGCCAGCCCCGGGTGATGTTTACTTTCTCCTCGACCGTCATGCGCGAGACCAGATCCTGTGCGTGGCCGTAAGCGAGAGACCACCGGGCATTTGTGGAGCCATTGCCGGATGCTTCGGAGTCCGGAGCCGTGTTAGCGTGCCGGAACATGTACAGAACACTGATGTTTGAGATAAACCTTACGGGACGGATAAACCGGCGGACTCCGGCCGTAATACGGAAGCTCCGATACTCCAGAGCCTGTTTGCAGCGAGCAGGCGGCGCAAAGAAGTGTCGCGGCCGTGGCCTTTTTGTTGCTGAGAATTGCTTGCTCTGAACCCGAACCTGAGGAACGCCGAAGCCTCCGAGGCAGCATGTCA
The DNA here is from genome assembly GCF_033439085.1 of Chaetomium fimeti. Classification (NCBI taxonomy): domain Eukaryota; kingdom Fungi; phylum Ascomycota; class Sordariomycetes; order Sordariales; family Chaetomiaceae; genus Chaetomium; species Chaetomium fimeti. The sequence continues at coordinate 985,773 of NW_026944335.1, forward strand.
AAGGCGATTTTGAGCAGTTCCATGGTGGCTCGGATTGGTGTTACATGTATGTGTACGTACTGGGTCGGCAGAGCAGTGGCGATTTCCCGGTCAAGGCAAAATAATAATAGTAAATAATATTCCCACTCGTTATTATACAGGACCTTGTTGGTTCCCGGGTTGCGGGAACCCGACAGTTTGGATGCGTCGTGGGTTGATTACCGCCTATTTGGTTCTTTCCCGGTCGCCGGGTGCCTAACGGAATTGTTGGGGGCGCTTTGGTGGCACAGCGGGGGGTTGATGTGGTGCGGTTGGGACTAACGTTTTGCCCCCGCCATTCTGAGACGAGGCAACAAGATGCATCATCGCTGTTCGCCTGACTCCAGATGTTCGTCCGGAACTGACTCTCTCGAGGCATACTCGGGACGAACTTGTGGATGCTTCGTTTATGCGAACCATATTTTTGAGCCACAGCGGTTGCTCCCGCCCAAGCCCCGTCTGCCTGACTCGCCCGGGCTTGATTCGACCAAACACCAAAATCTCGCCGACAAATCCGTGTCACCACTGTTGGATCGCCAATGAGGAGCCGAAAAGCGTTGAAACGATCGGAGAATATTGTGCGGGACGACGAGCGTGCCGTGCGCCTCACCCAGGAGAGGGAGGAGAATGCCGGGCTTGGGTGGGCTTGCTTTTCTGTGTCTCACCTGCCAGCCGTGCTGCCAAATCCGGGTTGCGCCGCAGCCAAAAGTGCCCTTTTCACTCGAGACTCGGTGAGACAAACGGCGTCAAATCGCGCGTTGTGTTATGGGAGAGGGCAAAAGGAGACGCCAGTTGTGTTGATCTGCATCTGCAAGTTCGAGGTCGAACGCGATGTGTTTGGCTCAACACAAATCGACTGCCTCCCTTGCGTTCTCACCGATGTATGTACATCTTTCGCTTCCGTTCGGTTATCACGGCCAGCGCCGTTAGCGCAACGGAGTGTGAGTCGCAGCAAACGGTGGGATAAGGTTGCACCGGATGAACTTCTCGAACAACGGCCCGGCGCCCTTGTCTCCGTGATCAGCGATTCGGCCGTCCAACTTCAACAAATTTTCGCCGGGAGGCAGGCCATCAACATCCAGACCGCGAAGATGCGATGATCCATCCCTTGTTCGTGCCCTCCGTTGTCATCTGCCCCGCCAGCCATCCCGCGAATTACCAAAGAGACGGAAATTGCCCAGGATATTGCCACGAGGCGAGGATCCATCGCCGGCTTTTCAGCCCTGGAGGAAAGGCCAAATTCACCTCTCCGATTGCGCATGCCCGGAATGCCTGCTGCTTTTCTTGGCCCTGCGGTGCTTGAGTACCTGCAGTGCAGAGCTTCCTTGTTCAGCTGAGCGAGCCATGGAATCGCTGAGATGTGGAAACAGACCCAAAACAGAGCCGAGCCATTAAAAACTGAGTGCAACCAATGTCATCTCTAGGCGACCGCGGCGCCGAAGAGAATAACGAAAGTGCCTCGGGAGCAATCTGGACTCACCCAATCTCTAACTATTGCTTTTCTTGCAATCCCCCAACCTGGATTTGTGCTTTGCTGCGTGGGGAGGGGGGCATGCGATGCGCAGTGGACTCGTTCAGATCGCTCATCTCGGGTGCTAGTCCACAAGCGGTCAAGCGTCAGGAACAGCTGCCTGATTGGTTCGCGGAACCCGTTCTCGACCCGTGTGGGTGGGAAGGAGCCCGGGACATGGGTGCATGGAGGGGAATGAGGGGTGTGACTAATGCCAGGGGCAGCGGATATCAACCGGGATAGCGGTCCGTTCCCACGAGCGAGGGTTCCGAGAGGGAATTTGGCCGGTGGACTGCACTGAGTATTCGTAATCAGCTTAGTAGTTAACAATGGTGCTTTTTGATTACAGCATGTGGACGATTCAAGCTGTGAGGGAGGAGATACAGATTACTCTTCCTTTTGGGCCTGTCAGGGGCTCCATTGACTTTTGGAGCCCAAAGCTCAAACACTGCGTTCTTCTCAGGGGATCCAATCGGATGTGCAGCTCAACCCGAAAATAAGAGCACAATTGGTTGAGGGCTTCTCGCGCCATGGCCACCGGATGCAACCGCCCACCGCGCTCGCCTGTGTTCGTCCATACATACATGCACTTGGTCGGTTTGCAAAAACTACAGTTTGGATGTGAGATAGGGGCAAACGCGCAAAGCGCTGGTCCGATGTCGACTTCCCCGCCACATCCAGGAGAACCCCGCGGCTGGCGGGGAAAAGAAGCATCCATGCAGGCGGCGCAGCGAAAGGGGATGCGTCAAGGCCGAATCCTCCAGCCTGTGACATTTGGACACATCATACCACAGCAAAGGCGCGATTGCAGATGACAAAACCATCCATTCACCTAATCTTGTGGGGAACGGGCCCCTCGGCCCCCTCCGACCCGACTCCGAGGCCCGTCAAAACTCGGCCGATTGAGCAAACGCCAACCGGAGGGGGGGGAACGAAAGGGGAAGCGGGCAATGCAGGTACCAGATGGTGCAGCATGTCAGGACGGGAAACTCTGGTGCCGTCAGACCTGCATCTGCACGTCTGATCTGACAGTGGCACTTTCACGACTGCCGACCGCAGCAAAAACCCGGCAATCCCCACAAACAAACGAGAAAGCTTGAGAGGGAATTTGATGTGCTGCTTTGGACAAACCCTGAGCACATCTCCAAGTTGCAGGGCTTGTTTTGTGTGCAGTTGCGTCCCGGGTGCTGGCCAGTCGGTTCCATCCTTCTCCGTTTTGAACTTTTCTTCTTTCCTCCTTCCGCTTTCCCCTGTCCAGTTGCCGCGTTTTGCTCTCCATTCCAAACACCACCCCACTGCCGTTATTGGACAAGCATTAGCCAATCCGGGGGCCCATGACCAGGAATTCGCTGCAACCCCTTTGATCCTAGTTCGGCCTCCACTCTTTTGCGGGCGTGCGCGCCTGGCCCAAGAAAGAGTCGCTCGCTCTCCATTTCCTTCCCCAGCACGCCCAAAATCTCATGCCATTCGCATCCCAAGGCCATCTTCTCGATTTTACACTCCGCCCTCGAACAGGCCTTGTCGTTCGTTCCTTTGGTAATTCTCCATATCGTTTCACTTCGTACACTCGTTCTCCATTTTCGGATTTACCCATTGCGACCACAACTTCCGAATCGAATCGAATTCGACAACTCGAGGAACGAAATTGGCTGACGTCCGCACGACACTCCCTGAATTCGCAAAAATAAAAACCGCGCCGATACTCTCCCCCGAAACCCTCGATCCCACAGTCACCCAACTCGTGGGACAACATATCCAAATAGCCCGGTGTTGCCACCAGCTTCCGAGTTGCTTCATAGGGAACCATTTGCGGGAGCGTGCAGCTTCACAGTGTGGTAGTTGGCGGGGGCCGTATCGGACTCAGACCACCATCCGAATCCGCCACGATCAGATGCACCGAGCGTCTCTGGGGAATATTTGAGACGAACCCTTGGCCTTTGCTTCACGGAATAGTGGTGGATCCCGGTCCCTCGCAGGGCCTCGAAATTCTAAATTTTCGCCTTCGGTACGTCGTCCCTGACTCAACTGCCCCTTTCTCGCGAGAAGCCCAAACCCCGTGTCTGATCCCGCGGGCGTCCCCTTCATGTGATATCACAAGTCATGCTGTGGGCATGCTGCGCACATGCAAGAGCTCGGCCTGCGTCACGCCAGCACGGCCGAGAGCTCGTGTTGCAGCCTTGAGCCTCCCTGTCCAGTTACACAACTTCAATGTCATCCCGATTTCCATCCGAAAGGTGCTAACTGCCGTTATAGACCAACTCGTTGGAACACTCTTTTCTTCCCCGGCGCAGATGTCGAGGTGAATCTTGTACAGTATCCCGTTCGGAACTCCACCTATGACATCGCCGCGAGCTTGATCTCGATACGACGACTTGCCGAACATCCCGTTTCGGTAGCTGCGCTCAATCTGAGCTTAGTTGATGCCGTCACAGCTTGACAAAACCCAACCGCCAAGATGAACCGGTTCAGGACGAAGAAGCGGGCAAAGGACGACCTTGCCGCCGGCCGGTCTAGCGAAGATTCGGAGCAATCTTCGCTCTCCTTTTTTCGCAAGGGAAAGAAGGCGCAACAGGAAGAAGTGAAGCAGGAAATTGACCTGTCCAAGGCTCTACCTACCAATGACGACTTCCGCACGAGCTTGTTGATGAACAACTTGTCTGCACGGTTCTCCATGTTGAGGGAGCAGGATGACCCCAGTACCAAAATCGGCAAGGCTAGCGACGACAGTGTTCTTTACACCAAACGCCAGTCAAGATTGGCCGACTTCGGATTTGGCGCTGGTGGATTATCCGACATTGCTGAGGTCGAGTCCGTCAGGGGCCCCAATCTCCTTCGCACAACTTCCGTGGCCTCCGACGATCCGGACTCGGCGAATGGCGGGAGCGTTCTAGCTCGTTCCCGGCCCACAGAGGGCAACGTGCTCTTTGGTGGGAGGCAGAAGATTTACAAGATTCCAGCGGCCTCTGGAGGCGGAATGAGCGGTCGAGCAGTCTACGAGGAGGATGTCGCCATGTCGGCGTTCCAGAAATGGCGGCAGACAGAAAGGGACCGGACACTGGATGGCCTGAATGGTACCCGATCAGATGAGGCGGAGGAAGAGCCGCACACTCGGTCCGAGTCCCCGCCCCTGATGAGTTACCGCCGCAAGCGTGAGACGGCATCGACCACATCCTCCAATTCCATCATGGCTCGGAACTCCACGGCAGCCACATCCGTCACTTCGCAAGCGGCCGGTGCTATTAAGGACTGGCAGCCCGCGCCGAGCGTGTCGTCATCAGCCGTTGCATCACCCATTCCCGAGCGCAACGTTACTCGAACTCGGAGACTCTACGAACAGGGCTTTAATCAGGAGTCCAACGAGCATCAGGGCTCAGTATTATCACGGATCGAGGCTCTGACACGCCCGCGCCCATTTGGCACGAAGGCGACAGACACTCCACCTCAAACCGACGGTACTCGGACCATTCTGACAAAGACGAGTGCGCCGAGTTTGAGGTCCTTGAGCCCGGCATCCACCTCCCGACCGATTGGCGCGTTGGATCTCGGTAACAGGGTGAAAGCCGACTCCAAACCGAGCAATCTCGGCGGCTTACCGCCTCTGAGCCCACCCGTCAGCGAGACGGGTGAGCAGCCCATCCTTTCGAAAGATGTGGGAAACGCGACGGCGACGGGCATATTTCAGAAATCGTCGCAACCGTATGATGAGTCCCAGTACGTCCAGCGACAGCTCCAGCTTCAGCAGGGCCGAGAAACGCCTACCCAGCGGCATAGAGCGGAGTCGAACGGCAGGAACACTCCCGTTTCCGGAGACCACGAAACGAAACCCGCGGCTATCGGGGCTCGACCGCCCCCGCCGAATGCAGCTCTCCCTCCAACTCCTATTGCCGAGGCCGAGCCTTCGCAGGCAACTGCAGTCAACCCAGCAGGGCTCACCGTACCAGGGGAGTCTCACATCGAGCGTCCTTCTGATGAAGACCACCCAGCATTTAGGCAATCTGCGTTGCCTACCCCTCTCGCTGTTGGTGCCAAACCTAGCAGAGAACCCTCGCCCATTTTGAAGAAGGCCGTCCCGGTCACAAACTCCCAGAAGCCATCCCCAACAGACTCTCCAACGTTAGGCCCGGCGTCGGGTCTTAGTGGCCTGGTTCGTCAGCATCTTCGCACAGAAAGCGTGGAATCGACGCTGGGCGATACTGGATTCGATGCCTCCGCCGCCGGATCCCGTTATAATCTCGATGCGAAGTCCCCTTCACTCCTGAGCGAACCCGGCCCTGCATTGAGCCCGTGGCCTTCTTCAGATCAGGATTGGCTTGGCTCGCACTCTGGAAACGGCGCGGAAACGACCCCGGGAGGGTCAGAGGGCGAGAGTCAGTCTAACCGTGAGAACTCAGACTCAAGGACGGTCGACCGAGCCAGCACAGCCACAGAGGATGAGACAGACGGCTTTGCTAACCAACTGGCCAACGCTCGTCGCCGTGTCCGAGAGAAGCTGACGTCGTATGTCGAGTCGGATAGCAGCAGGGCTACGTCTCCCCTGCTGCTCCCAACCGACCCGCCAAGCTTGTCCACCCAGACTCCGAATCCCCTCGGCATCGTCAAGCCGAAGTCAAGTCGTGGCTCACTCATGGACCGCTCACGCAACACGGTAACAGGACAATCCAAGGGCCTCAAAATACTGGGGCTCGGATCCGCGACCATGAGCACTTCACCGCAGCCCAGTAAACAATCCTTTGAGGAGAAGGAGTTCCCCTTCCCCTCCTTGGAAACGATGAAAGAAGAGGCCCCGAGGGACAACGTGCCACAACGGGGTCACAAGATTTCGGATGCCGAGTCCTACACTGAATCGGACCCAGCAAAGGATAATGACGAGGATGGCAACACGCACCCGGGGCTGCGAGCTTTCAGACAAGCCCGGCGAGATCTGCAGAAGCGGAAGGAGCTGGAAACGCTCGCCCGGCACCAAGCTTCGCAAACGTCGCAGTCCCCGGATGAGGCACCGGAGCAGCGGAATGGTATGCACTCAGCAGCAGCCAGGGTTCCGCGACAGCGAACGCCAAGCAGGGAGAGAAGGCCGCCTCCTGTTACCTACAAACAACGTGCCCCCAGCGACGATCAAAGCTACAGCTCACCAGGAGCAATGAGACCGTCGGGCGAGCGCTCGAGGAGTGGTTCAGAAACCAGCGGCGGTCGTTCCAACAGCCGGCCTCCTCGCTTGAGGACCAATACCAACAATGGGCCGCATGACCAGCTTGGAGCTCCCAATCCCGGGCGACCGATGATGCGCTCTCCCGGCTTACCCGGGACGGACATCAAGAATTCCCCCGTAATGCCACCGTATCCGTATCCCAGCCGCGGCGCGCCTTCGCCTTCACAGTCACCGCATCCCGACCGGTCAAGGTCGGCCGCCAACCTCGCTTTGCACACCGGGCGGCCAGGTTTAGATCCCCATTCGGGTCAGCCCTCCCCTATCTCACCCATGGGCCTGCCCTCGCCATCCCCGTACACGATGGGGCTCCCCGCGTCTCCCATCGGTACTCCCACTTCGTTTGGACCACGCCCACGGCTCCCGTCGGCTTCGCAATCACCGGCCTTGGGTCCTGTGAACGGCGCCATGCCCCACCAAATGAGGCGACCCGTCGACAAACGGGAGATCTCGGAGCCGACGTTCGTCATGTCAACAAGCCGGGTTCCCACAACGACTCTGCCACATCATCCTCCGCAACACCCAGCGCACTCGCAATACCCGCCACCCCCGAGCCAACCTCCTCCCATGGTCCCGGGTAGAGGTCCAAGGTCTCGGTCGAACAGTCGTGCAGCCGGCCCTGCGCCACCACTGCCGCCCATCAACCCTCGTCGCAGACGTGAAGATTCTCGTCCACGAGCCCCTCACGAAGACAACGAGACCGCCGCGCCTCGCCTACCGCATGCAGATAACGGCACATCATGGATCGACATCGGAGCAGGCAGCGAGGATGAAGGTGGTGATAAGTCAGACCAACGGCGGCGACTACGGAAACCGCACCCGGATATGCAGGCGGCCCCTAGCTCCAGGCCTTTCCCGGGCCGATCGAGAGAAAGCAGCCCGCCGCTGATGGCCAATGGGCCTGCGGCGAGCCGATCCGCGGCGAACCACGGCAATGGCAATGGGATGGGCGTCCCCGGCGGGATGATCTAAAGGCGTCCAGACAATCTTATCATCGCCGAATGTTTCCTTGGTATACTTCTTGGCCATTTCCATTTTTCCTCACTTTCCTTTTGTTTCTTCCTCGGGTTTCACTTGGTCGGGCTGAAAGGATGGCCGGCGCAGCGCGGAGGACAGGCGCGGTTCATCGATACCATATGAGGCTTATGAAATTGAGATACCTCTTTGCAAACTAGACTCCTCGGCGCGGATTGGGAGTTTTCTGCTGTCCTTCCTTATTTCTTCGTTTCTATCTGTACCACTTCTTTCTTTTAATGAGATTTTAGGCTATTTCACGCTTGGCTTTGTTCTGGCATATCTTCCAAAAGCGGGGGGATACTATTGTGCCAGTTTCGATTCTTGGGGTACGCACAGAGGCGGGTTTGCAAGAGAACTTGGTGAGCTGGCTTGGTAGCTGGGCTGCTGCGGGCATCGCTGTTTTGGATCTGAGGGCGGGATATATCACTCGGCGCATAATCTGAAACATTAACTTTATAGACTGGGCGAGCGTCCCCACTGTGCCTCGGAGTTACCAGTCTTCTTCCTCGATCAGGGGGGTTCGGTCGAACTTGGATGGGCTGACTTCATCCCTGGACTTATGTATATTGCTTGCGGTTTCGAAACGGGTTCCCAACCCGAAGGTCGGGACAGACGGCCCGAGTGACCGAGGCGAGCCGAAGTTCTGCCAAACCAAGATGGCAGAGGTGAGGGGGCGCTGCTCCGCTTTCGTTCAAGACGTACATGTGTTACCTTCCCCTTCTGGTAGACCGGTAGACGTGTAAGTGCGAGTGAGCACGCCCGAACGAGTCCCTGGGTATTTATATCTAATGTTGTTTGCCTGTATTGTGGCGAGTGATCAGAAGATTTCCAGTCCTTCAGCTCACTCTTCGCTGCTTTCCGGCGGGCATCCACAGTAACTCGAGTCAGGACACAGCACCTCGACATCCAACTGTCAACATGGCCTTCATCCGCCCGTTCAGGCCCGAGGACACCGAGGCCGCAAAGCACATTGTAAGTGGAACTAGGTCCTTGCCACTACCTCCCCCCCTCCATTCCGCCCTCCCTTCAGCCCTCTCAGAGTCCATCTCCCACCCCAAACACCCCGTCACCACCCCTTCTCCATCCCTTCAACCTCTCCCCTCCCCCCCAACCTCCCCCCATCTTACACTACCATCCCCCTTCCACACCCCAAACCAACCCCCAAACCAACCCCCCTCCTAACCCCGAAATACAGTGCCGCGCAACCCTCCCCCCCTCCCTCGCCCCGCTCCCCGCCGCCGTCCGCATGGCCCCCTACCTCTGGACCCTGCCCTTCACCCACCTCTTCCCGCAGCACTGCCTCGTGCTCGACGCCGGCGACGGCACCCCCGTCGGCTACGTCCTCGGCTGCCCCGACGTGTTCGCCCTCGCGGCGGAGTACCCGCGGTATATCGCGGAGGTGTTGGGTAGTGAGGGGGGCAGGAGGGATGTGCCGGTGCCGAGGCAGTTGGGGGTTAGGGAGCAGTGGTTGGTTGGTGATGATGATGGGGTGGGGGGGCAGGTGGTGAATGAGGGGTGTTTGGCGCAGTTGGCGTATCGGGTCGAGTGGCTTGTGCTGGAGGGGGTGGAGGGCAAGAGGGGGCTGGTGGAGGGGTGGCGGGCGATGTTGCATATTGATTTGTTGGAGGGGTGGCAGGGGAAGGGGTGGGGGAGGAAGATGATTGAGAGGTTTGTGGAGGGGGTTAGGGAGAGGGGGGAGGGGGTGTATGGGAAGGGGGTGCATTTGGGGGTCGCGGGGGATAATAGGATGGTGGTGGCGTTTTATGAGAGGGTTGGGTTTAGGGTGTATCCGGGCGGGGAGAAGGAGGGGGGGAATGTGTGGATGGTGAGGGATTTGTAGGTGGGTTGGGATGGGAGAGACGGTTGGAGATGGGTGGGAGTGTTGCTTGGTGTTTGTGGTTTGCGGGTGGTGAAGGTGGATGTTCATGAAACTGGTCATGTAGGAAACAAGAGGCTATTGCTGCCAATACTTCTGCCAGCCATGCCTTGCTTCTTATTGAATACTTTGGTGGCTTGAGAGTCATGAAAGACAAAGTGGAAGACAAGGTCACTGCACTTTCTAGCGTCAAATGCTTTTCTCTACATACTGTCAAAACTGAACAATCACTACTAAAACTAAGCGGCCAGTTCATTAAATGATCATCAACGGCAGGACATTACAACCTTCGTTCGGGACGCACAGCCCTCTAACTCTCGATCGGGTATCTCAACATGCCGTTCCAAATTGACTCAATCCCCATCTCGTTTCATAAACTGCGGCGATGACCCCAACGATGCCGCAGCAGCCAGGTCCCGCTCAGGCGACATCTGCGGCAGGTAGGACTTGAGGAAGCAATTCGCGTTGTGCATGGGGAGGCTAGTCGTCAGGTTCGCATTGAAAAACACGCCGAGGCAGGTGTTGTTGCGTGCAAACTTGTTGAACATGGCGCAGGCCTTGATGCAGTCGCCGAACGCGTAGGCCGTCATACCAGCAAGGTCGACGCCGGGGCCGATGTAGTCCATCATGCAGTTCACGTCGAAGCCCCAGGAAGAGGTACCCAGAGTCACAACCTGGCGGTTCATGGATATCCTCCCGCAGTCGAAGTCGATGATCCCTCGCGTGGGCACTCTGATGTTGGTGTCGGATGCTATCTCGCGGTCATCGGCTGTTGGGGTGGAACTTGGCACTGCACCCGTGGCTGTTGGCATCATCGTTACGGTTGTTGGCATCATGAGGATCATCGGGTTGGAGTTGGAGGCTCTGTCGATGAGGTGTCAGTTAGCCTGCCTGAGTATGCACCTTGAGGGTATTGCTGGCGGCATCATTACCTTCGCGCATTCGCCGCGGCTAGCCCTCCCCCTACGCCTCCGCCGATGGTTGCGAGTAGAATAACGATAACCAAGGACAGACACAGTATGACCCTCTTGCGGCGGTACCCCCATATTGTCGTTGACTTCGGCCGAACGGAAGCCGTTTCCTTTTCATCTTCGGTTTTCGATATGTAGAATTCATACATGCTCCCACCCGCAGTCCCGGACGAGCCAGTCCTCTCGACTGGCGAGTGGACTGGAGGTGGTATCTGTAGTTTAGGTTGGCGGCGGAGCATGTGCGACAACGACCGTTCCGGCCCTGACACGACCTCTGGGGCGTCCATTGCGTGGGACGATGGAACGGGTGGCAGGAGGCGACGGTGTCCGTCAACCTCCCGCGTCTGGACTGTTCAGCAGCAGTCGGTATCGTGCCGGCCAGGGCTACGGTTGTACGATCAAGTCATAAACTCGTATGACGGTCATGGTGGTATGGTGGGATGGTTGTCTGTGGGAAGGAAACAGGAAAAGGAAAGATTTCCGACCATGGGGTGCAAACCGTGGACAACCGACAGGGTGGGGGATGTGAGACTGCGAGCCCAATTGTCCGAAGGCCGGGAACACGGCAAAGCCATGCCGTCCATTCGACACCAGGAGCTTGGGGGTTGATGCATTCGATGGGGCAATGAATCCTCCCAGAGCCAGGAAGAGCTGCGATAGGCTGGGCTGTGGGCATTCCGTGGGAAAGATGCCGCTGGGGTGCAGCATGAGAGTCGCAGATCTGTCTCGTTTGATCGAAGTCGACCCGAGGACGTGGTTGGACTCGGCTATCGTGTGCATGGTAACCCTGGAACACCCCTACCCATGCAGCCATGGTTGCTCAATCAGGGGTTCTTGTTACCCCTGTCTGCCTCACATCGCAACAGCGCGGACAGGATTGGACGCATTTTCCGCTATTAAAGTCAACGAACGGGGCTCCAGATGAAGAGCTCCAACAACGAAGTTTAAACCCTTCGGTTTCTGGCGCCACATATATTGTCGACTATTATCACCCGATCAAATCATCATGGGCGTTTCAGTGCGTGGTTTGGAGATGGGCATACATTCATCCTACGTGTCTCTAATATTGCTCCTACATACTCTGTTTAGTCTACCAAAGGTTCCAGAGGTTTATTGGCACTGCATGCACTGCCAGAATTTCCCAGGCCACCGGGTGCAAAACCTGGGGTACCACCGAGGGAGCCGAAAATGTCGCCGATGTAGTTGTCTGGTTCGATGCCCTCCTCGAACCTCTTAGACCAGCCAGCCAAGATGCCGTTAATGATCTTGACACCAGTGTTGTACAAGTTCCGCACCGCTGGCACCAAACCCCCGCTATCCATGACCCAGGGTAGCTGGGGAGGCACGTCCATAGTGGGCTCACGGTCAAAGTTGGCCGCAGCTCGCATGAGTAGGATGCGCGAGAAGTCCGCTTTCCCCAGGAGGGCCGCTCTCAGCAGTGCAGTGAGGATTGCCGTGTCTTCCTGGGCCGTCATGGCGTACCTGCCCTTGCCCGCTGTGTAGACTTTGGTGACATTGTCCATGGCTTCGGAGAGGTAGAAGCCGTGCCAGAAGGTGTTGGATGAGAGCACATCCCCCTCCAGAATGGCTGGAGTAAGAGTAGCAGCCTCGTACATATTACCGGGGGAGCCGGCATACTCAGCCCGGGTGGCGGCCGCCCTCTTCGAGTCTTCGAGGGTCGCCTGCCGGGCAAACTCGATGGATATCTGTCGAAGGTTGTCATTGAGCTCGTAGACCTCAGAGCCGTGAACGCCGAGCGGGAACGAGTCGGGCGTGTGGGCACCCATGGGGACGTATCCCGCCTTCCACGACGATGGCATCTCTCTCGAGTCCCATTCCATCTGCGTATCGACCTGAACAGCAAACCGAGCAAAGGCGACTCCTCCAAGTGTGGTCAGTCTGGGGTTCCCCCCTGCGATTCCGCTGAGAATGAAGTAGGTCTTGGTCAAGTCAAATGACGCCGACGAAACGAGAGTATTGACCGACAGGGCGGCGTTGATCACTGCGGCGCAACTTTTCTCGTTAGTGAAGGTACCAAATCTCCAGTCAATAAACAGGTAGCAATGCGGAATGGGGAGGCCACATACAAGCAGTTCCCACGACAAGTAGGCAAACCGAACCGTCGGCTGTGGAATGCACATGATCGAACCCCCGAGAAAGGCCTGGCAAGAGTATCTTGCGGGTGAATTTGATTGCGCTCTCGTCAGCGAGCCAATTGTCGGCCTCTTCCTGGCACTAATTGCAATTTACACGATGGTAAGCAACCAAGCAGTCATGCGGGAAAGACGGATTAAAGCGTGCCATGACAAGAATAAAAACCTTGGGAGTCTCTCTCGAGGTTGGCAAGCCGGTCGCTTCTAGCTGACCGAGCGGAGGGCGAAGAACCATTGCTAAAGAGGACGGATAATAAAGCGACCGATTATTACCTAGGTAGTGATGGTGTGGTGACGCTGACATCAGGGTCGCAGAGCAATGGAAGGCACTGTGATCAAGACAGCCAATTGAGAATGAAGGGTAGTAAGTTGAGGACGTGTAAGCGAAAGCAAAGTCTTACCCGCCAGCTCCCCGAAGCGAGGTAGGTACCTAACCAGCTACAAAACCCCACCGGGCTTTGCCGTTTACTCCGGAGAGAAGGGGGAAAAAGCCCTTCAATTGTCTCAAGGCTCTGGTAAGTAACGTACTAATACGGGATACAGGTACTTCACCGCACTACAGGATTACCACCAGCGAGTGAATGAAGCTTAGGTACCTAGCCCACCACGGCCGAGTTGTCTGAATACCACAAAAGTCCTACAACACCCCGATTGTTTTTCTCACCGGCCCCCATCCGCCCCCTGCTTCCCCTCCATGGCAACATATCTCGCCAACCAACTGATCTCGCGCCCCTTGTGGCCGTCACAGTTCTTGCATCCCTTGCGCGCCATCTCGAGCGCCACCATGCCAGCATTCATGCCATTTCGCTGCCCGGCCATGGTTGCGAGGCCGGTCCAGCTCAGCCGCTTCCCGCCCTTCTTGGTCTGGGACGCCGCGTGGTAGTTGCTCATGGCTGCGATCTCGCGCTTCTCGGCGCAGTCTTTGTCGATGGTCATGACACTGTCGAGGACGCTGTGCATCGTGGCGGGGCTATCAGGGGTCATTTGCGCCGGGAACAGGGCCATGAGGTACTCCTCCATTGTCAAGCCGGAGCAAGTTGACATGCCTTTGCGGTCGGTCGTTTGGTTGGTGGAGGTCGTGTTGTTCATGATGAAGACGCTGCCACAGAACCGGCTCTCCATGTTTTGCTTGACGCTTTGCAACACACCCATCTGGGCGAACGGATCGTTTGCCATGGCGAAGTGTTCAAGGTGAATGCCATGGCTCTCGTTCGTGTGGTCTCCGTTTTGGTGCGCTGACTCCGACTCCATGTCTCCAAGCGGCATCACGAACTCGCTAGCGGCAGCACCGAAAGTGTAGATTTCCAACTTGCGCAGCTTCTCCGAAGGCAAGTCGGCGCACAGCTGTGCCACGGCCTGGGACACAATGCCACTGCTGTCGTTGTGGCAGAGAACGACGCAGCGGTTCATCGAGTCGTCGAGCAAGGCGCTCCGCATCTGAGAGTACAGGTTCCTCCGGACCTGGCTAGGCATCGAGAAACACCGCTGGAGCATCATGGCCAGCACGTCGAAGGGCATACCATAGGTAGGCATGCAGATACACACCACCGGCCTGTTGAAGAGCCGCGACAGCGCCGGCAGCGTCTGCTCATGACAGCGACGAGAACTAAACAAAACCACCACTCCGTTAGCCGCCACCCACAACAACAACAAACACCCCCACCACAGGCCCAAACAAAAACAGAACATACCTCATCCCCATCCCCCCCAAAAACAACCACCTTTCATCCTCCGCCTCCTGCCCCATCATCCACCCATCCGCCCCCGCATCCGCCGTCGCATTACACCGAACCACCCGCTCCCCCCTCCCATACCCATAGTTCACCACCCACCCCACCCCCACCACCACACCCACACAACCCCCCACCCACGCCGCGAACACCACCCCGGGAAGCACGCACCACAGCGGCGCCGCCGCCAACAGCACGCCCACTTCGAAACAGGCCAGCAGCACGCGGAGGGCTGTCTCGGCCGTCTCCGCCCACGACGCGGACCGACGTTGGGTGGTGAGCATGGCCCAGCAGAGGGTGGGGAAGGTGGTGAGGAGCTGGGAGAGCTCGTGGCGGAGGGTGGGCCAGAGGGGCTGTTGCGAGCGCGGGGTGGTGCCGCAGGCGCCGTCGCGGAGGGGGGGGATGTAGGTTAGTGGGTTGGGGGGTGGGGAGGGTGGCATGGTGGGGGGTTTGGTGGTGGTGTTGGTGTGGTTGGTGGTGTTGGTGGTGGTGTTGGTGGTGGCGGTTGGGGTCATGGTTGCGGAGGGGGTTCGGGGGGGGCGAGGCATAACTGATTAGGTTGGTTAGGTTGTGTGGACGTGGGTACTTTGTCGAGGGTTGACAATGGGTGCTGGTGATGGGAGTTGGACGCAGCGAGCAGTTTGGGAGGTATGTTCAACCTCATTATATCGTCGACTGAACGCGTCGTGGTGATTCGGATCTCTGCCGGATGCCTCATTCCAATGACTTGGGTCGTGTTCTGGGCATTCTTCGAGTGAGGTACCACCTCCCTAGCTTCCCCTGGCGATCAATGGCGACTTATTCCACTTAGCAGATCAGCATATCGAAGCCACGGGTAGACGACCCGGAAGGAAGACGCCACAGCTCGCAAAATCATCCGCAGACGCAAGGGAGACCGCTGCTGGTTTCTCTCTGGCGTATGACCCAAGAGGCAGAGCGGATTTCGGAGAATTCCAGTCGAGCATAACAGCATTGAACTCTTAAACAAGCATTCCTAAAATGTTCAGAGTAATCGGTCCATTAACGTAGACCGGCTTCCTTTCTTTTTGTGCTGCATTCCACTAGATATCAGTCCTAGCCCGTCTACACACTTCTACCCCTTGTGGTAACTCACGTTTTGCTCCAGGGGTACTTATTCTGAAAAGCATCTCAGAATGTAATGACGCTACTATCAGCCCATTGTTAATAGACATTGATTCCGTGTCGGATTTCCTTAGGAGAGACGGTTGAAAGCTTCCAGAGACAACGTGACATCGGAAGCAATGCCTTGCAAGCGAGGTCTCAGGAAACCAGGGAACCAGGAACGAACAAGGAAGAGAAGGTTGCATCGCCCGTACCACGACGCCTACGCCGGAGGTTTTCCTCCTTCATCGCGGTGTAACAACCGGCAGGCAAGGCTCCAACCAACAGTATGGCCATGGCACCACGATGTTGCCAGCCACAGGCTGTTCCTTGATTATGCCTCCAGCTGAGAAAGCTCCATCCACTGCTGCCAGCCACTCTAGACACCAAGATAAAAGTTGATTTGAAGGAATAGTTCATACCCAGTTGATGCATCCTCCCCGCATCTTCAATCTGCGAACCGCCTCTGGATATATCCGGTCCAACCAATGCGCCCGAGGCCAGGACAGGGGGTATATCAAACGGTTTATTAACTCACTGTTGGGGTACTTCGAGCCGGGAAAGACTTCAGCCTCCTCCCGCTATGATCGACGACACTAGTTTCTGGCTTTTACGACGATCTAGACTCAAAGTGATGGCATTTTCACATTGTGCCTGCCGTTCGCGGCCCAGACCCAGGATTTGCTCTGCTCCAGGCCGTATCGATGATTTGCAGCTATTGACCGTCCAGGGGCTGAGTCGACACTCGCCAGCGATGATGTCCCAAAGGCCGCCGGTATTCCACTTGTTAGGTTGCAACCGATTTGCGGCCCTTTAGGATAGGGCTATGCTACGTAAAGTGCTCAAGCAGAGAGGGACGCAGAGGAATCGTGTCTTTATGTCTTGACATCATCACGTTGCATCCCACGATATTGCTATATTCCGCGTTACTGTAGGTGGGAGTTATATTTTACCGCCATTCACCGACCTCGGCCCTCCATCATGCTAGAGACAAGGAAGGGGCAGCCAATGGGGTGATACCCTTCCCCTTTTCACTGTGTCCTCGGTTCTGTTCCCAGCCGTTGACTCCTGCAATGGAACAGCAGACTGATTTTCCGCTCGTCAAGCAGAGCTGAAAGCCGGCAGTCTGCTGCAATGAAACCCGACTGCAGGGCGGCTGTCTATCTGAGAGCCGCAAAACCTGTTTGCCATGGCTTCACTCGGGGTCAGTGATCAAAGGACCGCAGCCGACAAAACAATCACTATCTCATCAGAGGGCTTGCGGATCTCTCCGCTTCTTGCCAAGCATCACGGCCTCATCTGTGACCGGTTCAAGATCGACGCTGACTTTATCCATCCCCACTCGGCGTGCTATTCCAGGATTTCCATTGGGATTAGTCCTCGGTATGTGGGATGGGGATGGCTTCGACGCAGCTCAGTCGAGGCTTGCACACCTGTTAATATCACAGCTGAACTAGGGGTGGCGTTGAGGATGTAGTAGAGAGTCAAGGGCCTTGCTGCCGGCAAATACCCGTTGGGTCCTTGGGAAAAACAGGATTTTATCGCACAGATCCACGACCAATAAGCCAGCCGTGTCGAGTGACCGAAGACTAAGACTCAACCGAGGAAGCGGGGACAGAAACGGCTCAAGCTCATCTTTCCAAAAGCATAAATAGAAGGCTTGCCTCTCCTATTGTGTCTCTTGTCTTAGCAGCTACCTAATCCAGAGTCTAGCACAGCAGCCTCCTCATCTCTCACCAGCCCCAAGCACCTAAGCTCTAACCCCTATCTTCACCCAACACCCACCCAAACCGCCCAGCCAAAATGAAAGCCTCCTTCTTCACCCTCCTCACCATCGCCGCCTCGGCCCTCGCCACCCCCCTCCTCGCCCCCCGCCAACTCGAATCCCAAGCCGCCCAGCTCGACCAGCTAACCGAGCTCGTCAGAGCGCACACCGCCAACATCAGTCAGCTCTCCCCTCTCCCTCCCAACCCCCTTTCCAACCCCCTTTTCCAACCCCCCTTTTCAACCCCCTTCTCCCACCCACCCTCTAACCACCCCCTTCCCTTCCCACCCACAGACGCAACAACCACCGCCGTCCAGGACAACCCCACCATCGACCAACAAAACGAAGCGGCAGCCGCCCTGGCGCCCGACTTCGACGCCATCACCGCGGCGCTGACGTCTGCCACCACGACGCTTGCCAAGCGCGCGTGGGCGGCCACTCGCGGCGACGATGATGATGATGGTCACGACGGCGGCGACGGCTGCCCGGAGGACTGCCTGCTGGTCAAGATCCAGGTGCTGGTGTGGGAGGTGGGGTGCACGCTGAGGTTTGTGATTGTTAAGCTGGGGCTTGGTGAGTGATCTTGCCCTTTTCTTTGCTTTGTGGTTTGGTTGTAGGGTGTTGGTGTTACGGTGTTACCTGAGAGAGAGGCTGATGATGGGGGTTAGCTTGTGTGCTGGGTTATTTGAAGCCGTTGTTGCTTGCGCTGGTCGGGCTCGTCAAGGCGTTAGATAAGGTCGTGCTGGGGGCTTTGGTGCTCGTTAAGTCGCTATTGCATACTGTGTTGGGTGCGGTGGCGGCGGCGCTGCTGGAGCTTGTCTTTGTTTGAGGGGTGTGATTCTTTGGAGGTGATGCCCTTGCTGTAACTATTCGGGGCAGCTTCTTTCATGTTGTGTTAGGGGGGGTTTGAGGAGTTGTTGCTCGAGTGGATGTGGACTCATGGGCGCGTGGTTACTTACCTACCTACCTATCCTTCAGTCGTTACTATACTATCTACATTCGTGTCTAGCTTCTGAGTGACAATCAACAGCTGTGAATTTCTAAATGCAAGTTTGCGACAACCATACTTCCTCCCTAGCTTGAATACTACACGTTCCTTTCTCAGAGCTTTGCAAGCACTACAAATAGAAGAGTTGAGACGTAGTTTACGACGATACTCTGGTTTAGCTACCCCAATTAATGTGCTAGACTAGCTACCAGTCCCATTTGCGCGGATTACATGTGGTTTTGCCCCTGAATAGTGTCAACAATGCGTTTCTGGGTGACCTCAACACCATGACGTGGATGATGTTTCGTACTATGGCCACCTCGATAACTCTTTGACTAGGTAGGTAACCGAGGCGACACAGAAAGATACGTGGCTTACAGTCTGAACTCTCGATGTTATCATGGTTGAGCTCCAGTGCACCGAGCGGATTACCATATAAAGTTGCTTAACCCGGTAGAGCTCTCATATTCTCATTCCCACTTCCAACCGTTAACCAACCCCCATTGAAATACAGCACCAACCACAATCTCCCACAAAACACGGCAACCCTTCCCACGGCTTACACCGCCGGATCCCCATCACACCCACATTCACAACTAAGCAACAAAATGTCCATCATCGTATCCTACCCCGAGCTGGAGGAGCGAATGAACCTGCAGGCCGGGTTCCAGGAGATCGTGCGAGACACCATGCGGCTGCTCCGGACGCCCGAACTCCACCGAGACCGCACACTCGGCGAAGACACCGTCCTGCTGTTGGCAAGGGCTATCAGATGGGTCATCCAGCTGGAAGACGCCAATGTCGCTCCTAGGATGCTGGATAGTGCCAACTGTGCCTTGTACGATCAGCAAAACATATCGGACAGTATCAAGGACCGGCTGGAGGCGAATAACAACGGCGGGGGGGAGGTGTGCTGACTGTGGTGGCTGCACGGGTTGTTAGTGTGGGGAACGGGTAAAGATCACTGGCTAGGGGTACTGAGTTATAACTATTGGCTTGAGGTGGGCAGCGTTGTTTTCAATACGTAGAGTCGGCTTCGATGGATGGAGGTCACATTCGGATACCATGAGATGAGATCCGGCTTGCTTGACTGGTGTCCTTGTATATGCTTTTTGATTTCCTACAACAAACACCGCCTTTACTTTTCGCGTCTAATGTTATGAATGGATAATATACAGCCCCAAGGAAAGCTTGTCTGTATGGTGCCATTGTGGTCCTGTCGGTACAGGACTACCTTATATCACATTGATTATGAGATCTCTTGATTATACCGCGAGATCCCACAATACCAGGGGTGACGACACAAGGCGACCTAGGTTTGCACAACCATCCAGCCCTACCATCTCCTCTCCAGTGTTTTCGTGCCACAAACGTCGAAGCCGTACTCTACAAGAGCACCCTATAAACATAGCAAATGAAGTTGCAATACCAGACTACCGTAGAACCACAAAGTATCCCGCCCTTGACCTAGCGCCTGACCTAGCCCATTCCAATCGATATGATATACACGACTGCCCAGGTAAAAAGCCCATGCAATAAGCCACCCCCTCCACCCATAAAAAGCATCTAAACCAAAATACCACCTGTATCCACCCACCCACCGATAACACCGCTATTCCTACATTACACGCCCCTCAACCATGGCAGCAACAGTGCATGCCTATAACACCCCCCCAACCACCATGGCAACCATGTATCGCCATTCTTTCTACCCTGGGGTGGCGGGGATGGGCGCAGGGGCATTACGTCTGTCCGTCGGGCGCTGCGCTTGGTGTCTTTTGCCGGGGTGAATGTAGCACTGCTGGTGTTGACGCCGTATGCTGGGGCTGGGGAGGAGGGTCAGGAGTTGAGGAAGGTGACGTTTGCGCTGTATGAGACGGCGGTACGGGGGAGTTTCCGTGGTATCTCGTCGAGTCGCCGTTGGCGACTATACAGATGGCCCCCAACGGGAAGAAGGTGGTCATTGGAATTTATGATGATCAAGGTCGAGACGGGGAAGCAGGCCTCATTGCCTCGGGGCTTGCGCTGGGGACTCGCATACTTATCATCATAAATACTTAGCAAACCCATCCGATTAGGTCGTTATCCCAACGGCCAGCTTGTTACCTGTGTAGGTAGGTAGCAAGGGATCGATCTTGGTGTCATTTCCAGACTGTTCCACCACAGAAGGGAGCATGTAACACATAAGATCCAATCATGGGTATTGAAATCATGGGAAACCTTTTCGGGTAAATGAGCCAATGAGATGACATGGAACACGCGTGTTTCGTCCCCACCGATTCCTCGAGGCCCCGGCCACCCCGGCACTGCCCGGTCCCGGGCCGCTTCCGTGCGCAGCGGCCCCGGGGGCCCCACAAACCACCGAAGAGCCTCTCACACTGCGTCAAACGCGCGTGTCTGCACGATTGGGTGGGTCGTGGACCAATCGCGTAAGGGAAGACGCGATTGGTTGATCGGAAAGTTCATGCTGACATGTTGTTGTAGAGTTTTGTCTCTTTTGTGCTGGGATCATCATATCAAGTGGAAATCACCGTGTTGTAAGGATGGATGCACAGAGATCAGCAGTTAGGCTGCGAGATGCACGAGGCGGTGTTGAACTATTTCGAGATTGTAATGACCTGAGCTTGGAAAATGAGAATATATATATTTCCCTCCGGCATCGACCCTTCTCGTCTGATCTTGTAGTTCATCAAAACGGGTACAACCACCGTAAAACCACCATCGCTTAAACCCACCAACCACCATGACCTTCCGCACCCTCTCCCTCTCTATAACATGCCTCGCCTGGACAGGCCTCGCGGCCTGCACAAGACCCAAGATCGACTGGGTTCCATGCCCCGCCGACGAGTTCGACACGAAGCTTGAAGTGCACTGCGGAAACTTGACGGTCCCGCTGGACTACACCGGCACCGCCGAGTCCGCCAAGGGCAGCACAATCGACCTGCAGCTCGTCAAGGTTTTGGCCCCTACCCAGCCGTCGCGCGGCAGCATCCAGATGAACTTTGGAGGGCCGGGCTCGCCGGCGCGGCGGGGGACCGTTTAGTACGGGCCGCTTTTACAGGCGTACGTTTCCCCCCTTCTTTTCCCTTTTTTTTTCTTTTTCGTGTTATTCTTGTATCGATGAAAAAGTTATAAAAGCGCCTCTATATGACCAAAACGCCTGCACAGAGCCACACACGCCGTAAAAACGTAAACCGACGATAGAATCGTTTTCGCAAGGGCCAATTGCCCCTAGGAACGATGCTGCATGATGGCGTGCGTAGCGGCGCCGCGGCGGAACCGATGGTGGTTGACGGAGGTATAGGTAGGCTTGTATCGAGCTGCTACTACGCCCTCGCTAACCTTAGCGATAAGCCGCCGACCGCGCTGCGCGATAACGATGATACCGCTATAACTTAGATACGGGCGGGAGAAGATATCTATAAAGAGAAGGTTAGATAATTTATAGTTAAAGTAATAAAAATAAATAACTTTATAAAGGTTATTAAGGACTAAAATAAGTAGGTTTATAAGATTTTTGTAATAGCGGTTGCTATTAGACTGCTGAGGGCCCTTAGTACCGAACTAATATATATAATAAAGAACGACTTTGAAGAGGTTAAGTAGATGCTTTAGGAGATCTTTAGGAAAGGGGGAGTTAGTATAGGGCTCTAGCTTTAACGGTTCTATATAGATATTATAAGCGGTTATAGTACCGGTAATATAGGTTATAGCGGCTAGCTGGCTATAGGACTACCGATAACCTAGAAGTATATACTAGTAAGATTTATAAGATAGATTATAGTCTATACTTAGAATATCTCTACTAACTTTAATAAATAAATAGCTAAAGAAATAGTCTAAGCGATTAATATAGCTGTAGCTAGAAGTAGTATAAGAGTAGTATAGAGGCTCCTTAGTAGTAATGTTATAGTTATATTTAAGGAAAAAGAGAGGGATTAATATATAGAAAACTAAAGATAGGTTATAAAGGTATTTGGGCTAGAAGTAATAATTACCTTTAATATAATCCTAATTATTATATAAAGGATCCTATAGGTAAGTATTAACGGGATTAATATAGAGATACTAGGGAAGTAGCTGTCCGTTGTGAATATAGGTATAAAGATTATATAGGCTAGACCCTATAGGAGGAGATGTCACGGATATGGTCGCATGCAGACGGCCCGGCGGGGCACGCTGGCAGTGCCCCGAGCCAATCAGCAAGGAATGGCCTTCTCCAATGAGAGCTGGATCGTGAGCTCTGGCCGCGATCCAGGAGTGACCAATCAGGAGTGGATCATTGGATCGAGAAGCGATCTAATGATCCAGGACGGATCGCAGGATCATGAGAATATTCTTCGATCCAGGTACAGAGGTACCTGAGGATGTAGATAGTATATAGTCACTCGTTCTGGAGAGCTCTGGGAGTTCTCCAGTTAGCAATCACAACTACAGTTCGCTACAAGCTCGAGAGCCTATTGTTGAGACAAGTCTTTGTTGTGCACCCTTTGGCTGCACCGAACCTAAGCACCCTTGAGAGAATACCTTCGACCGATACTGAACCCTAACAGGACGGGTCCAGAGACAGGTTCGTCACACGTTGCTAACTCCCTTTGATCTGTTACAGTTCAGGCTCGAAGGTAAAACGACATGGCAACTCAACCGACGCCGGGCCAGATCACGGCCGCACTTCAGAGAGTCACCGAACGACTCGATGAAACTGAAGAAGAGCTTGCGAAGACCAAGGCCAGCAACGCGGCATTGGCAGCCCGACTTGCGGCGACCGAGGTCCACACCAAGGACCCGGCCAAGACAAAGGTCAAATTGGAGCAACCCGAGAAGTACGGGGGCGACCAGGAAGCCTTGCCAGGTTGGATCACGGAGATGCGGAACTATCTCGACCACAACTCGCACCAGTTCGCCACTGAGGAATCCAAGACCAGATACGCCGCCACCCGACTCAAGGACAAGGCCCTCAAGTGGTTCACGGGAACACTGAGTGATTTCCTCGGCGGAGCAATCCACAAACCCTTCACCAAAAAGGTCTTCGAGAACTACTCCGAGTTCGAGAGTGAGATTCAGAAGGTGTTCGGTGACAAGGACGAGAAGTTACACGCCCAGGAACGGCTAGGACGGCTGAAGCAGACTAGGTCAGCCACCGCCTACGCCACGATTTTCCGACAAGACTCCATGAAGGCAGAGATAGACGACGAGGGGCTGATGCACCTGTTCTAC
The DNA here is from genome assembly GCF_033439085.1 of Chaetomium fimeti. NCBI lineage: Eukaryota > Fungi > Ascomycota > Sordariomycetes > Sordariales > Chaetomiaceae > Chaetomium > Chaetomium fimeti. Next base: position 1,009,343 of record NW_026944335.1, read on the forward strand.
GGAGGGCTGAAGGAGGAGGTCAAGGACGAGCTCTACAAGGAGAGCCGACCCGACACACTCGACGAGTACATCGCCATGGCTGTCAAGATTGACGACCGACAGTTCGCCCGCAAACAACAGAAGAAGGGCAGCGAGATTCAGCGATCCCCAGGCTACCACAAGCCCAACGACAAAAAGAAACGCCAGCACCAGAGCACGTCATACGGCACGCACTCGGGACCCATGGACGTCAGCGCTGCCCAGGCACAGTGGGCAGGAAAGAGAGATGGTGCCAAGGACAAATCAGGCATCACCTGTTACAACTGCGGGAGGAAGGGTCACTTCAAACGTGACTGCCGCAGCAAGAAAGAGTGGAGACCGGTTCCAGGGAAGGAAGCTGCCACCATCGACCAAGACACGGTCGGAAGAAGAACCCGGTTTCTGGAGGTCGCAGCCGCCAGCTACACGCAGGACGACCTCGAAATCGACATTGACCGAGTCATCGAGCAGGACGATGAACTCACCGACTCGGATCAAGAAGACTTGAGGAGCAGCAACCACCAGGAGGGGAATGACACCGCCCATCACGCTTTCATCGAAACGGATGACGAGGGAGAACTGGCTCCCCCGCGGTACATCCGACAAGTCGCTGAGGACTGGGGCATCACCCTGGTTCAGCAAGAGGACGGGCAATGGCGAACCCACGAGGGTGAAGGAGGAGTCAGCCCGAACCTCACCTTCCTACAGCAGAGGGTCCTAAGCCAACGGCAAAGGATCGAGGAGTTGTCGAGAGAGAAAGAAGAACTCGAGCAGCTTCTCCAAGCAAGGAACGACCAGTATGGACAACTTTGCGCGGAACTCGATTTCGCCAGAGAACGAGTCCAAGAGATCACCGAGGCCAACAACAGGGCCGGGGATCACGTCGAAAAGACATTAAGAGAGGCACAGGCCTTGCAGGACGACATCCGCCAGGTACTTCCGCATCACACACCGTGGGATGGACCCACCGAAGAGGCGGAGGAATACGAAAACGGAGTGCGATATCCCGAGCAACTTTTCGACTACGCACAGGAGCAGAATACGGCGAAAGGAAGGAAACAACAGAACTGGGAAGAATACTGGACTCGACATCAGCACATCGTGCGCACCGGGCGACAAACCTCCGACCTTGAATGGTGGGGTTTCCGGGGCGAGAACAACACGGAGGGATTCCAGTTGTTGCCAGAAGACCACGAGCGGGTGAACCCACGAAAAGAAAGTCACATCTACCTGCCCTGGTTCCAGTGCATCGCGCACGAATGTCGGTACCACTTCCAGGACAAATTTCGCAACAGTTTCTGGCCCACGAGGGAAGAAAAAGGAATGCAACCCCTACCCATCAGATGGGTATACGACAGCGGCGACGCTCCCGCAGGCATGTTGTGGGACACCCAACGCACTCACGAGGGCAGGCTGAGGGTTAGACCCAAGGCAGCCTGGCCCCGACGCTGTATGGCGGGCGTAGGAGTCAACGAATGCCGAAGCGCAGACTGCCTACCACACGCCGACGAGAAAATCTGGGGATACATGGAACAGCAATCCCAGAGGAAGCCACACCAGAGGACGAGAGCGTCCCGAAGGAACGAGAGGCGCCCAGTTGAGGCATGGGCGGCCCAATGGCTCCAAGAACACCAGACGATTGACGCCGCAAGCCAAGGTGCGGACAGGGACGCCTTGAAACACCACGAGAGCTTGGGAAACGGCTCAGGGCCCTCCGAGGGGCCCGGAAATCTTTAACTCCACAACAACGAAGACAGGCTGCGCAGTACAGGAAGAACTGGCGCAAGCAGAAGCCTTACAACGACCTCCCAGCAGACGAACACGAAGTAGCTGCTGTACGAAGCACCAAGCCAGACAACAGGCTCTGGATCACAGCGCGATGGGGGAAGATCGAAGCCCTCGCGTTAGTGGATGGAGGAGCGCAGATGGATCTCATCTCGCCCGCATTTGTGAATCAACTCAGAATCCCATGGAGGATCAAGAAGCAACCACACGTCGTCAAAGGACCATTCGACACGCAATGGGTACGACGAGAAACAGAACCACTCGACATCGAGGTGGAGGGAAAAACCACCCAAGTGGTATTTGACATCGTGAACATGGGACCAGAGAAAGACATGATTCTCGGACGCCCATGGCATGAGGATTACGACCCAGACATCAGTTGGAAGGGAGATGGCCATCTGCGACCGCGGGAACAGCGGGAGCATCCGACCAACTCGATGGGAGAACGCGCAGAACAGGAGCCACGAGAGAGCAGCGGGTCAGAACGAACCCCCTCTACGGGCCCACCGCAGGAAGCAGCCAGTGCAGAACCACGCACTCTGGAGTCCGGAAGAAGCGGCACACGACGAAAGAAGCAGACACGGGAGGAACGAACCATCGCCGTCGTCTCAGTCGACGAGCACGGAATGCTCAAACACGAACAATGGGTCAATCAGCTCGAAGCGGCAAGCATCGAGCTGGCAGCAGAAGAAGTCAGGGAACTCGAAGCAGCAAGCATCGAGCCTGGGAACAACAAGTTCGCGTACTACGAGGGTACAGCGAAGAACGCAAAGACGGGGCAGATCCCAGACGACTACAAGGGGCACCCGGCGTTCACGGCAAAACATCTTGCAGGGCTACCAGACCACGGACCTTGGGATCACGAGATCAAACTCAAGGAAGGAGCCCAGTTGAAGCTTTTCAAGGTGTACCACACCAACGAGAAGCAAGATGCAGAGTTGAGGAGCTATCTCGAAAAGAACCTCGAGATAGGACACATCAGACCATCGACATCTCCAGCGGGCTACCCAGTCCTCTTCGTTCCAAAGAAGGATGGGAAACTCAGGATGTGTGTGGACTACCGACAGTTGAACGGCGAAACGGTGAAGAACCGCTACCCACTGCCACTGATCTCAAGGCTTCGAGACCAGCTGTCAGGGGCACAATACTTCACGCGTCTCGACCTTCCGACAGCGTACGCCCACATCCGCATCAAGGAAGGAGACGAATGGAAGACGGCTTTTCGGACACCCTACGGGCACTACGAGTACCGCGTCATGCCGTTCGGGTTGACCAACGCACCAGCGACATTTCAAGCCGCTATCGACCACGCAATTCGACATTGCCTCGATAAATTTGCAGTCTGTTACTTGGATGACATTCTCATCTACTCCAAAACACTCGAAGAACACAAGAGACACGTGCGGCAGGTGCTGGACGCACTGCACGAGCACAAATTGTCAGTCAACAAGGACAAGAGCGAGTTTCATGTCAAGAAAACAGTGTTTCTGGGTTACGAAATCTCCCCGGGATGGGTCAAGATCGAACCCGAGAAACTGGAAGCTGTTAAGACGTGGCCGACACCGACGAACGCCACGGAGGTCAGAGGATTTATCGGATTCGCCAACTTCGTCAGAATGTTCATCAAGAATTTCGGCGACTTCGCGAGACCTCTGCACGAACTTACCAAAAAGGATGCCACATTCCAGTGGAAGCGGGAGCACGAGCAGGCTTTCCAGCGGATCCGCGATGCGATCATCGCCGACCCGGTGCTCATGCTGCCTGATCCAAGCACACCTTTCGAAGTCGAGGCTGATGCTTCGGACTTCGCGATCGGAGGACAACTTGGTCAGAGGGACAAGGACGGCAAGCTTCATCCAGTTGCGTTCTTCTCCAAGAAACTCGAAGGGCCAAGGCTTAACTACCCGATCCACGACAAGGAGCTTCTCGCAATCATTGAAGCATTCCAGGAATGGAGACCATACCTCAGCGGCACGACACACGAAGTCCAGGTGTACACGGACCACAAGAACTTACGGTACTTCACCACCACCAAGGTGCTGAACGGACGACAAACTCGGTGGGCAGAATTTCTGTCCGAATTCAACTTCACGATCCACTACAAGAAAGGCTCAGAAAACGCACGAGCGGATGCCTTGAGTAGGAGAGCGGATCACCACGACAACACGTCTGAAGCCTCACCACCATTGCTACATCAACAGACAGACGGATCGCTACGGCACGCTTCCCAGCCGACTGAAGACTACGAGATCGCAGCACTTCAGCAGCAGTCGGAAGATCCCGAAGCCAGGCCTCTGCAGCCGTTTGTAGAATGTTGTGCGACCTTCAGAGAACAAAGATTGGAACGAGACTTCCAAGGAATCATCGCGGACGACGAACGCGATGCATGGCAAGAAGAGCCGGAATCCAAGATCGCAGGGTTGCGACTTGAAGGAACGAGGCTCTGGTACCACGACAAGGCCTATGTCAGGCTGGGTGACCAAAAGGAGCTCATTCGAAAGATCCACGAGTCAAGACTCGGAGGACACATGGGAATCGGCAAGACAATTGCGAAAGTCAAGCAGAACTACGACTTCCCAGGAATCAAGCAGACGGCAGAAGGGGTCCTAGCAGAATGCGACCTCTGTAAACGAAGCAAACCAGGACGACACAAGCCGTACGGGCTATTGCAGCCACTGCCAGTCGCAGAACGACCATGGAGTTCGGTGACGATGGACTTCATCACCAAACTGCCAGTCTCCAAGGACTCAGTAACGGGAGTGGAATACGACAGCATCCTCACAATGGTGGACAGACTCACCAAGTGGAGTTACTTCCTCCCTTACAAGGAGACATGGTCAGCAGAACAACTCGCAGACGTGATCTACCGCAACATCACCTCGGTCCACGGATGGCCAGAAGAATGGATCACGGACAGAGACACGAAGTTCGCATCAAAGTTTTGGCAAGCTCTGATGACGAAGCTGGGTACGAAGAGTAAACTTTCGACTGCTTATCACCCACAAACGGACGGACAGACGGAACGACTCAACCAGATCGTCGAGCAATACCTACGGTTGTACGTCAACTTCCAGCAGGATGATTGGGTCGAGCTGTTGCCAACGGCACAACTCGCCTACAACACCACCGTCACGGAGACCACCAAGGTCACGCCATTCTTCGCGAATTACGGCTACGAAGCAGATTTGCGACAAGGGCCCGAGGTTTCGGTGCCCAGAGCGGCAGTCAAAGCCGACAAAATGAGCTCGCTGCACGCGATGCTCAAGGAGGAACTCGAGTTCGTACGAACCAGGATGAAGAAGTTCTACGACAGGAACAGGCTCGAGGGACCTCGCCTAGAAGAGGGGGGCAAAGTTTACCTCATTTCTCGAAATCTTCGCACGAAACGACCAAGTAGGAAGCTCGACTTCCGCAAAGTCGGACCGTTCAAAATCGACAAGAAGATTTCGGAGAACAACTACGCACTCGCGTTACCCTTGACAATGCGACTACGGACCAACGTTTTCCACATCTCGCTTCTGGAGCCAGCACCCAAGGACGCACGACTCGACAAGGACGCCGAGGCAGAGGACGAAGAGGAGGAGTGGGACGTTGAGGAAGTCCTAGATTCACGCATCACGAAAGGACAGTTGGAGTATTTGGTCAAGTGGCTGGACTTTGGCCCAGAAGACAATTCATGGCAACCAGCTACCAACCTCAACTGCCCCGAGAAACTTCAGGAGTTCCACCAGAGGAACCCTGACCGACCACAGGGAATACCAAAGAAGGATCGACCCCGGCGAGCCAATCGTCGAAGGAGGGCCTAGGAGACAATCAGTAAGGCGGTCTGTTGAGGAGGGAGGTGACCAACTCTTCAGCCACGGAAGGAACGGCGAGCGAGGCCACAGCAGCCGCCTCCTCGGCCTCCAGTTCCCGAATGGCGGTATCCTCACGCTCAAACGCTTTCCGAACACGCTCCTGAAACGCGCGCGTTTGCGAATCCAGACGGGCCAGTTTCGCCGTAACCTGACCCAAGGCTGCCACGACTCGATTCTGCTCGGCCAAAGCCGCCGCACGCTCCAAGTCCAACTTGTTCTTCTCGTTGGCGAAAGAACGGATCGTCGAATCCGCGATACCGTCCCAGTCGCAGCCGCGACGGTTAGCAGCAACACAGGAGGCGCACCGATTGGAGTCTTCGGCCACCACACACGACGAGTTGTGCTCTCGGCAATAGGAACAACGGGGCATAGCGTCACCCAAGAAACGGATGCGAGTAGCAAGATCGGCACGACGCTCGGTGCTGGTTTTTGGCCGCTGTTTACGCACTCGGTTAGGAGGCATGACGGGCGACGAAGGCAGGATTGGACAAGAGGATAGCGAAACTCACCAGGGTTAGGCAAAGAATGTTGGCGCTACTTAAGAAGGGGGAAAACCAACGAGCCTTCCGGGACGGAAGACCTGGGGAGGGGCATCGTGTCACGGATATGGTCACATGCAGCCGGCCAGCGGGGCGCGCTGGCAGCGTCCCGGGCCAATCAAGACGGGACGCCTAGCTACCAATGAGAAGGAGATCTGTGGTGGTTACAATGATCTATGGACAGACCACGGCAGTGGTAACAGATCAAGGGGCTCGGCCTCCTGGATCTGTTGACGACCCACCACGGATCACGCAGATCCAGGTACAGAGGTACCTAGGAATTAGATAGTATATAGTCACTCGTTCTGGAGAGCTCTGGGAGTTCTCCAGTTAGCAATCACAACTACAGTTCGCTACAAGCTCGAGAGCCTACTGTTGAGACAAGTCTTTGTTGTGCACCCTTTGGCTGCACCGAACCTAAGCACCCTTGAGAGAATACCTTCGACCGATACTGAACCCTAACAGGACGGGTCCAGAGACAGGTTCGTCACAGAGAGTAGATAGGATATTAGGAGAGAGAAGTAGCTAGAATTATTACTAGGAACCTACTAAGAGCCCTCGAACCAGCTAATATAACTATATAGTTTAATATATCGGTAATAGACTGCTATAGGTTAAAAGATATAGAATAGAACCTCTTAAAGATAAAGAGTAGTCTCCTTATATAGGTAAGGACCGGGAAGATCGGATTGAAGGTATTTCTCTTTTTATAAAGAGTCTTAGATATAGTAATACCGCTATACCGCTATAGAGAGGCTAGAGAGACAGTTAAATACCTGGTTCTAGACTATAGCAAGACTATAGAGAGGCTTTAGCTATAGTCCGATAACTATAAAGAGCTACTAGAGTAGCTAGATATCGCTAATAAAGCGGATCGAATATTTAAATAAGTACTGGACCTTAGTTAACTTAATAAGTTCTAACTAGTACTAGAACTAGAGAGAGAAATAGTAGAGGGGAGGATAGGCAAAACCGAAGTAGAGTAGTAGAGGAGTACCAGAGATAAAGTTATACTTATAGATAATAATATATTAGGAGGAAACATCTTATTTAACCGGGATTCCCTATAGTAAAGCTATAGAGGACCTATAATAGAGAGCCCTAGTACTAACCTATATATATATACTACCCCCCTATCTCTCCCTCTACCCTTACTTATCAACCTCCTCCTCTATACCTACCTTAGTACCCTCCTCTATAACCTCCGCTATATTGTCTTTACAGGCCCGCTTCTAGGGGGAAAGTTTATCTACCTCCTCTTTTAAAGGCTAGCTATTTAGATAGGTACTAAGGGTATTCTAGGTATACTTCTTTATAAAGTTATTAAGGTTAGAGCCCTAGGTTAGGTATACCTAAAAAATCGGTTAGTAGAGATACTATAGAGGACCTAAAGGGAGTTTGTAGAGAGCCTACCTAGGCTATAATCCTAGGGATAAGGTAGATAAGCTTCTCGTTAGTAGCTATAAGCTTCTTATTAGTAACCTTAGTAGTATTAAGCTCTAGTATTATAGAGCTAAGGGTTATACTAAACTCGTTAAGTTAATTAAGGATAGGCTATAGATCGACTATAGTAGTATTATTAGAGGGAGTAGGTAAGGGAGTAGCGGAAGTAATAAAGCTAGTAACAGTATCTACTTTAGCTAGAGGATACTACTATAGGTAATCCTCTATAGAGGTACTAAAGACTATAGGAAAGGTAATATTAAGGCTGAAGGATTAGAGGTATATAGTATTTATAGTAAGTAGGTCTTTATTATATATAGTATACTAACGCTAAACAGTATAGGCCTATAAGAATATAGAGCAATAGGTATAAAAGTGCTCTATAGCGGGGGTATAGAGGACCTTCTTTAATAGTATACTATATACCTCCTTCTAAGCCTCGATACTGTCGATAAGAGTTAGGAAGGTAAAGGACTCGCGTATTTGTAGAGAGAATGTAGCGAGGGTGCTAGGGAGGTATACTTCTATCTTCCGGCCCTTACAGTATAAGCTATAGGAGTAAACGGAGGAGATCTAGTTATCTATAGTAGGTTAGTAGCAATACTGTAATAGGCCTATAGAGGGAGATTAAAACTTATACTTAACTGTATATATATATAGGACGGCCGCTTCGATAGTATATTTAACATCCTCTATATTACTAGAGGTAGGGTACTGTTTAGATAGACTAATATTATAGTATAGGTAGGTAATAGTATAAAAAATACTAGAAATAGTTAGTAGTAGTACTATAGCTACTCTCTAGAGGATTTACTCTCTAATATAGTCCTTAGTATCGTAAGTCCGGATGTGACGAACCTGTCTCTGGACCCGTCCTGTTAGGGTTCAGTATCGGTCGAAGGTGTTCTCTCAAGGGTGCTTAGGTTCGGTGCAGCCAAAAGGTGCACAACAAAGACTTGTCTCAACAGTAGGCTTCTCGAGCTTGTAGCGAACTGTAGTTGTGATTGCTAACTGGAGAACTCCCAGAGCTCTCCAGAACGAGTGACTATATACTATCTAAATTCTTAGTGCTCAAGGTGCTCAAAGCCCCGTCGCTGAGCATTCTGAGCACATGGTGCTCAGGGTGCTCACAACGTCCTTGGTGAGCAGAATGAGCACCTGCTCATTCTCTTGGCACAGTCCTTCATGAGCAATGAGAGCTACCGTCCCATTGGCCATACATCTTCCTTAATGATTGGCTCGGGATACTGCCAGCGTACCCCGCCGGCCGGCTGCAGGCGGCCATATCCGTGACACCGGACTACCTTCTCAAACTTATCGGCTTAGGCCGGCTTATTATAGCCTAGGGGTAGGGCGGGGCTAATATATAGAGCAGTTATTATAATATTACTAAGTATTTATTATAGACTACTATAAGGCTATTATAGTTAATAGGGGGGGGGGGGTAGGGGAGGGGGGGGGTACTTACTAAATTAATTATTAGTTATAATAGGGAGAGAAGGAAGAAAGGAAAGGAGGGTAGAGGGTAGAATATATACTACTCTCCCCCCCCCCCCCCCTACAAGAACCTTAAGGGCTGGTTATATAATAGGAGCCTACTTTCCCTCTTCTTCCTTTACTATTTCCTTTTGTTTTTATTTTGTTACTTTGACCTCGAAGGGTAGGTGAGCCCTTTCGAGGAGATGGCGCTACGATATAGCGGCGAAGCCGTAGCGGAGATGCGGGGGTTTTTATCCAGCTTCGGCATGGTTTTTCCTACCGATACACTAGTTGAAGGACCGCATGTACTTAGTACCGAGCGTAATAAGAGCAATAATAATCTTGTATCGATGAGAGGAAGCGGGGAGTTCATATCATTGGTGTTGGTGATGCTAACGGCCCTGGCGGGTATAGACTCAGCGGCGGCGAATACGACCTGATTGGTCTTGATCCTCGGTATGTTATCCTAACCCGCTCCCCCTACCCCTTATTGTCTCGACAAGAAGGTAAACACAAGCTGATACGGCCTGAACAGAGGAACCGGCACCACAATCCCCCTCGTCTGCGCCAACAACACCTACACCATGGGCCAGGCGTTCAACGAGATCAGATCGACCCTCCAGTCGGACACTTCGGAGCGACGAACCTGGGAGCGCGGCGCTGTCGACGCGTATATTTGCAAAGACGAGGGAAATGCCGACGAGATTGGCGAGTTTATCGGCTCCGCTTTTGTTGCAAGGGATATGCTAAGCGTGGCCGAGGCCATCGCCGAGGATGGGTTGATACGGTACTGGGGTGAGTTCAAGATTTGCTCTGTCTTTTGGAAAAGGAAAAAAGGGCTGACGCGAACAAAAAGGGATCTCGTACGGAACCACGCTCGGAGCGACTATTGCGTCCATGTTCCCCGACAAGATCGATAGGATGATTCTCGATGGCGTGTCCAACACCCGCGAGTACTATCACGCGCACGCGTAGGTTTCTTTCTTTCCCTCTACCTAGCTCTACCTTTTATTAACATTCCCTCCCAGTGACTACGAACAATGGTCCGACACCGACCTCGTCTTCCGCTATTTCTTCGAAAGCTGCATGACCGCGGCGCCCGGCGAATGCGCCCTGGCGGCCTTCAACAAGACGGCCTCCCAGCTCCACGACGACGCGTGGGCGTTTATCGACAGCCTGCGGGCCTCCCCCATCGCAGCGGGCTCAGTGCTCGTCGACATTGCAACCTTCAAGAACACCATCCTCGGAGAGTTGAAAGGTGTGGGCGGATGGCCCGCCCTGTCTGCCGTGCTGGCCAAGGTCCTTTACGGAAACGAAACCGAACGCAAAGCCGCCCTCCAAGGCCTTTTACAGCCAGGCACCGCAGCACAGGTTTCCGTCGCCACTTTTCCGATTGTGTTTAGCCTGTACGGGATCCATTGCAGCGATCGCACCGTCAGACTCGATTCGTTCGAGGCCCTGGAAGAGGATGGTGCTTTTAAGAGGCTCTACGAGGTCAGCAGGTTCGCGGGAGACACCGCCACCCAGATCACGGCCCATTGCGCCCAGTGGCCGTGGAAGGCGAGAGAGATTTATCAGGGGGATTTCCAGGTCAAGACCAAAAGCCCGATCCTCCTCGCGAGTAACACCCGCGATGCCCATACCCCTCTGAGGAGCGCGTTTAATGTCAGCTCGGGATTCGAGGGGAGTGCGGTACTTGAGGTGAACAGCACTGGTGTAAGTGTTTTCTTTCACCCCCATTCCCTTCTTTCTCAGATCCGTCCCCTGCTTCATGAAAACGAGTCCACTCATACTAATGCACTAAAAAGCACGGCACATTCGGCGCGCCCTCCGTCTGCGGATTCATGGCCACCGTGGCATACTGGCAGAATGCCACGCTCCCCGAGCCGGGAAGCGTCTGTGATGCCCCTCATCCATTCTCCGGTTACACCTGGGCCGACGTGCTGGCCGAGGTTAGTGGCCAGAGCGAGAACAACAAGCCGGCTAGCAAGCGGATGATGCATCCGAGATCGTGGACCTACAACTAAGGCACCCATCCCGTCAAAACTTCCCATTGAAGAGGGAAGAGATTTGCAAAGAGATGGGGATTTGAGGGGATCAAACTTCAGGGCCACAATCCTTTATCCTTTTTTTTCTTTCTTTCTGTCTTTTTCTTCTTTCTCTCTTGTATTACTTTTAGATCTTTCAACAGAAGCTGAATGCTTTCTGGGTTTTGTTGTAATTACACATATACGTCCGTCTCCTCGAGCCTTTCGGTAAGAATCGGGATTTGGAAGGATGGCGTTCGAGAATGAAGCTGAACCGCAAGGCGCTATTGCACTATTACACATGTTTTTCTCATATGTTTCTCTTTTTCCTCAACAAAGCGTGTTATGTACAATACTTACCACCTAGATTTCCGCCGCCGACTCTCACAAGCTCTGCTCTGATAATCCCAACCCCTCTGTCGAGCCCCCTACCGAGTCCATGTCCACCGCCGTCACGATCCCTATTTCCATCAACGCGGGAGGGAGGACACATCCGGGAAGCTCGGGTAGTCCGACCTGGAAGCGGGTCCACGCAATACCCTCCCGCACCCCCGGAACGTCGATAATCTCCGAGGAAAACACCAGCGACGTGCTCTCGGCTACGATGTCGCGTCCTTCCGGCACCAGAACCCAAAGCGACGGGTCCCGCCTCCGCCGGTGGACGAGAACCCCCCAGTACATGAGGACGAAGACGGCCATGGGTTCACGGTTCCGGACGGCGGCCGAGAAACGCGGTCCCGCAACGGCAAACATGGTATGGAAGTAGGCCTTGCGCCTATTCAGGAGGTCCTCTGCGTAACAATACTTTGTCTGGCCGATGGCGAGCCGGTAAATATGCAGCTCGCGAGCGAACGGTCCCTGCCCTTCCTCAGATAAAACCAACACTTCCTTAGTGAGAGCAGCGCCGCCCTGGATGGTCGGACTCGTCGGGGGGACCCGAACCTGGCAGGAGACGGACGTCATGAGGTCCAAGGTGGCACGGGTCCTCGGGTCCAGCTTGTCCAGCAACGCCAGGTCCTGCGTGTACTCCCGCACCACGGTCGGGATGGGACTCGGGCCGGCCATGAACCACGCCAGGTTCTCGGCGATGATGTGGCCCGACTTGAGCGTCAAGTCGGCCTGCTCGCACACGCGGTCGATGACGCTCATATTCTCGTCGGCGGCGGGCACGGCGAAATGCACGACGCCCACCAGGCTCGAAAAGTAAAAGACCAGGTCGACGTTTTCGGGCGTCAGGGTGGTCACCTGCGTGCGGAAGTCGGACATGGCCTTGTTCCCGTACTCGAGCGCCGTTCGGTAGTAGGACGCCGAGTCGCTGGGTGAGCTGTCCTTGTATGACACGGCCAGGTCTACGGCGGCGGTGGCGAGGATGGCGTTGAGGAGGTACCCGTTCCGGAGAGCGGCGCGGGGGAGATGCTCCTGTAGATACGGACGGCACGCCGGGGTGGTCTCTTGACAGGTCCATGACCGGGTGGACCAGCGATGCATGAGTTCGAGCTCGAGAATGCGGTTGTTCTCAGTCAAGACTGGGGAAGAGGAAGAGGAGGAGCTTGGCGGGAGTGTGGGCAGTGCCACAGCCACCGCCGGAGGGGTAACCACCGCCGGAGGGGGGGGAACCACCGAAGACGGCCTGCTGGATGAGGCGGGGGGTTGACGCAGAAACGGAAATGTACACGTCTCGGGCTCCTTTCGCATGATGCAGTGCAGACATGGCGGGCCTTGTTCGTCGCACTGGTTTTGCCTGGTTAATATGATGGTCATTGATGATCGTCTTTTGACAAGTCCCATAATCCTATCTGGAGAGCCACGGGGATTTAATTACCTTGACGTGCCGCTTCTTACAATTTCGGCAGCCATTTCGGGACTTGGTGTGCGATTTTCTCTTGATCATGGTGATTGTATTTTATGCGACGGAGCGATACCGGGTATCAAGTATGCGTGTATGCAAAGTATCCGCGCTAGCTACGTCACGGTTTGGTTCCCTCGTGGTTTTTAGGGGTTCAATGGAAGCGACCAGGCCGGCACGCCCAGGCAGCGTCAAGAATTCACCTCTCACATGCCAGCCCGTGCCTCTGGAGTGCAGTTCTCATTGGCCCGAGTCCGCAGGAGCAAACGCCCGAAAATCCTGGGATGCGGGCTGACTTAGCATATCAACACCAAAGTTGTACACTGAAGAACAGAGCAAATGATGTTGCAATACCAGACTACCGTATAAACCCCAAGTATCCCACCCACATAGATGAGGAGCAAGCCCAACCTTAACCCAGTCCCTGACCTAACCAACCCACTCGAACCCATATGACATACACCGCTGCCCAGGTAAAAAAGCCAACGCAATAAACCACCCCTTCCGCCCATCCATCCATAAAAAGCATCTAAACCAAAACACCACCCATATCCACCCGCCCACCTGCCAATAACACCGCTATTCCTACATCACATCCCCCTCAACCATGGCAGCAACCCTGCATGCCCATAACACCCCCTCAACCCCCTCAACCATGACAGCAACTATGCATGCCGAACCCCCACCACCCCCCCTCAACCATCACAACCACCGCATACATTCACTCCAACCCCATCCTAACCTCATCACCCACCCCCCAACTCCCCGCCTCGGCCCCGCCCTCCTGCTGCACCGCAATCCGCGTCTGCGGCGCCAGCGCCGCCACGTCGTCCTCGCTGCTCGCGGCCACGCTCGCCCGCCTGCTGCGCGAGCCGCGGTGCTGCGACGAGTCGGTCACGCGGCGGCGCAGGGTGAAGCGCGCGGAGCGGGCGCTCGACGTGGAGAGGACCGAGGCCGCGTCGTGCTCTTCGTCGCGCTCCTCGGTAGTAGTCTGGTGGTGGTGGTGGTGGTGGTGGTGACTAACGAGAGAGGAGGGTGGGGAGAGGGACATGCCGTCGGGCGAGCTGGGGGTGAGGTCGACGGTGGGGACGGCGGGGGTGGGGTTGAGGCCCGCGGGGGGTCGTGGGGTGCTGGCGGGCGCGGGTGTTGTTGATGGGGTTGCGGCGCCGTTGGCGGAGGGTTGGGTTTCGTCGATGACGTCGTCTGCTTCGACGAGTTCGGCGTCGCGGTACCATTTCCTGCGCCTGGTCCAACGGCCCCAGCCGTCTTGACCGCGTCGGCCGTTCTGCCACTGTGACGGGGGTTAGTATCACTTGATGGGGACGGTGCGGGCTGAGAGGAGACAAACCTTGTTGTCGTAATAAACCCACCCCATCCTCCCACCGGGCCCGTCATAATCCCAGCCTTCCGTTTTATCATCGATCGGCGAGACGGCCTCGTCCTGCACCCCGTCTACCCTCCACCGGGACCCCTCGGCCCATTGCCAGCGCATGTTGCTCCCATCCTCCACCTCGGGTAGCTCAAACTCGGCGCGCGGCGGCACTGCATTGTTATGCTCGTCCGTCCAGGCGGGCCGCTCGTACCCGAACAGACTGGTGGTCCACCCAATGCCGACCCACCGCCGCTGGTTTTCGTAAATGATAAAAGTAAAACGCACGCCTGTGCCGCGGCCGCCGCGGGCTCGGCGGAGGGCCTTTGTCAGCTCAGACTCCCGTGGTGACTTGGCGCCGCCCGGGGTGGACGGCTTTTTGGAGGCGGCGCTGGTCGCGGATTTGGTTGCTGCGGTTAAAGGAGTGGGTACGGGCTTGCTGGGACCTTCGAAAGGAAGGCCGGTGACAAGACTCAGGACCCGTCGGAGGCTGGCGCTTCGCCAGAGGATGACACGGGTTACGCGGATGACACGAGCGTGCCAGGTTAGGAGGATCGTCCCCAGAATCAAGATCACCCGTCGTGTAGTGATGATTCGGAGAGGGGGGAGGGTAAGGAGGATCCAGGCCGGGATGCAAAGCAAAATACGGACGAACAGGGTGGTGAGCGCCGGCCGGGTGGTGGCCGACGTTGGTGTGCGTTGGGTGCTGAGGAAGTCGGTCAACTCGAGCAGCGGTTCCAATAATATGTTGCACCTCGCTGTAAACTCGCGCAGCGTCTCGACAATCTCATCTAGCGTCTTCTGATGTCGTGTGTTTGTGACCTCGGATATCGATCCCTTATTTCTCGTATGGCCGCCCGCGCCCCCTGTCCCCGCGCTGCCGTTGGCCGCCTTGCCGTTCTTCTCCGGCAGCCCATCCACCGACAAGTTCTTGCTCCTCCGCGACGCCTTGGCGCCTTTTGCCTCAGCGACAACCGCCGTTCCGTCGCCCGTGCCAAGGCCCGGCTCGCTCCATCCGCTGCTGCTCAACGGGCTGAAGCGGCGGCCGTACATGCCGCCGATCAAGACCAGGACTAGGACTAGCGGGCCCGCCACGCGCACCACGGTATCCCCGTATAACACGGCCGCCCAAAAGGCCGTCACCAGCAGGAAGCTCTCCCACGGATCGTTCGTGGTCCATGTCAGCAGGCCGACCAACCTGTTGAGGGGCAACAGGAACGGGTGACTGTATGCGAGGGCGCGCGTGATTTGTGGCGGAGTCGCAAGAAGGAGCGGCGACTTCTGGTGTACGAGGATTGTGCTCCTCCTCTTGGCCGCTGAGGTGGCGCTCGGGGTGGTCGCACTCAACGTCGCCGGAGAGAAGGAAGCGTAGGTCGGGGGCGGCGCGCCCGAGAAAATCGTGGAGCCATCGATGCGGGAGGGGGTGGACGGGTGTTGCGAGTCCAAGGGATCGCCGTGTTGCGTGAGAGGAGTCGACATGTGCTCGAGCCACGGTTCCTGAAATCGGGGCAAGTATCCCGGTTAGCTGATGTCGAGACTGGGCCGCTCATGGCAGTCTCAAAAGCTCGTATGTATGCTGAAGCCACACGAGACTTTCGGGGATGTCGATGCGAGATTCCGAATTGTGATTGTGTTGGGATGGATGCTGACCGCCGTCGGATCCCGTGGATGACAGGATCGCCAGTCGCAAACGGGAACTTCCGGTTTCCAGAAATGGGCCAACTCTCGTCGGAGGATGATTGATGGTGGGGGGAATGCGGAAATGGGAAATTCGGTGTGAAAGGTAGACGGTGGATATCCGTGGAAAAAGCAAAGAGGCAAGAAACTCACAAATGCAGCCATGAACATTAGCTTGCCGACCGTTGCAGAACGTCGGCTGGTTCCATGTGCCCCGGAATGGCTTGCGCTCCCTGCACTGGTCACGTCATGGGTTGCGCGCCCGGACGTCAGCCAGCTGACAGACGAAAACGTGGGTTGGGACTAGAGGCAGCAAAACTAAAGCGATTATGAGACGATAAAATGACAGTATCGTGACGTGCACGCAATGTATATAATACTATGATTTTCGATGCTAACAGAGAAAAAGAGGCGCAGAGGAAAGAGGTTGACGGGTGCAGACTGCTTCAATCTCACGTGGTGGGTAATCGTCCGCTCCAGGCAGGTGCCCAGGCTGGGGTTGGGCCCAAGTCTTTGCCTGACCCCGCTGCGATCCCCGACCGGGCCGGGGAGAATCACATGCAAATTGGTGACACGGGAACCTCGAGATAAAGTAGGCGCACAACATGTCCCGGGCCGTGCCATCCATGATCCGTAGCGGGTGAAATGAGGTACATAATTAATTATCTGCTAGGTAGCCACCCGATGATAACGACGAACTTAGGGATGGAATATTAATAACAGCGAGGGAGAGTCCGGAATGCAGGACAATAAAACCAAAGTTCCAGTATTCCACTGGTCTGAGCATACCGTTAACGCTAATCCCCTAACTAACAAATGCCCAGACCGTCAATTGCTTAGAGAATTCGCCAGTTAAACGCCTCGGCTCGTGGGCCATCCGCGAGCATCCGCTTATCTCTTGCCAGTGAAACCGACGTCCCCACAACTCCAAAGAGCACCACCAGGACCACTCCGATGAGGTATAAACAGATCGTTCACGATTACAATAGTGTATATACAGCGATTCCCAAAGTCCCCTAATATATATATAAGCCGCAGCCGGGCACCCATATGAAAATAACCCATTGCCACGCGCATCGTCACGTGAACCCCCTCCCTTACTTCAGCTCCTCCCCAACCCCAGCCGCAGGCCCAGCCGACAACGGCGTCGGCGTCTGGTTGGTAAAGCGCCACTTGATCGAGTCCAATCTGTTTTCCAGCATGTTAGCCCTGCCCAATCTCATCCCCCCAAAAAGAGAGGGAAAAAAAAAAGAAAAAAGAGACTCACGAAAACCCCGGCGCGGGACACTCGACCGCCTTATTCCACGTCCCCAACCTTTTACACAGCCTCCGCGCATGCAACGCGCCATTCTCCATGCCCCTCGCCGTCGACCTCGCCTTCTCCAGCACCAGCGTCTGCGTCCTCCCCACCACCCCTTCCCCACCCTCCTCCGGCAGATACGCAATGGTCACGACACAAACCGCCCCCCCTTGCACCGACACCCGCTCCGCAACCTTCACCCGCCGCGGATCAATACGCACAGCAAGCGGCGCGTCCGACGGCGTCGCGAGCACGCCGCTCTGGTGGTCGTCGATCAGGCGCAGGTGCTGGCCCGGGTGGGCGGCGCGGAAGAGTTCCGCGTCGCCGTCCATGAAGCCGGACAGGTCGAAGACGTCCATGGTCGGGAGGAAGCCGTTGGTGGGCGTGTGGGAGAGGGTCGGGGTGAGGGTGGGCGTCTCGGGCTTGGAGAAGCTGTTGTTGGGGTTGGGCGAGCCGCCGGACTTGCCGCCGCCGCCGCCGTGGCCGAGGGCCGGGGAGTTAGCCCGGGTGTTGCTGGCGCTGGCGGTCGGGGTCGCGAGGGGGGTGGTGTTGAGGTGGAGGAGCGATGGGAGGGTGGCGTGAGGCGGGGGCAGTTGGATCGGTGGTGGCGCTTGTTCCCGTCGGTGGATCGGTTCGACGGGGGGTGCTGGTGTTGGCGACGGTGACGGTGCTAGTGCCGCTGCCGCTGCCGGTGTTGGTGTTGGGGCTGATGTTGGAGCTGATGATGGTACTGATGCTGGGACCGATGCCGGTGCCGGTGCTGGTGCTGGTGCTAGCGGGACATGTCTACTCGGAGCAGGAGTCGCCGACGCGCTTCCCTGGAGCCGGATCTCCTCCGCCACCGGGTCCCTGTGATGGGGTAGCTGTACCGGCGCAGACCCGGCCCTGGTATCCCTCGGTGACTGGGTGAGCTTCGCGTTGACGGCCGACAACAATGCTGACCGCGAAGGGGAACCGCTCCGCATCGGACCCGAAGGAAGCGGCCGCCGGGCACTGGCCGGCTTGGGCGATTGGGAACTAGGACGAGGGGCGATGACTGACGGGCCCGGAAAGTCCTGCAGTATGTTCTGCAGGCTGGCCGGGCTGGGCTTCCTCACGTCGCCCTGGGGTTGGGTTGGGCCGGGCATGTTACCGTCAGCTGGCCTCTCAGGCAATACCATGGAAGGCGAGGTATGGCTCTGACTAGGATGTCGGTTGCTGCTGCGGGCATGAATCTTGAAGACCCGCTTGTGGCCCCCTCCTGTGCTCGACACTGAACCGGCCCTTGACGGCGGCTCTAGACTCGCACGGGCACTCCGTGAGGCGGTGCTATCAGCGCCACTGCCAGCATTAATGGCCGTGAATCCACTGCGCGGCGGTCCTTGCAAATTCAACGCCTGGGCCGCAATGTGCTGCGCAGAAGGGATGTTAGATGTCGCTGGTTTGCCATTGGCGCCCCCCTGAGGATCGTCTCGATTTGAAAAGCTCGTCCGTCGGCTGTCAACGTCCGCCCTCCCAGGGCCGTTCTCGGACTCCGAGACGCCTTTGCTGATGGAATCCCGATCCGAATCGCCGTCAACGTAGTGCCTGTGCACGTCTCCTACGTCCCTCATCTCAACGTCCTCTGTCGCCGTGTTGATGGGCGGAATCCGGGTTCGCCCATGGGGAGCGACAACGGGCTGGCGCAAAACCCGGTTAACGAAGTACTCGCGAACCGCGCGGACATAGGGAACATCCCGCGAGCTCGGGTCATCAAAGTCGAGATTGGACAGATGGGCCGACTTCACCCATCCCACAGTCCACATACGACTACTTGGGTTAGCTGATCCTCGAGTGGCAGGGCGGGCACGCGAAGTCTTACCAATCGGAGCTTTCAGCACACAGCACAGGGAATTCCCGCTTCCTCTCCAACGGGCCACCGTCCTCGTAGCCCTTCGCCCAGCTCTTGATGCCCGCGATACGGCCGTCAACTTCGCGATACACATAGCACTTGGGCGGTTTCGGCACACCCAGTGGCCTTCCGTCCTCCGAGGTCTCGCGAAAGATGCCCGTGTCCGCCAGCGTGCCCATCAGGCCGGCTGGTGAGATGTCGTCCCATGGCAGAATCAAGACGGGGTACTTCAAGTCCCCGCCAGTCGAAACATAAAACCGGCACGGTAGAGGGTTGACGATGCCGGCCATGCGTTTGCGATGTTGAGCGGCCTTCTGAGAATTCAGGGGGTCGAGTGGAGGGTATCCCAGCTCGGCGCGCCTAGTCTGGCTGAGGTTATTCGCATTGAAAGCCTTGTAGCCATCTTTGAAAGCCTTCAAGGCCACCTGGTTGTTCTGGTTCGCTCGCTCCTTAGTGCAGTCAACGACTCGGTGCCCAAGCGTCTCGATGGCGGTCGCATGGGCCTTGGACATGAAACCATGCTGGGCGCTGGCGAGATGTTTCGCTGCACCGCGAAGCGGATGCTCACCAAAGTGCACCCCGTGTTCATCGCACCTGAGAATGTAGAAATCGCCCGTCGTCGGAGGGTACTGCACGATGACATGATTGTATTGAGCTGGTTTCCCGGGCGTACCGTGGACCTGGTCGAATGTGACGGTCCTTTCAACTCTCTCCCCCTCTTCGGCAACCGCTGGCGGGGGTTGGTCAGTGTTTGACTTGGTGGCCTCGCTGGCCCTCTCCAGCTTCACGCGCTTCGGCGGCGCGGGAGAGTTGTGGTTCGACTCGGCATTTGCTTTCCGCTTCGGGGCGGAGTCGAACTTGGGGCTCGATGCTGCGGAGAGGGCGGGCTCCGGAGAAGGGGGATCCCGTGCGGAGAAAGAGGCTGGACCTGCTGGTGATCGGAGAGTAGATGGGGGGTCTTCGTCCGGATAGTCCTCGACTGTGGGGCGCCGGTCGACAAACGATGTGGTCGGCGTAGCTTGGTTGTGGACAGCAGAATGCTGCGGCGATCTTGTCTGTGCATCATGTGAAGCGTCGGTTTGGAACGGGATCTGCTGCCTATCCCTCTCTGTTGGGGTTGGGGTAGGTAAGGAAAATGGCTGGGGTTGCGACGGAACCTCGGCTACGGAAGGCGGCGCGGGAAACGTTTCAGTGGCAGTGGGTTGACGAGAGATAACAGCCGCCGGAACTGGTGTTTGAAAGCCATCTGGCGGCCCGCCCGGAAATGCCGGACGGTGGTTCGGGCTCCGATCGGGCTGGCATAATCAGCAATCATCCAAAATATCATGTTGGGCTGCAATAACTTACCCCGGCAGTTATCAAGGCCGTAATAGCCGTGAAGAGCTCGGCGTCGTATCTTTGCCTCTGCTCATCGTAATGCTTCCTTTGTTGGTTCGCCTGGTCCTGGTAGGTTTGCCGTAGCGCTGCGATTTCCAAATCTCGATTCTTCCTCAGGACCGCCTCCATGCTCTCCCGTAGCGACGGCTCGATCCCTGCTATGCCGGCCCTCTGCTTCTCAAACTGTGCGTCAATTGATCGTGACCCCTCCTCCACATCCGCAAGCGCTTGCCGCTCCCAGGCACCATACTGGCGAACCAGCTCATCGATCTTGTGCTGTATCTCTGCGTGGTCGGCCTCGGCCTTCCTCGTCTCGAGTAGAAGGCCCTTTGACGCCGACATCTTGAAGGAGTGGGATATGTGACCATGCGCTGCCTGCACGTCGACCTGAGTGATCAAATTATCAGACCAAAAGCGGACACGACGAGTTCAGTTTCTCTGAACTCGGTGCGACGGCCTAGAGGTGATCTAAAATGTTAGAGATGGGTCGCAGTTAACAGCCCGCGCCGCTTAAGGGAACGATAGGAACGCGGTGTAACCGCTCCTGGCCACACACGGGCGCCCGTGGGCTTCAAAGCCACTAGGTCGAGTGGAGGCCAGGAATAGGTACGGGATCTGTCAGGCCAGGGCTGAGCGAGGTACGTATCTTACGTACAAAATGTGAGTTGGCGGCGCTGTTTCCCCCTGTCGCTGGTCTGTGAGGGCGTGGTTTGAAAAATACCCGCAAAATCCGGCGGGAAGGAATGGGGTCCAAAAAGGCCGATTCCTGCTGCACACTTTCTGGATTAGGCAATGCAACGCCGCCGGGGAAAAAAGAACTTTGAAAAATAAAATAGAATTGAGATGATGAACGGTCGCGAAGGATTGAGGTGCCCCTTCACTTGAAGTTCCCGTTCCTTTCACGCCACGAGAGGGGGGAAAACAGTCGACCAAAGAGTCTCGACCATAAAACTCAAAAGGAAGCAGAGGCAGCCCTCATGAGTGGCGACTGGCCTAACCGCCACAGAAAACGCGCGTCGGTGACTCGATCGGAGAAAGGATCAACAACGAGCGACTAGCTTACCTTGGTCGTGATGTGGTAATGTTATAAAATGGCGTGTACCCGACTTCCACGTTGCTCGGCGCGACCGATGCGATGTGAACCGACGACGAAATGGAGAATTGTGTGTGGTGTGCGCGCGCGCGTGGATGGGGTTGGGATATGATGGAAGGGATAGGTGGGTGGGTGGGTGGTAGAAGGAGGCAACGTGGAAGGAAATGGTCGAGATAGCCACAGTTGCTTATTATTATTAGACGTGTGCTAATCGCGCCAGTAAGGGGTTCGGGAATGCGAGCCCAGTTCCAGGTTCCTCTACGGCCGCCCCCGTATCACCCTGGGCCGCTAGGAGAAAGTGGACGGTAGTCAGCGGGTGGGAGGTGCCGTGTATGGGTTTGTAGAACACACTGTACCAGGGGCGCCCAGCCTGAGGCACGGCGGGGGGCTAGTCTCGATTCTGAAGAACTAGCGAGAAAAATCATTGGGGCTGGGACCCAGGGAAGGTGAGGTGCGACAGGGATTATGGCAGCGGTATAAGATTAGCACGAATGTCGCCCGTCTTAGCAGCCACGCTCCCCACGGGTAGAAAGCCCGGAATCCCCTAGCATCGGTGTAACGGAAAAGCAAAGACTGCACATCCTGTCAGACAGACAATCATACAAAGAGATAATCATTTGCACAACCAGCGCGTGCCTGGGCAACAAGCCGTCAATTGTCAATTGTCAATTGTCAATCAAATGCGCGACATCACCCATCGCCGTCGGTTGGTTGGTCGGGCGTCGGCGGTTCTCACTCGAGCGATGTTAAAAAGGCTGTTGGGGGACCCTCGTCGGGCATTCATGATTCATTCGCGCTGGTGGCCCGGGGGCTGGTGCTGGGCGTGTGTGTGATATGTCCCATGCATTTGGCTCCGTGGACACGAGGGCCCTTGCACTTCCGTGTTGGGCAAATCCGATCCATGGCTGCCGAGGCGCTGGGAACCCACCATCGGCCGTTAGTGTCCCTCTCCCTCGGATAATCAAAATCCTTCCATGTTCGGGTTCGGTCTGTTGCGCCGAACCCAGCGGCAGGAGATTCCTAAATAAGAATTTGGAAGTACCCCCAAGAGATGACTGGCTGCATCCCTAAGGAATCTCGTTTTTATCGCTTTGGATACGCATGCAACCCTGCGCGGGCGTCGCTGGATGGGACATGGTCGCGTATGAAGCACGTATTTTATTTTTTATGGGTTTGCCACGAATCTCTTTCGCCTTGCTCCAGTTTACGAGACCCACCGGCACAGCGCGCCATCACCTCCCTTCCCCACCGACTGTGTACAAAATCCAAGCCTCCATACCATGACGCCGACGGGGTCATATTGGCTAGATTTTTGGCGCTTTCGTAATTAGTGCGTCGGTCCACCAAACAAGTGGCGTCGCGCGTACAAAAAGTGCACTTAGTGAGCACCGGCGGTGTGCAGCCGCCGTGCCTTCCGAAACACAGTTCGCTGATCGTAATCACCCCCCAGTCCTTCCCAGTTGAGTGCCAGTCTGAATCGTCATCTGTTTCATCCCTGTATCTAACCGGACCTGCCCCCCCGCTTACTCATTGCTCGCATACTCTTACTCTTGCGGGCAGTCATACTTCGTACACGGTAGACAGAATCTACAATGGAGATGGAGATTATGGAATCAAGCTTACCTTACCTACTTTCGTATCGACATGGAAGTCCGCCATGATTCCGTACCTGGACTCATCATTCATGCATCCTTTCCTCTCTGACACTTCAAGTTCCGGTTTCAATGACAAATCATCAGCGGTGCATAAAACCGCATCGATCCGCTCCAGGCGACGAGACCACATGTGACCTCAATGACTGATCTACTTCGACGTCCTTCTCTCGACCTGTATTCATGATTGGAGCCTAGTCTGGAGCTAGCAGCGGGGTCGGCTACCCGTGTCGCCACCTCATTGCCAATCGAGCTGAAGCGCGCAGCAGGCAGTTTTTTGGGCGGGAGGGGGGCAAAAACCCTCTTCTACCAAACAAAATCGGCATATACCGGACCTTCAGGCTGCAACCCAACCTAACGGGAATGACCTCCCTCTATCCCGACGCGCGGCCGAAAGCCCCGTTACCGTTACTGTGTCATAGCAGCTAGGCAGTCAGGTGCTGTACAACGCTGGTGCCATCTCGATAGTGGAGGGCACTAGCGATGTAACACAAATGGCACCATTCGTTAGACACGGGCATCGGCCAGTCATCAGCACGGAGCCCCCATCTTGCCGAGTCCATGTCAAGGTCCGACATGTCACGGCGTCCAGTGACTCCAGTTCTGGCCAACTCGAGCGCGGGTGATTGATGAACAGAGAATGACGACAAATTGAATAATTCGCACTCGGCACCAAGTTTGGCCAACACCCACTGGCAGTTTGCCTTCATGGAACTCGGCGTCCACCACATTCCCTGCCCGTGCAGTTGGTCCTGACTAGGACATTGCTCATCGGCCCGGGGTGGTTGGTTGATTTTGGTTGTATGGTCCACAGTGCGACAAAGTTCGGGTGACATACGTTGGAGCTGTATGTAAGTAACCGCGCCATCGGCTTGCCGCCAATGTTGGCGGACCATGGGCCGAGCATTCCCGCTGCGCGCTGTTGGCGGCCCCTCTAGCCCAGCGAAGAAAGCGAGATAACTGCCCGTGGACGGTCAAGATTATCCGCGCATGGGGCCGAGCGGCCTATCACGCCAGCTGAAATCACCCAACCGGTCTTGGCCAGAGGGGGGGGGGGCGGTTGCTCAGCCGGGTTGGGTGGTGGCACTACCAGACGCTGCTCCTCGCTCGATTCGTTATTCCCAGCCTCCATTCATACTCGGACGAGACCACAAGAGCCAACGGGCATCACTCATTGTTTCAGACTTTTCAGCCGTCTCCTGCACATGTGCGTCCCAAGCGGGAGGCCGTCCGATTGATGAAGGCATGAAACTCCACTCCAGCAGCGATGGAATGCCCGCCACCGATGCACATTCATTTGCGGCACTGCCCTTTGTTGGTGATACCAGCGAGCCATAATAGCTGAAAGTTGTCGAGTCGGAGGCGTGGGGTGGGGTTAGGAAACTTTGGCGTTGCTCAAGCTTTTGTCATTTGATAGCGAGTTGGCGCCGTGACCGTCCGTTCTATTGCCGGCCACTCCTAAATATACCTTCTCTAATCCTTCGCATCTCTAATAAAAACCAGAAAGCCACGTTGAGGTAGGGATAGGTAGTCATGGCACACTTGAGCTCACGATGTTATCATATATGTGGTGGCTATGACAATGGCAGCGTCTCCAAATAGCAACGAGCTACTGCAGCCTTCGCTACTAATCATGGCAACATGGAGCGTGTGGTTGCTCCTTTTTACTACCACCAAAGACATCAATGTTGGCTTTATCAAAGATGCCCGTGGCCGACAACGAACCGGATGAAGCGGACAAAGGCCCTCGAAATGATGGTAGGAACAAAGCGCGGAACTCGGTGCTCTCGGGCTTTATCCCATATCTACAACTTCCACACCCCAGTTTCCAACTTTGAAACATTATCAACGACTTCGAAGTGAGTTGAATACTTCCTAGCAGCCCAAAAAAGCACATATACGTCGGACAAGAACGGGATCCCGTTTAGAGGATCTCCGAACATCTCCGAGCGGCGAGATGGCATCCCAGGCTACGGCTGGGGCGGCGCAATCCCCCTGCAGATTGGTTCCTCCCTGTGAACGGGGAAATCACGGTTTTTACGTTGATGCAAAAGGCGAGCGTGCTATCAAGACAATTGGGAAGTACTACTTCACCGAGGATGCACTCGAACATGACCTTGCAGCCCTGAAAAAGGGGGAGGTCTACGACAGGGACGAGTTCTTCAAACGGGCGAGGGCATGGTACAAAGCGGAGATCGATCGCATACTTCACTTGGAAACTGTACAACAGCAGGTAGGTAATTATAGATCCTCGTTGGGGGCCAAAACAGCTCGTAACCTAACCTATCCCATCGGTGACCAGGAGATGCTCCAAGCCGCTTCGAACCTGGCCGTTTCGAAACAAGGTGCACCAGAAAGCTTAACTCCAGCGGCGCCGAATAAAGATTCAGAACTGGTTCCCTGTCGTCTAGCCGAAGCTCGATCTCAAACGCCAACCCGCATCCAACCTGACCGCGCCGCAAAACGGAAAGCGGCCGCACTGCCCCCGGCCAAGCGGCCCCCAAGGCGCAAGAAGACGGAACCGGACCCGGCACAGACAGTGATACCCGCCGCAATCCAGCAGCAAGGTCTACAATCCGTCGACTCGCACAGGCCCAAAACAGAAGCGGAGACCAGAGGCGACTACACCCTGGCCGCATTCGACTGGGCCCAGTTCCTCAACGGCAATCAGGGCGAGCACCACCCTTCCCCCTGGTCCTACGTGCAGCTGCAGGGTTTAGACGTGGCCTATTTCTGCATGCGATTGGAGAAGGCGGTGGAGGGACAGATTAGCGAGCTTCTTGCCGAGAAAGGCCTTGGGACGGAGCCGGACGCGAATAGACACCAAACTCCCGCCGCTGATCCGATCTCCGCCACCGGGGTGAAAGAGCCCGTCCGAACGGACCCCGGCGGCGGCGGCGGCGGCAAGACGAAACCTCCAGCACCAGAAACATCTATTCCTCACCACACCAAAACTCACCTCCCGGTCCAGAACCAAACCCACCCCAACCCGCTCTGCCCACTCCACCACCCCTCGAAACACCCACTGGCACCACCACCGCCGCCGGTGCCAATCCCCTTCTCACCCGCCGCAGCCCTCGCCCCAGGCGAAGACTGGCGGCCGCCCTCCCCAACAACACCCGTCACCACCAAAACCACAACCACCACCATAACCACCGCCACCAAAACCATCACCATCACCACCCCCGCCCCCCACGTGCAAGCGCCGGGCACCAGCTGGGCAGCGCACGAAGTGAACCGGCGCCAGCAACAAGCGGTCCCGGAAGCGGAGATGGAGATCAGCCCGACGCTAGGCCGGTGGCAGGAGTGGCAGTGGCGGCGGCGGCAGAGTGTGGAGGAAGGGGATCTTTTGTCCGGGTTGGGGTTGGGGGCCGCCGCTGCCGCTGCCGACGGCTGTGGTTATGATTCCAGTTGTGGTTGTGACTGGGTGGACTGCGGCCGGGACCGGGGGGATAGTATGGGTATGGGGACGGCGCCGGTGGTGGAGGTTTCGGGGCTGCGGTTTGTGGTGCTGTTGCCGGCGCTGTGCCGGTGCCGGTGTGTCGGGTTAGGGGGGTGTGGTGAGGGTGACGGTGAGGGTGGGCAGGGGGGGTTGGGGGCCGGGCGGGTGAGGGTTTGGATGGTGTGATGGGAGGTGAGGATCTTTTTGGGGGGTGGTTCTGCTTGGGTTCTGGGTCCCTTTTTTCGGGGCGTTTTGGTGGGGGGTGGACGGGGGTAGAGAGTGGGTGGGATTGGGGAAGGATTCAAGATTTAAATATTCTGGAGGTATTTTGTCGCGGTTCTGGCGGGAGTTGATCCTATCGGGTCCGGGGGGGAATAAGGGGTGACGGGTATTCGTTTCGAAGGCGTTTCTAGTGTATTCTATTCCAGTCTTAATCTAAAATTCCTCCTGTAGCCTTTTGATCACATCCCATTACGTACTCGATCGTCAACTCATGCAAGACAATGTGCTTGTCGATCGTTCCTATTCTGAGTCGTCATCCCATCATGCGCCCTTCCGATCCTTCTCCATCGCGTCGGCGGCTAACAAGCCGAGTCTTATTCCCAGAATCGCTCTCACGAAAAGGTCCTAACAGCACTGCCAATAGTAACCTTCAGGCCGTCGTAGTCAGTCCTCAACGCGGCAGCAACGCTAGCCTCGAGCGTGTCAATGATGCCTCGGGCAAGGGTCTACACACGGTCCGTCAGTAAATCGTCCCAATATAAAGCGTAAATGACAGTGTGGCAACTCACATCGACCACTCTCTCTATGGACCGCAATACGGCGGCAACTGGGGGCCCAACCATCGGGATCTTTGTGATGAACCCACCCACACTAATCAAGATGTCTAGCAGCTCCCGATGTGTCTTGACAAATAGGCGGAACGCATCGGCAATGGCGGTGGCCTCGGAACCGACGTACTTGGCCTTCGGGCCGGTGGACATGGCGGTGACGTCCAGAGTGATTGTAGTGACGATGTCGCCGAGACCGATAATGATTTTCTTTTTGTTTAGGTCCTATATTAGCGGTAAGGGAACAAAGTGTGGAGTGATAATAACGAACAGGCCATGGCCCCTGGCCGATAAAAAGCAGCGGAGCGTTGAGGATACTGAGTTCCTTGGCTGGTTGGATCAACTTCTGGGATTTGACGGTGAGAACTTGGATGTTTTCGACCACCACAGTGGACTTTAGTTGGGCAACTGCCACCGAGCCCAAAGCGGCCAGTGCGGTGAGGATGGAGAGACGCATGTTGACGGAATGGTTGGACAATAGAACAAGTTGAAAGTTTGAGAAACGGAATGATATGCCCCGGTAATGTTTAATAACAGTTCAAGTGTGATTATACTCGCAATCGGTCCACTCTACCTCCTAGCAAAACGGGTGGCGGAATGAGGGTTAATATTTATATAGATACGCACTCGCAACTGAGAATTCCATCGACGGATTAAATCATTAGTAACCCTTGGGATCATTTCTTTTCCTGATGTTTGGCATGTTGGACGGTGGTAAACTCGATAGGAATGCAGTTGACTCAAATATGAATTGAAGCAAATGAATATCTCGTGTGCTCCCGACACTCAACATATGCGTCGTATTCATAATTGGTATGCTTGGAGACACCCCGGGCAGTTCATATCCGAAAGCCAAAGACCTTAACGCGCAAAACAAAACAAACCAGTGGAATGTGGAATTTACTTGAGATACCTTTTCGTGAATATCAGGTTGGCACGCCATCGACATGCCACTCTCACTTGAACCTAGCCAACCCCGGAGATGCCGGTAGTGAAAAAGCCGCAGGTTGACCGGACTGGCCATTGTGGTAATGGCAAATGTCGGGTTCGCTCCCGGTGTTTTGATTCGGTTGTCACTGCTTAGACTTGCCCGTGGTGTTTGTTCATCGTACGTGAATGCTGGGGGTTGAAGGTGGTCCCGGGTCTAGAACGTCAAGTCGAGGATAGGTACTTTCCCCCACGACCAGTGACGCTTCGCGGCAGCAAATTAACCAGCCCCCGAGGTGTATCCGAGCGAACTCCCCGATGTTGTGTTGTTGGTTGCGCGTTTCGCCTCGGAGGTATCACTTCTCACTTCTCAGTGGCGCCGGGTCAGCGCCCTTGGATACGAGCGGGGCCGGGGGACACAAAACTGCCGCTTCAAGGTCGTTCAACTTTGCCCTGCGGGAATGCCGTTGTGGGAATGCCAACACTCGGATGACAGTTGGCCCGCAGCCTGCAGGCAACAGCAGTGACATTGACGTGGCAGTTAACCCCACGGGTTGCCAGTTGCGGCATGATGTTTCAATCTAACACTTACCTCATCGTTAACCTCTCGCTCTGGCGTTGCTAAATAGGAGTTCAGCGCGATTCAGACCGGTTTCAATCCTGATGTCATGGGTTCCCGTGTCCGACAGCAGGCAACCCCCCTTCCACCGCCCCAGAGAAGCCAGTCGAAACCATCCGCGTTCTTTTGACCAACCATAGAATGATAATCATCCCTCCCGCAGGACGGTCGTGCGGGGGGCCACTGATAGACTCGGTGGGCGGTTTGTCTTTCACGAGCTGCAGCTGCCAGTGCGAGTTTGGGGGGCTTGGCTTGACATGGAACAGATGCAGAGTGGTAACCGGCTTATCAGCGAACGGACTCGCTCGATGCCCGTGTAAAACAAAACGAGACTTCCTGTCGAGCTCGGTCCCGGTAAGTTCGGAGCATCCCGGCTTGGGAAATCTCATCCGTTAGTGTTAGTTTCCGCGACATTGCTCGATGGTGGTGGGCTCCGAGATCAGCATTGATAACAACAGCCCGATGCACCAACTTTTGATTCTCCTGTAGGAGAAAGTGCTTGTTATCAGGACATCAACTGTCGAACCGAGGTGGGGAATGACGGGTATTGCACTCGCCCTCCGATTCGGGGCCGTCGCTGATTGTGAAGGAAGAAATCCCAGAATTTTCCGATATGTGGGTCGCTGTCCTCGGGGCTGCAAGAGCAAGAAGCCGATGCTGGTTCGGCAGAAATCCCTCCCAGGCAGGAGAGGAATTTGACTGCACGACCTGAGGTAGCCAGGTCCTAGGCGGTCACCGGTGACACACTAGTAATTGGGGCAAGCTCGGCATATTGGCCGTGGCGACCGGAAGTGTTGAACCCCGTGCACACTGACTGGACAAGCTTCACGCACAAATCTCGCAGGCAGGCGCAGGCCTGCAGTGGGACCGGGTTTCAGTCTGGCGCGACCAATCATCTCAACCAGGGGCAACACCTGGTGGGCCCACAACGCAGCTGACACGGACTCGACCGAGCACCATTGAGCTCTCAAAGTTGGCAGGCGGGAACGCCACGGTGACCGGGGCGGCCTCGTGGACTGTGACTGCTGCAGGATCGCCTACTTTGGGAGTTTGGCTCGCCCCTGCAGTCATCATCCCAGCGGCCACTGGCCCGGCGGCGAAGACACGAAGAGCAGAGGTCTTCCGGGTTGAAGGTGTGACGAACCATCGAACCTGCCGGCTCCGACCGCTGGCGTGGGTCGAGAGTGGATGCGGCCAAGGCCATCCAACCCGTGGAGGAAGGCACAAAACACGCACCTCCGCACAAACCACGCAAGAAGGCAACAAGTGCCAGCCCTGAGCTTACCTGGAACTTGCCATCTGCCGTCTATAAGTAGCGGGGAACCTTTCTCCATTCCACCAACATTCTCCATCCACAGCTCATCAACCTTCACATCAAAGCAAAACTCCAAACCAACTACCACTTTCAACCAACCCAACAACACAAACTCAAAATGTCTCCTTGCAACTGCAGCGGTTCTAAGTCGGCTTGCAACTGCGGCGCTAGCTGTTCGTCCTCCTCTGCCCAGCAGACAGATTTTGATTGACCATGGATGCTAACCCGCCCACCACTAGGCTCTTGCTCCGGCTGCAACTAAATTTCCTGTTTCTGTCTAAGAGACAAGGACGCCAACCTATCCACCCTGTCGACGCCCGGGCTTGACTTGCAACAACCGGGCTTTTCTTGCGGCAACATGGATTTGGAAGAACTTGGTGCTGACATGGACCTCGTCGGGGTGGAGGACGGGGGCAGATGGATTTTATGATTTATGTTTGTTGATGGAAGGCACGAATGAAGAGAAGAACTGCAGTTCTGGCCAGTCGTTTCCGAAATGATACTTCGCTTCATCTATTGAGTGCAATGTCCGACTTGTCTCCTGCGATACGCCTCCACGATTTTGTCAGTGTCCTCGCCTCGGTTCCAAAACAAAGCAATCCACCATCACCATTCTGACCGTGACTCGACGGTCGCCTCTCCGATGCGATCAACGAGAAGGACGTAAACCCTTTGCCGTTGGCCTGAGTCCATTCCTGCTGGGGCCGCGCGTTATCACATGTTGCGCCGTCGCTTTTCTTACGCCCATAATAACCTAAACCATGAAGTTTGGGTTTCGATCCCCTTCTTCACGCATCACCAACACACTTGTTAACGATCCATCCTCTGACTTCAATTTGACATACCCATATCGCAACCGATCAACGGGCGCACACAATATTTTGTCCGCCGAGAATGCGACGCGAACATCCCACTCAAAGTAGTCGTCGATCTTGGCGAAGACGATGCCGCCGTGGTGTGCCATCCACGACGACGACGGCGGTGGCGTGGCTGGTCCAGAACCAAAGATAATACGAGGCAGGGTTACGTCTTGGCTGCTATGCCACGCGAAGAAGCCGAGTTGGATGGAACGGGTTGGACGGAGGAGTACACCCTAGATCCTGCCCGTGTCTTACGTGGTCGCACAGCCGAAACCAGTGCTTGATGTATCCGAAATGGAAAAGGATGTCCCGACTCGAAGTACATAATTACATAGTGTAGATCGGGAATCCGGGATGTACCTCCCCGGCTTAGTCGTCAATCCGGGTGGCCCGGACGGGGGGAGGGACCGAATGTGATCTCGAGCCTCGACGAGTTGGTATCCCCTTACCTCGTGGCTCCGGGTGGGCGACCCGGTCCATGCGACGCTCCCCTGGCCCGTGGCAAAGATTTTCCAGTCGACGGTTAACCATATTCAGATGTTCGGCACCATGGTTGAGAGCCTTGAACGCATGCCGTGCATCATCCTTCAATACACCGATCTGCAGAGTAAGGTCCCCATCCGGAACTCCGTTCTCACCACCCAACTCTCTACCACCCCCGTCAGATTCTTCCGCTCAGTGTTGGGGTTTCTCGCGCATCCTTGCCGGTATTATAGACAGAGTACTTTGAGTCAGCTATCCTCGGTCTCGTATAAAAGGATATTCTGACCGAGCCTGTCTAGTAAACGTGGAAGTATCGGCAAGGCGGCCAAGCTGATGGCCGAAGAGTCCCTGCTCGGCATCGAGAAAGACGAAGATGATGTATACAAGCTCATATGACTCGTATACAATAGCCCCTCGGGCGTCAAGCTGGATAATATCGTAAGGGTCAGCAAACAGAGCATCAAGAGCTCCCACACATTCAACGACGAGCAGTACAAACGCTTGTCAGCCTAGATCAACGGTATTGACACCAAGAACACATATGAAACGGCGCTTCAACATCACCCCTCGTCCATCTCCACGTCTCCCACCATGCCCACGTCCCCATCCCTTCCTGGTGTCCCCTTCAAAAAAGCCCCTATATCCTTTGTGGTCTCCCTCATTTTACTCAACATCTTCCTCCTTTTGCTGCCCTCTACTCTTCCAAACCCGTCTCCCTCACTACCGTCCTCCGAACTACACCAACCGCGCCGTTTCGTGCCGGAACCCACGGGACCCAAGCCCCCGCCTACCAGATCCGCATCTCCCGCTCCACTCTCGCCCGAAGCCACGGAAGTAAGCGGCGTCACCGTCCCGAACCCGGATCCCGACCCGGACGCCGAGTCCAGCTCGGAAGTGCTTGAGCTCGAGCTCGAGCTCGCCGAACCCCCCGGGCTCGCTCCCTGCAGGGAAGACCTATCGTTAACCTCGTCCACCGCGCCTAATGATAAAGCGGGCGGCGGGTTCTGCTGCCACGGCCATCTGCGCTTCGGCGTGCCCAGTATCACCGCCCCGTCCGGATGGGCCGCGAGGTCGATTTCCGCGCCGGACCCGTCCGTCCCAACGCCGAAGATACGATTGATGCTTAGTTCCCCCTCTGAAGTAAGTTCCAGTACGGGATGGATGCCAGCGGTCTCTTTGAATACAGAACGTGTTGCGGCTGTGGTTGGGGTCTTGGTTCGCTCGCACGCACACCTGCTGAAGGTGTCGCCGCCGGGGTTGTGGCACACCACCCCCGGCGCGATGGTGAGTAGGGCGTTGTTGTTGCTGGTGGTCGATGTGTCACTGCCTACTATGCGTTGCACGATGGCGGTGAGGTCGGCGGCGCCCACGCAGAGGTGGTATTGATCCGTCGGCAGGGCCATCCAGTCGAGGCAAGCCTGTTGGAGTTGCTGTGGGTGGGGATGGGCTGCTGGGCGGATAAGCTCGCCGAACCCACGGCCGAAGAGTGTCACGGCGGGTATGGCGCGCGTGAAGTCTACCCAGTTGACGGAGAGCGGTAGCTTGGCGACCTTGAGATGGAAGGGGTCGCGGTCGCTGGCAAGATCGGTGAAGTCCCAGCCTTTGAGGTGGTTGCTAATTCGCGGTTTGGCGTGGACGCCTTTGTGTGTGGCTTCGGCGTGGTGGGCGTGGTCGACTAGCTTCTCTAGGGTTTCGTAGAGCTGTTCGATGCGGTGCTGGACGGTCGTGGAGGTGTGTTCGTCTTCGCGGTAGAGGGGAAGTCGGCGGTTGGTTTCGCTGAGGAGGACTTTGACCGCCGAGCTGCGCTTGAGCGGATCGGGGGATTCTTGGAACTTGGAGTGTTCGAAGAGGAGCTCGCTCGCGAACTCGTCGACCGAGGAGAGATGGAGCGAGGTGCGGAGAAGATGCAGGAGAGTGCTTGCTCCATCAATGAGAAAACCTCGGTTGTCATCGACGTCGTAGAGGGTGAAGTAGCGTTGGCGGATCCAGCGGAGCTTGTCGACGTAGCCCCCGCGGGTGATGCGGATAGGGGTGTCTTTGCGGCCAATGCTGAACTGACAACCGCCCGTGACGATCTGGCCGACCGAGAAGGAGACCTTCTCGAGGGAGAAGTCTTTTCCGGGTGAACTGAGACGAGATTCTCTGATGGCATAGTTGGCGTCTTTTGATCCTAGAAGGGGTGTTAGTATCTGATGGGTTAGCTCGGGAATGGGCGACGACGAACCGGCGTAAAACTGAGCCTCGGAGCACCATCCCAAGATATGACGCCCTTTTGCGATCTCGTCGGCCTCGACATCAGCGCATTGGATGGTGCCGGTGTCCGGATAGGGCAATCTCTCCCCATCATCACTCTCCCCATCATCACTGTAATAGAGATGCCAGAGGATTGCATCGTCCAACCTTTGTGACGGGACGATTGCAGTTGAGAATCCCTTGAGCAAATATTTTCCAAACCATTGGTGAATCCGTGGGGACTGGGCCAGGCGAGCCATAATGGTTAGTGGTATCTCCAGTCCTGTGTCGTACTTGCTCCGTCTAGGAATGGGATAGCCCACTGCTATACAAGGGTCCCGGAACAGTCGATGCCAACATTGACCGGGATTTGCAGTTTCAACGTCGTTGGGAACCAGAGCTGTGGAGAATGTCAAAGTATAGGTTGGACCCGAGTCACCTTCCTGTAAGCCCGGGGATATGTAGATCAGGGGCGAACACAAAGACAACCCTTCCTCTACCCCCGAAATCCGGGATCCGGATGTCCGCAACGCTGCCCCGAGCCAGGCAATCTGCTCGACCACCTCGGCAATACTGGTTGACGTGCCTCGAACCTCCGCCAGAAGAAGACTGGGATCGAAGTCTAGCTTCACCTGGGTTTTGTCTGGCAGGATTGCTTCTACCTCGCCATCTGAGTCTAAGCCACGGGCCAAGAGACCCAAAAGCCCGGGTCCCGATGCTGGCCACGTCTGGCGAAGATAGACTTCGCAGGGTAGTGCCTGTGCATCCGTTGCCGATCCCGTAAGCGTGATGGTCTTGCGGAGAAGCTGGCCAAAAGACTCCTGGGAAGTGCCAAACTCTTCTCGAAGGAAGGCTTTGGGGCTCCAATTCACCCGTAGCCTCAACGTGTGCATATCTAACGACCGCTTGTTACTCGCGACCTTTATGCGGCTGTCTAAGTGCCGGACCACGTCGAAATAAACACGGCCGGAAAGACGGCGCTGAGAGGGTACCAAGGCGAGGAGGAGCTTCCTTTTGAGCGATGCCGTCAGCCAACGGTAGGCCACGGATTGGAAGACAATCCTAGCGTAGTCGTGCCTATTTGGGAACGAGGTTTGGTCGCTCGTTTCCCCTACTTCCGGGGGAACATCACAACCATCGTCCATGTTCAACACGGGAAGCGAAAGATCATGGTGCTTGCCTTCGTCACCCAGGTCATCTAGCCACCTGCGGATAAACGAATGTACAGCTGACAGGTCGGCTTTCTCCCCGGGCTTGCTTGGACTCCCACATCCATTGGCCCGCGAGTCGAGAATGAGAGCAGATTCGAACCGAGACGCAATATCACTGACGATCATGTTAACAGTCTAACCATGAAAGCCCCAGGGGTATGGCCGTCACGTCGGGAGGAGACTTACGCCCTGTGCTTATTGATGAAGCACATCACCATCTGTTCAGCTTTGCTGGATCCAGCACATCCTAGCCGCTGGGAAAATGCCCTGAGAAGCTCCGGAAGGCTGGCCCAAACCGCTCGAACAGGAGCGGTGTCTTCGCCAGCACTTTGGGTTTCCGAAGAAACAAAGTCTGCTAGTGCTTCGGCTAACAGGGAGGTGTACATCCCCACGTTATCCTGCGAGACGCTGTTTGCCACCGAGCAATACGTTTCAAAGTTGTCAACATCTTCTTTTCCTTGGGGCTCGGCAACTCGCCCAAGCCATGCGTAGCCTGGGTCTGTAGGTGCGCTACATTCCATAGGGAAAGCCTCCGAGCCACCGTTGTTAGCCGCATTACTGAGGACTGTTCCGGGGTTATGAGCGTCTGTGATGCTTTGGGTGACTGAGCTGGTTGGAGCAGGGGTAACGCCAACGGATGCCACGCTGCGTCCAACATCCACAACCGCACTGTTGATGGCTGGAACACTCTGTTCGCTGGTGTCCCGGGCCAGACTGCATGATTTCTGCAACCTGAGACAATTTCTGCACGGCGCGAAGGGGTCTGTAAGGTACAGTCGGCTGGGGATGCACTTCGACATGTCAGTTTTGGTGGGCATTAAAACGATATATTAGGTGCTATCACTTACACGGATTCGCCGCCTTTTGCAATGCCCGCAGGCGTAGGGCTTCTGCATGTTTGAAATTTCTTTTTTCGAACACTTCGATGCATCCGCAGAGGGACTGCTCGGCAGTCCTGCGAGCTTTGCCTGACTCTCCTTCCGCTCCATGGTTACATTACCGGGTGCTAGTAGTAAAAATCTCAGTTCTGCGATCTCAAGCAAGAAATCGGGTCGCCGTCTTACCCTCCTTTGCAGTTACATGTGGTCGTGTTTCGGTGCCTTGCATTGGTTCATTCCAGAGTGAGTTCATCACTACAACTAACGCTACCCCCCTTAACAGGGAGATGAATGGTGGCGATATGAATATTTAGACAAGTGATATCGGGCCAGCATGCGATGGGAAAGTTCAAGAAATTCAACAAGTCACAAATCACTCGAGTGCGTCGAGATTGGGTCGACGGCAGGCCCCCAGCACAGCCCCCCTCTTGCGCCTCGGGTGTGTGGTCCAAACAGCATGCCGCAGACCCTGCAAGGCTCTGCGTTAACTGGGGCACCGCCCGCATCATGCATGCACTTCTGGTTTGACGGGAGACTAGAAACGGGTGGCAGAAGTGTGCAGATGATTCTAACTGTGCGACTTCCAACTACCTTACCCACATTATTATGTATGTTGGTAACATGAAAACAATCCGGGGCCCAAGTCTCTCTCCGTCTTGGCCTACTTGTATCGTTCCGGGGTATACGCAGATGCCTACCCGTGGCAAAGGCAGAAAAATGCTTGTTGAGACGCGCGAGAACAGGAAAGTTGAGAGGGTTAGTATTGTCTTTTCCCCCTAGAACAAGATCGTCTCGCCTGCATCGCCTACCTGTACCGGCACAGGGACGCTTTGGCTTGTAACACGATGTACCCAATGGAGCCCATCCTTTCCCGCATCTAACCCCCCAGCCCCCAACACTCTTACACTCAAGCCGGACAGGTCATCGGCCTCGGGCCCGGCACCGGATACGGCTTCCTCCCATGATCCGGCACGCCATCCACATAGATCTGGACCAATACCCCCGGATCATCCTGACCGTACACCCCAGGAATAGCAACCGTCTCCTCCGGCACATAGCCCCCCCCACCGGTCACATTAAGCTGCGCACACGACTGATAGAACTGCGCCCCCATCCACTCAGCCGCCGAATGCAGCGCCAACACCTCCTGCCGCAGCAAATACTCCCCCGGCGCCAAACACTTCGGCAAATCCACATAAACCCACCCCCTTTCCGCAATCATCTCATCCACCGCCCACCGCCCCGTCTCCACATCCAACCCCGACTCCTGGATCTTAAACCACCGCAGCCCCTCCTCCCCCTCCTCCAACGACACCCCCACCGCATCCTCCACTTTCGCCATATACGTCGAGATCGGCCCCTTGTGGCCGGGCGGGATCGGGTGGTCCGGGTCGCCGGGGAAGGCCTCGCCGCCGATGACGGCGCCCCACCAGGCGCCGACGCGGTCGCCGGCGCGGGCGTCGATGGTGCGGTTGGAGTGTGTGCTTACCGGCCCGCATGCCATGCGCGCGTCGCTGACGTCGTGGATCGGGTAGTTGAGGTGCGGGGCGCGCAGGCCGACTAGGGGGGGGGTGGACGAGGTTGTTGATGGAGAGTTTCTGGGGGTTGGGGAGGGGGGATGGGTTAGTTGGGTTGTGAAGGGTAGGTGGTTATGGTGATGGGCTTGCTGTCCTGGGCCTTTTGGTAGTCATTGAATGGGGGCTAACCTGGAAGATGGTGTGCGCTTGGGCGGAAACCGCTAGGGCTATCATGATGGTGGACTTCATGGTGGCTAAGTCGAGTCGGAGGTTCAGGGGTTGACCGAAAGCTTGTTCAACACGGAGCGTGCTTCAAGGTGGTGTAAGGAAGTAGATTGGTTATTGGGAGCAGCTGCCATTACACCTCAACTTTATGTTTGAGTAACGAACTCGAGGCGTCCGGCAGTTGAACCGCAAACCTGTCCTGCATTCACGACATGCTGATGAAGACGGCCACAGAAATTGGTTGAGTAAAGTACCCTACCTCGAATAAAGATAGCTCCCGCGGCTCTTTGAAACCATTTCAATCTATTTCCCTACCTGGTATATTTCTAGCCGCGCGGGCCTCGCATTCTTCCTCAGCTATCTCGATGCTTGCTCATAGACACGACGCTGGTTCTCTCTGAAAATCCCCGGCTGTGGTTGGCCGAAGTCACCTCACCGGACGCGTTCCCTCCGCCCTCCTGTTTTGACTTCTGCCTCCCAATGACTTGGCAGCCGGGAGACCGAGACTACCAGCCATTAGATTGGCACAACAATCTTGACCCCGCTGACACCGGCTTTAAGCTTGTCCAAGGCTGCGTTCAAACCATCGAGACCGCCTCCCTCAATCTGAATATGGGGGCTTGGGACAACAGAACCCGACTTGAGATTGTCCTGCAACCACTCATGGAAGCACTGGTACATGTGCTTGTCCCTCTCCGCCTTATCTATTGAAGGGAAGTTGAACTTGATCTCGGTATTGTCGAGCGTCGGGTGGTCCGGGAGCAGGACCGGCGAATGGGCGACCCTGGCGGGGGCGTCCCCCTTTGTCTCTCTGAGCACGTCCAATGTGGGCTGCAAACTGTCGGGGACGGCGCAGTGGGCCGTGTGCAGCTTGACGCCGTCCTTCTTGGCGGCGGTGATGATCTGCGCGACAACGTCGCTGTCCTTGTAGTCAAAGACGGCGTCGGCGCCGAGCCCCTTGAGGTAGGCGTGGTGCTTGGGGCTGGCGGTGGTGTAGACGGTGAAGCCTAGGATCCGGGCGGTTTGGATGGAGAAGCTTCCGATGCTGCCGGCACCGCCCCAGATCAACACGCCCTGCTTATCCTCCGGAGTGTACCTGGTGTCGATCGGGATGCCGATGGTCGTCCACGCGGTCAAAGCCGTCACGGCGGCGATGGGGAGAACAGCGCCTTCCTCGAAGGAGAGGGCATCCGGGAGCGGGATGACGGTCTCGAACGGGACCACGGCATATTTCTGGAAGGCGCCGTAATCGGGCGAGCCGTTCTGGTAAAAGGAGGAAACGAAGGCGAGGACACGGGTGCCAGGAGTAACCGTAGAGACATCGGAACCCACTTTGGCGACGATACCGGCCGCGTCGCATCCGATAACGGCAGGGTAGGCGGGCACTGGAGGGAAGTTGGTATCGCGCTGGAGGTAGTCCATTGGGTTCAGAGCGACGGTCTTGACTTCGATGAGAACCTCGGCAGGTCCGGGCTCAGGGGTGACGCGTTCGTCGACCACCAATGGACCGCCCTCCTTGAGGAGGATAGCAGCGGAATGCATAGTGAATGTCTAAGCAACAGGGTAACCGTTGACGTAGCCTTGATCTTGGTGATGTCGCGGATTGGTATAAAGAAGAAGGAGGGTTCAGCTCCCAGCCCCCTATTTTGTTGCTCAGAATAGATGCCCAAGGTGGAGTGCTCCGGGGAGTTGAGCCATTCGGACTCGAGCCTAATTCCGAGTTGGGGGCTGGCTTTCCCGACCTTGGCAAGCTGAAGCAGGCGATTCCAGTCCCACAAGCTGGTCGTTGGCCTTACGGCTCGCCCACTTCGCGGCCAAGGTGTGGATATTCCGTGTGAAGAGACAATAATAGGTGGAAACGGCCGCCGCCGGCCTTGCCTTCGGATGATTTCGCCGCGGGATCAAGCATAGTGACATGCTGTCGGCAGCAGTCGACTACCAGCAATTATCAAGAGATTTCATTATCAAACGCTGTAGAGGGACGCTAGCCGGACTACGAGATAAACACACGCTCCAACGACATCTGAGAATAAGACTGAGATCCATCTGCGCCATACATATACTGTTGAGTGCAAGCTCTTCTCAGAGAACTTTGTTGTCATGTCAGATATAATTATCCATTAAATAAACAAAGGGTCTTATCACAACTCGCGTCTGATTATTCAGCCTTCGTAGGTAGGTTTCTGTTGATATCCTACGGTGTATTGTGCCACCCATCATCTTTGCAGTCAATACTTGAAGTTTCCGGGAAGACTTTCAGGGGGTGTGTGGTTTCTATGTACAATAAAAATGATAACAGTAAAGGACCAACCTAGCGTTGCAGAGTAGCCGAGACTGCAGAGTGCAGAAGGCTGACGGCACGGGAGACCCACGAGTACACCACTTTGGAGATCTCAGCAGGAAGCCCTAAGACCACTAAAACGGAAGAGGTACAGATCTGTACAGGGCGGAAGAGGTTCTGCTGGCGAACAGGGGAGCTGGCGAGCTGCCAGGCTGTGAGGCACAAATGATGTTAAACCGTGCTGTAAACATCCCAGTCGGCCCTCATCTCCTGTTGCATTATTTCTCCTTACCCGCTGCTGCCGCCGACTGACACCTGCCCCTCGGTATCCCACTTTGAAGCTTTTCGGTCCGACGGCCGAATGCCCAGAACACTCGGTGGAACCGTAGGGTCAGCCGCATCGTGATGGGTGAGAGAGTGTGTGTGTGATATCGACCAGATGAAGACGAATGCAGATGCATGAGGGCAGATGGACAGGGGGGAATATGCCGG
Source organism: Chaetomium fimeti (assembly GCF_033439085.1). Classification (NCBI taxonomy): domain Eukaryota; kingdom Fungi; phylum Ascomycota; class Sordariomycetes; order Sordariales; family Chaetomiaceae; genus Chaetomium; species Chaetomium fimeti. The sequence continues at coordinate 1,049,987 of NW_026944335.1, forward strand.
TATACACAATGCCCGCATGTTGCCAAACATGCAGCCAACTATCTAGAATCGGTGAGCAAGTGGCCAGCTGAAATTGGGAAGCAGAGATATCCGAGACCTTGCAGCTGGGCGCCTCTTCCGACTCCCCGCATCCTACCTAGAACAACTGCTCGCTGGCCGAACCCGCAATGGATTGGCTTCTGTTATGCCGGGGTAGGTAGTGGGTGTGGTACATGTGTATGTGCAAGTCTGAGTTCAAGAGTATGACTGGGCATGAAGGGCTTGGCTTAATTAAGTGACGGGAGTTCGTGGCGACCCCGTTTGGTATCGATCGGGCGGGATCTTCCAGGCCGATCAGTTCAAGCTCTCGGCCCGGCATTGATCACATCCGTGACAATGCACATACACACATACGCCCACCGGGATCACAGCCTCCCTCACCTGGGACTCGGGCTTCGTGTAAACAAGGACACCCTGGAGTATCTACTCCTGAAGATGCCACGTCGCGTATTCTACCACCCTGACAAATCATCGTCGAAGGCCCTCTTCCGGTAGCTGCAACAATCCGATGTCCGATATCCCACTCCTCTCCGATGCCCATCGGAATAGACTCAAACCTCGTAGCACTCCGCGCGTGTGGGCGGCTGAACGAGGGGAGCTGAACCTACACCAGAATGGGATCGAAAGAGGCGAGCTGAGCCTGCAGAGCAATAAAATTGATTAAATTGATTGGGTGTTTTGGTCACAGTGGTGATGTTTCACAAGCCCCTTGGCAGCTGGCTTGAAGATCATGGCAAACAATGACATGAGCGAGAAACTCGGAACTTGGTCCATTCACCCTCAGCCGCTTGAAGCACCCGTCTCGTGGTTCGACTCGAGCCTCCATTAGATGAAGGGGTACCTCTTGCCGTATAGGGAACGATGCATCTGGAAGCCGAGATTCTCATGGGTATATATATATCTCCCTCCTGGACCCCCGATCCGTGACCTGTCCCCAGCACTCAGCAGCACCAACAAACATATCAGAGCAATCACACCCACAACTACCAAGCAAAACGCAATAGCAAGCAACAAAACCGTCCAGGTCAGTCACGCCTGATCACTCCTCACACCCCCCGTAGTAGAGTTGGATGATGGTTTGGTGACCATGTCACATCGACACTTGCTGATAGAGAATAGGGCATTCAAAATGGCTACCGAAATGCTCATGCACTCCCCCATTGCCGTGGTTTCGTGGGCCAAGAACCGCCTGGACTTATTCGGCATCGGAACCGACAAACAAATGTTCCATAAGGCATGGAACGGCACCAGATGGAGTGCCAACTGGGAACCCCTCGGCGGTGTCTTCACTAGCCATCCCGCGGTAGCCTCGTGGGGCCCCAACCGCATCGATGTCTTCGGCCTCGGAACCGATAAGCAGATGTTTCACAAGTGGTGGGACGGCAGCAAGTGGAGCTCTGGCTGGGAAGGCCTGGGTGGTGTCTTTACTAGCCAGCCGGCCGTCGTCGCCTGGGGCGAGAACAGGCTGGATATCTTCGGCCTCGGCACTGACAGCCAGATGTTCCACAAGGCATGGGACGGCAACAAGTGGAGCGCCGGCTGGGAACCCCTCGGTGGCATCTTCACCAGTCCCCCAGCCGTCGTAGCTTGGGGCGAGAACCGGCTCGACATCTTCGGCCTGGGAACCGACCATCAGATGTTCCACAAGGCATGGGACGGCAGCAAGTGGAGCTCTGGCTGGGAACCCCTCGGTGGTGTTTTCTCCAGCCTCCCGGCCGTATGCTCCTGGGGCGCCAACCGCCTCGATATTTTTGGTCTTGGGACCGACAGCCAGATGTTCCACAAAGCATGGGACGGCAGCAAGTGGAGCGCCGGTTGGGAGCCTCTCGGTGGCGTCTTCACGAGCGCTCCCGCTGTGGTGTCTTGGGCCTCCAACCGGATCGACATCTTTGGCCTCGGGACGGACCACCAAATGTACCACAAGGCATGGGCTGGTGGATGGCATCCCTCTGTCAAGGACTGGGAGGCATTGGGCGGCAAGTTCAACAGCGCCCCGGTGGTTGTGGCTTGGGGTGACCAGCGCTTGGATGTCTTTGGGCTGGGGACTGACAACTCGCTGTTTCACAAGGCATGGGCTGGGGCATGGCATCCTTCCGCAACTGGTTGGGAGGCCCAGGGAGGAGTCTTCATTGGCTAGATTGTAACTTCAAGGTTCCCTCAGAATAACTGATGGTACAGCCATGGTACGAAAAGAGACATAGCCCCAGTCTAGCTTGTGATATTCACCCTTCCATCTGCTGTTTCGGCGGAGTCCGGGCAATCGGCTAGGTCGAGGCAGAAAATATATGGTTTCTCTTACCCCGACTACCAGTGTGTGTCGTGGTCTTCTCCCGTCCGAACGCACCACGTACATAGACCGTGGGCATGTCCGTGCTGGTCCTCCGCAAACTTGTCCGCTATAGATCGAATGAGGCGAACCCGCTGGTCAACAGGCTCGAGCGTGGCAACCTTATCCGTGGCAGGTAGATCGTCGCCTTGCCTCAAGGTTTCAAGGATCCTGGACAGGCTCGCGTTTCCGAGGCCGCCGACACTGAGCACGAGACCGGTGCAACAATCCGCTTCATGTTTGCGCTTCTTTGGACCTGGGCCATATTGCCAGCCATCGCCACGCAGCACGTCCATTAGTAACTTCATTCGCAGCCTGTTCCGCGCCTCCTCTAGCATGGCTGATTGACACGCGTTAGTACCGTATTAACCCGCGCCGCCCCAAGGGCCACTGATTGCCCCAAATAGCAACCAACAAGAGGTACGGCTTACCTGCGGTGTTGAATAGCATCACGTGGTCCATTACCGCCTCATGATTTCTGACAAGGTCGATGTAGGATCCCTCGTGGTTGAATATCAGCGCAGATGTTGCCTCTGCGAAGGCTTCCTCTTCTTGGAAGAGATACGCCGACAACGCCAAAGCCCACAGCTCCTCCGGATCGTTGATCCCTTTACAACCAATCCAGGCCCAAATCGCAAAGGCGAGCGAAACGAGGCAATCGTACTTGTCACCCGCGAGAGCCACCTGAAGAAGCTTGTTGGGGCTAAGCTGTTCGGGAACCTTGTTGTTGCGACCGTGGATGATGTTGAGGATAATCTCGATGGCGTCTGCATCGTCTTCGGGAAGTTCGATCTCGACCGGACCGGCTTTCACCGAACTGGTTTCTGCCGAACTGGTTTCTGCTAGTCGCTGTCCCTCCTTGAAGTTGGGGCCAAGCATTGCATCCAGAACAGGCGACGCTGTTTTGACGAAGAGAGAGTGGACTCTGATCCTTCTCTGCGTGGGACCGACGATGAACACAACATCGCCATCCGGCGCGATGTCGACGGTAATCGGGGCGCTGTCTTCATTCGAGGGAGTGACCGAGGCCATGATCGCTGTTGATACCTTCTATTTCCTGAAGAAGGAAGGTTGTCTGTCCTTTAATATTTTTAGGACTGGGGACCAGAATGAGGGAGATGGATTGAGGTGAAAAATACCTGATTTATTTATCTATTTTCCGTTCGTTGGAAGGCAGGTATTTCGATCCTGTGTAAGTATAACATGGGACGAGGCCAAAAAGAGTGGGCCAGCGAGGTGCTCGTTAATCCAAGAGAGCTTTCACCCAAAGAGTAGACGTGCGAGGTCGCACGGTGAGCACCGACCTGGGCAACCAAATTGTGTTCGTATAATACAAATCACAACAACGCTGACCCGTTTCCGGACAGCGGGATCTTCTTCAAACCAACCACACCACTCGTCTATAATCCTCACCCCCCCATCCCCCATCCACCACCCACTCACCTACAACCCCCCGGCACCCATCCACCACCCACTCCCCTACAACCCCCCAGCAGCACCTATCAACTCCCACCCCCACCCCTCCCCTTCACCAACCCGCCCACCAACCCCCTAAACCCCTCCCCCAACGCCTCCACCACACACTTAACATCAACCACCGCCATCTCCTCCTCCCCTCCCCTATCCACCACCACCCCTCCATCCCCAGTCCCAGTCCCAGCCCCAGCCCCAGCCCCAGCCCCACGAACCGACCCAATCTTCCCGCGCGCCAACACCCCTTTAACATCCCGCCCCGTCCTCAGCGGCCCAGCCCCGGGCGTGGCGCTGGCCGGCGCAATGACGGTGTCGTCCATGAGCTGCTGCCAGCGGGAGAGGTACATACCCGGGCCGGTGAAGGACCTGTTGCTCAGGTCCGGGTTCGGATTCGGGCTGGGGGAGCGCGGGGTGGTGCGGCCGGATCGGGACCAGTACGAAGGGGAGAAGTAGGAGGTGGGGGCTGTTGTTGTTGCTGCTGTCGTTGTTGTTATGGGTGGTGCGGTTGCGGAAGGGGTTGTGGGGCCACTGGGGGTAGTGGCGAGGGTAGAGATTGCGGCCGTGATGGTGGCGGTGGTGGTGGTGGTGGTCGACATGTTGTCGAGGATGCGCTGCATGCGGGTCAGGGAGAGAGCCTCGAGCTGAGAGAGGTAGGTTGCGTGGGCGTCGATGGCGGGGAGGATGCGGGCTTGGGTGGTGGGTGGGAGGGCGGTAAAGAGGTGCTGCAGGGGGCTGCTCAGGGCGCCGGCGGCTCCGGGGCGGTCGTTCTTGTTGTCGGTTTTAGAGGCTGCAGGAACTTCCGGGTTCTCAGGTTGCCGAAACACCTTGATTGTCTCCTTGGCCCAGGCGCAAAAATTGTCCCGGATTTCGGGACATTGGCTGGCAACTTGGTGCAACCAATTGTAGAGGAGCTGGCGGTTGTTTCTGAGGAGGGCAACGTAGTCCTCTACCGAAGGAGCACGAGCCTCCGATGCTTCGGCTTTGGCTGGCGTCAACGAGCCCATAAGGCTCGAGGAGCCCTTTTTGTCTTTGGTGACGTTGATAAAGGCAGTAATAAACCCCTCTGCGGCCGATAGGTGTTCGCGGAGATCGACCTTTTGGTGGATGGTCCTGATCATGGACTCAAAACTTCCCACGGCGTCTTTGACGGCCTGGGTGAAGAGATCGGGGTTCTGGCGGCAGAATGCGTTGGAAATCTCATCACGATCTCGGGCCGCAAGCAACGCGGAGAGGTACTCCAAGCACTGTGTGTGTTGGGCCTCGGTGAGCGAGGATAGCAGGCTTGGGTTCGAGCGCTCCAGAATTGTGGCAGCGATCGACTGGGTCTTTTGGGCACTGGTATTCCGGATTTCGTGGTGTTCATCTCTCGTCATGTCGAGATACTCTTTGATCGCAGCAAGCTGCTCCTTTGACGCCCCCTTTGCTTTCTCGATGGCCTCAGCGGATTTACGAAACTCGGAAGCGTCCCAGGACAGTACTAGCCAAACAATCCTGCAAGCGTTAAGACCTGGGCTCAAACAATAACAATCAAACGAATGGATCCATACCTTTGGAGCAGGTTCATGCCGTCGTCGGCGTTTTGTGTTAGGCCAACCCAGTTCGAGAGCGCGCCCACGCCGACCTTGGCGAGCAGCAGACGTACCATTCCATTGAGCATACTTGCTGCATTGCCTATGCGGAGTGTCTGCTTAACCATGGAGTATGGCAACAGCCTATGGACGTTCTCCAGCAGCTTCAACAAATAGGGACCTTCGGGTGACAAGATGAAGACATAATGTATCAAGGTTGCCAGGCTAGATTCGGGTCAACCTCTGGCCACCTGATGCACCGTTCAGACTCACTGAAGTATTATGTAGTCTGCGGCAGCTTGTACGGCCGGGGAGTGTTCTTCAAGACTGTCCTTCTCGGCGGCGCAAGAGAATAGTTCGTCGATCAAGTTCCCGTAGACGAGCTCCTGGACGCCGTCCTCCCATGCCCTGGCCAGATCCCGGGCTTCAGACCTGTCATACTCCCCATACAGGCTTCGGTTTGCACCGTTTTCAACGCCCCCGAGGATCCCTCTCGATACGGTCTCATGAATTGCCGAGGACGCAGTAGCCAGCGTCTTTCGAGTGCCCAAAACGCCTTTGTCGTATGATTCTGAAAGCTCTGCCTCGGAAAGCTTCTCGAGGATGCCTTGGAATCTTACGTGCCAAAATTCGGGAGGCAAATCTCGAACGCCTGGAAACGGCAGCACAATGCTCTGTAGAAAGCCGGCAAGTAACGGCGCTGCCGAATGTCCGGCGTATGACGGCGCGTCGTTGGATTCGGAGGAGCGGCGAGCAAAGGGATACCCATATTCGGAGATGGCACGGGGATCCTTGAAGCTCTCCACCTCTGCATAAGTTTCGTGGTGGGTGAGGATGTCGAAGAGGGCATGCAATTGGGATGAAGTTAGGGTCCTGGAGGGTTCAGGGACGGAAATGGCAGGTTCCGCAGAACCATCTGTTGCCGGGTTTTCCATGCTGACGTATCCTTTCTGAGGTGAAGTGAAAGAAGGCCACGAGTCAGGAACCCGAGGGCGCGCAGTTCAAAATTGAGTGATAATAATTAACGATGGAATTGATCGGATATGATTATCGCAAAAAAAATGAGAGGTTCACTAAGGGCTGTCGGGTATGGGATTTGCCAGGCCATTTTGGGATAAATGGATTTCCCAGGCTAGGATGACGGGATTGCTGACCAGCCCTGAGGTGCCCGCTCCGTGAGCTTCGTCTTGATTGAGGCTTCCAGGTTCCTGCTTTGAGATGTGACGTCGGCCCGGGTGCAAGCGCTTCGAGGTGAGCTCCCCAAGCAGCTGTGAGGGGCAACCCTCGCCCCTCTCGAGCCCCTGTAATTACAGTTTCCTCCCTTCCCATGTCAGCACCCCTCCAGTCTGTCCCTTCCCCACCACGTGCCCACCTCCTGCCATCAACGATTCGATCAACACCATCAACAACATTAACAATACGAACATCACCACCGGAATACTTGCGACCAATTAACGGCTTGACCATGAATTTTGGAAGGGCGAGTCCCGTGATGGTGGCATTCCTATACTCCCCGTTCCACCATTCGAAGACTCGATGCCAAAACGTAACGTAACACGACGTTGGTGACTTGCAGACTGCTATGTCAGGTCAGACGGCTCGGATTGGAAAGGAGAGAGCAGTGGCCGAAAATGTTTGCAGCTCAACTTTGAACACTGCATCGGCCGAGGCAGCATGCACATGCCTCCACCCGGCACCCTGAACGACTGCCGCTTCCAGCATCGCCATTTGCATACCAAATGTTGGGGGCCAGGGACAGAGCGACCTCCGCACTCCAGAGTCATGGCCTCCCATGGCCGGACGGTTCATCATTACACCGCGGGCACTTGCCTTGAGAGAGTCGGAGTCTGGAGTTCGCCTGCGTGGTTGCTTGCCACTCGTCTCCCCAACACACGCGCCTTCCCACCTTTGACGACAGGAGTGGCACCCCGAGAGCCCTGTTCACCATTCCGGCAGCCGGGCTTTCCCATCCCTAGCATGAGACGAGTGTCCTTCCCATATTCTGCGAAACCCCGGCGGGTGCAACTCCAATTCGACAGATGAACCGCTCGGGATGTCCTGCCGAACGCTTCAAACACCAAACGCATGGCAAGCGCGCACCGGGCGAGACTCGATGCAGCCCCGAGGTCAAAATGCCGCGCGCCTCAGACCAGGAACTTCTCCCTTCTCTCCGTTCTCTCTCTTCATCACCGACATTACCGTCTCTATTATCATCTCACAAACACAAGCAACATGTTACTCAATAAATTTTCCCAATTTCTACTTGTCGGCTGGCTCTCCAACACGCTGGCCGAGACTGTCGTCCACGATGACCATTTCACCCCCGACCACGTGCTCAGGGTAGCCGTTGCCCCAGTGATCTCTGGTTGCGAGATGCGGGATAATGTGGTGGTCAATGGGACGTCCCCGGGACCAGCCATACATCTGCTTCCTGGGGCGAGAACCTGGATCCGAGTCTACAATGACATTCCAGATCAGAACCTCACCATGGTGAGCAAAGCCGGACACACCTACTGCAGTTCAGACTTGGCTAACGGGATTCCTAGCACTGGCATGGCCTCTCCCAACGATTCGCGCCCTTCTCGGACGGTACTCTCGCCGCATCACAGTGGCCCATCCCCCCGGGCCATTTCTTCGATTACGAGATTGCGACCGAACTGGGGGATGCTGGTTCCTACTTCTACCATTCGCACGTTGGCCTGCAGGCGCTGAGTTGCACCGGGCCGTTAATCGTTGAGGACTGCGGCTCATCGCCTTACGCTTACGACGATGAGCGAATCCTCTTGTTCCAGGATTACTTCCAGCAGAAGAACCAGGACATGGTTGAGGGCCTGACGTCTGTACCGTATACCTGGATGGGGGAAACGCGTGGCATCTTCCTAAACGGCAAAGGCGTTGCGCTGGGTATGGCGGCCACCGAGGGCCCGGGCGGTGAAGCGAATGGGTTCTTTGGGAGCCGTCGCTACTCGGGTTCCGGCGCCGTCAATGGCAGCCCGGACTCCTGGGATGGAGTATTGGGTGATGACCAGATCCAACCCTCAGCTGAATGCACGCTCCCGGTCATCGACGTCGAGCCGGGCAAAACATACCGATTCCGCTTCATCGGTGCCACCGGCCTGTCCCTCCTGTCGATGGGTTTCGAGGATCACCCCATCCTTGTCGTCATTCAAGTCGACGGCGGCGAGTACAACTCAGCAGTGCCAGTCGACCGCATCCAGCTCGGCGGAGGCCAGCGGTTTGACGTCATTCTGCAAACCAAGACGGTCGAGGAGCTCGGAGACAAGGCCACCTACTTCCTCCAGTTCGAGACTCGTGACCGTCCCGAAACCTATCGCGGCTATGGCGTACTCCGGTATAATGTCAACTCGCCGGTCCCCCCTGCGCCGGTCGTTCCGGTCCTCGCCCTCCCCGCCAGAGTCAACGACTGGCTCGAATACACCCTCCAGCCTCTCGACCCCTCCAACGACCCCTGTCCGACTCCCGAAGAAGTCACCAGGCGCGTCACCCTCCTGGCCGAGGAAAAGCAAGACCCCATCACCGGCCGCCTCGCGTGGCATCTCGCGCACATGACTTGGACCGACGAGAGTCGCGACAAACCCGTGCTTGTCGACATCTACGAGCGCGGCCAACCCGCCATCCCCGACTACGAGGCCGCCGTGGCCAACTTCGGCTGGGACCCGGCCAACAGGCTCTTTGCCGCCCGCAAGGACGAAGTTCTCGAGATTGTGATCCAGAACACGGGCTCGCAGTTCAGCGGCGCCGCCGGCATCGTCGAGACGCACCCCTTCCACGCCCACGGCGCGCGCTACTACGACATCGGCGGCGGACCGGGCCTGTACGACGCCGACGCGAACAATGCCAAGCTGGCCGCCCTCAATTACAAGCCGATCAAGCGCGACACGACGATGATGTACCGGTACGGCGACGGCCGGGTGGCGCCCGGCGCGCCGGCCGGGTGGAGGGCGTGGCGCATGCGCATGTCTCACCCCGGCGTGTGGATGGTGCACTGCCATGTCTTGGGCCACATGATCATGGGTGAGTTTTATGCTCGGCGGAGTCGGTTGTGTTTGTTTTTTGTCTTGTGCTGACCTCAGGTGTGTTGCAGGCATGGAATCCCTCTGGGTGGTCGGCGATGCCGAGGACATCATCACGATCCCCTTGCCCGCGAGTGAGAATTACTTCACGTACGGCGGCAGCGTCTACGGCAGTGAGGTGCGGGCGCCTGCGGTTTATCACTATTTCGACTGCTGCACAAACAAGTGCGTTGACGCGAGGGCCAGCAACTGCACAAACTGATCTCGGAGGCGAGACGGAAGGTCCCTGACTCGTATTTGTTTTGTTTGTGGTATATTTGTATAACAGCGTAATGAATGGAGCGTTGCTTGGTGCATTTGTGCAGAATAGATCAGGATCATAGCCAAGACACTACCCCTTTTTCTTTTTGCTTGTGTTTGTCAGTTGTTGATGACAATCTCGTTGGTTGGGGCCAGCCCCTGTTAGCTGAGTTTCTGGCGAGATGACTCTTGTGAGCCTGACCGCCTGACGGGGGAGCGGAACCTGTGTCTCACGGGTATTTCCTTCTCACCATCCGTGGGCTTTTGTCTGGTTTTGTTTCCTGTCCATCCAACTTGTACACTCGTTGCGACGGCACCAGTCACTCGTTTACAGCCGAACGACGACAGTCCTTACCTGGGTATTCCAACACCATCACGATCACTACGAGCATCACTACTACGAGGAATCAACAACCACTACAAACACAAGCAGACCGAAAACCAAAGAAGAAAAGATGCCACGCCCAACGACCCTCTTCACCGCCGCCCTCGGGCCCCTCCTCGTGCTACTCGCCGCCGGCCCGGCCGCCGCCCGCACCGACTACGAGGGCTGCGTCTCCACCGAGCTGCCCGCCGCCCACAGCACCGTCTGGTACGTCCCCGGCACCGGCGAGCTGTGCGAGCCCGTCGACTGCGGCGGCGGCCGCGCCCCGCCCAAGACGGTCCCCGGCTGCCCGGCCTACAAGGGCACCGAGACGGTCGAGCCCAAGTTTTGGTCGGGGTTTGAGGAGGCGGTGGCTACGCCTGCGCCGGTGCCGACTGGTTCTGGGGGTGGTGATGGGAATGGGAATGGTGGGGATAAGGGGGAGGATGAGGGTGAGGGTGAGGGTGGTGAGGATGATAATGGGGGGCAGGGGGTGGGTGTTGGTGTGGGTGTGACGCCGGGCGGGGAGGCGAAGGGCACGATTACGGTTACCCTCGGTGGTGGGGGGGCGGCGGCGTCGAGGACGGGGACAAAGACGAGGAGTGGTGATGTGGAGGAGACGGGGGCGGCTGGGAAGGGTGTGGATGATGATGAGGATGAGGAGGATGGGGATGATGCGGAGGCGTCGCCGTCTCCGTCGAGTGGTGGTGAGGGGGGCAAGAAGCCCAAGGCTACGCTGACCAAGGTTATGACGGCTGTTGAGACGGTGGATGGCGTGGTCAGGCCGGTGCCGACTAACCATCCCGAGGGTGATACGGCGCATGTGACTGTCTCGACTGCTGGTGCGGTGCCCACGGGTGTTGTTGGGAAGGGAGTGTTTGGGGTTGTTGCGGGTGTAGCGGTCGCTGGATTGGTGCTTGCCTAGGTTCGTTGGTTGAGTGGGATAGCAGTGTCTGTGGGTTACTCGTAGTAGATTATAATAGAAATTGCCTCTCGGCTTCGTAGGGACACAGTGGTCGCGAAACGGTACGGTTTTATTTGTGTATTTGCTGGTGTCGATTCAACACTGCATCAGAAAATAATGAAGGCGTCTCCAAATTTACTTTCTCGGCGCGGCACTGAAGCGCAATTGGAAAATGCCCCACCAGCCCAAGGCGGTGGCAGTTGGCGGTATCTCGGACCTTTTGGGTTAGCGGAGGCAGGCCAGCCCCTTCCGTTCTTGCCCTCAGCTTTCGTCCACTGGGCAACGGCCGGGCACATCGAGTAGGCTGGGGATTCTCCACCTCAATACTAGCAATTCCCGCCGCCATCCCGCGTTTGCTTTGGAGCGACTTTCGGATTGCCAACATCGTGAGCGCAAGAACTTGAGACGTCTCTATCAACTTCTGACGCTTTACGTGCTGCATATACCTCCCCTGCTCAATCCCTCGGTCCCCTTTTCTACCACTCACAGAAGGTCGGAGTGACGTGTTCCAGTGCCATTGCGCAGCTGCATTCAACGAATTGACAGCCGAACTGCTGCATCTCGCAACGACCGCTCGACATACATTTCTGGCCCCTTCACCATTCCCAAATTCCAACTGATATACTCGATAATTTACTTGCTCTCCTCGTTCAAAGATGTCACCAGACTCTGAGCCATCTCCGCCGATGGCCAATGGCCTCGCCGACGCGGGGCAGGGAGTCCATCTCGAGGAACCAACCACGCCGCTCGATGATGATTCCATTATTGCTTCGTCGCAGCAAAGCATCCCCCCAACAGAGGCGCCGGACTCCCCGATAGACCCAGGGTCCTCGTTCAAAACGGAGCTCAATGAAGATCGTGCAGCGTCGTCCGTCATCCCGTCATCGCTCACCCCACCTCCATCCTCCCAGGTAACCAACGCTGTTGGTGCGGGTGCCGTCAATTCACAACGCTCCGGTATCTTTTCGCCGCCGGCGACCGCTATCAACGGCGTCAAGCGCGAAATCGTGCCCGGCGAGTTTATCCCCCCGACCCAGTCCCAGATTGCCGATGCGTCGGTTGAAGAGCTCCGAAGCATGCTCCAGGGGTGCATGGCCGACCAGGCGCGACTCAAGATGGAAGCCGCCCACCACAAACTGCAGTTCAACATGCTCGCCCTCCGCGCCGAAGAGGACACAAAACGTGCCGCCGTCGAACACGAAATGACCAAGAAGGAAGTGCAAGTGTTGCAGCAAGCCGAGTGCGCACGCCAAGCCCGGCGTGAAATCACTGCCGCCTCTGAATCGACACAAGCCAAGTACCTGCAACTTAGGGCTTTGCATGAACTGGCGCTCGAGGAGAACGATGCTCTACACAACAAGGTCAAGGCGGCGAGGAAGGTGATACAACAAAAGGAGGACGTGATCGCCAGCCTGACAGACGAGCGGGAGTTGATGTTGAACCGCATCCGGGAGAACCGCGAACACTTCCACCAGCTCTGCAGCCCCGGAGGTATGTTCCATGGGGCCGTGACGCCCAAGCCCCAAGCTACAAGCCCTCAGCAGCAACGAGCCACCCCGCGGCAGACTCCTAGGGCAGCACACCGAGACAGCCATCGAGACCACAGCCAAGAAGGGTTTGCCGTCCTGCTTCAGGCGCTTTCCCAGGACAACAACAGCGCTCCCTCGACCCCGATCATCGGCCAACGCCCTGCACCCCGTGTCCCGTTGAAGCACACACGCAATGTTCAATCCATGTCTTCCCTGCCATCCACCCCGATGGCCCGTACCCCCGCAAACAACAGAGGACTCCTCCCGTCGATCGACCTCGTACCACAGACCGAGCCGCCACACCGGCAACCTCGCTTTGTGCCCGATGCACCAGCCACGCCCAAGCGCCAGGACCGGCGCAAGAGCAGAGAGAGCACGATCTCTGCCGAGGATAACCAGGAACTCGCGCGCCAGGCATTGCAGTCCTTTGTCTCTCGCGGCTCGCAGCATTCACAAAGCTCACGGCGGCGTCCGACAGATGAGGAGGCGGAGGGGGAAATCTACGAAAGCCAGGCCAGCCAAGCGGCTTCGGAGATGCTCCGCCGTGACGCCCGGGAGAGTTTCGAAGTCACCGGCTCAGTTGGGAACTCCAGGGATGGCACACCAGCGGCCGCAGACAGAAGCGCCAAGCTGCAGGCAAAATTGTTTGGGGGCCTGAATAAGGGCGGTCTGCCGTCGCAGGGAAAGCGGAAGTTCGGCGCGCATCATGGCGAGGTCGCCGATGGGTATTCGGTGCACGACCGCATCACGAGCCCGACTAAGAAGTTGCGGGAGGTTGGCGGGCTGAGGGACCCCGGCCGTGTTGGACTCGGGATACAGTATAGCAGGGACGTTTAACGCCGGGTCGTTAGGGAGTGGTAACAGAGGGGTGGTAACTGGGTTTTGGGTTCTATTCTTATGGGGGGCGGGGGGGGCCCACGGCGCAAGGAATTCTTATTCTCAAAATGGGCGTGATACCTACGAAAGGGTTCTCAGTTTTCGGCCGATGAGATTCAGTAGCTTCATTGGCGGAGTGAGGTGGATGGCTGCGGCGAAAGCGTGATATTCAAGGCGGCAATGGGAGGGTTGGTTTGCAGACTCGGTAGTTCATGGGTGATGCCCCTCAGACTGGCTCCGGCTTTTGTGGGCTTGTAGGGTAGGCAGATAGCAATTGAATCGCAATTGCTCTCCGATTAAGTACTGATATGCCATCTTGACCTGTTGTTTGTGACTTTGACTTGTTCCAGACCTCGGATATTGAATCCGGTCAACAATGCCGCCAAGAGCCCCTTGACTTCCGGACTCCGTCCCCTAAGGTGGGGACCCCGCGCTGCCGAATTGCATTGCCGCCGTTTGCCTCCCGGGTTTGTGTTTTCCCCTCTGCACTTGCCGGGAGGTTCGCATTGGATCTCCATCGGCTTCGCGGTCGCGAGTTGTCCCGAATGTAGTGCCGTCGGGAAGGTTTGTTGAATCTCAGCCTATTTGTCTTTCCAGCCAGCGTTCATTGTGCTTTTCCCATTGAGTGACTCGAGGTGTCAAGTCGAGTGAGTGTCTTGTAATTTGGTTGAACGCAACTGCCGAAACTCTGCATAATTACATCCATCGAAGCCTTTTCCCAGCTCACCATCGTCGTTTCCCTAAACACCAAACAAATTTCACTCACGACGGCAACATGGCCGCCCTCCCGAAAGGCCTCAAGGCCGTGCTGACCAAGGCACCAACCGACGTTGTCATCCTATCCTCACTCCGCACCCCCATCTGCCGGTCGTACCGCGGCCAGCTCAAAGACGCCTACCCGGAAGAGCTCCTCTCCGTTGTCCTCCGTGCCACTCTTGATAAGAACCCGCAACTTGATCCCGCTGCCATCGACGATGTCGCCGTGGGTGTCGTGCTCAACGAGCTCGGCGGGTCCAAAGCCGCCCGCATGGCCATGAACCACGTCGGCTTCCCGTCAACAACCTCCCTCTACACCGCCAACCGGGCATGCGCCTCGTCACTCCAGAGCATCACCCTCATCGCCTCACAAATCCGCACCGAGATGATCGACGTCGGCATCGGCGCCGGCATGGAGAGCATGACGCGCAACTACGGCTCCAAGGCCATCCCCGTCGACGTCTGGCCCGCCCTGCGCGAGTCCCCCGTCAAGGACGCCGTCGACTGCGTCATGCCCATGGGCCTGACCAGCGAGAACGTCGCCAGCCGGTACGGCGTGTCGCGCGCCGACCAGGACGCCTTCGCCGTAGAATCCCACGTCCGCGCAGCCCGCGCACGCGAATCCGGCGCGTTCGACGCCGAGATCGTGCCCGTGACAACCCGCTTCCAGGAGGTCGACAAGCAGGGTAACAAAATCGGCGCGGAACAGACCATCACCGCCACCCAAGACGACGGCATCCGCGCGGGCGCGTCGGTCGAGGCCCTCGCCAAGCTGAAACCCGCCTTCAAGCCCGACGGCGGCGCCAGCACGGCGGGGAACTCCAGCCAGGTCAGCGACGGCGCCGCCGCCACCCTGCTCATGCGCCGCAGCACGGCCACCACCCTCGGCCTCGCCGACAGCATCATGGGCAAGTTCGTCGCGGCGTCGGTCGCCGGGTGCGCCCCGGACGAGATGGGCGTCGGCCCGGCGCTGGCCATCCCCCGCGTGCTGGGCCAGCTGGGGCTGGGGAATGCGGACGTCGACCGCTGGGAGATCAACGAGGCGTTTGCGAGCCAGGCGCTGTACTGCGTGCGCGAGCTCGGGCTGGAGCAGGCGCTGGCGGACGGCAAAGTCAACCCCGACGGCGGCGCGATCGCGCTCGGGCACCCGCTGGGCGCGACGGGCGCGCGCATGGTGAGCACGCTCATGCATGGGCTGGGGAGGACGGGCGGGGAGGTGGGGGTGGTGAGTATGTGTATTGGGACGGGCATGGGGATGGCGGGCGTGTTCGTGAGGGAGTAAGTTGCTGCGTAGGGTGACCGGGTGGGAGGCCATAGTGTATATATACATTGTTCTTGAAATGCAATACCTTCGGGGGAGGGAAATGGAGAACTGACGGGTGCCGTCCGAATCTATCCACGTGTACAAACCTAGCATACACAATCGTTCCCAACTGTCATACCTAGGCATGATGGTACAGTAATGGGATTCTACCCCTGCCGAATGTATTCAGCCAACACCCGCCCCCCAGCCCTTCGGTCTAGAGTCTAGGTCCAGTTCCACTTTACATTTTAAGGGTTCCTTTTCACTAGTTGTGGCTTGGTGGTCCAACGCGGCGGCATAGCGCCTGTGAAGGCGTGGGTCAAGTGGTATGCGGGGTTCAAGTACAGGCCTAGTGGTGTTGTTTGAGTAGGGGGATGATAAATGGTTCGGTTTGGTTAGTGTGTAAATGGGGGTTGATTGGGACCGGGCTTTCTTACAAACGCCTTCTTCGTGTAGGACCATACTGCAAGGTAGACTCTAGAAGTACTGAATTCCGATTCGAGACTTATATACCATCGGCATCGGGGAAAAGAACACATAAGTGAAGGAGTGGTTTGGATCGTGATGCGTTTGAACGGCCAGGAGTACTGTATCATTGTAGCTTATTGGCTCACGTTTTGTTGTTGCCTATGTAGTTTCGATCTTACAAATTATCTCATCCATATGCTTCATTTTGTATTTCAAATTCATGTCTGCTATTTTCTTGATAATGTTTTCATTCCCGTTCGTGAATTTGGTACCCTGTACTTGCTTCACCAAACGGCCTTCTCAACTTACTACCAGCTCTGCGAAACATAATACTGGTAAGCTGTTCACATATTTATAGTATATTCAGAATCACATTGTAGATGCGGTCAACGATAAACCATGGTAGGAACATTGTCATAAACGGCAAGACTCAAAATCCAGACCACATTTAACTAGGCACACGTTCTCGTAATTCAGGAGAGCTGAAGGGGTGTCACTCATATGGCCAGATCTGACCCAAACGCGCAAGAAAAACGCTCTGCATTGAGCTACGAATACCAGGATATCTAACGCCTCACAACACGCCACTCGACTGACTCCCATCTTCATTCCAGATCAATCCTCGGGGTATCAACCTGTCCGAAACGGAACCGTCCGCCGCAAGCTAAAGCCAATGACGCCCATCCTAAAACTCCGGCAAAAATAGCAAGGATAACCACCCGTAGAAAACCGTTGGGTGGTACATGGAGAACTGCTAGACTCGGACTCGGAGTTCGAGCGCGCAGCCTCAGACGATATGGGTGAGCCTCATCCCCGCCCCCAAGAGCCCAACCAAGGGTGAATGGCGTAGACGGTTGGTGTTTGCCCGATGTACGAATAGACGTGCCGTCTAGGTCGACCCAGTAATTCGAGGCATCGTTCTTGGGAGGATAGTAATGCCGCCAACTGTCGCCGTCGAAGGCGCTCGCCAAAAAAAGGAAGGCCACGTTTCAACTCGGAATGGGCCTCGGTGTTGTGGATTTAGACGCAGTCGGTGCACTGGCTATGTTGGCAGTGGGAGCAAGAGGTGCTAATGACTAGCATGGACCCGCACTGGCAGCAGCGAGGTTGGTAGGCAGACATTGTGGGATAGATGGTGATGGTTGTTGGTTGAGGTATGGTTGCTTTGGGTTTGGTGTCGATCAAAGTGGACGCTGTTGTTTGGGATTTCTGGCAAGTTGTGATGCGATGTTGCAAGAAGGGACTCGAGGCGGGGAAGGTTTGATGGCTTGGTCGAGTGGTGTGAGGGAGGGGAAGAGGAAGAGAGGGAGGACTGAACAGATAATATATACCTTTACAGCTAGCCAGCCGCAGCGAGGGGAAGGGTGGCAAAGTTTTGCCCATGTCACAATGATGGTGGAAGGGTTCGGGGAGCCTCAGTCCTTTGTCTCATCTGGGAACGAATGAGAGAGCTCGGCTGCGGGATGGCGTCCCGGGGTACGGCAAAAGTCGGAACCATTTGCGCAAGGCACACCAGCTTACTGGCTGCCGTGCACTTGCCCCCAGCACAAGCTCAACGCCGCGGGATGTGTTTGAGACGGAAAAGGTGGCTCGAGGATTTGGGGGTGGGCTGCAGTCGTGGTCTGTTGCACTGCGCCTGCCTCCGGAAGCTCAGGGATCATCGTCGCTTCCCCACGGCCTATCATGCACCCCGGATTGGCTGGACTGACAAGCTGCTTCCAATGGGAGGAAGGCATGAGGTTTAAACATTTGCTAAGTGGTATTCTGCGGGGGCCGCGGCGGTGCTCTCCGCTGCCAATTTTGATGACATCAGTGGGGGTTCAGTACCCTGTCGAACCTGCCCGTCTTGAGGTTTTTCATCACAACTGAACAGAAAGAACAATTGGCACAATTGGAAACAGCTTGGAAAGTCTGGTGAGAGGCTGAAAGCTTGAATCGGTCACCCGGGCATGGGATAAAATTGATGGCTCGAGAGCTTGGGGCAGTGAATGAACGGTCAAACCACCAACCACCCGGGGTCAGGCTTTCGCTGCCTCGAGCCCGGACATCCTCCAAGCATTTGTTCTCAGGATGATCGCTTTTGACATACGGCGTCGACTCGTACCACTTTTTAACTATCACATGCGTGTTATGAGTGCCGTTCAATTTCGCGGTTGCTCACGTGCCAGGGGATGACGTCGCGTGGGAAGCTTGCCTGAAGGCCGGGCCAGAGAACCGAAAATCATCCGCCACGGTTCGGAAAGGTGGGTCTGTTCCTGTGGCAGACTCGAACATCAAACACACACACAAAGAGAGAAAGAAAGTGGATCCACCTCAAGACGGGAGTCCCCACCTGACCTTGTCCGGATTTAAGATTGCCACACAGAATCCTTCCACAGACTTGGAGGCACAAAAGATGGAAAATGCAAAGAAAGGGAACGGAAGGAACCACAAACAACTGGAATGAGACTCATTAAGAACCTCGGCGCGCTTTGGTGAACGGCCGACGGTATTTTTGAGTTGTCTTGTTGCATGCCTCTGCTTCTTCTGGCTGCCTCTCGAGTGGGGCGAGGGCGCCGGGGTTGAGGGGCTGTGGTCACTGGCCGGGTGTCAGACCGGCGAGACGGCAATCTGGCGACCTCGATTTGGCATTGACTCCCGTCGGCGGTATGAGTCGTCCCAAGGCAAGCGGCTTGGCGGCTAGGTTGGAAAGCGGTGGGGTTGCGTTGCCGCCTTGCGAAGAGCCACACAGTCAATGCTTCAACCAAATGTCGGCCAGGTTGTCAACTGTCGCAGAGAATGCCTAAAAAGCTGCCTTGGGCTCGGGGGAGAATTGACATGAGAACCCCTGGCCCCGAGTTCGCGCATTGCATGTTGATTCCGACGTGGAAAAAGTCATAAAGAAGGTTGTCTCCAAGGTGTCTCGCTCGGTCATTCCCCCGTTCATCGCGTCTTGCACTCCTAGATCACCAACGACATTGCTCAAGTCAACAACCTTGCTGTCGTGTAAAGAGAATCACGAGATCGACATTATGGTTCTTACAAGGAAACTCGGCAGTTGCCCGAACCACGGGGTCGGCAATGCTTTGACGGAGGACAACTTGACGCTCCCCCTCAGGTTGAACAAACCGAGCAACTCGCTCCAGCTCCAACTACACCCCTTCTCATCGGAACAAGAGACAGGGGGCCTTATCGTCAAGATCCAGCCGCCGAGGGAGCCCGAGGACGCAGACCTCCACCATGTTCCTTGCGACCTTGTACTGTCCATCGACGTCTCGGGTAGTATGCAAACCAGCGCTCCAGCCCCTTCCAAGCCCGGGGAGGCGGTGGGGGAGGATACTGGGTTGAGGGTGATGGAACTCGTCAAACACGCGGCCCGAACAATCGTGGAGACATTGGATTCCAGAGATCGCCTAGGCATCGTCACATTTACGAATCATTCCAAGGTGCGAATCCCTTCATGCTCGCTCCGCGATGCCTCGTTTTAACAAAAGAAAAAGGTCCTGCAACCCCTCACGCACATGACAGACGAGAACAAAGCCAAGACTCGTACGAATATCGAGAAGATGCAACCCGAGAGCTCGACGAATATGTGGCACGGCATCCGCGATGGTCTCGGCTTGTTCTCGGAGGCTGAAGATGGCCAGCCAGGCTCGACCGGCAGGGTACCCGCCCTGCTTGTGCTGACAGACGGCCTGCCGAATCACATGTGCCCCCCGAAGGGGTACGTTCCCATGCTACGAAGCATGGGGCCACTGCCAGCCACTATTCACACCTTTGGCTTCGGCTATTCACTCCGGTCGGGCCTGCTGAAGTCGATTGCTGAGGTCGGTGGTGGCAACTACTCGTTCATCCCCGACGCCGGCATGCTTGTGAGTCCAGGAGCTCTGATGTTTGACTTCCCTTAAGACTGACCAAACCCAGGGTACTGTCTTTATCCATGCTGTGGCCCACCTCCAGTCGACATTTGCCAACAATGCCAAGCTGCGCTTGACGTATCCGAGCTACCTTAAGCTTGAGGAGACGACAGGGGAAGCAGTCGGCAGGCAAGAGCCGGTTGAGCTGGAAGGTGACGTCCCGGAGCCCATGAGCTCGCTCACCATTCTTCTGGACAACATCCAGTATGGCCAGTCCCGTGACATCTACCTGCGCTATGGGAACCCCACAGCCGCCATCGAGAAGGAAGCCGGAAGCAACCCTCCTCCCGCCATCACCGCCGTTCTTGAATACCAGCATTTTACCCCGACCATACACCAAGCCGTTGTCCACCAAAGCGCTCTCGTCCCATCCCCATCCCTCGACCCAGCAGAGATTGCCTACCACATCTCCCGGGCCTCGCTCATCGCCTTCCTCGCAACGCTCTCCCCACTCGACGCCCAATTCGAGCACCAACCCCTCCGACTCCCACCCGGCGATTCCGTCGAACGCCTCCAATCCCTCGTCACCTCCCTCCCCGCCTCCAACCCCCAATTCGCCACCACCTCACCAGGCGGCGGCCACGCGGGCTGCCGCTCGCTCCTAACCGACATCTGCGGCACCACCACCACCACCACCACCACCACCACCACCACCACGGCCCCAAGCACCAACCCGTTGGAGTGGACGGGCCAGGTGGCGCTGGCCCTGCTGGACGAGACCTTCTACCAGCGGTGGGGGCGGCACTACCTGGCGTCGCTCGCGGGCGCGCACGCGCGGCAGGCGTGCAACTCGTTCAAGGACGCCGGGCCCTTGCAGTACGGCGCCGGCAGCGGCAGCAGCGCCCTCTTCGAGCGCTGCCGCGACCGCCTCGACAAGGTCTTTGATGCCCTGCCGCCGCCCGTGCCTGTGCTGAAGGGGAGGGGCGGGGTGCGCCATGCGCCGGTGCCGATGGCGAGGTATAATAACGCCGGGAATGGGTGTTTTGCCGGGTGCGTGCCGGTGTTGTTGGCGGGGGGGAAGGGGTTGGTGAGGATTGGGGCGTTGAGGGCGGGTATGCAGGTTGCGACGCCTTGCGGGCCAAGGAAGGTGGTGGCTGTGTTGAGGATGCCGGTGAGGAGGGCTGAGATGTGTGTTGTTGCTGCCAGCGGCGGTGCGTCGTCTAAGGGCAAGGGCCAGCTGCTGGTTACGCCGTGGCATCCGATTGCGCCGCGCCAGGGGAGCACGTGGGTGTTCCCCAAGGACGTGGCCGTGAGGTCGGTCAGGTACACCGGCGCTGTGTACTCTGTGCTGCTGGAGCGGCATCAGAACCCTGATGCCCACGCTATTCTGGTCGGTGGGGTGTGGGGTGTAACCATGGGCCATGGCCTGACGCAAGCGGGCAGTCGGGACGATGCGAGGGTGCACATGTTCTATGGCGCGTACGACTGGGTCAGCATCGCGTTGGCAGGACTGCCCACGAGAGCTGGTGTGACCCTGGGAGGGAGTTTGATCAGGGACCCCAAGACCGGTATGGTCAATGGGTTCAGCGCGGCCAAGGTGGGACAAGCAAAGGCATTGACGGTGAAGCCGAGGGTGGAGAGTCCCTTCGACCGTTTTTTAGCGAGCCTACGGGGTAATGTGCAGTTGCCGCCCATAGAAACTCAGGGGTAGAGAATGGTTTGTCTGAGGGACTGATACAGAAGAGCCTTTAGTTATTTGGAAATGATGTTTTCTTCAAAATGATCACAGGGCAGAACGATGATTTTTCACTGAAAGATTGTGTTAGTCCGCCTCAATATTCGCCCTGCCATACCTAACCCGGGAGAAGAATGATGATATTGAAACATTCCCTCGCATCTTGATACCATTTTGCTTAGCATATCAAGATCAATCTCCACAATGCATCATGTCTTGAGTTTTTATGCAACTTTTTCCCTCCATACAACCGGAGAGTAATTCGTTTTACTCCCGAGTGTGGCACGGCACCCCATGATAATCCAGACAGTCAAGACCAAACAACACTATGTCATGCCGGTTTTATCCGAAACAAGTGCCCCCATTTGGCTCTGGTTTAAGCACTGGCTGTCCGAGAAGAGGCTCTTCGTGTGAAGAGCCTTAAGAAGGAGAGTGGAGCACTCGCGGATATCGTAGGTATCTCTTGGTTTTAAGAGGCAAGGTCCAAGATACACATTGGGGAGGTCTTCTCCATCGATTGCAACGGTTGTGTGTATGATACGGGCCCGCGGAGTGAAATACAACTATCTCTTCAAGTCAAAACGACGGTTGAGGGCAGCAAGACAGTGGTGTGAGAAGAGCTAGACACTGCATGAACGGGGACCTTGACGTGCCTACTTAGTACCTGGTTCATTGTCTGGCGAGGTAGGCAGTGTAAGAAAGAACCCAACCGCACAACTATGTACAACAGCCCTTACGACTCCGGCTCTGGAGGCAACGGCACGCGGTGTCGAAACCTGGGTTGTGGTTGACGAGCGGCAACTGGCATCAGCTGGCACCAGGTGAAGCCCCGCCGCACCTGCAACTCGGGCTGTGGCTGCCCCACCATGGCTGATTTTGGCGAATTGGACCCACACACCGCCTTCATAGGGTTTCCAAGCCCTGCCAAAATTTTGGGAGCTTCCCCAAGCGAGTGACCTCCAAATTGCAACTGCTTCACGACCGGTGATTTATTCGACAACCAGAGGGACCGAGGGCTTGATCCACAACCGGCACAATGGTGAGTAATATGCTGCTCAGGCGATGGCAGATGCGATTGCGCATTCTATTTACTTCTGCGACGGTTTACTGATGCATCTCTGGCACACAGGCGATCAAGCACAACCAGACGATTCCCAACACCCGTGAGCACGACCCGACCGCGACGAGGGGTATTTTGCGCGAGGGACGAGAACGCTGACGCGAAATTATCAGACTTCCGCAAGCAGTGGCAGCGGCGTGTGCGGTGCCACTTCGACCAGGTTCGTAATATTGGGAAGCGCAGGACGACCAAGATAGACCACCATTCTGACCCGTGATGGAAAATAGCCCGGCAAGAAGGTCACCCGCCGTTTGGCGCGCCGTTCAAAGGCCGCCGCGGTCGCTCCCCGCCCGGTCGACAAGCTCCGCCCGGTCGTCCGATGCCCGTTAGTTTGCCCCGAATATTTGGTCGTGGGGAACCCGGAATCTAATTGGGATCCATAGCACCATCAAGTACAACCGCCGGACACGCCTCGGCCGTGGCTTCACGCTGGCTGAGATCAAGGTACGGATGACTGGTTTTGGGAACGGCGCCTGGGATGAATTCAGGAACGGGGTTCTAACATCAAAATAGGCTGCCGGCATCCCCAAGCACTATGCCCGCACCATCGGTATCTCGGTCGATGCGCGCCGCCAGAACCTCTCCGAGGAGGGCCTTGCCGCCAACGTTGAGCGCCTGAAGGAGTACAAGGACCGCCTCATCGTCTTCCCCCGCAAGTCCAACAAGCCCAAGAAGGCCGATACCCCCAAGGACCAGCAGACCGCCGAGACCACACAGCACATCCGCGCCTCGTTCGGCGTCGAGCAGCCCATCGCCGCCGGCCTCAGCGAGATCTCCAAGAGCGACCTGCCCAAGAACGTCGAGGGCGGTGCCTACAGGGCCCTCCGCAACGCGAGGTCGACCGCCCGCTACGTCGGTGTCCGGGAGAAGCGCGCGAAGGACAAGGCCGAGGCCGAGAACGCCAAGAAATAGAGGGTTTTCGGACGGGTCGGTGGCGACGGATAGGACGGTTCCCGGTGTTCGTTTGGCTGGTCTGGTCTGGTCTCGCTTTCTGCTTTTCCTGATAGTCCCGGGCGAGGAACGTGGATTCCTTCTGCTATGGCCGTGTAGTTTCGGGGACTTGCGTCAGGACAGGGTTCAGAAAGTTTACACGCATCATAGGGATTTGCTAGAGCATCGCAAATGAATGGACAGGAAAAAGCATGTCTGATGATGGCCAAGCAAGCCGCGTTGGTGTTGGGGTCTAATTGATTGATTTATGCTCTGATGTTAGATGAGTTGCACTATCTACATGGGGAACGTCTCGTCTTGCTCAGTTCTCCTGGTCTCGATCCAGAGCCACCAAATCGGCGCCCTTGTTGAGGACCGCTTCCAGGGGCCTCCTCAGGGTCGACAATTCCTCGGGAAACTGCCTCAGCAGCTCCGCAACCAGCACCATCCCGTTCTCCCGGTCCATCTTAGCAACCTGTGCCGGCGGCTGTGCCTGCCCAGGAACACTGAGACCACCACCACCAACCTGCTGCGGTTCCAGCGACAGCTTCTCCACCGTCACCCCCCCGTCCTCTTTATCTTCTTTCTTCCCCACCTCACCACTTCCCGCACCATCCCCATCCCCATCCTCCACAATCTCTTCAACAACCCCCGTACCAACCGCAGCCGCCAACCCCTCCACCTCCGCCGACCCAGACCCGGCAATCGCCTCGGCTAGCGCCCGCCACATCTTGTCCTGAGGTGGTGGTTGCGGGTGTAGCACCTGCAGCGCCGCGCGCGCGCCCTCTCCGCCCGCGCGGCTCATCAGCGCGAGCACGAAGACGGTCTCGGAGCGGAGCGATGGGAAGCGCGTGTTGGTGAGGAGGAGGCGGAGGGGTGGGGTCGTGGTGGTGCGGTCGTGGACGGCGTGGAAGCGCGCGAGGGCCGTATTGGCGGTGGTGGGGTTGGGTTGGGGCTGGTCTTCTGCTTCGGCTGCTGCTTCGGCTGCTGGGGAGGACCAAGTCCAGGATGGGTCGAGCAGTTCGGTGGTGGGCGGCGTGCTGTGCAGGGCGCGGCTGACCAGGCTTGCTGCGCGGGCGGCTTCGATCTTGATGGGTTCTTCGTCGGCGGAGGCGGCGGTTGCGGTCAGGAGGGCGAGGTTGCTGGGGGGGTTGTCATTGTCTGCGGTGTCACTGGTTGTGGTGGGCGTGCAGATGTGGCGGATGTTGGTTGGGCAGTTTGCGAGGAGGAGGCGGGTGAGGGAGACGGCGGTGAATTGGAGCTGGGGTTGTGTGCGGGTTGAGGTCCAGAGGCGCGGGAGGAGGCCGTGGACGGGATCGAGAAGGGGGGCACCTAGGATTGGCTTGTTGGTCTGCGGGATCGCTAGGTTCTTGAGGAAATGAAGAGCGGCGTGAGTCAGTTGGAGAGGTGGTGCCGGGGTCTTGAGGTCCTGGGGTTGGGAGAGACTCGGGGGGATGGCACGGGAAAGAATGGCGAGGAGGGGCTTTTGGACTCGCGCGAGAAGTGCTGTACTGGACTCGTCAGAGCGGCTGAGGTTTCCGAGGGAAAGGCATGCAGCTGCTTGTAGGTTAGGGAGGGTTGGTGATGCCAACCAGTCGACCAGTGTTTGAACGATTTTGCTGTTGAGAGGGTAGGCGGCTCGGAAGTCAGGGATGTCTGAGATATCGGCGAAGATGGTGAGGAAAGCCCCTTCAACCTGCTTGAGCTGGCTGGCGGTATCAGGATCCGCGTCTGCTGTGTCAAAGCGGGTATACAACTGATGGAACGCCAGTTGCAACAGTTCGATGCCCCCATTCTTCACAAGCACCGGCTGGAAGTCTTGAAATGTCAGATAGGCAAGGGCTGGTGCGCAGATCTCCATGAAGGTGTCGAGGTCGGCATCGTATTTCTCACCGGTTGCTAGACCGAGAAGAAGAGCGGGCGTATTGGGGTTGGCAATCTTGGGCTCAGAGTCTAGCTTGTCTTAGCCAGGCAATGTATCAGCATGTGGTGGGATTTGCTTACCTTGGTTGGAGAGCAGCTCCAGAATTGTCATAATATGGCTGAGAGAGTTCTGGCATGATGACAGCCGCTCGCCAGAGACGAGGTCAATAAACACTTTACTCAGACCGGCTTCCGACGCCTGTTCCTGGGCGGGTTCTGCCATCCAGTTAGCAATGTTTACACACGCGCCGGGGACCGAGTCATCTCTTACTGTAGTCAACACAGATGTTCAGAGCTGCAGCTATCGCGAATGGGAGAAAACCGTTTTCTTGCGGGTCCTCGATGATGCTCATGACGAAGCTGCGGAGTGCCCCGGTGCTGACAATGCGAGCTCGGTTTTCGTCTAGGGGCTATCAGTTCAATCATCAACTAGCTTCACTCTCCGGTATTTGTTTCTTACCGCAGTCTGCACAAGCATTGCCGAGCAGGCGAAGAGCCTGCTTGTTCAGGGGGTGCTGTGGCCCCTTTTTGATAGGCACGGTAGAGAGGACGAACTCCAAGAGTCCAGACTCCCCAAGAGGCTGTCTCCAAGATGCTGAAGATGAGGGATGGATTTTCAGCCTTGGACTCTCGAAATAAAACCACACGATCAAACTCACCATCTCTTGCTCCGTCGGCAAGCTTCTCAACCAAGGGAGCTAAGCCGTCACCACTTTCCTTCTCCAGCCCAGCAAGGACCTCTTTCAACTGAGCGGTACGGTCATCTTTACCGCCATCCTGGCCGCTAAGGACCGCCGAAATCCTGTCTGGTGTTAAACTCATTGGGAATTTAATAGCACCCCGCTTCCTATTTTGCGTGGTTTGTGGTTTTCTTATTTTCTTATTTAACAACTTGCTCGCCGAAAACCGGGAAGCCAACGATGCTGTTATAAGCCCGAATCGGCGTCAGTGGCTTTTTTGCTGAAGAGAGAGAGAGTTGGAAGTCGATGTAATTCGATGTGGTTGAGGTACCCCACTCGGGTTCTCTGTTTGGAGCACTCGTTCAACCCTCGCTGGTGGTGATTTTATGCATCCACTGTTAACCCTGGGCGAGCTTCACATCCAGGTGTCTTCAATCTGAAAGTGCCCGGGCTGAGGACTACGTCTGCTGTTACGAGAAAGAAGAATCGGTACACTTGGAGGGAAATAAAAAAGCAAAAGCCAGAGAGACAGATGGTGACGCCAAGCCCGTCCACAAGCGCACGATATTGTCTACATTATAAATGATACACGGGATGAACACAGCTCTCGCCGTGACATATACAAGGCACTTAGCAACCTGTCTTCTACGTGCGTCCCTCGATCCATTTCTTCTCGACCGGCGGGCCGTAGCCGCCTGTGCCAGTGACGGGTAACTCGCGCTTCTCCAGCTCCTTGACAATGATCTTCCAGCGACCCACCATCTGCTCCTTGTCGATCGGCGTGACTCTCCTGGGGAAGACACGGACGTTGGGCAAATCCTTGAAGACGTCCTTGTTCTCGACCAGCTCGGCGAGCTTCTTCGGCTTCTCTGGTGCGACGAGCTGCTGCAGGAGGTTCTCGATGGTGTGGGCGAGAACCAGCTTGCCGTCGGGGATACGGTGTCCCGTGAGTTGTAGGATCCGCTTGGCGGCCTGTAATGCCATGTTAGTAACTTTTAGTGCGATCAACGAGGAGCGACAAGAACTCACATAGAACTTGACCACCGGATCCCTCAGCTGGGCCTTCTTCCACTCATTGTTCCAGGCCCCCACAAAGCTCTTGGCTACCTGGGGAGTGAGTTGTGGTGCGGGGGCCGATTCTTTCGCCTCAACTTCTGGCACCGCGGCTTCCACCGCCTCACCCTCCACCTGCTCCACCGCCTCCGGCTGCTGCGGCTGCTGCGGCTGCTGTTGCTGCCTCGCCATCTTCACGGCCGACTTGAGCACATCCCACACCCTCGCCCAGTCCGCAGCCTCCTTCAGCGTCGCAGCCCCGTCCTCGCCAGCAACAATATCGACGCGGACGATCTTGCCCAGGCGGTCCATGCCGTCGGCATGGGCAAAGAGGCGGTCGACGGCCTTCTTCTTCCCGGCGCCCGCGAACCGCGCGACGACGAGCGCCTCCACGATCGCCCGCTTGGCTAGCACCTCGAGCACGGCCGGGTCGGTGACCCGCTCGGCGGGGCCGAAGGGCGTGATGACCGACTTGACGAACTCGGGCGCGCCGCCCTCGCTGCCCCAGTGCGCCGGGTCCTCCCACCACCCGGTCAGCCCGCCCACTTCCTCGAGCCCCTCGGCCGTCTCGGCCGGCTTGTAGGTCGGATCGGGCACCGCCGTCGGCGTGGGGGCGGTCCTGGTCTCGCGGGGATAGACGAGCTGAGTCTGAATCTCGGGGCCGGGGGCTGGGAGGTACTCTTGCTCGTAGGCTTGGTATTCTTCGGCGGTGGGTTCGGTCTGAGGTTCGGTCTGAGGTTCGGTCTGGGGTTTGGACGAGCGGATGGGAGTCGTGGAGAGGTAGCGCCGGGTTTGTGGGTTGTTCGCTCTCGAAGTCGGAGGAAGAGTTGAGGTAGAGGCAAGGGTTGCTGCTGCAGGTGCACGGAGAGCACTGCATGGTATTGACGTCGGGACAAGGCCCGCCGACACGGGCACCCGTAACCTTGGTACACGACGCATGTTGATATGTGAGGAAGACAACTCAATTGGCGGGGTGTTGGAGTCGGCGTGCTCTCGTGCCGCGGCCGCGAGCAAGTGAGCTCCAGCCAAAATTTCTCGAACACAGGCTGCCGGGGGGCAGGTGGGTCTGCCAGGGGTGAGCCACAGGTGGTCCCGCCAAATGCGCGTGGCTTGGCCCAGTCTGCCAGCTGCCCTCCATTGAACCAAAGTCAAAAACTTTGGCTTGGCATTGGATGATCCAAGAAGCCGACGACCAAGCTCCAACTTTTGGAGGGGAAAAGCTCGGAAGCTTCCAACCGACACCCTCATCGCACCGTCCCAATTCCCCGGATACACGGACACCACGCTATCCGCCCGGAAAAGACATAAGGGTAGAACGTGAAGATGAAACCCACGTTGCGGTTATGCGCTGCCCCGCGCAGCGTCTCTGACGCAACGAGATTTACGGCGACGACGCTGCACGCAAGCTCCAAAACCGCCACCCCACCACCCCGATTCACCCCGTCGAAGGGCGGTGCAGCACGTCCTCCCCCCAGTGGCGGCTCCGGGGGTTCCGGCGGACCGGCAGCAATGTTCGAAACCCCAGAGCAAAAGGTCGCCCGGTTACGGGCGGCTCACGACAGGGCAAAGGCCGCGGAGATCTCCAAGTTCGACAAAGTCGTCGACGCGAGCAGGAAGGTATTCGACTCGGCACACAAGGTGACGGTCGCGGGATTGATAGGCTTCACGGGTAAGCAATGGCCATTACCCCTGATTCCGGATCGGGCCCCCATGCTGACCCGCCCCGACCAGTCCTGGCGGGCCTCCTGACGGCCTACACGGCGGTCGACATGATCATGTACAACAAGAAGCGCAGCGCGGAGTGGGTGGAGGCGCAGAGGAAGCTGGAGGCGGACAGCCTGGAGACCGCGCGCATCGCCTACATGACGGGCAAGGCGGACGAGGAGCAGATCGCGCTGGTGGAGGAGCAGCTGGAGCGCGAGCGCGAGTCGGGCCGCAAGACGTCCTTCTTCAAGGACACGAGCGTGCTCGGCGCGCCCGAGGCCGCCGGCGCCGGCGCCGCCACGAACCCATCTTCATCCACCCCACCCTCCAGCACAACAACCGAAACAGTCTCCTGGTCATCCGCATCCCAATCCCAATCCCCACCATCACCCCCACAAGAACAACAACACCAACAACCACAAGACCCAGCCCAACAACAAAAACAAAAGTCCTCCCTCTTCTCCTGGCTAACCTCCAACCTCAAATCCGAAGAAGAAGAAGCCGAACCCTCCCCCCCCAACAACCACCCCTCCTCCCCGATCTCCTCGCAGCGCCGTCTCGGCTATGAATCCCTCAGCGACGACGACGGGTCCGCGGCGGGCGCGGTGCGCGACAGCGACGTGGTGCGGGCGGTGGAGGCCAAGGCGCAGGCGGCGCTGGAGCGGGAGCGCGAGAACCAGCGGGCGGGCGGGCCGCTGGATCGGGTGGGTGTTGATGGTGCTGATGGTGCTGCTGGTGCTGCTGGTGCTGCTGGTGAGGGGGAGGGGCAGGGGGATAAGAAGGAGGAAGGGGGGGAGGCGACGGCGGGGAAGAAGAAGAAGGGGTGGTTGTGGTGATGTGATTGGACTTTTTTTGGGTTGGGGAGGGGGGTTCCGTTCCGTCTGATGTCAGAATGGGAAGCTTGCTTGCTTGCTTGCAGGTTGTTACCGTCGGTTGCGCGGGCTGGAGGAGGGGGGGGGGGGGGGGGGGGGGGGCGAGCGTAATGCAGGGGCCGACTGTATCATAGTGTAGGGGATCTGGGTGTCTGCATTATTCGGCGGGGACTGGTGCATGTACAAAAACAACAAGTACGTGCGTTGCGAGGCATTGACGCTCTCCATGTGCATTCGATCTTGCTCGGCTCAGCCAGGTGCGCATTGTAATAAAAGTATATCAAACAGCAAACACGCATTGAAAATTGTAGCATTCCATCTCGTGTTGGTGTGGTGGGGTGTCCGTCCCTGTTCGCTTCCTCCCAATGATTCCATCCCAAACCAATGCGCCGTATCCATCATGAGAAAATACCCATCCCAGCCCGTAAAAACGCCGTTAGCAACCGTATCCCAAGCACGCCCTTTACGCTGTCGTGAGCGCTCCCCACGCTAGGGTATAAAATGAGTGGATGGGGGGGGGGACCAATTCGCCCATGTGCGATAGATAAAGATGTGATCCCTGATTGCCCCCTCCCGCTTTGCCTGAACTCCCAATTCCTTCCGATTCCCTCCCGATTCCCTCCCAATTCCCTTCCAATTCCTTGCAATTCCTTCCGTCTTGTCAACAAGCCACCGCAGGGCGGGCTTGTGGCCGTTTCTTCTGGATCCTGAGTGACGCCGGTTCAACCATACTCCGATACCGGCCGTCATAGCCTTCCTAAGAAATGATGATGTGGTTGAAGTGGCCCGGCACCTTGTTCCGGCACCGTTCGCAGTCGGTCCGGTACCCTATGCTGAACGATCGCGTCATGCCGGGTTGCAGTGCGGTCCACGAGTTTACTGTATGCTTCGACCTCGTGTGCCCCTTCTTCGGTGATGGTGTAGTTGATGGCTCGACGTCCATAGCGTTTCCATTCTGGCTCTCGGCCGCCGGAGTGCCTTCACGTACTGCCCGTGCTTCCATTGCCGAGCTTGCGCGCGGCGGTAGCCCGGCTACCAGGGGATGTTCGTGTGTGAGGTGGCTCAAGTGACCGCCATGCTGAGACATCGAGTCGAGCGCCATTCTGTTGCCTGCCTGACTGTCTTCGGCGCCACATTCGCTAATAGGCGAGGGCAGCCGCCGGTTCTGGATCATGCCCCAGTCCGCCATAGCCGGCGCAGCCGTCGCTGCGGGGAACTTCTGGTGCGACATGCCTACCAGCCCGTTGTTGCCAAACGCCGCCGCATTCGGCTCTTCTGGCGTTGTCGCAAGCATGTCCCCATGCGCAGAGTTGCCGCCTTTCCAGTTGTTACCCCGGACTTGCGCGGCAAAGCTGCAGTGAATGGGTGTCGGGATGCGACCCATGACGCTAGGACCGCTAGGGTCCGCCTGGATTGAACCCTGTTCGGACGGCGCTGCCTCTGACGTATCCATCATGTCCATGTCGTTGTCCATTGTGCTGGCCACGACACATGATTGTTGTGCAGAAACCAATTCGGGCTCATCGGCCCAGGTCTGTTCCTGAATTGGCTCTTGCGGTGTAGTGACTTGAGCCTGGGAGGCCATAGCAAAAGTCGGGGTCGGTTGAGGAAAGTTCGGCCGGTCGTTCCATCGTCTCGAGTTTGGAGATGTTCTCAGTGGGAGTGATTGGAGACGTTTCTGTAGCCGTGTCTTGTTAGTTCGCTGGTGTCACGGGCCCTGGAGGCTGCTACCCGGAAAACGACGTATTGACTTGCAGCACCTCATCTTTCGGACATTGAAACGCAGAGTGATGGGAGCCACCTCTAAGAGAACCCACTTACGCTTCTGTGTTCAGTGAACCCAACCGGATTACCGGCCGAGGCCTCTTCATCCTCCTCTCGGAGTCTTTTGCGATGATAATCTGGAAACGGGGCTTCAACAGACAACATGACGGTCAGCGGCGGAATCGGGTCGATCAATGGGACTGGATGGGCGGTATAAAGGAAGTAATGAATTGGATGGTATGGCGATGTTATAATTAAGTAGCGAACGTCAGCGTGAGGAAGCAAAGCGAGAAACAACGCGATCTACGATTGCAATGAATTTGTGGTGATTGTTGCGTGGTCTTTCTAGGGAGTCTGGGGTTTAAACAGAAGGTGCATCTGGTGGTGAATCGAGGTGGGGGGGATGGATGTCCGGGATGTGGAAGGCAGCAGCGAAGTGGGGCTGATAATGGCTGGAAAGGCGGACTGGGGCTGGCCTGCCTCGCAGATCGGCGGTTGAAATCCGACTTCTTTCCTGAACCACGAGACTTGGTCGTTCTTCTCTCTTTCCTTTTCTCCTTTTCTTCAGTAAATGAAAGCCAAAGGGCCATTACCGAAAGACCCGGTATCACAGATAAATGACGGTTATACTGTTTTGGAGGCTCTCGGTCGCCGCCAGCGCGTCTTTGAAGCAATTTTGAAACCGACCGCCCTCCGCCGGACAACTTCTTTGGCGGGCAGCTTCCCAGCCCGCCGGGCCATTGGTCTGCGACTCTGCGACCACGAGACGGCGCCCCCACCATTCCGCTCTGGGCATTCAATTGAGGGACCTGGCGCACCCTGCAGGACAAGCAAACACCTTTTCCATGGGGGCCATCTCGCTGTGAGTGCCGGAATTCGAGCTGAGATGCGTCTGGGTTTGCTTGGCTTTTGGGAAATTCAAGAAGAACGGCACTCAAACGCAGATTTCCCTCCTGTGAACCCGAGTCACCGCCCCCAAGGGGTTGCTCGTTGTGTCCAGGGACCCCTGCTGCGTCTGACGTCGATGTTCTCGGGCCTCCGGGTCCTGAACCGACGGGACCACTATCCATGCAAGAGGCCCCTCATCCCAAGTTTGCCCGCTGTGCCGCGCTCAAACGAGAACATCAATTGCCCTTCAAGCCTCGTATAAAAACAAAGCTGATATACCGTTTTCGAGGCCGCCCCCGGATAAGCAAAAGTAGCACTGTTCTCAAATGTTTCTAGGTTCGGGTATTCCGTCATGGGAAAATGCATAGGGTCATTCGTACCACGGAATAGTACTAACTCGTGGGCTTCAAGAAGTTTATCACGCAGGAAGAGTGCGCATGTGTTGTGTAGATTGTGGTCTATGACCGGCTAACCACCGACCATATCCAGTTATGCGGTTGACGGCTGAGTTACAAGCTCACCAGCAGGCTCCTTCGCAGTATCCTTCTCAGTATCCTTCGCAGTATCGTCCCCACCTTCAATTCTGCTTTTGATCTCGGACGGAAGGTTCTGCATAACGCCCTCAGCAAGGTCGGAAATAGAAGCGCCCCCGAGAATCTTCATCACAGGCACATCGACCCCCAACTCCTGCAGGAACCACGAGCGCATCTCGACGCCGACAAGGCTGTCCACACCCATGTCCACCAACGGCGTCGTCTCAGAAAGGGGATCTCCCTCGGGCAGAAACATGAGCGCCTGCAGCTTGGTCTTCAACGCCCCCGTCAAGATCACCGACACATCCTCCATCGTCTTGGCCGCCTCAAGCAGCTGTCTCAGGGGCACGCCCCCACCCTTGCCGCCGCCCGCGCGGTCCCGGCCGGCCGCCGCGGCGTCCTTCTCGCGGATGAGGAGGCCAAACTTGGGGTTGATGGCCCAGAAGGCGTCCTTGGCCTGGTCGGTCGTGATGGGGGCCATGCCCGAGATGAGCTCCGGGTCGAGGCCCGACGCGGGCCGGCCGCTGACGACGGCCTCGGCGAACAGCTGGTGCAGGTCGGCCTCGCTCATGGCCAGCGAGCCCGACCGCGTCGCCAGCCGCGCCTGCTGCTCGCGCGTCAGCCGCCCCGCCGCGCTCTGCTCCCGCTCCACGTACCCCACCCCGAGCACCCGGCAGATGTCGATGGTGGACCCGGGGAGGCCCCGCGCCCGCCGCCGCCGGATGAGCGTCTTGATGAAGACGTTGCCGGCCGAGTAGGCGGCTTGGCCGGGGTTGCCCGTCGTGCCGACGATGGAGCTGAAGCCGATGAACCAGTCGAGGGTCTTGCTGGAGGGGGACGAGGGCGAGAAGAGCCGGTCGAGGTTGGTGGTGCTCTGGATTTTGGAACGCAGGACCGTGCTGAGGGCCTCGAAGCTCATTTGTACGACCGAAATGTCGCGGAGGACCATGGCGCCGTTGGCGACACCGCCGATGGGTGGCATGGTGTTGGTGATGTCGTCGTGGACTTGTTTTACGGCGGTGAAATCAGTCAGGTCACTGAGGGACGGGAGAGGGTTAGTTTCCCAGCTTCAAAGTAATGGGGGAGAAAAGGGGGGAGGGGAAGCCGCCTTACCAAGCTCGGTATGCCACCGTTGCGCCTCGCTCCTTGTGTAGGTCAATCCAGCCCTGGTCTACTAGGGGCGTCCGGCTGCTAATCACAACATGCCTAGCATTGTGAGCGATCATAAAGTCGGCGAGGGACCGACCGAGGTCGCCGCCCAAACCCGCTAGCCAATAGGTTCTGTCTGGCCGGAAGAGATCCTCGCGTTTGGACACGGGCTCGATCGAGACGGGAACGTGGGAGTCGATCTGCCAATATATGAGTGTGTACGGAGTCCTCGGCGGGACTGGCCCCACGATTTGTTTCAGCGGCAGAACGTCGAGCGGCGCGCCGTCGGGGATGGAGTAAAGCTGCGACGAGGCAAACGCCGCCACCTTGCGCAGCAACCTCGCCAGGACCTTGGGTGCCCCCGACCCGGCGCTGCTTCCATATGTCGCGAGCTGCGTGGCCGTTGAGGCAGCCATTCTCGCGAGCGACAGCTTCTCGCACCGCTCAGACAGGGACAGCGGAATGCGAGATGCTACGCCATTGTCTTGGAGGGAAGTGTCAAAGAATAGCGTCACTTCCTCGCCCACGCTAGCGACAAGGGCGTCGACAGCTCGCTTGGGACTGCGCGGATGCAGATAGACCCAGTTGCGCATCTTTCTACCCTCAGCCTCGGGTTTGGATGTGATGAACACGGCACGGCGACCCATGTTGGAAAGCTGCTTGGCCAGCAGCGATGCCACGGTCGGGTCCGGCTCGTACGCGAGCACCACACCCGCGGGCGGCAGCATGCTCAGGATCTGCTGCGTCATGAGCTCGGCCACGACAAAAGACATGTACTGGCCGTCGACGATGTCCATGCCGTCGGGCTGGTCCTGGTCCACCCAGATGGCAGCCGAGCGCGGGACCGTGACGGTGGAGGTGTTGGAGTCCGAGAAACACATGTACTTGTGGCCGTTCTGGACATCACGGCCAACCTGGAGAAAGAAGTAACCCGCAGGTGTCTTGATCGATGAGAGGAGCGAACACGAAACCCGAATAGTGATGCGGCCGTCGCCATCTTCTACCCCGGAGGTGTTATCACTGCTGGCGTCGCTCTCTTCCGAGACGTCTGTATCAGTGCCGTAGTGCCACCCATTGACAGCCGTTGATGGCCTCCGCTTGCCTACCGTAGGGATGGCAAGCTTCTCACGCACCATGTAGGAGCCGGCGTCATTATCACGCTTGACGAGCTCCAGGACAGCCGAGTCCACGTCGACCAACTCCTTGATCTCGCGCTTGGCCGAGTTGTAGCGCGCGTTCTGGGCCACGTTCTGGCGCACCCGCGGCGTGTAGACACGATGGTCTTTCTGCAAGACCAGCTCGGGCTCAAAGTTCCATAGCACCTTCTCAGACGCGCCTGAGCGCACCATCTGCGTCGTCGACTTGAGCCGCAGCATCAACTCGGCCAACATGCTCGCCTGCACGCTGGATACCGACACCCCCGGCCCGAGGTCGAGCGTCTGCAGGAGCGTGCCGGGCAGCTCGTAGAAGAGCGTCCGGAACAGCCCGAGCGTGGTGCCGCCATGCGGGTTGTCGTCGTGGCTCTGTCGAAGGAGCCATAACATGCTGGCCGCTGAAGAGACGAGTGCCTTGAGCTTCTCCCATCGGGACTCGTTGATGTCTATGAAGAGTCCGCTGTCGCTCCCGGTCTCGATCAAGCTGATGACATGGACATCCTTGGGCAGGGTCTCCGGTACGTCGTCGAGTCCTTCCAGGCAAATGATGGGACTGAAGTACGAGCCCAGAACCAGCGACAGGTCTTCCACCATGCGAGGTGCCTCTTCCGCGCTACCGAGAATCACCAGCGGGCCGTGACTCGCGTCCGGAGCTGCCAAACTAAGCGGCTCGCGGAGGAACGCGACACGGTCATCCACGGCGCGCGCAACAAAGACCGACCCCGGAACGGTAACAGGATCTGGCATAGGCGAGCTGGTCTCGATACCCCCAAACCCCGTCTCGCGCAGCACGGCGTCCCACTCCTCGAGCGTCAGGCTGGGGCCCGTGGGCCGGCCGTCCTCGAGGCCGACCCACCAACCCGGCAGCCCGCCCATGACCAACCCGTGGCGCATGACATCGCTGCGAATCACCTCGAGCAGCACGAGATACCCGCCGGGGCGCAGCAGCTTGCGCGTGTGGGCGAGCGTCGTCTTCATCGACTTGGTCGCGTGGAGCACGTTGGACGCCACCACGACCTCGTACGCGCCGGCCTCGTAGCCCTGCGTCGTCGGGTCGTCCTCGATGTCGAGCGTCGTAAAGACCAGGCCGGCCTGGTCGCGGAACTTGGCCGCCGCCCGCTCGAAGAAGCCGCTCGAGATGTCCGTGTATGTGTATGTGCCGTACGCGTTGTCGATGGCCTTGAACACGGCTTGCGTTGCGCCGCCCGTGCCCGCGCCGATCTCCAGAATGCGCATCCGTGGGTGCTTGACGCATAGCTGTCGCATCACGCCTGATACTAGGTGGTTGAGGATTTCGAAGCCGATGGCGTGGATGTAGTACCGGTCCAGGTAGTTGTCCTTGGTCATGTGCTCGAGGATGCTGGTCTCGCCGGATAGCACCGAGGGGACGACGAGGTGCTCGCCCACGGCCCGGGTGAGGTTGAAATCCGCGTCTTGGGCGTCATAGCGGTCCATTATGGCCACGATGCTGTCGTGCGTGTCGTCCACCCACGACTTGGGTGCGTGGGGGTGGCTGCCGCTTCGGACTTGTTCGTACAACTTTTCCGCGTTGCTGATGAGTGCCTGTCGGTACCAGGGGAGATTCTTGCGGTCTGCGTGGCTGACGGAGAGGTGCAGGTTCTTCAAGTAGAAGAAGGCCACCCGCTCGGCATCAATCCCTTTTTGGCGGTGCTCCGCCGTGGACAGCGAGATGAAGTTGCCCTCCTCGAAGACGAGCTCGGCATCCGGTTCATCGAGACACATAAAGGCCTCCTGGAAAAGGTGACGATCATCATTGCTTGTGGCACCCGCGAAAGGGGAGAAGCGGACGCCCTCGATCTCGATGATCTTGTTCTCGTACCCGGCCGAGTACACGTCCACGTCGCCTGTGATGCGGTCGTTGCGAGGATCGGTGATGGTGCAGTCGATCTGGACCGTATCGGTCATGTTTGTGCCGCACAGCGAGGGTATCAGCGACACGCGCTGGAAGTAGGTCGGCGCCACGATGGACCAGATCCGGCCGTCACCAGGGGCGCTGCACGCAGCGTTGAGGCCCTGCAGAGCGCTGTCCAGCACTCCCGGGTGGAAGAGCAGATCCGTCTCGCCGTCCCCGAAGGCCGTGTTTTGGATCGTGGCCGTAGAGAACCCAGATCGACGTCGGATTTCGGTCAAAGCACGGAATGGACCATCATAACCATACCCAAGATCGTCCTTCAGAACCTGGTAAAACCGGTCCACGTCGACCTGGGACAGCGCGGTGACGGGAGGTGTTCTCTTGGCAAAACGTCCCGCCGGGTCCTCCGTGTCGTCCGAGTCTCCCAGCGTGACGCACACCTGCCCGGAGCAGTTGAGGGCGAGCTGCATAGCGTCCTTGCTAGTACTCGAGAAGACGGAGTAGTCGGCCGTGATGGTCTTGTCGGACTGCTCCTTCACTTTGGTCATGGACACCACCAACTCGGTCGCAAAAGCATCGCTGAGGGCGATGGCCTTGGTGATTTTTAGGTTCAGGAGATCGACGCACAGAGCCGGCCGGCCTTTGGCTAGCTGCATTCCGGCCTCCATAGCCATGGCGATGTATCCCGTGCCGGGGAAGACGGTCTGCCCCTGAAGCGCGTGGCCCGAGAGCCACTTGATCTCTTTGATCTTCAGAACATTGCGCCACCGCCGTTCGTCCGCCATTCCGTCGGCGGTGGGAACCCCGAGAAGATCGTGGAATTTTCCGGGCTGTGTTCGGAATAGCTTGCTCAACCGCGACTCGGCCCAAAGGGACCGGTCGTGGTCCCAGGGATACCGAGGGAGATGGTGCAGCATGTGAGGATCGCGGGAATCCGGGCCCTTGAATGCTTTCTGGAAACCCCCGAGGTCTACCGCGGAGGGCCCCAAAAGGGCCCAGATATAGCCCAGTGCATCGGCAAAGGCCTCGACGTCGTCACTTCCGCGCTTCAGCGTGCCATGATAGGGCATGTCGCGGCTGATGGCATCCCGGATCGAGTCTTTCGCCGGGCCCTGCAATGCGGGATGGGGTCCCACCTCCAACGCCATATTTATGGCCGTGGGAAACTCAGAGTAACTCACGGCCGCCTTGACAGCGGGGTAGAAGAGGACAGGGTTGGTCATGTTGTCAACCCAATATTGGCCATCAAGGCCTTCTGTGCCCACTCCACCATGGCTCCCCATGACGGCCGAGTCCGAACGAACGCTGGAAAACCAAAGCGGCGCATCATCCTCCGGCTCGGGCGACAAGACCACAATACGGCACCGCTTCAAGGCCGCCAAATACGCCGGCGCACAGCGCTGCATGTGCGCCGAGTGATACGCCGTATCCACACGCAACCTCCTCGCAAACTTGCCCTCCTCCTCCAGCATACCCATCGCCTTATCAACCGCATCACTGTCCCCCGACAGCGTGACGCTCGTCGGCGAGTTGTGCGCCGCGACCGACAACCTCGCATCGACCGCAAAAGCGTCGGCACCGCACAGCTCCCGAGCATCCTCTATCGACGTGCCCGCCGCCAGCATGCCGCCCTTCTGGCCGTCGCCGCCGGACGCCAGCGGCGCAAAAAGGCCGCGGTAGTAGGCGATGCAGATGGCGTCGGCGGCCGACAGGAACCCCGCCGCGTACGCGGCTGCGATCTCGCCCGAGGAATGGCCGACGACGGCGCGGAAGCGCACGCCGGCGGTGTGGAGCAGGTCGATGAGCAGGATCTGCACGGCGGTGCAGAGCGGTTGGGACAGGGCGGCTTCACTCAGGCGTGAGGTTTCTGCTGGGGCGAGGAGTTGTTCCTCGAGTGTCCAGGAGGGGCGGTGCGAGACGGGGAGGCGGGCGAGGCTCGAGTCGAGGCGGGCGAGGATCTCGCGGGCGAAGGGGATCGTTTGGATTAGACTCTTGCCCATGCCTGCCCACTGGGCGCCCTGTCCCGTGAACACGCCCATGATTGATGGTGGAGTCGAGAGGGACGCGATACCCAGCGTCTCGGGCGCTCGCGGCGGCTGGGTGCTGGCATCGTCGGCGTTGGGGAGACCAAGCTGAGCCTGTAGCTTGTCGCGTAGCTGGTCGATGGACGTGGCGGAGATAGAGAGGCGCCGCGCCAGTGCGGACCGCTTGCTGCTCAGCGTCCAGGCCAGGTTTGACAGGTTGACAGGACTATCAGGTGTGTTGAGATAGTCCAGCATGTCCTGAACGATCGCAGCGAGAGACTTCTCTGATGCGGCGGACATGACGCAGGGGATGACGCAGGCCGCATCTTTTGTGCTGGTGCCGTTAACCATGTGCTTGGTGTCATTCTCGGGCGTGTACGTCTCGACGATAGCGTGAGCGTTAGTCCCGCCAAAGCCGAAACTGTTGACGCTGGCCCTGCGGGGGGCGCCGTCAGGGACCTCAGGCCAGGGCAGGCTGCTGGTAGCAATATGCAGGTGGTTGATGAATGGCTCCAACGCCGGGCTGAGCGTTTCGAAGAGGAGGTTCGGCGGTATGGTGGCGTTCTGAATGGCCAAGATCGCCTTGATCAAACCTGCCAGCCCGGCGGTGCCTTCGGTGTGCCCGGTGACGGTCTTGATGGAGCCCACGTAGAGCACATCGTCCGGAGCAGCGTCACACCCTGGGGGGAAGAAGGCCTTGCTCAGAGCCTCGGCCTCTTGCGGATCGCCTGCGGGCGTGCCGGTGCCGTGTGCTTCGAAGAACTGACAGCGGCCCGCCTTGGTTGTCGGGTCTAGCCCTGCGCGAGCGTACGTGTCCCGGATTAGGGCAGCCTGCGCCGTGGCACTCGGCATGGTGAGGCCCCTGGTCTTGCCGTCGTGGTTGACGCCCACTTCGCGGATGACGGCCTCGATCTTGTCCCCGTCGGCTAGTGCCGAACTGAGCGTCTTGAGCATGACGCAGGCGACGCCCTCGCCTCGGGCGTATCCGTCCGCGCCGGCGTCCCACATACGCGACCGCCCGGCCGGGGACAACATGCCGAGCTTGCTTTCGGTAACGTACGAGAAGGCTGACAAGATCAGGTTCGTTCCACAAGCCACGGCAAGTCTCGAAGTACCGTTCCGCAGGGCCTGTACGGCCTCATGGACGGCTACCATGCTCGATGAGCAGGCCGTGTCAATGGTCATGGATGGCTGGCTTGGAATTAGCTTTTTTCTCGTGACATCTTCTCGGCCGGTCGTCAGTAATTCACTCACCCCGTGCCAGTTGAAAAAATACGAGATGCGGCTTGAAGCATTGCTAGCTGCGATGCCGGTGGCGGCATACGTCGGCACTGAGTTGACATCTTGAGCCTGCAAGGCAAAATAGTCTTGACACCTGCAAGTGCGAGGTTGTTGTCAGTTTCAGTTCTTGTTTCATTGTCATGAGGCTCAACGCGGAACACAGCTTAACTCACATGACTCCTACATAAACACCCGTATTGGAATCCGAGAGGCTGTGGATCGAGAGTCCCGCATTCTCGGTGGCTTCATAAACAACTTCCAGCAACAGTCGTTGCTGAGGGTCAATGACCTCGGCCTCGCCCGGGGGAATGGCGAAGAACTTTGTGTCAAAGACGGTCACGTCCTCCTGGAGGAAGTACGACGTGCCTGTGTTTGTGGTCCCGTGGTGAGTGCCATCCTTGTGATAGAAGTGGCCCAGGTTGAAGCGGTCCTCAGGTATCGTCTGGGCCACGTCCCGTGGCTTCTCGAGCAGCTCCCATAGTTTTGACGGATTGCTGGCGGCCCCTGGGAAACGACATCCGATGCCGACAACAGCAATGGGCTCGGACCGCCTCCCTGAGATATTGCTCTTTGCCATGATGGTTGGCAGAGGGGGGAATATGGAGGTGTTAGGATGCTACAATCCCAAATCAATGGAAGCGTACAGATCGGTCGACTGTTGAAGGACGCGTTAGCAGGATATTTCTTGGACACGAGGTCGAGTTGCAAGCATGCCGCATGCATGAAGACCCCCCCGCATGAGTCGGACCTTGGGGTTTTGGTTATCAAAGCCAACCAACCTACCTATCAGCCGGATACTGTTCTTTTTTGGGACAAGGTGTTCCGTCCTCGCTCAGTGTCGGTGATGGCGCAACAGCGGTGGCACTATTAGGCGTGCGTAAACGGAACGAGCAACTCGGCGAAGGAATGAGGCCGGCGGAGGGGGATATGTGTGATGATGGACGGAATCCTCCGGCTGTTGGGGGCTCAGCAGCCGGCCAAGCAACCAAGCAGGTACCTACAATAAGCGCTAGGTGGTTTACCGAGATTCATAAGGCCCTCGAATGAGCGGAGAGTTACCTAATGGCCGACCGAGATCGTTCGGCCCCCAAAGAAAACTTTCCGGTGCGGACCCGCCACTCTCCCGCTGCGAGGTAACTGACAGCCCGTTCGGGGTCTTGGGCCAGTGCTGTTTTGAATGTTTTTTTGTACGTTAGGCAATACATACCGCTGATGATATCGTATAGCGGCAGTGGTAACGCCAGTTGAAAGTCACCCAGAGCGCCCTCTCTCAATGATGGCGCTGTTTATGCTAGGTACTCACGTCGTAGTAGCATCTACCACAACATGTCTTCGGCAACCATGGAGCCCCAACTCCCCACCATTCTATGCATTCACGGTCATGGCACCAACGTGGCCATCTTACGCCTCCAAGCCAGCCGCATTGTGCACGCTCTCAGTGACAAATTCCGCTTCGTCTTTGTGGACGCGCCCTTCACTTCACTCCCTGGACCGGGCGTGGTACCCGTCTTCAGTGATTTTAAGCCCTTTTTGCGCTGGCACTGCGACGAGAACACGGTTCACAAGTTCGATATTACGCCCGAGGAGCTGGAAGAGGAGCGGCGGCGGGCGCGCGAGCTCTTAGCGGGGGTTCCAGGCAAGGAGGCTGGAGCCAAAAGTGCTCCGCGTCCGCGTGAGAGTGCCAGTGATCTGGTAGGAATCATGGCGTTTAGTCAGGGGACGCGTGTGGCGACGGGGTTTCTGCTGGATCCGGAGCTTGGATGAAACATCAAGTTTGCCATCATGATATGCGGCACATTTCCCGCGTTGCCCATCGCACCCCGGAGACGCTGTTGAGTAAGTCCGACTCTGGAGTCTCTAGACGGATCCCAAATCTGGTGTATATGGGCGGCCCGGCGCTGACAGCCCCAGAATCAACCAGGTTATCCATACCCTCTATCCACGTGCAAGGGTCTCACGACCCGTGGGCTGCAGAAGGACGGCGGCTGATAGAGACATACTTTGAACCCACGTTGGCCAAGACAGTGAAGTTTAGTGGGGGGCATCAAGTCCCTGCAGGAAGGATCGAGGTGGCACAGATTGCTGCGATCGTACGCGA
The DNA here is from genome assembly GCF_033439085.1 of Chaetomium fimeti. NCBI lineage: Eukaryota > Fungi > Ascomycota > Sordariomycetes > Sordariales > Chaetomiaceae > Chaetomium > Chaetomium fimeti. The sequence continues at coordinate 1,092,604 of NW_026944335.1, forward strand.
GGTTTTGGGATCCGGGGTTAATAGGACTAGTTGGTGATGAGTCAAGAGTTACGAATAAGTAGTCAACCTAATATTTTCTGGGGCGGAGCAACTGTGAAGCCTCGCTGACAAAAGTTTGGGCTTATCACGCAAGCGAGTTGAGTTGGGAGAGGAAGAGGTATGGAAGAGATAGGGAACGGTCACCGTACGAGCCGTGCCTCCCCGCTGCGGCCTGGAAGGTGACAATATTGAATTTGCATCAGACGTGCAGGCTGCAGGACCGCCGAGATGCGTCTGTCATTGGCTACTAGGTACCAACAGCGAAAACGCCTTCCCAAGTTCTGGCTCCGCGCCCCCAACATGCCCGACGACCAGCGTCTGTTTAGCCGGTGAGTCCTACCCATTCGTCCATTTCCCGTATATCCCTGTCCTGATGTCTTGACGCCAAGAGAAAAAGCTGACTGGAGGCTGGAAACTGCATGGATGACATGGATGACACGGATGATGAAGCAACCTCATCCTGCGGTTGCAACCTACCATGGATACACTTGTCCGCGTTGCCCAACATGCATACGCGACCTACACAGTGCACGGTCGAGGTTCCCGAAGGAGCTGAAGGAACACCCAAATGCAATTATTCGGTGTTGAGAGAAAAGCAAAGTTGGGTTCGAACTTCCTTCGGGGCAATTCTGCTCGCAGTATTAGCCAACACAATGGTGATTGCACACCAATACCATCTCAGCCCTGTGCCGCAAGTCACCTCTAATAGTAATTATACTTGAATTTCCGGCCCCCCATTCTCGGCTGGGTCAGGAACCCGAAGGACCGGGGAAGAAGTGCGTCAATGATAAACGATACCAGAGCCAGCGGTATTCAACCCGGGATGCGAAAAAGCTTGGTTTGGTTCAGCACGCACCAGCACGCCAGTGCCCAGCATACGTACGTTCGACTTGCCAAGGGCACTGTTACCGTCTGACTCCTCCATCTCGAGCATCGCACACAGCATGCACCGTCCCCAGTCAGAATCCGTCCGGGAAGGCAAGCTCCGGGCAGCTTGTGACCGATGCCACGAACTCAAGAACCGCTGCGTGAGGATCGGGGGCGCTGACAGCCGCTGTGACCGATGCGAGAGGTTGGACATCGACTGCGTCTACCGGTACTCCTCTCGCATGGGCCGTCCGAAAGGTCAAAAGAAGACGTCTGTGACAGAAGCCAGACAGTTCAGCGAGACAGGCCGCCAGCAAACGTCCAGCCCCTTGGGTGACGTTGGGCTACCAGAGATGTCACTAACCGTCGGAGGATTAGGGTCTGTAGTTGGCGGCGGGCAAATGGAGACGGATACAATCCACAGCCAGAGTTCGACGCTTGTTGACCCGACGTCCAACACCATGATAGTGTGAGAATCTTCAGGGATTCAACCAACCGACGTCGACTGGGGCGTCGACTTCTTCGGCCGCCACATTACCGGCATCCACAGTTCTCTTTTCCCACGGAGCTACCCGTCACCGCAGGCGGTGCAACAGGTAGACGACGGTATCAGCTCCCCGACTCCCGGCGTCAACGCCCCTAGTCCCAACTCCACCAGGCCTAACGAAGTAACAACGACACTTGCGGACAGGCTGCTCGAACTACAAGCCCAACTGCACCGCCACTTGGCAGCAGCAGATGGGCAAATGGGGTCTGATAACGTGCAGGACGGTCTCGAGGTCGCAAAGACCTTCCTGGCGGTGCTCCAAGCCAGTTTCGCCTCGTCACAAAACGACATGGCCTCCACCGAACCACTGGGCTTTCCATCCGCCGACCAACTTCACGCAATGACAACAAACTGGCCCTCGGTCTCAGGCCACAATTTTGCTTGCCAAAACCGCAATTCCATACCGGACGACAACGACCCCATGTCAGCAATGGACGAAGACCCAACGACGGAAACGCCCTGTGCCGTGAGCTTCGTCACAGCACAGCAAGCATTAACATGCTACTCGTACGTGCTCCTCCTACTCGACCGCGTCGTGAGCGGCGTGACAAGCCCGGTCCGTTGTGCTGCCCCAACCAATGCCAATACGAGTGCTGCTCCTAAGCTGAGGAGCCCGAGCCAGGAGAGTCCCACAGTCCTGCGCCTGGGGCTCTTCAGCCTGGACTCGCAGCCCGCGCTGAATACTGAGATTGTGCTGCATCTGCGCCTCCAGATTCAGAAGCTGGCGTCTAAGTGTAATGAGCTTGGGGGGGGGGGCGGCTTGGGCCAGACTAGGTCGCCCGGGACGGCTGCTGCTGCTGTTGGCAATTCAGATGAGGAGGCGTTTGGGAGGAAAGGGACATCGCCAGCACCGATAGCCGCTATAGTGCATGCAGTGTCGAGCCTCATCGTTGAGCGAGAGAGCTCGTTGATTGATAGACTGTCATCCCTGACCGCTGGTACTGCTTGGGAATAAAATTTGAATTTGCAAACAGCTGGGAATATCGCACTATACTGTGTAGAAGCAACCGTGAAAAGAGACCTGCGTGACACTCCCGCCCCGGTCCAGAGCTTGCCAACTCGTTTCGAGTAGCAGTACCCCGGGCTGGCTACCCCGTGGAAGCATGTTGAGGGTGCTCTGGAACTGCTTGGCGGCTTGGCGACAGTTTGAGGATCCCGGTATCGAAGCTGGGAGTGATTGAAGCGATTGACACGGCATTGCTATGCATGAAGAGATAATCTTTCCGAGTTTGGACGCCCGATTCGTCCAATGGGTGATCGGACGCGTCATACGAAGTACATACGATGTTGCGCTTGGAGTTCAAGCGGCAAGCCCCGGTTCGGCTCTTGTGCGGCGCTGCAGAAGATCCGCGGAGAAGGAGAAAATCAGAGCCAACCGGTCGTGGATCCATTGACCCATGTTGCCATTCCCAATAATCTGTAGCAATAGAAAATGTAGATACACAGTAACGTTAGGATAAACGTCAGTCGCGGCCTCAGGTTGCCGCAGGCGCTCGGAAAAGTGAAGTTTCGGCTGCTTAAAAGTTGTGACGAAAAAGCAAAACTGCAACCGTCGAGTCCACGGATAAAAAAGGTTAACTCTTGCAGCGCTCAAGTTGGGGGTCACATTGCCCCTTTCCCCGTGGGGCATCGGATTTCTGATTGGGTGAACACACTTTAACCCCACATTCCTCAGACGATGCCTTGGCTCTCCGACTCTCTCTCTGATTTGCTCGTTGCTTCAAACCACGACGAGGAAGAAAACAACGACGAGAACTGGAACATGGAACCCCCAGAAATGAAACCCAACTGCCCTAACCTTGCGCTTTTTTTTCTCCCGTCGCAAATCACAACGCCCCGGCTAACACGCCATCACCCGGCAGATGGGACTGTGGCTTGTTTCAGAACCCCAGGGCTCAGGAGACGAATCGCGGATTTCAGACGTGTTTACCAGTCTGAAGTCTCATTCCTGAGTCCTGACTCGACGGAAAATGGCCCGCGGCCGGTGGCACCGTGACATTCCTACCAGAGTAAGCTTATACTGTGTACCCCGAAGCATGCGTCTGATGGAGAAAATGCAACTGCACTTGGTCTGGAACTCCCGAAGCGACCGCTAATTTTAGTTGGCCGACTAGGATTCATAACACGGTGAACCCTGGACGTGGTTTCGAGACACCGCCAGCGGAATCGCCGCCATGTTTGGTTCAGGCACGGTCCAAGTCAACATCCCCAAACCGCTTCTCTCTCTTGGCGCCGGTATAACCTCAACGTCTACCCTCCAACACGTGTATTGTCTTCTATTGCCTTCAACCTTCCGCAGAATGCTGCCGTTACGAACCACATAATCCGTTGCAGTGATTTGCTTTCTTTGATTCGACATCGCCCTGGTGGCCCATTTGACATTATTTTCGTTTCTAGTGCTAGTGGCTCATTAATCCTTTACGCCGGGCGTACCTTCAATTCATAATGTCGATTGCTTCCTGTCCAATGTCCGGCAGGGCCGGTGGCCGCTGTCCTGCTGGTTCAGTCGCTGGCCGCAGCCGGTCTAGCAGCCACATTGGGCCGCGTGGCTGCTCCTTTTCAGGGTACACCCAGCCTGGTGACATCCATGCTGCCTTTGACGTTGGTCTTCGTCTTCTGCAAATGTCTCATCGCAAGCTGACCATGGCAGATCCCCAAAGGAGTTGATGCGGAAGAATGGCTTCGGATGAGGTAAGTGTAGTGCGCCTCCCCTTGTCGTGACTTAATTAGGTACCTTCCCTAGGTAGCTAACCTAACTCGTCTAGGGAACGCAAGGCGATAAACGAAATCCTGTACTCAGACATTCCATCGGTCAAGGAGATCGGCACCATGAAGAACATCGATACGCTCAATGCTGCTGAGCATGACCTCCTCGCCGTCGCTCTAGGGGCTCCCGCCCGCCAAGTGATGATTAGAGCCGAGGAAATAGGCCCAAGGACGGGCTGGAAAGATGGATATCTTAGTTCCGAGCACGGCTTCTGTCCGCCGGACTACAACGAGGCCCCCGCAGCGCTCGCCAACTCGCCGGGGAGGATATGGTCCGATCTATGCGAGCGAATGCCCGGTTGTGTCGCCAGGGGCAGAATCCGGGAGTCCGTTGTCGCCCTACCGCTCGTCCAGGGAACCGAGGACGTCATCCCTGACCAGGCACTATGGGCTGCCGTTGTCGCCCTGGGTATGCTCTGTTCGATATACAGATACGAGGACAAGAATGACGGCCACGAAGGCGTGACGGTGAACGCCACCAAGTACCGGCCGAACTGTGACATGGGCGACGACCTCGGCGCCGAGCTTGTGGGGATCCCACGATGCATTGCTCTGCCATACTGGCAGGTCTCGAGACGTCTCGGCCGCTCCATCCCTCATCTGACCTTCTTCGACCAATCTTCCTTCAACATGAAGATAAAGGACGTTAACAATTCATACCCGTATCTTGGCAGGTTCGACAACATGGGGATGCGCTGGCCCGTCTTTGGAGAGAGGACGGAAATTGCCTTTCAGAAAGGTTGCGCAGAGACCTCAGGTAAAGCGGATCTTGTGCATTCATACTCAGGGTTACTTGCTAACAACAGAGTTCAGCATCGTTCCAGCACGGCGCCGATGCCATTGCCGCCTGCCAGGAACACGTCATGAACCGAAACATCGAAGGCCTCCTCCGCGAGATGGTCCGACTTAAGGAGATCCTCGAGCGCATGCCCAATGCGTTCCATTCCATCAACACGAATCCCAACTCTGGCGAGAACTACGTTCCCGGCCACCAATGGGTACGATGGGGCAAATTCTCGGCACCCCTCAGCAAGCGATGCCCTGCCTCTTCCGGCTTGCAATTCCCGCCTTTCCTCGTCATGGATGCCTTCCTGGGGCGGAAAAAGTACGACTCTTTCCTTGGGCGAGAAGGCCTCCATCTGCGGGCCTGGCTGCCATCGAACCTCAGAGCCTTTATCGCCGCTATCGAATACCACTACAGCATCCCCGAGTTCGTCAAAAAGTCGGGCGACCCGAGGTTGATGGGAGTCCTCGATGGTATTGTTGAGGCGTACACGGGCGAGCGTGGCTTCATGGGCACCCATCGGTACAAAGTCTTTGGTCTTCTTGAAATCGCGAGCAAGACGGGCCGGACCGAGACCAACGGCCTGTCTGGAGCCCCCGACGCCAATGCCAAGCCCTGGGAAGAGACACACAAGCAGTTCTCCGAGGCCATGAAGGAGCGCCTCGAACCCTACCGTGGTGACATCGACATTGAACCGCACAAAATGCGGGGCACCTTCGAAGAGTGCCGTTACAAGTCTCGGGTCCTCGGCCGTTCTTTTGTTGATGGGGACCCGGCCAGGTCCATTGCCATGGTTACTCTCGACCTCCAGGAAACGGGGATAACGTATCAGCCGGGCGACAGGCTGGCTCTGATGCCTCTGAATAGTTGGAACGAAATCGCCAAGGTCGCCGCTGCTCTAGGTCTCGGCGGTTACCTCGACTACCGGGTCACCTTGAACACACAATGGCAGCGTTTTGCCCGGCATCTGGGGTCTGTTCGACATACTTCTACCCCCCAGCTCACGGTGAAGGACATCTTGAGGCGCGGCCATCTAGCACCCATCACGCAAGAGTTGGCGCTCAAAGTCCACGATTTGCTCCGAGCCTCGTCCAACACGGTCCTCCAAGTCTTGGCTACCACCGAGTGGCCGGTTCGCGGAACTCTAGGGGATCTTCTGCAGGCTGCTGTCACCGACACAACCCCTCATATTTGGGACAGGGCGTTCGACCTCACCGGTGACCTGTCCTGGCTTACTGATTTGATACCCGTCGAGGTGCCGAGGACGTACTCCATCTCCAACCACTCCGAGGAGCTCCTTCCTTCCACCGTTGACTTGACCGTCTCCCGAGCCGAGTACAACCTGTGCTCAACATTTGCTGGCAATAGCGAAGTGACGTGCGCTGGTGTGGGGAGTGGCTTCCTGAACCCTTCCTTGTCATCGAATGATGAGCTCATCGAGACGGACGAGGACATCCTCATCGGTATCTCTCGGCCTCTGAACTTTCAGCTCCCCATTGAGAGGGCGGCGCCATGCGCATACTTCGCCGGAGGATCTGGCATTGCGCCGTTTAGGAGTTTCTGGCAGGCTCGCCTTGCTTCTCAGAACAATGCTGCCAGCCGAGACATCCTCTATCTAGGCGTGCAGAACCGTGAGAAGTTCTGTTACGAGCAGGAGCTGCGCGAGTACGTCGAGGCTGGTCTCATGGAGGTCCACCTCGCCTTCTCTCGTGACTCGCGTGGCCTTGTGTATGACGGTAGATCCCGAGATCTCGTCGAGAAGGAAATGCCTCCTCGATACATTGACGCCCTTATCGTGGAGCAGGCCGCCACAGTCGCGGAGCTCATCATGTCCAAGAAGCAGGGCGGACTCGGCGGTTATCTCTATGTCTGCGGTTCCGTTTCCGTCTTCGACTCTGTCATGAGTGGTGCGCGGAGAGCCATCTATAACCACTGCAGCTCGAGCATGGAGGCTGCCGATATGATTCTTCACAAGGCGTTTGCCGAGCGCCGGTTCATGCTCGACATCTTCATGACGCCGAAGCCCCTGCCTTGCAACCTCGCTACGATCCCTCTTTCGCAGTTGTCGCGCCATACCGGTCACCGCGCTGGGGGCCGAATGTGGATTGCCGTACATGGCAGCGTCTACGATGTCACCGACTTCGTCCCCTTCCATCCCGGCGGGACCACCATTATCCAGAGCAATGCGGGCGTGGATTGTACAACGACATTTGACAATCTTGCTCACACCAACAACCCGGAAGTCAGCAGTCTGCTCACCAAGTACTTTGTGGGGCAGCTGACTCCCAAGCCGGATTTCCATGGCTCTTCGGAACTCGCCGACTTGTATGACCTATGGGCCGCGTACCTGCGAACTACAGTCGAGACCCTGGTGGCACATAGGTTCGAAATGTACGAGATCATGGGTGCTAGCAACGACGAGAATGTCTGGTCACGCGAGAACCTTGTGAACATCGGCCTTGGAGTTCGCATGTTCTACGACTACCAATCTCGCCTGCTCCAAGGTGGCTTCTCGGCCCTATTTGGTGCCAAGCTCCAAGAACTGGTGCTCAAGCTATCCTTCTCGCTCGCCGATGCGGCAGCTTCCGGGACTGACATGCGTCTACCAGACGTGCTTGGCATCATCGCCCGAGCCAAGACGTCACAGGACGCAGTGGCAACGTCTCAAGAGGTCGCTCTTGTGGGCGAGTTTGTCTGCGAAAGCAGCAGCAACATCCGCTTCGCAGAGCGCGGCATCTTCCATTACGCGGCGAAGAGCGTCGAGCTCGACATTGAGCTGCTGGAGGACATCCGTGAAGAGGCTTGCCGCGGTATGGATGCCTTTGACAGCATCGGCGCCATGGACCGAAACAACGGCAGCCAGAGCCTCGCCATGCTTGCGACGGCCCTCATGCAAATCCTGGAGCGGATGGCAAAGCGTCTCGAAGTCTTCTACTCCAAGGTGTCCAAACTCAAGGTCTACCAGCCAGAGCTGGAGCGCAGCCCGGCCAGGGCACGCTGGAACCTGGTGCGGACCAAGATCCGCGACGGCTCCTTCTTCATCCTCAGCCAAGAGACCATCCTCGGTGCCGCGCCAGCTTTTGTGCCCTCACACAATCGCAATGCCGACGTCGACTTCGACGACGTGATCGGCCGCATCCAAGCAAGCCTCCGCAGCGCCCCCAAGATCAGCCCGGCACCACAAACACTCAACGCAATGCACCTCGCTAGAGCGGGCACGCGGCCACCGGCCGAAACAAACGCCATGGCCGCGCACGACAACAAGACAGCCATGCGCGCCATGTCCACCTTCATCGACGCCAACATGCGCTCCATCCGCCGGCTCAGCAAGATGCCGCCCGTCCCGCCGACGTTTGAACAGCTCCAGCTGCAATTCGAGGGCGGCAACAACAACAACAACAACAACAACAACAACAACAACCGGGCGGGCCGACCGCCCACGCCGCCTCTCACCCACACCACACCATCGCGTGCGAACTCTATAGAGCGCATGATGATGGCAGCAGCATCCTCCCAGAACGGACGCGCCCTCAACAGCAGGGCGACCACCCCTAGCGTCTACTACGGCAGCCAGTTCCCCGGCGGAGGAGGCCATGATCATGGGGGCCACGGCACAGGCGTGGGAAATGGAATGTATATGCGATCCCCGCCGACTCCGCCCCTCGACCCTGCTGCGGTCATGACCGCTATGATGAGCAAGCTGAATGTGCGGTCGAGGGGGGGCTCGGTGCCGCCGCCGTCGCCTGCCGTGTCGCGGAGCGCGAGCGTGAGGTCGCTGCCGCATGGTGGCGGCGGTGGTGGTGGTGGTGGTGGGCCGGGTGGTAATAGGGGCAATGGTCATGGGACGAAGCTGTCGACGACTTCGTTGCGGGCTTTTAGACTGGGGAGTGGCGAGAGGGGGGGGGTGAGGGTTGCTCCTACTTTTTAGTTGTGGCCGCCGAAGCTTCAACTGGGGTTTGAGATGTACTGTGTACTGTACTGTGTACGCAAGGGAAGATGGATCAGCGGCTTCCCTGGATGACGTTTTGCCTATGGGGGGTTTTGCTCCCGAGAGCACTGGTAGAGAGTACATGGATATTGGGAGTGCCGGCCTGTGCTAATTATACGTATTAGGCAGGTTGACGCTTCCATCCCCTCGGGTCCTTGCATCGTTGAAGCAGCAAGAGTAGGGCGAATATTGATCGAAATCTTGCAGAAGATTGTATTGAAGTCAGCGGTTAGGGTACGCAAAGGCGAGTGACGCACATGAAACAGACTGTCTCGAGCAACAGACACGAAAGTGGGGTCATGTTATATGGTAGGCCTCACTGCTTACATGCCTTAGTCGGGCATCAACATCCAGCGCGTCCCTCCCAACGTGAATTCTCGGCGTTTATCTATTAAACTTGGAAGTGCATTCTGGGACAATTTCAAGTTGCCCTCTGGCTAGGTATCCGCGATACACCGATCCTATGGCGCCGCTTCTTGAGTCCGTCTTCAACCACATCGTCCTGCCGCCCAAACTTCCGGCATGTCAAGAATCCGACCTCGACGCTGTTGAGCACAACATATTGACGCGTCTCCTTCATTCCTGCGACACCTTGGGCGCGCTGCCCGGACAAGAGACTCATGAAGCCTGGCAATCCGTTCGCCGGCCGCTTCTAGGGTGCCTCGATTTCCACCAGGATCGCTTCGACCGGGCGTCCCTACGTCATGCCTTCTCGAGGTTGGATGCTGGTTGCCCCGTGATTTTGCACATAGCGGAACAGAACTGTGCCATTATCATTCGACTTGTGCCGCAGTGAGTGTTGGATACATCAGCCCATAACAACACGGGCCAAAGGTCTAACGTACAACTTACCACAGGGACCTCGGCGAGGACGACGTGATCTTCGAAAGCTTCGAAGCCTCGGCGTCTTCCAAGGATGTCCTCGCTGCCGAGGGCGCTCTGCAGTGGGACTTCCCCGGTAGAGCTGCGCGAATACCGCTGGTCAAGTTCTCGGATCCATCCTTTATGGAGAGCTTGGCCACCTTCATCGAGCAAGCCAGCACTGAGTCGCTTGACCGTTTCGCGGCCCACAGTCGTAAGGCCAATGTGTCAGTTCCGGAAGTCAGAGACACGGCCGATCCTGCTCTGATCACCCAGATGCTCTTACCATTGCTCGAGGCAGTTGGCTCTTCTGTCGATGTTCCAAAGCTCCGGAAGCGGGTTCGAGACGACGTCAGCTTCCACAAGGCATTACTTCCCTGGCGCCGCTTGCCATTTTGGCTTGTTCTCCGCGTCGCCATCCAGCGTCATCTCTGCCTAACTCTAGGGAACGAGAACGGGCGCACTTGCTACAAGTTTCTGATCTGTACTCTGCTTTCTGAGATTCTGATGGACAGCGCCCGCCAGCTGTCCCCCGAGTTGACCGTCTTGCTGAGGGCCAAGCTCTGCCGCCGTCTCGCAAAGCTGGAAATGGAGAAGTCAAAGGCATCCCCAGAGGCCAGAATCACATACCACCGGCTGTTCGACTCCACATCGTTCTTCTTTACCGACGCTATCCGGGGTGCAACATCCCAAGTTGAAACGGCCTGGCGCCGTTATAGAAAGGAAATCACGCCGAGTGTCCCCAAACTTCCTCTCCGAGCCCCCGAGCGTAGCTTTCGTCTCGCTCTCAATAATAGCCGTGTATACTTGAATAAAGTCCTGCACTTGGCAAACCGGAGGAAAAAGGGTGCAGCTATGCAGGCGGCGGTGGAAGTAGACTGCAATATGATCACGGACCGGGTCCAGCAGTTTACCCACAGATGCTTCGAGCTGGCCCAGCTCGAAGAGCGCATTGAACAAGACCAAACGCCTGCAACGAAGGTTGCAGACTGTCTTGCCTTAGCGCAGAGGATCATCAACCTCGCTTGCGCAACGGAGGGTGCTTTCGACCCCGAATCCGGCCCGGGACAGGCCAGCATCTCCATCCTGAATCTTTTCGACTTGTGGACCAAAATGGACAGATGTGCCGTGGCACAATGCCCCTTGCTTAAGGAATACCACCCAGGCTTCCATCCCGAACTCCTTGACGTCCTACAACTCGCAACTCCCAAGGAGATGGAGCGCCTCAAACGAATCCAGAAGTACCTCCTGGACAGGTGTACACGGTGCCAGTTTGGCGCGAAAACCATAATGAGTGGCCCTGACAAGAACTCCTTTACCACGCGGTTTGTGGCAGCGTCGACTCCTTTGGAACACTTGCGAGGCCGGATCAAGGTCGCGTCCCAGCGGGCGAAGGATGTTGCCGAGTCCAGCTGGAAAAGGGCTTACGACGAGTACGACGTCCTCAGCGAAAGGCTATACGCTAGTGCTTGTTCCTGTACCAAAAAAGCAAACGGGAGCTATGACCGTCGTAAATGCGAACGATGCCAATGTCGCAGGAAGCGGAAGAAGTTGAAAGTCTCGGTACATGAAGATTTCCTACCCTTCGAGTCCCATCTTAGCGCTGCGGTCGTGTTCGAACTTGATCCCCCACGCTACCTCGCTGCCTATCGGGACGCGACTTGGATCCTGATTCGCGAACTCGCGCATCCAAGTCGACCGCCGGCGCCTTCGTCATCACCACATATGCATCTGAAGGAGTACAAACCGCTCAAACCTTTCGGCCAGCCCGAGTCACGAATCATCTCCATCGCCTCGGCCAAGAAGTCCTTTCTTCAGTCACACTACAAACAGGTCAAAATGAAGGCCGAAAAGAGCGCCGTTCTTCTACCACATGGTCCCGACTACCGGCTCTACGACGCGAAGGCAAAGACTTGGGTTGGCGATCTCAGCAAGCCACTGACATTCGGTCATCTCTGTGGCATTCACATGCCGCCCGCTCTGAAAAGCTCCGTCTTCCCGCCACAGGAGCACCCTCATCACGACCCCGACGGCCCATCATCGTACGAGGCCATCGCCAACCGAGTGAAATGCCCCACGGGCATGTCGGTGCACGAATTCGCGGCGTACCAGAGGCTGTTTTCAGGGCGCTCACGCCGCTGGCTGTCCGTGCTCGCCGAGCTGGGCTCCCCCAACCTCAACTTTAGCAGCGAAGACGCCATGCATGTTATCGGCCAGCTCGCCACCCAGGCCGGCCCTTCGCGACAACATAGCGGCGTTCTGAGGGATGTCCACGTGGTATTCCAGGACCGTTCGTTCTGTGCCCGCTTGGCGGAGCAAATCGGACGGCGTCTTCGTATGATATACTCCAACTGGCGGGAGACATGCTGCATGGAAATGCTCATCACCTTGAGTCTCCGACTCTTCCGCCTGGCCGCCGACCGGGCTGACCGCGACGCTGCGCACGAGCTGATCAAGACGGCTCGCGAGGCCACGTTGGGGTGGATCGCCCAGATCCGCGAGGACTTGTGGAACAGCGCCGAGGCGAGCGCGGCCGAAGCGATTGCGAGGTATGGTGTCTGGGCCTGTCTTCTCTGCCGGCGGACTTTTGCCACATTTGAAGACCCGAGCCCAGGGGAGATGTCAGCCGAGGAACTGGACGGGTTTACGCAGGCCTCGGTGGCTTTGCAACAGAATTTGGTGGTGGACCTCGGGAGACTCTCGCCGAGCTTGAAGAGCATGATGGCTCGTGATATGAAGATGGCATACAGAATTCGGCAGGTTGTGGAAGCAGCTATACGGCTCTGTCCACTTGGTTTGAATCGGGGCATCGGGAGAACTTGGTCAGACACTCACACTGACACAACCGATCCGGGGTCTGCCGCCGACTCCAGATTTGGCAGCTGGGAATTTGTCTCGTCTCGCGGCGGCGGCCAATGGATAACATGCGTAACCAAGGCGACGGGTACCTTGTCTTTGACTCAGAGACTCCATTACAATTACATCGATGGGCGGTTCTTGGTGAACGGCAGCCACATCGGAAAACTGCCACTTGCTATCAGGGATTCTGAGGACGTCAAGGAGCTCTTCGGGGACCGGCATCTTCTGACCTTTCCATCGTCGCGTTTCGGCATGAGCCATGTTCTGGCGAGGCGCCAAAAAGGGCAAACGATTCACTTTGGCCTCCGCGGGACGCGGGTGGTTATCCAGGCGGTTGTTGGCAGGGAGGCCTGGGAACACGTCCCCAGCCATATATTTTCCGGTTCCTCCACATGGGATTTGCCTCTCGGCCTCATCGAAAACTGCGTGCACTGGCTGAATCTGCGTTCGGGCTGCCTGGAGATCCGGAGGAAGACTTTTGCCTGGCGCACCAGGTCGAACGACTGGGTTCTGGATGTCAAGAAGCGTCAGGCGCGGCGATCCAACGTCTTATTAGTCAGTCCATACTCGGACCTTGGCCAGACAATTGCGGGCATATTGGGCAACTTTGAAGACGCACGCAAACTGACTATCTTCCAACCATTACACCCTAACGGCAGGCCCTCGGTCGAGCTCCGAAATCTAGCCCTCAGTTTCTTCGTCAACAAACGGTGCCTGCTACAATGCCGAGAATTGCGCGCCGAGATCGATCCGAACCAGGACGCGGGAACCCTTTACGGCTTCCGGAGCGGGCTTGTGCTACGCGGCGTCCCATGTCGTGATGAGAGGAGCATCATCGCGCCTCTCGGAGCGGTTAGTTGGAGACTTGATGGGATACATGTTAATGTCCGTGCGAGTAGTGCCGACCACTATGGTAGGTTCGGCATCGACGAGATCCTCGGACAACTGACTTGCCCCCCCGAACCCCGACTGTTGTACACCAAGGCACTTCTCCATGCCCTCACCTCGTTCTCCCTGCCCGACGACCTGACTCGGCGGACCGGCACCGAGGAAGCCCTGCGGACGCTTGAATCGGGTCGCTGTCAACCGTGGCAACCGATCGGTGGCGGCGCCATCGCAAGTCTCTTGGCCATCAAAGGACTGGCTCCGGATCGATACTACTACCCACCGGACAAGCGGTGTCTGCAGACCGTGGACTGGGATCACTCACTCACCATGACTATACAACATGACAGTTATGAGTCGGTGGTCAGCGGTATCCTAAAGAAGTCGGAGCAGCTCCGGGCCTTTGCGGAGAACAACAACCAGGCACTCGATTCTCCGGTAGGCCCATCCTCCTGGCTCAGGCGTCGTGCCGAAACCCGTCGTCTTTCCTACGAGCGTCGCTTTTCTCACCCATCAGACCCAGTCCCAGCCCGGAAAGACAGCATATACCAGCCTCGAGATCGACAAACGACACTGCCAGCGGCGACCCATGTCTACCAAGTGACCCGTCTTCTTCACCATAACACACGGAAATTTCACATGGCGATGCCCTTGAAAAACGTCCTCCAGGACTGGAAGTGGATTGGTGGCTTTCACCACACCCAGGAGAGCAACACTGTGCCCCCGCTCGCCGACCTCGTGAGCGGCAACATGGCGGAAAGATGGGGCACCTTGGTCGACGCGTTCCGCCACGCTGACCGCAAAGACCCATACAGGCCACTATTCAAGCTTGCCCTCCTGTCCTTTGCCCCAGACACAAAGAGAGACGTTCTGAGATTCCTGGCCGCTTGTTACGCTCTGGAGGAACTGGCGGTTGTTGAGCCACCTAGGTATCCTTCGTTTACCGGCTTCCAGGTCGGCGAGGTGCCGAAGCTGGGTTCGCTCGAGGTCACGATATCGAAGGCCTATAGCGAGTCCGACTTTGCCGTCGCTGTCAAACATACTGGCGGGACCTCCCTCTCCGCCGTGGAAGGAGTTCAAGCTGAGCGCCTGCGCCATTGCAAAGAAGACGCCGTCCGTCTTGCCTCCTTCATTCTTCGACAGTGGCCTTGCCCCAAACCGTCCATTGAGGGCTTCGAAGCCGAGGAGCTCGACGTCCAGAGAGCTGCCGAGTTGGTCTTGCCCGAGTGGCGGCGGCTTTACCGAAACCTGATGCTCTCGGAATATCTCGACAAGGTCCAGAAGATACTGAACAAGTATCAATGCAAAGCGGACAGATCTATCCCGGCGCCTTGGTGCTGCCGGCCCTCACCTTTCCTTGTTGTACGGAGCGGCGGGCCTCCCGTGCCTTCACTCGCTGGAGACCCTTTCCTCGAAAGAGCCTCCCATTTACACGCCTCACTTGCCCGTCATGGCGGAGGTTCAGCCCAGGAACAGGGACCCGAGGCAACAACTCAAATCTCTCGACGCATTCAGGGCAACGCGGCCGTCACGGCTCCGCGCAAAGCTAGAGAAGCAGATATGCTGCGTACTGTCTTGTTACCGTTTGTTGCTTCTTCCGACAACACACGGAAGGAGTACGGCAACAGTTTGATGAGCAGTCTCGCAGCGCTCGAGACGACTTCCCGCTGTGAGGACGTCGAGGAGGGGGTTCCCGGTATACAAATGATTCAGGCTCGAATCCTCTATGCACGATTTGACATGGACGACCAACTCAGGGCGGCCATTACGGCCTTTTCCAGCGAGGACTCACGTTTCCGATGGCTTGGGTTAGGCGATTTATGGGTGTGGACCAACCCGGTCTCGACTCTTGAGCTCTTACGATCCGGTGACAGGTCTCGCTTGGGACAGGCTGCGAGGGAGCTGCTGGTTTCGTACGGGTTGAGTGTCGTGCGGTTCCAGCGACTCCAGCGGATCAAGTCGGCCCAGCTGCGAGGAGACATATCCAAGGCTGCGAGGGAATGGAGAAATATCGGCCACACGGGGTGGAGTCCTTTGGAATTCCCAGACTGGTTGCTTCTCGAGATCGAGAGCAACATGCTCATCCGTCCGGAGCAAGTGGAAGTGGCACGCGCCATCATCGCGCCAACTTCGGGATCCAACTCGGTCCTCCAGATGAACATGGGCAGCGGCAAGACCTCGTGCATCGTGCCCATGGCCATGTCCGTCTTAGCGGACGGAGGCCAGCTGGCGCGCCTAGTCGTACCCAAGGCGTTGCTCTCGCAAACGGCGCAGATTATACAAACGCGGCTTGGTGGGCTGGTCGGTCGCGATATAACACACTTGCCCTTCTCCCGCCGTACCCCGACCGGCCAGGAAGCACCGACAATGCTTCCCTTATACTCGGAACTCCACGAGCAGGCTAGGCACCGACGTGGCATCATGCTAACCACGCCAGAGCATATCCTATCCTACAAGCTCGGCGGATTGCAGCGGTTGGCCGACATGCGTCTTGATGAGGCACGGGACATGATAAAGTATCAAGCACGGTTGTCCGAGACCTCCCGCGATGTCCTTGATGAGTCCGACTTCACCCTGGCGGTCAAGACGCAGCTAGTATACCCGAGCGGCCCGCAGCTGCCATTGGATGGACACCCCTACCGATGGGTGACGATACAGGCCATCCTGTCGCTGGTTGAGGACCACCTCCCGGGGATTCGGAACGACTTCCCGCAAGGTCTCGAACTCTCCGAAAGACCGGGTGGGTTTCCTGGGACGCACTTTCTACAGACAGAGGCTGAGGATGAGCTGAACAGCCGCGTTGCGAGGGACATCAGCAGCGGGAGGACCACCGTCCTTGCCCTGGCAAACCCGGAGCGGCCATTCCCCTGTGCTCTGGTCAAACGGATCCTATTAACACGCGACAAGGGAATCGACTCGAACTTGGTCGAGGAATTCGCAAGTCACTTTCCCAACCCAAAGATAGCGTCCGACAACATTCTCCTGGTCCGCGGGCTTCTAGAAAAACGCATCCTCCTGCTCTGCCTAAAGAAGCGATGGAATGTGCAGTACGGCTTCCACCCCGGGAGACCCCCCGTCGCCGTTCCGTTCGATGCCAAGGGAGTGCCATCGGAGCAGTCGGAATTCGGCCATCCTGACGTGGCCCTCCTTCTGACCTGCCTGTCTTTCTACTATACAGGACTCACCCCTGCCCAGTTCCGCGCGGGACTACAACACGTCTTGGGTTCTGGAGACCCAGCAACCGAGTATGACCGGTGGACCCGGGGCTTCAGTTCCTTGCCGGAGCATCTAAGGCACTGGAATGCTATCAACTCTGAGCACCAGCAACAATTCGATGAGCTTTGGAGCAGGCTCCGACTCAACAGGAGCGTCCTGGACCACTACATGAATACCTTTGTCTTCCCAGCCCACGCGCGGCAATTCGAGGTCAAGATCCAGGCGTCTGGGTGGGATCTTCCCCTGCTACCCCTATCATCGGGTCCTTCCCACCTCAGCACTGTGACTTCTCGTGCCATATCGACCGGATTTAGTGGGACAAACGACAGCAGAATGCTACTTCCGTTAACGATCAAGCAGGATGACCTACCGAGTCTACACCAAACGAATGCCGAAGTCCTCACTTACCTCCTACAGCCGCGCAATCAAGAGTACCACCACGCGCCGTGGCACATAAACAAGGAGGAAGGGCTGCTGGAGGAACTCTCACAAAAAGGGATCAGAGTTTTGATTGACGCCGGCGCCTACGTCCTCGAGCAAGACAACGAGACCCTCGTCAAAGCATGGCTTGCTAAGGACACTTGGGCACAAGCAGCCGTGTACTTTGGCGCGGATAGCCGTGCTTGGGTGCAGTATCGGAGCAACAAAAAGGCCCCCCTAGTTGCCACGCCGTTTGCCGAAGCCTTGGATGAATGCCTCGTCTATCTCGACGAAGCTCACACCAGGGGCGTCGACCTGAAGCTGCCCCGACACGCTCGCGGGGCCCTTACTCTGGCTCTTGGCCAAACCAAAGATCATACTGTTCAAGGTGAGTCTGCTGCCCCTTGGACTACTTGCCTCGCGATACCCGACTGTCCTCTAGTTCAGTGTTGACAAAACAAAACCTACAAGCGGCCATGCGGCTCCGGGAACTTGGCAGTACGCAAGCCGTTGTATTTTTCGCCCCTCCCGAAGTGCATCAGAGCATTCTCGATGTCTGCGGGCTCCAAAGCCACCAAGCCGTCAACTCGTCGCACGTCATCGCTTGGCTCTTGGAACAGACGTGCCGAGTCAACAGCCAACTACGGGACTTATATCTCGCCCAGGGTTACGACTTCTGCCGTCGTTCCAATTCCCAGCTTGTCCATGGCGACTTTCTCACAGACTCGTCCCACCGTAGCGCATTCCTGAACTCGATCCGCCGGCCCGAACGGCAGACCCTTGGGGAGATGTATGGTGCCGAAACAGGCATTGCTTCACAGCCTGTTGCAGAGCCGTTAGCCTCCGACAAGCTGAGTGAATTTATGCGAGAGCTGGATAAACAACAAGGCGTGGGTGACAGAGGGGTGGGGTGGGAGGGCCAAGATTCTGCTTTCGATGAGGAGGTCGAGCAAGAACGCGAGGTTGAGAGGTTCCAAGCCGAACATGTCCAGCAAAAGCAACATCGGCCGAGCTATGATGCTCTCTGCTTCCCCGGCCTTCACAAGAGCATTGTTCACTTTGTCAACACGGGCGAACTCAGTGGCGGAAAGGGTTATCGGCATGCCTTTGATGCGATGGCGAGCACGAGTACCGGCAAAAAGCATCGCGTCAAGCCAACAAAGTCGCAACTGTTCGTTTCGACCGAGTATATGCGAACCATTGCGCTTCAAGGCATTTCCGAAATCGATAGCTTCCTGGTATGTCCTCTTGTGTTTGGTTACTAACGCATCCCGGTACCTTCAATGTGAGTAACCTAAACTAAACTCTCCCCAGCGGCCCGTCGAATGGATCCTATGGAACCCAACCAAGCAAGTCGCGCTCATCGTAGTGCCCGAAGAGACGGAACTTCTAATCCCCATGCTCCGCGACAAGACGGGCGGCGGGAAACAAAGCTCATCAAAGGTCCATCTCATCACCTACATGGCGCCCCTCACCCGCGACATGTCACACTTCGACCGCCTGACCTTCTACGCTCTCCCACCTCTAGCCACAGACCACCAAGTCCCCGACTGGCTCTCAGTAGAGCTCGGCATCTTCGCCGGCCGCATGTATGCCGACTTTGCCGGCTGCACCGCCCTGCGGCGATACATGGAGCGCCCCATGTCGGCGGGCGAGGACTCGGACTCGGAAGCCGCCGCCGCCGCCTTCTCGGCCAACCCCGCGGGCTTCCTGCTCGAGTGGCTGGCGCTGCGCCGCGGGGGCGGCGGCGGCCAGAACGTCACGCACACGCCCGTCGGCTACGTCTGCCAGGGACGGCCGCTGCGCGAGGACCACCCTTTCTTCGCCGCGGCGGCGCGGCAAGAGCGTTGGGTGAGCACGAGCAGCAACGTGGACCCGCACGTCGCGTCTTTGAGAGCTGCTGCTGCTGCCGCGGGTGATGAGGATGGGGGGGACGACGGGTCGGATGAGGATGAGTGGGCCACGGTGGACCACGAAGTTTGATTTCCTTCGGCAGGCAGGGGAATTGGAAAGTTTCCAGGAGGAATATGCTCGTTCCAGGTCATGGCACACACCCTTTTTATGTTGCGCTACCCCATTACCTACGCAGAATACGTACGACGCGGGTCTTGACGGTCAGCATCTCGCTCCGCCGGTGTCCGAGGGCATGGGATACGTGATCGGCGTTTTCGCGATGGAGGTCATTCTCGCCCGCGTGCACAGCAACGGGTCGTTGGTTCCAGGTGTGACAAGCCGAGCAGGTCAACTGCCAACCAATCACGCCGTGATATATAAGAGTCGAAGAGATCTCCCCAACCAAAATTAGCCCAGCCTTGGGGGTTACTTGATTTCTTGCCGCCCCTCCTTCCATTCCATTCCCCCATCATTGTCCAAAATCCATCACTATCATCTTATCATTGCCATGGACCAGCCCATCGACGAGGAAGCAGAGCAGATTGCGCGTCTAGTTGCCGAATCTCGGGCTGTCATCAAGTCGCCCGTGTCTAACCTTCCGCAACGCCATCGGGATGTTTTCGAGCGGGCATTGCGCCGAGTACTCTCTACGGACTTGGCGCAAGTCACATACGCCCAGATCATCGATGGATTCCCCGTTGTCAATGTGGCCGAGGACATGCGTGGATGGGGCATCGACCCCGATCATCCTGTCTTTCGCGACAACCACGATAAGCTGTGTCCCGGGGCTTGGGAGAGATTGACCGAGTTCCGTGACTCGTTCGACATTGACGTCTTGAGCATGGACGAGAGAGTACGTAGGCACAGAGCATCATACGCGAGCGGCATCTTTGGAGTGCAAACTGTACAGTCTACTAACCCTTACCTCTTCCCTAGCTCTTACATTCCTATGCCACCGCAGCTGCTGACTCCCTTGCATTCGAGACGAGATTGATCGAGATTATTGCGGTAGCACTCCACCAGTTAGCTGTCATACTCTACAACTTGGGGGATCTGGGAGTACATGACGAGTGGAAGTCTTGGAGGCCCCCGAACCGCTATGTCGGGTCAGACTATTGGCCCGACCCGGAACCCTTTGCTACCCTGTTCTTCGTTTATGAATTCGAAGAGCACCTACAATACCCCGAGGGTATAGCCGACATGGTAGGGTACTGGGCTGAAAACCGGATCCTGGGAGGGGTGGTGCTCTTCGACCGAGGGGAGTCAGGCAATGAGGTGGGTGCCCAGGTATTTATACGACCTGGATTTGTTCCAAGAAAGCTGACGCAACCGTACTTAGTGTCGTGAGGTTTATTTCCATTCATGCCGCGCCAACGTAACGGTCCGTATATACGCTCTCACAAGCGGACAGAAGGAGAGGCTCTGGACCTTCTTGCTGTCGGACGGTTCGGGTGTCGAGACCAATGTTTTGCTTATTCTTGGCGACTCCAAGAACAGGGTCCGTATCGACACAGAGCATGCCATTCCAATGTTCCACGTCTACAGGGACAAGTGGGAACGAAAAGTCATGACTGAGTGGGAAGCAAGCTTGGCCCGTCGAGACTACATGGAACCGATAGATTACCCAGAGATTGAGGATTATCGAGACGGAGAAGGTAGCTAGATTCGAGTCTCAAATTAGGTAGTCTCGGAGATGTTTACTACTTGGTAGGTAAGCAGTTTTGTTACTATTAGTGTAGCGGGTGTAGCGGATATTGCTCCTTTTGTTTCTCGCCTTCCAACTCGTCAACCCCCGAAGCCTCAATAAGTCCCCCTCCATCTTTACATGTTTTCTTTTCTTACGGGGCTTGACTTGAACCAGTGCCGTCGGACAAGGGCTTTGGCATGGTCGTACAATCTGGTAGCAACTTCATTTTCCAGGTCGAGCGCGACATAAAGCCAGACGACGCGGCAAAAATGTTGAACCATTAGGCATGGGCCTCACCGAACGGTAGGAAAACCTGGTTATCAAAGGCGGCCACTATTCCGACGCGTTGCCGGTGCGAAGCTTTCGTGGGTTGTGAGAAGAGTGTCGGTCGAGCGTCTGGGACAAGCAAGTTCCTAATAAAGAACATTACAGCATGTAACTCAAGCCCACTAGGCCTAGTTGAGCGAGTAACACAAACAAATTAGTGGTGTCATGGCTGCCGTAATTCTACCCCTTTTTGGACGCCCGTGTCCCGCACTTCGGCCTTCGGAGACGGACCGTTTAACGGACCGGGTATTCACTCCGAATTGGCTACACAGTACATGCGTGTAATGGAAAGTTTCCGGTCTGTTGGCTGCAGCCACGCGCCGTCCATTGGTTTGGTATAATTCGGGGGCCATGCCGCCGCCACCCAAAGCAAAGAAAGAGGATGCCGGCCCAGATCCTCCCTTTTCCTTGACTCTCCGGCCAAGCCTTTTTTTCTGTCTTATGGTTCGGACTGGACTGGGGCCCAAACTGTATCAAACCTCGCCGAGAGCAGGAATTTAACAAGTGCAGCAGCCCAACCGTCAACATGCAAGAACCCTTGAGCGATGCCTCCAAAGAGGCTACCGAAAGCAACACCACTCCCCCTGACGCGAAATCGTCCACCGCATTGGGAGTCGTCGAGGATGGAACAGAGACAGCAGCCGTCCAGCAGACCATGACCGGCTTCCCTCTCTACGCCGTCCTCGTCGGTATCTGTGTGGGATCGTTTCTGATGTCCATCGACGTCTTCATCATCTCGACCGTGAGTCGAGCCTATTCCTCTCATCTTCTTACCACCACCACCATCATCAGGACGAACTACCAACACAGTCCACCCCCCCTCCCCTTCCATCTAGGCCATCCCCTCCATAATGTCCGACTTCCGCGACACGTCCAACATCGCCTGGTACCCGGCCGCCTACTCGCTCACCACGTGCGCACTGATCCCGCTCGCGGGCAAGCTCTCGTCCATCCTGCCGCTGCGCTGGGTCTACCAGGCCTTCTTCGCCGTCTTCCTCGTCGGCAGCGTCGTGTGCGGCGCCGCCACCTCCTCCAACATGTTCATCGTCGGGCGCGCGATAGCGGGAGTCGGCGCCTCGGGCGTCGCCACGGGCGGGCTCAACGTGGTATTAGCTGTCAGCTCCCCCGCCACGCGCGCCATGAATATGGGCTTGGTCAGCAGCATGTTTGCGCTGGGTATTATTCTGGCTCCCATCATCGGGGGTGCGTTCACCGAGCGGGTTACCTGGCGCTGGTGCTTCTATGTGAATTTGCCTGCGGGCGCCGTCACGCTGGCGAGCATGTTCTTCTTTTTTCGGCCGCGCGCCATTCATGCGGAGCAGTCTCTTCGTGAGCGGCTGAAGCATCTTGACCTGGTTGGGTGTGTGTTGTTTGTGCCGGCGTGTTTTATGGTGCTCATGGCTATGCAGTGGGGTGGTGTGAGGTACCCCTGGAACTCGCCGACTGTCATCGGTTTGTTTGTCGGCGGAGGGTGTTTGGTTTTGGTCTTTATTGCGTGGCAGTGGTATATGGCCGAGTACGCTCTCATCCCAGGCTCGGTCGTCAAGAGGCGTGCCGTCGCCGTCGGGTGCGTCTTTGCCTTTTGCCAGCTCGGCGGTTTGGCCGTCATGTCCTACTATCTGCCGGAGTGGTTCCAAGCTGTCCAGGGTGCCAGTCCGTTGGAGAGCGGTGTTCGTGTTTTTCCGTCGGTCATCTCGCAGATTGTTGGCATCTTAATCGTCGGTGTTCTTGGTGAGTGGACAGCGAGTGGGAGCAGCGTGACCTGTCTTAATGCTAACTGATGTGCGTGTGCCCTCCAGCGGTCCGAGCCCGTTACTACAACCCCTGGTTCTTCGTCGGCTCCCTGTTGATGTGCATCGCCGCTAGCCTCTACACCACTTTCACTACCTTCGACACGCCCTCTAGCGAGTGGATAGGCCTCCAGGTACTGCAGGGCCTCGGCGTCGGGCTGACCATGCAGGTAACGACCTTGATCCTCCAACAGGACCTCGAAGGCTCGCCGCTGCTTCCCGTCGGCGTATCGCTGGGCCTTTTCTCGCAGTACCTCGGTGCCACAGTGAGCCAAGTGATCGCGGGCAGCATCTTCAACACCTATCTCCGCGAGGCGCTACGTGACGCCGGCCTCAGTCCAACTCAGATCGGGCTCCTCCTGCAGGCAGGCACGGGGCATGTGCGTGAGACGGCCGAGCGCTACTTTCCGGACTTTGCCGTGCCGGTGCTGGATGCTTATAACCATGCTATCACCAGAGTCTACGTTCGTTCCCCTATTTCCTCTTCCCCTCCCTCCCTTTTTATGATCGTGGATTGGAGTATGCACTAACAAGCAAGGCAGTTTGTCCCGGTAGCGACGAGTGCTGTGGCATTTGTTGTTGCCCTCTTCCTGCGATGGAGGCCGGTTGAAACTGGAGACGGGAAGGAGAAGCAGTTATCTGATCAGTCTAATGCGCAGGAAAAGGGGGAGTCAGTTCCCTAATAGAAGGGTGGCGATGTAGAAAGTGTATCTGGATAAATAATCAAATGGTTTTCGTTTTGTTTCATGATTTGTTCGCTCTCAGGGGCCATCTGTGTCTCACTTTTGTGACTTATTAATATTGGGGGTAGTAACCAACACTACCTATCTAAATAAGCTTACTCTACCAACATCTTGGCCGGCGCCAGCTACGAGCACGACGGCTCCCGCGTACAACTGCACGCCGACGCCCACAACGGCACGACGCTCTTCAACGGCGGCGACGACGGCTGGGGCCGCGTGACGTGGGGCGCCGCCGTGCACACCAACAACAGCATCACCTTCGTGCTCTTCGACCGCATGTGGAACGGCTTCCCGGGCATCTTCGCCGCCTGCCTCACCCACACCGTCACGCCGCACGAATGGCGCGTCGCCTTTGACGTGACGCCGCTCCTCAAGACGGCGCCGCTGGACCTGAGCCAGCCGGTCTTCTTCAACCTGGACGGCTTCCGCTCAGGCGGGACGGGCACCGTGCTGGACCATACCCTGCACCTCCCCGCGGCGGGCCTGCGCTTCGAGAGCGACGAGCTCGGCATCACCACCGGGAACATCCTGGCGAACCGGAAGGGGAGGGAGTTTGACTTTTGGTCATCGTCAGAGCGGACGGTGGGGGACGCCCTCCGGCAGAAACCGGAGCTGCCGAGGCATTGCCCGTCCCAAGGCGGGTATGATTGCGGCTATGACGAGACTTTTCTGCTTTCGCACGAGGACACGGGGCGCAAAGACGAGCGGCCTGCCGCTGTGCTGTCGAGTCCGCACTCGGGCGTCAAGATGAGCTTGTTCACGGATAGGGACGCCTTACACGTGCATACCTGGAACGAACGGGATGGTAAGCCACTTTCAGCGTCCACTCGACTTGACTTTGTTACAACCTTGGCTGACTGGCTCGTGTGGTCTTGCAGGAGCCCTCGCTCTCAAGCGGACGCAAGGCCAGGGGCCGGTTCCGCAGCATGGAGCAATATCGCTAGAGATGAGAGACTGGCCTGATGCTGTGAACCATCCGAAGTGGACGAATAGGAGGACCATGTGGGGAATGGATGGCTTGTATACTAGCTTTGCCACGTACAGATTCTCTCTAGAGGAATAGAACGACGAAGAGGTCCCGTATCACACCCACAACAGAACAAGAGCGCGTTGGGTGTCCGATCCAAGAGTAGATGACTCCGAATCTACTTAGGTAGGCAAATGCAGAGCCTGTCGTTGTACTGTCAGAGTGAGCCAAGGGGTGCGTGATGAATAGGAAAGAATAACGAGGAACCCGCGAAGAAGGTATTTTGAAGGCTAGGGATAGTCTCCCCATGTCATTTTCTTTTGCCCGAAGAGAGAGTGAAGTTAATGCTGTACGGGCATGTGAGCGATAATTGCCTGCGCAAGTCCATTCTCGATAGGGGATAGAGGTGAGCGGGGTGTTGTTGCTAGCCTGTCCTAAAAGCCCAAAGGAAAAGGAACGATTTAGAGTATTCCCTAAAAAGAAAAAGAAAAAGAAAAAAAGAAAAAGAAAAAAAGAAAAGAAAAAACAAGGAATTGGCGACTGGGGAAGAAGTAGGTTGTATACAGGTAGGCAGCAGGTAGTCGCGCTTCCGTTTCTTGAGAACCATCAATTGCATGTGACAAGATGAAAGAGATGACCGCATCGGCTTCGCGGCAAGGGTCACAAACCTTGGAGGGGCTCCTTGGCGGTCGTTATCGCGATAAGAAAGGGACCCCTCTGGCAAAACATCAGGCGAGGGTCGAGCTGGCTTGCTCTACGTTAGCAATTGCAGTAGATTTTGTTGCCGACAACACCATGAATGAAGAGTTCCAAGGTCCTTCGTCGTAGCGTTACGTCGCCTTTCGGCGACAGAATGAAGGGTAATTTTATTGGTCCTAAAACTAGCTAGCAATGTTGGGGACTTCGGGTCAGCTTTCAGCATATGACTTGCATCATTTATCGAAGCACCCCGAGAATGGAGCCCTAGAATGGAACGCTGGATCGGTCCACGGCATCACGGAGCGGGACCGGAGCCGACCTGTATGTCGTTGACCGTCGCGCGGAACGCAGCGACCGGGCTTGTCTAGCCTTCCGCTGACTAAAAGAGTCTACCTCGGTGTAAACGCGTCTCTGTCAATCAGAATGCAGACGGGAAGACAACAACCATCCAACGCAATCGTTGAGTCAGGGCCATGTAGAACAATGCATAGCCGTCCAGTGTTCGACATGGCGCCGTGGAGCAAAGACACCCAGTGCAGCAAGGCAAGATTTTGTGTAGGTGGTACTGATCGAGGAACCCGGACCGATGCTCTTCGTCCCATCTTCACCGAGTCCGGCGCTCGAATCGGAGCCTGCGGTTGAGCGGCGTGTTTGCATTTGTGGCGTGGTTTAAAGTTGGAGCACACCAATCATGGCAACAATTTTACCAAGAAGAAAAAATGCGGAAGGCGGTGAAACGGGCACAAACACCAAGACAGAAATTGACCCCTCCCCCACTTCTCAATGCAACATTTCGATTGACACAATGGCGCCGACCGACCTCCAGCTGGCACTGAGCCTAGGAATTTGGGCCGAAATTCAGATCGAGGTACCTCCGTACTCGGCCACAAACAGAGACATGAGCTGAAGAAGAGGGTGCCAAGTGGTTGATCAACCCGAAACCCTCCGTCGGGCATCTTCCCTCCAAGTTCCCTCCTTCCCGCTTCCTTAAAAGTGCTTGCTTTGTCTCCCACCGTCCCTGCCGCTAAATTTACATTCTGGTACTCGCCTTCCCGCCCGGACCGACCTCCCCCGTGAACTGCTGGAGCTCTCTGAGTCACCTAAACACCATCCACAGCCCGCTCCCTGCTTCCTGCAAAGATCCCATTCCTGAACACCAACTCGTCTTCCCTCACAGCCCCTACAGCTTCGCCCCGCTCCCAATTCTACCTAGATATTCCCCGACATATCTGTCGAGCTCTTCTTGACTGCTTGAAGCTCCAATTTGTCCCGCCAGCCTCCCCTAAGGTCTCGAGAGCGCAATTCACACCGTGCTCTTGCTTTTCTTCGAAAACACGCCCCTACCTATTCGCCCGATATCCTCGACAAAATTCTTCACAATGTCCGGAGCCGAAATGGCGCCCCTCCAGGCCGATGACATGCGAGGTACCGTTTTCCCACCCGCTATGATCTTCTTGGCCTGCCCATGGTGGTCAATGTCACACTCCAGCCGCGCTCTGAGCGTTCCATCAGCCGTTGTTTCTTGTTTTGATCGCGCGTTTGGCTTTAAACATGACAGCTGCTGACACTCTCTGTACGAAAGTGTTGGGCCAGGATCCCCTCATCCCGCCTGCCCTGCTCATTTCCGAAGTTCCTATGCCCAATGCCGCCCTCGAGACCGTTATCAAGGGCAGACGGGAGGCCGTGGGTGTAATCATGGGTCGGAATGACCGCTTGTTGGTCATTGTTGGGCCCTGTTCCATCCACGATCCCGCCACCGCTATCGAGTATGCCACCCGCTTGAAAGAACTCTCGGACAAGCTCTCGGACGACCTCGTCATTGTGATGCGCGCCTACCTCGAGAAGCCGCGAACCACGGTCGGCTGGAAGGGCCTCATCAACGACCCCGACATCGACGAGACCTTCAAGATCAACAAGGGTCTCCGCGTTTCGAGACAGCTCTTCTGCGACCTTACCTCGACCGGTATGCCTATTGCGACCGAGATGCTCGATACGATCTCCCCGCAATTCCTCGCCGACTTCATCTCGGTTGGTGCTATTGGTGCGCGGACCACCGAGAGCCAGCTGCACCGGGAGCTGGCCTCCGGCCTCTCTTTCCCCGTAGGATTCAAGAACGGAACCGACGGTAGCCTCGGCGTCGCCATTGACGCTATTGGCGCGGCGGCCGCCAGGCATCACTTCATGGGTGTCACAAAACAAGGCCTGGCCGCCATCACCCGGACGAAAGGCAACGAGCACGGCTTCGTCATTCTGAGGGGCGGCTCCAAAGGCACCAACTATGACAAGGCGAGCATCCAGGCCGCAAAAGACACCCTGGTCAAGAAGGGCCAGAAGATGGCGATCATGGTTGACTGCTCGCACGGTAGGTTTTGCTAGGATCCAACTATGGCTCAATTGCTAACTTGAGCAGGCAACTCGAACAAGGACCACAGGAACCAGCCGAAGGTTGCCAAGACCGTCGCCGACCAGCTCCGCGAAGGCGAGAGGGCCATCATCGGCGTCATGGTTGAGTCTAACATCAACGAAGGCAACCAGAAGGTACCCGCCGAGGGCCCCTCTGCGTTGAAGAAGGGCGTCAGCATCACGGACGCCTGCATCAACTGGGAGTCGACCGTCGAGGTTCTCGAGGACCTCGCGGCCGCTGTTAGGGAACGCAGGACGCTGATTGCGGGCGCCGCGAATGGCTCGCCCAAGACGACAACCCTCGAGGAGGACTAAGCCATCCCTTTTGTTCGGTTATAGTGACAAGAGTGACGAGGGTAAAAGTGCTCCTAGTCTTCTAGACGGTTTACCGAGGTTGTTTCTTGGGCGATAAAAATGTGATCGAGATGAGCATGGCCGCGTGTCCCACGGTTGGAAAAGGGGTAGATAACGTAACCGGGCTGGACAAAAGCAACCTCGTATAACACCCTTTTTGGTAGTCTTATACGTATCCGAGGGGCCGACCTTCTTTATAGAGAAAATAATACAGTCTCCTGTGAGGCTCTTAACATCATGGGTTGGTAAAGATACCAATTGGCCGTCACAAACTTGCGCGCGTCATATGTGGAACGTCTCGAGCGGAATCCGATCCGTATACGCGCCTCGCTTCGAACTAAGCACAACAACCTCAACACCATTATTCATCCCGGGCCCCGTGTCACACCTTCGTCATGCCCATCCTGTAATGGATCATACACCTCTCTATCCGCCCCTCCTCCCGGCACAGCGCTAAAACCCCGCCCGCTATTGCCGCCCCTCCCAGCACCACCACCCATCAACCCCCCAAACCCTCCGAACCTCCCCCCTCCAATCCCCATCCCACCACCTCCTCCCTGCTGCTGCTGCTGCCGCCGCCGCTCCCGCGCCGAGTCGATCACGCGCCGCAGCGCCGCCCACCCCAGCAGGCCCGCCGTGCCCAGGATGAACCCCCACACAATCACCCGGTCCTTGGGGCTGTCCCGCTGGAAACAGCTCGTCTTGATGTCCTTCTCCTCGGCGTCCTTGCAGATGGGCAGGTTGTATTTCAGGCAGAAGGCCCGGTTGCATTGCTTGCAGGAGGTGGAGGATTCGCGGGGGTGGAGGGCACGGAGGGCGTGGAGGGGGTTGGTGGTTGCGAGGGTGGTTGATTGGGATTGGGAGGGGTTGGGGTTGGTGTTGGTGTTGGTGTCGGAGGGGGATGTTGGGGAGGAGGGGGCGGGGCGGTTCGAGGAGGGGGACGGTTTCTTCGGGGGTGGTGGTGCCGGCTGGTTGTTGTTGTTGTTGTTGTCGTGTTGCGGGCCGAGCGGGATGATAGTGCTGTTTTGGAAACAGGTGCATTTGCAGAAGGAGGGGACCGCTAGGTTTGTTTGTTACTTGCGTCAGTGCTCGTGTGCTTTGAGAGAGGAGGTTTGGTGGAGTGAGCGTGGATGAGGATCTGCGACGGGGGTAGGGATTGCGCACGCGAAAGCTGCGGACTCACATGCGCTGGCTAGCGTTGCCAGGACGGCTAGGAGGAGGACGATGGCGAGGGGTATTCGCGCCATGGTGGTTTGTTTGGGCTGGCCCAGTCGGCTGTGCTAGTCGCAGAGGAGAGGTGCTGTCGCCATAGCACGGCGGGCTCGGGATGGACAATGCAAGGCAGCTCGAAGCCGAAGCTGGTCCGTTCCAAGTTGGCCTTGATTCGCCGGACCCACAAGGCTGTCCTCGGCAGGGTGGCGCAGTGCCGCACAAAAGCGCCACATTGATTTGCTCACACTGGGATACGCCACTTTGCCACTCCTGGGCTGTGGCTTTGAGCGTTGTCGATTGCAGGTGAAATGCACAGGCCACTTTCTCGCCCATAAAAGAAACGTCCATCGCACCCGATCTTCCTCCTCTTCTCTTCTTTCTTTCCTCGCCCTTCGGGGCATTTGGTCAATTTGAAACGATACAGAGAAGATTAGCATGGCCCCTGCACTAAGGATGACACGCTACTCAAAGAGACGCTACCAATTTTTTCACTATGATCGCGGCCGCAGTCGCGACATGGAGAAGAAGATTTGGCTCTTTTTGGTTCAGACTTTGGTCTTCCCTTTCTGTTTGGTCGGCACGTCAGTCAATCGCTCCGCTGTTAGTGCCTCGTGTGTTGTGCCTCGAACTCATCTGATGGGAGAAACATTAATTCTTATCATTCGCCTTCGCTTCATGTCATGTTCCCTGACGCTGTCGCTTCTCGCGGAGGTTTGAAGGCGAGAACACCCGATCATCATCAAATCACGATGCCGTGCAAAACAACATCTCATTTTTTATTGTTTTCACATTTTCACTTCGTTAACAAAACAAGCCACCACCGTTACAAAAACCAACCATCCGACATAAGCTCCAGCTAATTAATGTATGGCGATATGATATGGCTCATCCGCAAGTCTTGGTGGCACCGTTTATTTGCCACTGCATCTTCGCCAACTCTATAACCACATCCCAACCAGATCACACATTTTCCTCTCTGCTGCCACCGTGGTAGTAATTATTTACGCACCGAGATTTTGGAGCGGAATTTCGTCGTTGTCAACAGGTCGCTTCTTGCTCACGTTCACCCATCCCATGCCGAGCGATGTGATCAACCCCAAGCTACTGACGCCGGCGGCCAGGTAGAAGACACGGTTGAGCGAAACAGAATACGCTGCCAACACGCCAGGTAAGTCCTGCTCTTCAACAATGTTGCGGAAGTGGGTTGCCCCGGCGGCGATGATAACGGCAGCGTCGGCGTGAGGGGCTTGTTGAGAAAGCTGGGATTGCAGGCTCCCCTGGAAGATCGCGTCGGATATAGCGAGTGTGATGGCAGTACCAAGACTCTGTACGAAAATGACAACCGAGTTCCCCATAGCGAGGTCAGCCGGGGACAGCGCCGCTTGGACTGCGAGGATTGCCTTCAATACTAAGTATCAGCTGCCAGCAAAACAGGGTGCAACGAGATGCGCTTACCATTGGCATGCCCACACCGCGGCCGATTCCGTTGAGAATTTGATACCCAATCCATTTGGCCGGGGGGGTGGTTGGGGAGAAGGTTGAGTAGAGCCCGTTGGAGATGGAACCAAGGACGGCAGCAAGCATGGCATATGGGATGACATAACCTGTCTGCTGCACTACCATGGTTGTTAGTATGACGCTCTGGTTGATCAGAAAATGTGAAGGGTGCTCACCCAATAACCCCGTCATGGCAACCACGATGAGCTGGCTGAGGATGCTGGGCAGCACATAGACGCCGCTCTTCATCGGGTCGGCGCCCTGAACCGCCTGGAAGTAGATGGGCAAGAAGAATGAGGCGCAGAAAATGTTGGTCAACAGGAAGCAATGTGTTAGGGCGCCCGACCACACCGCTCTTACGCCGATGATGGAGAATGGGATCAAGGCCTCATCTCCCCGATACCAATCCCATGCAGCCCAGAATAATCCTGTTGCGCCAGCGCCACAAAAAAGCCCTATTATGACCGACGAGTCCCACGCGAACTTGCTGCCACCCCAAGACAAGGCGAGTAGGAGTTGGAAGCAGGCCGGCGCGATCAGGGCGAAACCGAGAAGGTCGAGTTCAAGGTGGAGTCTCCGAAGTAATGGCCACGGGCTTGGTTTGCTGTATTGATCGGGGATCGGAAGGAAAAGCAACCCGAGGGCGAGAAGGCCGCCGATAGGGAGGTTGATGTAGAAGCACCAGCGCCACGTCGTGTAAGAAGTGAACGCGCCACCAAGAAGCGGGCCGATGGCGATACCGAGCTGTGCAACGCCCATGAGCATTGCAGTTAGTGGAGCGCGCTTCTCCAGGGGCACAGCAGACGCCGTGATGGTCAACCCTCCACTTATAAGACCGGCGCTGCCGATACCAGCAACGGCACGCCCAGCGATGAGCATTCTGGAGGACACAGCCGCCCCACAAACGAGTGATCCCACCTCAAAGATGGCGAGGGAAGTTAGGAACGACGACTTGTTGCTGAATTTGTCGTAAATCCTACCCCAGAGCGGTTGGAGGGCTGCGTTGGCCAACTGGTAAATGCTAACATACCAACCAACGTCTTGGAGAGACCGGAATTCATCTGTGATGCGGGGGATCTGGGTTGCACCAGTCAGCGTTGGCTTGGAGTAACGGTGACGGTGACACATACTGCGGTCGCGATGATGGAGGTATCGAGCATCATCAAAAACATGGCCACGACGAGCAAATTCGTGAGAGCGACGAGCTTCATGCCAGTCACCCATTGCGCCTCGTTCTTAGTTGCGGCGGAGGTTCCTTGCTCCGAGCCATGGCTGATGCGATGGTGCGAGAGCTCGGTTACTGATGGCCTTGGTGAAGATTCCTTTTCTTCATGTCGCTGCGGATAAGCGTCAGGATCGGTAGGCCAGCGTGTCGCTGACCGCGCCGTCGAATCCATGACCCAGGACGCGTATCTGCTCGGAGTAGATGTGCAGTAGCGGGGTATTCGTTTGGCGATGTTGGAGGTCGAGAAAGAGGGGTACGCAAGTTCAGTGTTTGACAAATCGGTAGGTGTGTGGAATTTGTATTTATTTATTTGTAGGTTGGATCGCAACTTCCCAAACCGCGACCTTTTGGTGCGGGCACTGTACTGTGCGGTGCTGATGCTGTTCTCCCACCTTTTTAAACTCTGAGTCTGATACGATGGGATAAAACCTGCTTCCGCTGGGTTGACATCTTAGGCAAGTTCTTTGCTATCTATTCAATTTGTCAACACAAACAACACACCACAACGCGACATCATCCCCAAAGAGTGCTGCGCGGTCCCCTGCTTGCCTTTATTTGGCAAGAATGGCTGATACCTTTCATGAAAACTCGCCATGAAACTGTCGCCCATCAGATTCCATAAGTGATCAATAATCTCGCGCCAACTCTTGAGTTTATCACGGCCGTGTTCGACACCCCGTCACGGCGTCGCCAGCCGGGGGGTTGGATGATGGACGGCTGTTCCGTAGCATGTCGTCGGCAGAGATTCTGGTAAGCGTATCCATCTTAACAACTGATAGATAGTGAGAGAAAAGCTGGCCCATTCGCCTGGTCACTAACAATCGCTGACAACACTCGCAATTCCCTGCTTGATGTTGTTGAACGTTGATCCGACAAACTTAAGGTTTCTTGGCATGCACGGCATGCTCCGCAAACGACCCTAACCCTTCTGCCGACTTGGCAGCAAGGGACCGAGGCATCCGGAAAGGCCGCTAAATCTTTAGTGGACTGGGCGCCAGGTTTCCGACCCTTGAGGCCTGTCCAATCTTCAACTCGTATCCTCAACGCAAGAATCTTTCGGAAACACACTCGCTCTTGACAGGAGAAATTGGAACATCGACCGACTATCGTTACCACCCAATCCTTCGGCCAAGTGCAGCCGGTTACATAACCATCGCCATAAGTGGCATGCACACACGACATGAAAGCTGTTTCATCCCACGTTTTCGGACTTCGAACTGTCTCGTCTCATCCTCTCGCTCTGCCTCGCTCTGCGTCACGCTAGTCAACCCTAACCCTCGAACCTGTCGAGATAGGGAGGGAACCGCGCGATAGTGACACGATGGAAGCGGACACCAGTGAAGTACCAAATGGCACGCCGGCGCCTTATGGGAGGGCATGTACGAATTGTGCTCGCGCCAAGTGCAGGTGTATCTACCGGCTTGGCGGAACTGACTGTGAAAGGTATGGATGATATCACCCGCTCCTGGTTGTTCAACGCCGCAGACACCAAGCGTCTTCCTCCATCCTAACAAACGCTAGATGTCATCGGTTGAGGAAAGAATGTGTGCCTTCAGTCACGATCCGGAAGCGTAATGGCAAGAGGGCTCATGTGTCCCGCGCTGCCCAGCTTGAGGCGAAGCTCGAGGACCTCGTCACCCTGCTCCGACATCAGGCCGCCCCGACAGACAAAGTGCCGCCTCTCGGTGACACCGCCGGGAATGTTGGCACTGGCACTCCTGCCCTGAGTTCTCGCTCAACGATGAGCGAGTCGGAAGAAAGCACTCCCCACTCAGCTTCTCACGCCGTCCTCCCGCCTCAGCAACCCGATTATGGCTCTGAGAAAGACCTCCAATCCCTACCCCCCCGCGGACCTCTCCTAGGGGTTGGTTTCCAACCCCCGGCGCCGGGCCCGTTGGCAACTCCAAAAGAACCACCCTCCATGCCTTCTTGCATATACCAGCCGAACCCTTTTGAAGCCGTCGAGGACCTCAGGACCTTTCGCAAATACATGCTCATATTTTTACCCCTGGTACACTTGCCCGCCACCATGACGTCCGAGGCGCTGAAGGAGTCGTATCCCTTCCTATGGTTTAGCATCATGACCGTCACCTACAAGCATGTAGATCGACGTCTTGCCATGAATGAAGCGGCAACAAAGTTCCTGGCCCAGAAGATGGTCGTCGACCACGAGAAAAGCCTCGACTTGCTTCTTGGTCTAATTGTCATCATGGGATGGTGAGCTAGCTCCCGGCCGTAGGCCTGCTCAGACTGGCAATGCTAACTCGCTTGCGGTTGTAGGGCGCATTATTACCTCAACAAGGATAAACCAATACTCTCCGTTATGGCATCTCTCGCAAAGTCTCTGGTCTTTGACTTGTCCCTCAACAAGCCCCCGGCCGAGTCATACATTTCCTCCTGCTCGAAAATTCCGGTCCCCCCGGCAAAGGAAAATACCCTCGAAGAGCGGCGAGCCGTTCTTGCATGCTTTCTTGTTACCTCACAGTTGGTTGCTGACAATCTGCCATTCCGAACTGGCCGGCTGACATAAGCGCAGAATATCTCAATCCATCAAGCGGATAGATGGGCTGGCCTGGACACCGCACATGGACGACTGTCTCCAAATCCTCTCACAGCAAAGAGAATGGGAAGGGGATGACTTATTGGTAGCCCAAGTCAAGGTCCAATTAATAGCCGACCAAGTGACGCGTGCCGCGTCCCAGTCTGCGGATGGCATTCCTCCAGGCTACGTCCGTTCTTCACTCCGGACCCAGCTGCAAACCATGAGAACTCAACTTCCAGTCCACCTACAACACAACGGTATGTGCACATGACAACGCATCTCTGTCCGTTTCTAACGAGCGCAAGACACTATCCTCAGTCACATATGCTACAGTGAGCTTGTCATTCA
The DNA here is from genome assembly GCF_033439085.1 of Chaetomium fimeti. Lineage (NCBI taxonomy): Eukaryota > Fungi > Ascomycota > Sordariomycetes > Sordariales > Chaetomiaceae > Chaetomium > Chaetomium fimeti. The sequence goes on from NW_026944335.1 coordinate 1,127,523, forward strand.
GGAAACTGCCATCACCGAACCAAAATCGGCTTTCAACCCCACAATGTCCAACATGCAGCGTTATGAGGCGATGGAAGCATGTCTCGATGCTGTACGCGGCTGGTTGGACAGACATTTCTCCATCCCTAGCTATGTGTACATCGGCATGACGTTTAGCTACTGGTGGAACTTAGCCCACTGCCTCCTCGTGTTATACAGGCTCTCGATACTTGATGAGCCGGCCTGGAACCGCCGCGCCGTGAGGGACCGCATAGATCTTCTCGCCACCCTCGATCAACTGGGGGCCGGGTTCGACGAGCTAGCAGCGCAGCGGCAGCCCAACACTGGCCCAACACTTGACGACGACCCGTTTTCCAAGTTTGCCAAAATGATCCGGTCGATGAAGACAAACTGGCTCCCCGGGCTAGCTGCGACTGAGGGGAACTCGGGCTCGAGCGCGGCCACAGCGACCGAAGCGTTTATCGACAATAGCGCCGAGGGGCTGAGTGTGCCGTTCTTTCAGCCAGCAGAAGACTCGGAGACGTGGATCGCTGGCCTCTCCGGCCTTTTTGATATGAATTGGGATGCCTGAGGTACCGTTCATGGCAAGAAGCCAGAGAAACAAAGGAAACGGGATTATCATTGCTTGGGTATCTCAACGCTTTCTATTTACGGGCACAATGAGCCCGCCGCTCAGTGCAATTATGCGTGTCACCCTCATGGTATCCCAGCGTGGCTGCGCCGTGTAGGCGGTTCTCCCTCGACGATAACCATCATCGACGGCACTGGTGGCGGTGGTGACCCAACCAATTCCGCCACACGCGGCCCACCGTTAACATGAGACACGCTCGAGAAGCTCATAGCGCGCGCCCTATTGCCGCCTGGTATCAAAAATGCCGGAGGACCAGGGCTAGCCGGGTCGGGGTAATACGACGGGATGCGCGACTGCGGCTGCTGTCCCGACATCAGGATACTGCTCTCGGGCCGGTAGGGCGTCATGGGCGACACGGGCAGAATCGGGCCCGGCGACGGGTACACGGTGAACGCGCTGACGGGGCGCGCTTCACCCAAGTCGCCACCCCCCAGCCATAATTGCTGCGGCGGCGGCTGCTGCTGCTGCTGCTGCTGCTGCTGCGGTTGCTGTGGCGGCGGATACACCCCTAGCACTTCATACGCTTGCTCGGCGGGAATGGTGCCCGCAGGCGGTATCCTGAACGCCACCTCACTCCCACCACTACTCCCACTACTCTTGCCCTCCCCCAGATCCTGCTCCTCCACCCCCTTTGCCGCGTACCCGACCCCCTCCCCATACCCATACCCGTACCCAGCCCCATCCCCGTACGTATCCCGCGCCCCCGCCATCATCATCTGCGGCGGCGGTGGGACCGGCGTCTTCGGCGGCCCCCCTGCACCGTTCTCCTCCATCCCGCGGCCCCGGCTGCTGCTACGGCCGCGACCGCCCATGCCCCGCGGGTAGTCGGCCGTGATGATCGCGCCGCGGATGCCGCCTTGCCGCCGCCGCCATACGAGGAAGGCGACGGCTGCGATGATGGCCACGCCAGCGACGGCGGCGGCTGTGATGCCCGCTGCGGCGCCCGCGGAGAGGCCGCCTGTGCTGGTGTCGGTTTGGTTGGAGTCGTTGGTGGCGGTGGAGGTTGTTATTGTTGTGGGGGAGGAGGTTGGGGTTCGTGTTTGTTGGCGGGTGGTTGTGGCTTCATCGTCGTCTTCGTTTTCGTCGTTGTCGTCGTCGTTGTCGTTGTTGTCGTTGTTGTCGTTGTTGTCGTTGTTACCGTCACTTGTAGGTGATGGTCGGCGGGTGTTTTGGATTATTGTGCGGGTGATGATCCGTCGGACGGTTTCCATGTGATTACGGGCGGCGAGGGTTGCTGCATCGTTGTGGCGCGGGGCGAGGTCGGGCTGGGTTGGACAGGATATGTTAGTGGTCGGCGGGATACTAGACGAGAAGGGGGAGTTGGGGACGCACAGCCGGCGCCGTCGACGTGGTGGACTGCGCGGACGCAACACCAACGCCCGCGGCGGCCACGGTCAGCACAGGGAACAAGGCCCGCGCTGGTCTCATTGATCAGGTCCCCTCGCGTCGAAGCTTGGGGCGGGTTGCTGCTGCTCTTCACGACAGCGTCAGCCTTTGCGGCTGCATCGTCTGTCGATAGCTTCAAGTATCGGTTCCTGTCGTGTATGCAATCTCAAAAGGTCGGGGACAAGACCGGGGCAAGTGTGGACGGGGGCAGTTGGTCACTGCCTATACATAAGAGTGGCTGTGTGCGATCCTACATGTTTAACTATAAATGCTGGGCCGCCGGGTAGGGCTGGTCACGACCCTCGAGTGAAGTGTGTTACCGGCCACGACTGGCCGGCCACTAAACAACTCGGAATGTTCTACTTCTGTTCTACGCAATGGAAGCCAATTGGGGGGTGATGGTTGGGTTTTAAAACGTGTGTGATGGCTATGATCCCATTAAGTGATACCTGCCCCGTTCTCTCCAATCCCGCCGCCACATGTTGGAAGTGGGAAGCGATGGGTTGGTTTTGCCCGTTGCACGTGTTGAAACGCCCTCTCCTGGCCAGACCGTGGTTTGTGTCTCAGGTATGGTCCGTCGGCGACCGGGCGCCTGGCCGGATAAGTGGGTCATTCGGAAGACCGGGCGCGGGCCGCCTAGTGGGGCAACCAGCCCGGGTTACTCGGCAGGAAATTACACCTCTTGTGATCTTCTTCTTCTCCTTCCCAATGTCATTTTTGTGCTCAGGGACCTGGGACCATTGTGTGACTCCCACTCGTGTGACGAAAGGCCTCCTTCTTTGGTATCCCGAGAACCTGACCAATACCAGGTTCAATTGTGTCCTTTTCGTGAACTTGCGCGCTGACGCCGTTACTTCCTTGGCGGTTTGCTTCCAGAACGACCGGGATATTCCGTCCAGAAAGAAGTCAATCACCGGCTGGAATGGACAGCCCCACCCGGCATTGCTTTCTTTGGTCCGTTCAGTCCCTTGACGCGTTGAGAAAATGGAAGGATCCCTTGCGATGAACCACTTCCTCGTTCAAGTTCCTTCAGAGATGATTTCAATTGAGCCAGTGCCAACCAAAAGGGAAACGGCAAGCAAGTAATGGAGCCGGGGTCGAGATGTGAGGCAGGTGCAGGCGAGACAGCAACCGCATCTCTGGGACCGTGGCAAGCAAGCATTGCGAACGTGGGACCGACGAGTGAGAGCGCAGCGCGATGAGTCTGGCCCACCCTCATCCCTGAGCTTCCATGCCAAGCACTTGCCGATCTGCAATTTGCCCCAAGGTTTCTGCGAGCTTGCATTTGTGCAATTGGGGAATTTGGGGGTGCATCAGGGTCGGCGCCAACTTCTTCTCTCTTTGATCAAGTTCGGTGCACTTTCCTCTCCCGTCTTCTGTTTCTGACACTTTTGACCACACCGTCTTGGATGTCGCCTGTGTGCGTATCAAAAACAAGCGACTTCATTCCATTGCTTGAGCATGAATGCGCTAGGAGCTCCCTAGTAGTGCGTTGTGAAGCTCCCGCTACGACCATTCGGTGCAAACGCTTTCGCTGTTTGTAAATAAACAACCTCGCCGAAGTTCATTGCAGCATCAAACATGGACGAGACTCGCCAAAGCAGGCCGAGCGGCATCCCTCGGCCGTCCAAGATTCCCGTGCAAACATCTAAGCTCCCGGTTCCACGGACGAACTCGATTCGAACCTCCCCATCGCGGGAAAGCCTGTCAGCCACCGCGGGGGGAGGAAGCTTGCGCAACCCAAAACTCCGGACTGCCGCCTCGCGCGACCAGCTTGCCCCGGCAGCCGCCACGACAGCAACCGTTACAAGTCGCTCCCCGACCAGTACTGCGCCTCTGCGTGCCGTATCATCACCCCATAGTCGAGCGGGTGTTGGTCAACATGCGGTGGGCAATACGCGAACGGGGAGGCTAGCGCCGAGCTCGGCTGCGCAGCCTTCGAGGCCGGCAAGAGGAGGTACACAGCCGGTTGGCCAGGGGACTCGGTCGAGCTCGGCTACTGCCGGTTTACGCCGTCAGTCCTCGCAGCAATGGATATCCGCAGCAGCCATGCCAGAAGAGGAGACCGGTTTGGGAGAATCCTGGACCATGGTGGCTGAGGACGCGACGGAAGGCACCGTTCCAGAGTCTCCCTCCAGCCTCCGGCCGTCGCTCGCAGAAAGGACGATGGAGACGCTCGCTCGTTTGCCATCCTCGCCATCTGTAAAAGGAAGAGGCGCGCCGTCGTTTTACGACCCGGCCACGGGGAGGACGCCATCCCGTTCCGCAAGTCGGGCATCTCGGCCGGGATCTAGTCACCAGTCGGATGGATCAGGCGAGCGACCTAGGACCGGTAGCAGGCCTGGTTCCAGCTCCGGTTTGGAAGAGTCTATCTCCAGCTTCCGCTCCCAGGTCGCCACATACGAGAACCCGCTCTCCCCTATTGAGGGCACGCCCCTGCGAAACCGGCGTAGTATCCAATCGTTCCAATCGCCATCAGTAAAAGCCACGCCGTCGAAACCGGGCCGAACATCAGTGTACGGGATGCCGCCGCCGAGCGCCTTTGCCGCTCCGCGAACGAGGACACCGAGTCCGGGAAAGCGCGCGCCTGAGGTCCCGGTGCCCAATTCTGCCACAAAGTCCTTGGCCCCTCGGCCACTAACCAAGCGGCAGTCGGTCAACGGATTGTCCAAGAAACCGTCGGTTAACGGCTTGTCCAAGAAACCGTCGGTTAACGGCTTGTCCAGGAAGCCGTCGGTGCCGGCACTGCCTAAGGCAAACGGTGGGGAGGCTCCCAGAAAGGCGTCCGTAGTCTCGCGGGGCTCATCCGCGGCGTCTTGGGAAGGCACGAACCCTTCCAGCGCGTCTGTTGCGTCCGGTAGCACAGGCATCACCGCGGATTCGACTGAACCTGGTCAAACGCAGAAGAAGTCATCGTCAGCTCTGCGTGAGCAGATTGCTAAGGCGAGAGCCGCCAGAAAAGCCGCATCCCAACAGGCTTCTTCCAACGCCGCTGCCGTCTCCGGAGAATCCGCCTTGGTGCCCACAGACTCTAGCTTTGACTTCGGCCTATCCGGTGATCCATTCAACCAGAACCGCGATGACAAGTCGCAAGCCAAGATACTCCAGAACCGGCTCGAAACCGCGAGGACAAGCGGCCGGCTCAACATTGCTGCGATGGGCCTGAAAGACATCCCGACAGAGGTTCTCAATATGTACAACCTCGAATCTATCGGCCAGTCTGGCGGTGCATGGGCTGAAAGTGTGGACCTTACTCGCTTTGTCGCCGCCGACAATGAGTTGGAGATGCTCAGTGACTCTGTGTTCCCAGACGTTGATCCACAGGAACTGGCCGAGGACGAAGACAGCCAGGGGAATATTTTTGCTGGCCTGGAGACCCTCGACCTGCATGGAAACATCTTGGTGAACCTGCCGATGGGTCTGAGGCGCCTCTCTTTCCTTACGTCTCTCAATCTGGTTTGTTGCGCCTCCATGGAATTCGCGGCGGATGTGTTGCTAACCTCTGGTAGTCATTGAACCGATTGTCGAACAGCTGCCTCAAGGTGATTTGCCATATTACCTCACTGAAGGATCTTAAGCTTGGAGGCAACCTCTTGTACGGCCCGCTCGACCCATGCTTCTCCAAGCTGCAGAACCTGGAAATTTTGGACCTCCACGGCAACAATCTCTCATCGTTGTCCGACAACTTTAGCGCCCTCGCACGCCTTCGGATCCTCAACCTCAGCGAAAACGGCTTCGAAGAGTTGCCCTTTGGTCTTCTGGCTGGCCTGCCATTAACGGAGTTGGTTGCTCGCAAGAACCAGCTCCACGGCACACTGATTCAGGACACTGTTGAGGCTCTGCCGACGCTTCAGACATTGGACGTGGCATCCAACCAGTTGGCCCATATTTGCTCCTTCGGAAAGACCGTGTCGATGCCCGCCTTACACCAGTTCTGTGTCTCCATGAACCGGCTGCAGGCACTGCCTGACGTCAGCAGCTGGACCGGCCTCCTTACCATCGCGGCTGACGAAAACAACATCAATGCCATTCCAGAGGGATTCACCAGCCTTGGGCAGCTAAGATCCGTCGATTTCTCTAGCAACGATATCCGCATTATTCCCTCCGAGATTGGGAAGATGGTGAGCCTGGTCAATCTGCGATTGAGTGGCAATCCGCTGCGCGAGAAGAAGTTCAGCACCATTAGCACAGATGAGATGAAGTCGATTCTCGCCCAACGGCTAGAGCCACCTCCTGAGGAGGATGAACACCGGCCTCGTCCGCCGTCTGGGAGCGTTCAGGACGAATACTTCACCGCTGACGATACAGCGGCGAGCGCAGCTACTGGCGATGACGATAGCCGCTCCGAACTGGACAACTTTGCCACGCCGCCAACATCCACTCCGGCTTCACCGGCCCGAGCGCGCTCTCAAACTGCTACATGGCCCGTCAAGTCCGGCGGCGTCCTCGATCGGTCCAACACGCAATCCTCCTCGCTCCACCCGGTCATTTGCTCCAAGCTCGCCGCAGCCCACAAAGTCCACGAGATCCAGCTCCACCACAACCTCTTCACCGCGCTTCCCGAGTCGCTCACGTTCTTTGCCACGACACTCACTGCGCTCTCGCTCGCCCACAACCAGCTCATTGGCGAAACATACCTCGGCGGTGCCAGCGGCAACGAGAGCCTGGACCTGCCATCCCTCAAAGAGCTCAACCTAGGCCATAACCACATCACCGGCCTCGCCCCGCTGACCACCCACCTCCGCGCGCCGCTGCTCCAAAAGCTAGATATCTCCTTCAACCGGCTCGCCGCCCTCCCGCAGGGCAGCACGCTGCGCGACATGTTCCCCAACATGACCGTCCTGCTCGTGTCGAACAATCACCTGGCGGACCTCGACCCGGAGACGATCAGGGGCATGAAGATCGTGGATGCGGCCAACAACGATATCGCACACCTAAATCCGCGCATCGGCTTGCTTGGGACCCAGCAGCAGGGCGCCGGATTGGAGAGGCTGGACGTGAGCGGGAACCGGTTCCGCGTGCCGCGGTGGAATGTGCTGGAGAGGGGCACCGAGGCCACCCTCAGGTGGCTGAGGGGCCGGGTGCCGGTTGCGGAGATGGGGGCTTGGAAGGGCGAGGATGGTGAGGATGGCGAGGACGTGGATTGATCTATTAGGATTCGTTTGTTTGCTTTTTGGCTTGAGGTGCTCTTGGTGTTCTCATTTTGGTTTTTGCCGAGGGTTCGACGTTTTATTTTCCTTGCTTCGGCCTTCCAGCGTTTCGCTGTTTGTATTAATTTTACTGATACCAACCAGTCTTTTGTAATAGGTCATGGCCGGATACGACTCCCACTTCAGGGGCTCGATGTCACCATGCTTTATGTTGTCGACGCATTCAAGATGCCGTTGTTTGTATTATTAGCTTGGGATAAACGGATGGATTTGGAGGTTTGGGACAGGAGGGCCAAGCCGGTCCGGATACACTAAAGATGGAAAGACTAATTGTTCAAGACAACCCTCGTCGTTGCCGGTAGTAGTAGTTGCAAGGCAGGCACTATCCTTTCCCTTATTCACACAGAAGTCTATAAGGCAAGAACTTTGCAAAGCCTACAACAATCCTCACTCCCCACCCAACGTTCATCTCAAGTCTCATCGGTATCATCACCTAGAAACCTCAGTTACCTAACACCATCATGTATTCCACGCTCCAACCCGCCGAGCAACCGCTCATCACCCAACCTCCACAACTAAACCTAGCGGTGCCATTCCTTTCCCACGAGCAACAACTCTACACCCACCACCATCCATCTCATGAATACAACCAATACAACCAATACAACCAATACAACCAATACAACCCAACTCCAAAACCAAGACCAAGACCAACCCCCCGACCTCCACACGCCGCCGGCCCGCCAACACCCTACCCCAACCACCACCACCAAACCATGATGAACCTCTTCCTCCAACCCGAGTCAACCCCACCACTGCCCACCTACCCGGCATTGTGGACGGCCGTACCGTCGCGCATCACCACACAACCAATCCCAATCCCACCACTACCACCCGCGCGGCACCTCTCGGTTAAGGCGGTGACTGTTGTCACGATTGTTACGGTGTTTACTACTGCTGCTGCAGCTGTTGCCGGTGGTGGTGGTGGAATGGTGGCAGCGTCGGGGGTGGTGATGACGTCTGGGCTGGTGATGACGTCTGGGCTGGTGATGACGTCTGGGCTGGTGATGACGTCTGGGCTGGTGACGCCGGCGGCGGTTTGGACGGGGTCGGGGTCTTAACTCCTGGGTGGAGTGAGTGAGTGGGTTTGTGGTGACTGATGGATGGGTGGGGGGGGGTGGTGGTATGTCTCGGTTGATTCCGCTGAAAGGGGAAGGGGGGTGGTTGGCTAAAGAGGGGATGGATGGCTTACCTACCAAGTTATTGTGTGTGTTTGGGGGTTGGTAGTTAGGATTCTTTTGTAGCGAAGTCTCGAAGACGTTTTTATGCTTGGCGAATCCGAACTTGTGGTTCAGACACTGCCGTGACTCCTTATGGTGAGAGAGCGGCACCATCTCACTTTCGTGGATCTCTTTGTCGTGCCGTAACTGCTCGATTGTCTTATCCCGTACCTCCAGGCACCGGGAGTCATTGTATCTGATGTGTTTTGACTGGGGATACACTGGAAACTGCCAACACTCCTTCAGTTTAAAGATTATTTGTGATATCCTTTGCCACCACCGGGTTAGAGTGCAGACATCGGGTCGAACAAGAACAGACGATCTCTTTTGGTCTTCGATTGTGTTAAGTTTGTGTTATTCAATTTATACCGGCTTTACCCTATATCATCTATGACTCGCTTTACACTATACTATTTATCATTCTGTTACATGATTCTTATTATATCTCTTAGTTTAGTTTTGTCTTTAATATCTCCGACACATTCGGTCGAGTGCATGGGACATGCCTTCCTGCTGCTCACGAATGGCGGCATGGATCGTGAGCGGTCTCCGTTCGTCGACACCACGGGCTGTTGGTCCCCCTCGAGGTTCTCCGGCGTGAGTTCCCATGAAAGCGGTTTCTTGCACGGCTGGCCGGCGTGGCTGGTGAATGACCTCCAGGGGCTTATTGGGTGCGCCCCTGGCTGTACACTCACCAAAGTCGGAAGAGCGCCAACGAATGAAGGCGTCGTTATAGTTTTTGATCTTTTGTCTGGTCACTCAAGTCAGTCTCTCGTTGTTTAGAGTAATCTTGCGGGTTACCAAACTTACGTTATGTTCAAGTAATATGCGCAGAACTTGACAACCAAGTAACTCAGCCCATGGCTAAACCTGGCCCAAATCCAATAAACGTCGCTTTTTGGAGTGTTGCATGATAACGTGAGAATGCTGGCCTCGACCGCTCGACTTTTAGCCTTGGGCTGGCAACACTCTTGGCTGCAAATGTCGGATCGGGCAGGTGCACACTGCCGTCGTCGGCGTCGAGGCCCCCAACCGCCCCGGCAGGTGAGAGCATCAGATTGACCAGGCGGTGTCTCGGGCGGAAGAGCTAGGGCGAGCGGGACGTCGAAGTTGTCGTTAACGTCGTAGCTCAAATTATTAAATGCCGATTGATAAGGAAAATACTGGGAAATGCCGATGTGTATGTAACCAGCAGGGAAAGTGTGTAAAACAAAGTTTGAACAATATATATTATTATCATAGTCATCGGTGCTCGAGTGGCTTGGTCGGTCGTCGAGCGCCAAATGACTAGATATACGATTAAAGTCGACATTAGGAAACAATTTATTCAAGGTTATTCTCTCGCTGAGTTTGGGTGGCCGCATGCTTGCGTTTTTTTGAAGTGCTTGCTTGCGCATCGAGGTGGGCGAGATGAAGGGGGAGAGTTGGGAACATTCTTGGCCAACAGTTGCAGGGACACTGCCTTCCTTTTCAGCACAGAATGAGGACCTGGTAGGACAAGGTCCTTGGAAAAGATCGAACTCAAAGACACCAGCTGAGGGTGGGAATACTGTCAACTCTCTGTCCCAAGGCATGCCTGCAAAAGAAGAAAAGACCCTGTCTAGGGAATGAGAAACCCACCACGGCGCTCGTATTGTCACCATACCACATCGATGGCCTACCGCTTCTTTGCTAACTTCGGAATAGAACAACTGAGCAACCTGCCAGTCCTCTCCTAGCCGTTCACCGAGATGAGTCTCTATCTCTTGCATGCTCTTGCCCCGGGCACAAGTAAAGACAATGATACAAAACGCAAACTCCTGCTCCTTCACGGAAGAACTGTCTCCCATCGAGGACAACACCTGGTCCTGCACTGCTCCGGCTTGTCGCGTAGTATCATCCTGAAACCTAATAGTCTCTAATCCCGAGACCTTATCAAGAAAAAGTCTACAAAGACAAGAATCCATATTCTTTTGTTCGAAATACTATCCCTCTTCTGTTTTGGTTGTGTCGGGAGTGGGTTACGGCGCGTTGCTTTTAATCGTGTGCTTAGGCAGTTGTGTTTGCGATGCAAAAACAAAAAGAGAAAGAAACGATCTTTCTGGCTCCTCTCGTCGGATATTCCTCACGTCATCTGTTGCGGGGCCATCCCCTTTTACCGTCCCGTTATTGGGTGCATGTGTCCATCCTCCTGCGTCGTCGTCCAATGACATCCTCTCGCATGGCTCGCTCGGATTTTCCTCGTCCCGGCTTGTAATGGAGGGTTGGGGCGCGGGGGACGTGGAATCCTTATACAAATTATAAAGGAAGGATTCTCACGCGGCGAGGCAGAAAGTCGATTCCTACGCTCATCGCTCTCGTCCGCAGCAAAAGCCACATTTTCTGCACCGCCGTCTAGGATAAGACAGTGTGGGGTGCGTGGGCAGTGTGGGGGTGCGTGGAAATCCAGTTCAAGATGCTTATCGACGGACAGTGTTCACAATATTTTCAACAATTTGAAAAGAAGGCCGCTTGTTAAGTTGTTTTTGTGGCGATGCTTGAGGATGTTGAGGGACCACCTCTCACACGGCCAGCAACCCTAACCCTGTTTGCCCTGCCCACCCCCTGAATCCGGCAACCAGAAACGCGCCGCGCTTGGTGAACCTCGGGAGCTCTTGGCAGAATTTCGAAAAGTGACCTGTCCTTGACAACCACCACGTCGCCGTCTCCATACATTCCGTACATCTTGCCCGCTCCCCGATTGTACCTCAATCGCATTGACAACGAGTTACCAATAACCCAATTGACTAACCGGACCAAGCAACCACCAGCCATTGCATCTCGCAATCTCCTCTCTTCACCTCGTCCATTCTTCCAACAGACGACACCATGGCGCGCGCGCAGCAGACCATCTCCCTCGCGCTCCTCGTGAGCTCGGTATGTGCCTAACTCCCCGCTCTGCGAACCACCACCAATGGCCCAACAACTAACCATTCGCGCGCGACAACCACAACAGTTCTACCTCTCCCTCTACCTCGGGCTCCTGCCCCTCCCGCCCGCCGTCCAAGAATTCATCGTCCCCGTCGTACGTCGCACTCCCTCCCTTCCACCCGACGTACCCTCCCCCCACTGGTGATTTATAAAACTGACGCTGGGACACCCCGCCCCACAGCTGCCCTTCTGGGCCCTGGTCACGTTCGGCGCATGGCTGCTCTTCCGCCTCGGCTGGGGCATGCTCACCTTCCGCGACACCCCCGACGCCTACGCCGAGCTGATGGACGAGATCAAGACGGCCAAGGCGGATTTGAGGACTAAGGGTGTGGATGTTGACTAAGTAAGGGGTTGATTGGTGGGGGATTGGTTGGGCTGTCCAGGGGTTTTGGGGTGGGCTGCGAGGGGGGTTGCTGCTACTGCTGTTGTACAACAGACAAGATATTTTATAATAATGCCCATCTACGCCGATGGCTCGACATGGAACGGCCGGTTTTTAAGGGACGACTGTCGGCCGTCTGGTACAATCACAACGGGCTGGGGCAACCGAATCAGGGGCAGAGATTCTCCTGCGTGTTTTGGGTTTGGTATTCACTTATTTTAGAGCGCTGTGTCATCTGAAAGAAGCTAAGACGATCCGTACTCTGGACGGCCCGCTCTGTCAGGGGGCAACTTCCTGCGTACAGAATAGAGGAATCATGTCTCAACACACTCCAATAACCACATCCCACGACTGCGGCAACGCAGGGATCCGCAAGCCGGTGTTTATAACCTCAGGACCTCTGTTCACCCGCGAGCAAACACACCACCGTCCTGACAGCATCGAGGGGTTCCTCGCCCGCCTGAATAAGCTCATCAAACAGCTTCGGCAGACCAGACAACTGTCCCCTCTCATCATGATTATGCCCTACCAGGGGTTAGCACTCACAACACATCCCAAAAAACTCACAAAAAGGGCGGAACTCACACTTCCCCGGCACGCCCACCAACACGCCAATCTCACTGCGCGCCTCCCCCGTCCAGTCAAACCCAATCCGCCACTGCACCCTCAACATCGACACCTCCCGCTTCCCACCACCCCCCAGAACCGGAATCTCCCAATCCGTCGCCGTCCGCCCCATGAACGGCAACAAACCCGCCACCCCAAGCTGCTTCCCCATCCCATCCACACTCCCCCCACCATCCCCCTCACTACTCCCATCATCACTCCCCCCCTCCTCCTCCTCCAGCTGTTGCCTCACCCTCCCCTTCCCCCTCCCACCCCCCCTCCTCCTCCTCCCCGCCCTCGCCCTCCACCGCCCAACCATCTCCCCCAACACCTTCTCCCCACTCCCCACCTCTTTCTCCAGCGCCGCCCACACCCCGGCCCGCTGCCGCGCCACGCGCAGCCACTCGCCCATGGCCCACGCCAACACGGCAACATTGTGATACAGCCCGCTGCTCCGCGGCTGCCCATCCCCATCGCCGGCCGCCCCGACCACGCGGTCCACAAAGGGGCGCAGCTCGGCCTCGGCGGCCGGGTCGAGCGCGGGCACGGCGAGGGTGGAGATGGCTAGTGTCTTGGTGTTGACCGTCATCTCGATGCGGGCGGCGAAGAGGCCGCGCGGGGCGCTGGAGGATGCTGTGATGCTGTGCTGTTGGAGGAGTGGAGCGGTGGGGTCGGAGGAGGTGGGTGCGGAGGTGGAGGTGTCGGTGGGGAGGGGTGAGACGTGCGCGGTGAAGGTGAGCGGGGTGAAGACTTGCAGGTAGGGCAGGGCTTCGGTCGTGGTCATTGGTAAGGGGTGGTGGGAGATGGGAGGGGGGAGGTTGTCGTCGGGTTGGGGTTGGGATGGGAGGGTTGGTGGCCCGGTTGTGGAAGGTTTGCTGAAGGGGAGGAAGGCGATGGGGTTGAGGGCGGAGGCGAGCCAGTTCTCGATGGGGTCTGGTTTTGGAGCGGCGGCCTCGGCCGGGAGGATGTGGCGGACGAGGAGGTCGAGGAGCTCGTCGCCGTTGGTGGGAGGGGAAGGGTTGCGGCGGGAAATGCGCGCTTGCCGGATGCGTTCGTTTTCCTTGCTTGCGACGTCTAAGTCTCGTTCGAGTTGGCTGATCTCGGCCAGGAGTGAATCGCGGAGCTTCTTCTTGTCCGAATCTGGGTCAACCGGCTTCAGACCGCGCAGCTCGGCGTTTGTTGGGGCGGCGTCCGTTGGGACTGCGGCTTGGACTGGAGGTGTCTTAGTCGGCAACTCCAATGCTAAACCGCTCTTTGTAGGTAGTTCCGGCGGTCGAAGCGGCGGTTGCTTGAGCGGTGAGGAACTCTTAAGCCTCTCAGCCAGCGCGCGGTTCCGCTTGGGTCGCCTTGAGGGAGTGTTGTGTATCCCAGAGGGAGGTGTGCTAACAACGGGGTCGGGGTGCTGAGGCGTCGGTGGAAGCTCTGGTTCGGGGGCGACGACCTCTGGGAGCACTCCCGGCGAAACACCCGGCCGCAGCCGTGCAGAAATGACCCTTAATAACTCGTCCTCCTCCTCCGGGGCTGGTGGCGGAAGTGGTCTCGGCGCCGGTCTTGTGGGTGTCCTATCCGTGTCCAGCTGTCTCGGAGGAGACCGCAGAACGCCGTCCCTGTCCGAATCTGCCAGTCCACCACCATCACGGGCTGCCGAACGCAGCTCAAGTTGAATCCGCATGGCTCGCGTCAAGCTTCCCGTGCTATCGGGTGTAGCGGCGCGCGAGGCCGAGGGGGGCGCATCGGGCGAGGATCGCAGCCGCCTAGGCTGGCTCTCTCGACGTCTCAGGATGTCGGGGTTATATCGCTCAAGGGTTGCCCTGGTCGGGGATGCAAATGAGGGCCGACTTGGCGATGAACCGGTCTGAGGCAGCGCATCTTGGGGCGTCGTCGACTCGGATTCTGGATCAACTGGGACTGCGTTTCGAGGCGATGTTCTTCGCCTTTTAGGCGCCGGAGATTCCATCGCGGCGCAACCTACTTCCCGTTCATACAGTCATAGTCGTCAACGTTCGTGGCGCGAAATATCTATCAATGACGCGTCGGAAGGGGTGGATTGGTCTTATTTTTGTAGCTGATGGTGGGGGCGTCGATGTTTTGTTTGGGGCAGTTGTACCTTGGGGGTTGCGAGGGAACAGTGCGCTAAGCTGAATTAAACACTGGCATGACCCGCATATCTCGTCCGAATCGAGCAATTTGAGATGGAGGTTTCTCGATGTACTCCGTAGTACTGTATAATTTGTACCTCGTCCAATCTGTGGATCAGACGGAAACCAGTTTGACCGAGGGTACCAAATAACAACCATGTAATAGCTAATATCGCAAAAAGGGCTTGTTAGACCGACGATGTCGGAATGCCACAGATGATGGATGTACGACGGCACGTGACCTTCTTGTATGTACCTGGGTGTGCACCGATGACGTTGGCCTCGGCAAAGTTCGATTCCACATTTCCCTTTTCCCGCAATCGTGGCGGGCCCCTGCAATTTCAAAAAATCGTCAACTGAAATCGTCCGAAAACGGTCAAACGAACCTGTTCGTCGCTGCGCTCACTCCATGAGATCGCAATAACGTGCCATCCGCAACTGCTACTAGCAGTTCCATAAAATACACTCAAATATGCGGAGAACGTTCCTCAGCACCGGGCCGTCGCGCGCCGTTTACCGCGCGTTCGGCGGCCAACAATCGCGGCGCACCTTTGCGACGCCCCCCATCAAGTCCGACACCCCGCCCTCCCCCATCGAGCCGTCTAAGGAGCAGGCCCACCCGGTCGGACCCTTCTACGAGGCCATTCTGCGCACCCCGGCGCCCCTGCCGCAGGAGAAGCCCGAAGCCCCGCCGGTAACATCCAAGACATCGCCCGCGCAGACGCCCAAGCCGACGCCCAAGCCGGCGCCCGAGCAGCCCAAGCCCGTCCAAGAGAAACCCGCCGCCCCCGCCCCCACCCCCGCGGCCGAGGAAAAGGCTGCCCCGGAGCCGGCAGCCGCCGAAGACAAGAAGCCCGCGCGGCGCCCGCGCAAAGCGAAACAGCCCGCCGGCAAAGACGAGACCAGCCCGAGCTCCAAGGCCAAGTCCGTCCCCTCCTCCTCCTCCTCTCCAGACACCTCCTCCCCCCCACCACCACCACCACCACAAGAAAACCAACCCCAGCCCGAACAAGAACAAACCCCAAAAGAAGAAGAAGAAGCGCGGTCTAACGACTCACCACAGGCCGGCAGCGCCCGCCGCGTCGTCTTCGGGGCCAGCCTAGCCGGGCCGGCGGAGCGGGCGGAGCGGCTGGCGCGGGTGCGGGCCGAGAGCCGCGTGGTGGCGGGCGTGGTGGTGCCCCCGCGGCCCGAGGAGCCCGACAACTGCTGCATGAGCGGCTGCGTCAACTGCGTGTGGGACCGCTACCGCGACGACGTCGAGGAGTGGGCCGCCCGCGCCGCCGAGGCCGAGCGCCGCCTGGCGGCCGACGATGCGGGTGCGCAGGTTGGGGTTACCGAGGATAGTATGGAGGGCGTGGAGAGGGGCCGGGTCATGGAGCTGGGCGTGCATGACGGGGATGTGGATCGCGGGGCGGTGGGGGTGGATGATGATGGCGGTGGCTCGGTGGGGAATTGGGAGGCTGGGTTGTCGTCGTCGCCGCCGCCGCCGCCGTCGGGGAGGATTGTAAAGGACTTTTGGGATGAGGAATTGTACAAAAACGTGCCGGTGGGGATTAGAGAGTTTATGAAGCATGAGAAGAGACTTAAAGAGAAACATCGGCGGGAAGGGACTGCCGGGGGATAGAGGCCGCCGGCGTGTATTATAATTCTGGTTTCCAGACGGTCGATAGACTAGGGGCTGGGAGAACATAATAAACCGTCATCACTCAGTGTGGCACGGCAATGGTCAGGTATGATATGGTATTTTATCCACGAGCGTTATCGACACTGCTCGCGTCACCCCTCTGTCTATCCCGAAACCCAGACCTGCTGTGCGACCCCCAAAGTGTTGTCGCAACATGCTTCCCGCCCAATAACTCCGCTATAATGCTCACCATTGTCAACACACTCCGCCGAGTGCCCGACCAACTGCCTCATGGGAATATATATCCCCGACGCCGCGACGCCTCTTGAGCTTCGAGGTGGCGGGCGCGGGTGACCCAAATTGCGCCGCGTTTATACCTACCATGTACGGCGTGCTGCAGGCTGTTTTTATTCCTCTGTTTTTGTTTCCCTTGAGTGTCCCTCACAGGCCGTTCTTAGCTTTAGCCGCGGCCGAGTTGCTGTCGTGCTCGTCAATGTCCATGGCCTCCCACGGATAGCAGATCCACTCGTCGCCGACCGTCCGAGCGGCCAGGTACCGGCCGTCCATGATGGACTCGGGCAGGATGCCCTTCTTCTTCTTGTCCTTGTTCTGTTCGATCGAGCCATCCGGTCAGCACGCGCCCAACCAAGGAGGGGAACCTTGAGAAAGAAACAGACGGGGGGCAACGTACATGCAGGACAAAGATGGCAAACTCGGTCTTGAGATCGCTGCCGATCTTCTCGCGGGCCTCCTCGACGTCCTTCTGCAGCTCCTTGACGGCGTACTCGAGCGTGGTGCGGGTGTCGTCAACCTCGTCGACGATCAGCACGCGCTTGCCGACCAGGTTAGCCATCTCGCCCAGGGCGGTCAGGTCTAGCCACTGGGTGCGCGTGACCTTGGTGCCGGCGGCCTCGACCTCCGTGTCGGTGGCGCCGGCTAGCTGCTCGTACAGCGAGAGGCCGATGGCCTGGATCGGGATGTTGGGGCTGCCGGGCTGCTTGAGGAACGAGCGGAGGATCCGCGCTGGCACGTAACCGCCGCCGCCTATGGCGATCATCAGTTGCGGCTTGAAATCGGCCAGGATCTGCGGCGCAGCCTCCTGGCACAACTTGTGCACCTGTTTCCCAGAGCACCGTTAGTTCCATGCCGTCCCCACGTGGGAAATCAGCGGCTCGGCGGGCGGCTCACATCGTTATACGTGACGTAGAGTTTCTCGACCATTGTGGTGGTTGGCGGGGTGACTTGTCTCAGCAATAGCAAGGGGATGGCGGGGTTGTCTGTGTTTGTCGGGCGACCGAGGTCAGCGAAGGTTAGGGGGATCTTTCGCGTATTTAAGCGACTCGGGTGCGACTCACTCGAACAAAACACTCGAAGGAAGAGATATATATTCGTGTGGGGAAACGAAATACACAGTCGAGAAGCCGTGAACAACAAACATGTCCTCGAAGGAGAAAAAAAAAGTTTCCCTCAATCCTCTGAACCCCACCATGATTGGGCCCCGGGCTTCAGAGGGAAAGGGGAAAAAACGCGGCGAGCCCCGCCCGAGCAAGTTGCCGCCGCTAGCCTCGTGCGTTTGCCCGCGTTGTTCAGGTCGGGTCCGCTCGCTCGGAGCTCCACAGTGTCACTCGGTGCAAGCGGCGCTAACGGTTAGTGGAAGGTGTCGGTTGATCTGCAACTCCCAAACCAACGGCGATCGCCGAGCTCCTCCACCCTCCCAAAAGAACTCAGCCGAACAGCAACCAAACCCAGCGTATGTACGCACGCACCCTACAAGAGAGAAAAACCACCTAGTGTCAGACACTCCAGAATACCCAACTCCTCGCGTAGTCCCACGCAACAACGCTTCCAATGTTAATCGATTTACTTGAAGGGTCGCCCTTGGTACTTTTGCGTTCTGATTTAATGATTTACGAGACCGCACAGCTCTAGTTGCTGATTTATAAAACAACACTTGATCTACTATTTATGCGAATAGCATCACAAACTTGCGCTAATACTGATACGCAGGTAGCGTAGAAGCCAAACCGGGGCTATTATGTAGGTAGTTCGGGGGGGATCCGGCGGGTTACTCCCAGCTCATGAACGGTGATCCGATGTACAGGGCTTTTATCGAAGCATGCTACCACAGTATTCACAGGGTAAATCTACGGATGAGGGGGGTAATCAAGCATGGCGATCAGACCACTCCAAAGGACGCCATGTGATGTGTCTGTTGTTGACAGTTCAACTGCCTACCAGGTGTCCAGCCCCAGCCTACCAAACGTTACCAAGCCTGCTCGGTCATTGCTCGCAAAATTTCCCCTGCTCGAGCGTTCGTTGTCATACTGATCAGCGTTCACCTTCTCACTTATCCCCGCTTGCTCCATTGCTATCGCCGAAGGCTTGTTAACGACTAACCCCTTGGCCTCTGTGAATTCCCCATCGTCATTGAAAAGGAACCGACGACGGGTTCAAGTCTTGGGCCTATTACGTCAATGTGTTAGCGGGCTTTGCCTCAGGATATGAAAGGTGGGAATGGCAAGCAAAGGAAGCAAGAGTGGCAGGACGGGGCATGGGATCTAATTACTCAACCGTGGCTGTCTTGGCCTTGGTCTTGCCAGGACTCTCCCGAACTCCATCGACCGGGCGTACTTTAGCATCCACTGCTGCCTCTCGAATCCAATCGGTTTTGGCATTGACCTCCTCTTGGAAACTAGGCTGCTGCGACGGCTTTTCCGGCTTGCGGTGTAGGAGACCGCTAAGGAACGACTGCAGCGTCATGACGGATATTCGACGGGGTTTGTTGGAGGCGGAGAGATATCAATGATGTTGTCCTCGTGGTCACTGCGGCCTATCGAATGTTCAAATATAGTGACCCGTCGAGAGTAATTCATATTGTGTACTCGTTTGCGAGGGACGTTGGAACCGTATATAACCGGCTAGATGGTGACAACCTCCCTCCTTTCCTCCGTCGACGTCTCAGTCCGGCATGATCGGCTGTGTGACGTATCTAGAGAATCATACGTCCAAGGCGCCGAAGTTTGTAACGGGTGGCTAAATTATATTTTGAACCTGATCGGATGGGCGACCAAGGGGCCTAAGATTACGGGGTTTGTAGGTCACGACTCCAAAAAGGGAGCACGTCAGCATCCCGATCTTCGGATCGTTAAGTCTATGCTCATTCTTTGATACATTCCGTTTCTAAACCATCCGAAGAGCATAAGGAAATGGACTAACTTGGACCCGCTTAGCAAGGCTTAGAAACCAAGGGGTTCATGGCTACGTGGCATGCTTTCCGGCCTTGCCGCTGAATGCTTCGGATCAATCTAATGGCATGAGCTCTATTTCCCTTTCCTCGGCGGGCCAAGCACGGTCTCCGCCGTCAACGGCCTGCTGCGCCTCAGCAAGCCACTGTTTCCATGGCGTTGTTGGCGGGACATAGTATCCCTCCTCCACCCACCCAGTAGACCCTACTTCCCGAATGGCAAACCAGAGCGCTCGAGTTGAGCCCGCTTTTTCATCGGGAGAGGTTGGGTTAGCCGTTGTATTCTCGTGAGCGTCCACGGAATCCGATGGCGTCACATCATCCACGTTGTATCTGCTCTAACAGTTATGTCAGCCATTTTCTTCCCCGAGCTTATGGTGACTGGGGCGTAGAATTGAAAACTCCGTCATGGGACGCCTACAGACCACCGGCAAAGGTGGGACTGTTCACGGAATCGTACCACGTATGTATGTACATACCATGTCCCAAAATACACGACGGGGTAACATGCTGACAGTCCAATGAAGCGAATTCAGCATGATGTATGACACGGCAATGGAGACCTGCGCTCGCCAGCTGCAATTTCCCAGCATGAGAACCGAGAACATCAGAGAAATGCTTCCCACCACCATAAGGGCTCCGTAGCGTAGACCCCGGGCTCGGTACTGGCAGCGGTCGATGCAACCGAGGTACAGTTCCTCACCGACGGCCTCGTTGCATCTAATGACCAGTAGGTTGGAGCGGCGGTTACCGATGACCTTGGTGACGCGGGTGGCCTGCTGGTCACGCCAGGCCTGAGACTCCCTGTAAGGACACATCGGCCGCCAGCTGCTAGCACAGCCCATGAGAGAGCTCGCAAGTCCCATGAGGGCAATCGCCAGCGCGGCGGGCGCATCATTCCAAGCCATGGCAGCAATGAAAAGGCCAAGCGTAAGGACGGAACCGAAGATAAGCACGCCGCGGACCAGGCGGCTCGGGGGAACGGTGGCGAACTTGAAATTTGCAAACCCGACGACTTCCTCGTCCTTTTGTGTGTTGTGGCTGACTTCGAGGACGCGGAAGCCGGGTTGGTGCATCTCGTCGACGCCGTGAAGAGCGTTGACAAAGTACCCTATAGTCTCATTCCGTGAGACCTCGTCCGGAGTCGGCCCGTGAATATCGGAAAGGATGGCTTTGGTTCTGGGCAAGCGCTCGGGGCGAACAGCGCTCAGCAGCTGCATTGCGGGGACCAGACGAGGTAGCATAGCAAGTCGAGTTGCGGTCATCGCACGAGTTAGTTCCTCGGACCTGGGGTCTCCGATGATGGCGAGCAGAGCAAGCGTTGCTGCGTCTACGCGCCAGCCCCCGTTGGGCTCTACTTCGGCGGGAAACCAGCCGCTGTTGTCGGTGGTATTGGCTAGGGGCGCCATTGTGGTGGCGCTTAACTCTGACTGGGAGAGAGGGTTAAACGAGTGTGGACTCGTTGCGTGGAGTCTCCGGAATAAAGTTTTACCTCGAGACAGAAAATGAGTCTGGTCGAGATGGTCTGGCTGGAAGTAGATTCGTGATATGAAAGGTAGCTGTGCCGCTGGGTGGGGAAAAAAGGGAGAGAACTTAGCAGTCTAAGTTGTGGCTGCGTTAGAATGATAGTTGTAACCAACGCCCGGCGATGGCACCAGGGCCCTAGGGAGTCCACTGCCCAATACGCAGTTATCCGAGACCGTGGTACCCAAACACACGGCAGTGCATTGTAGGACATCCAATCGCGCAATGATCAAGGTAACGTAGGCGTATTTGATCGTAACATGGCCTGTTAGCTCGGGTACGCATCTGATCTATCTCTAACATCTGGTAACATCCTCCGACATATCGGCTTCGTCTAGATGGGCCCTAGGACAGCGCGAGTGTTTTCCTGGATAAAGACGGGGGAGCATGAGGATAGCGGGCTGGCTTTAGATCTGTACTTTGAGCGTTTACTCTGGCGCGGTGAAATATTACTACCCCGTCTTCTGATCACAAGGGATCATGTTCATCGGACCTGGTAGGTCTCGAGGTAGGTAGGCAACTTGATCGAGTGGTTAAGACAGATGTCCGGCTTGGCTTCTGACCCTAGGTACACAGGCCGCGTAGAACACGGCCCTGACTATTTGTAAATGGGCACTCGTGCCTCATCCCCTAAGTTGTAGAGATATCATCAAGCGAGAGCCTTCAAAAAGGCCTACACGCTGCATGATATCTTATTCTAACTATAGAGGGTGATCTGTTAATATGTGGAGATTGAGATCCACCTATTTTGGCTATCCGGGATGTCTTGACACACCTCAGGCTGTGGATTAAGGGTTGGAGGGGATGGGAGTGATCGCTGACTGCCTTAGGTACTTGCCATAACGACACGCGGTCCGGTTCGAGAATTCGGTAGGGCGCTCTCGTCCCTGCGGGCTTCGGCTTCGTAGAATGCCCGGATGCGCTCTACTTCCTCCCAGTTCCAATTTAGGCGGGAACACGAAGTGGTAATACAGGACGTCCCAGGGGAACCTGAGACTTGTGCACCACCATTAGGCGCGCTGGCCAAGACGGAGTCCCGGAGAGCTGTTCTGATCACATTCTTTTCCCAGCCCGGCAGATCACCATCACCACCCAACTGGTGATTGCAATCCCAATAGGGGCCTTTGACCATGCCGTATATGTTTTGTATGTACCCAGCCCTGGTCCACGATTGTCGCCATCGCCCTCGTCTTTGTCTTTCCGTGTGCTCGGCGATGACACTGGGGGCATGCTGTCTTCGCCGTCGGTGTCGAGATCATCGTAAATGATGACGGTAAATCTTGAGGCTACCTATGCCGTGGCCAAGCGCGATATTACTGTACAGCTCGAGACTATCGCCAGGCTCGAGATCATCGTCAAGTCCGAAATTATCGTAAGGAGCCATGTCTTCAAATTCTTTGTCCTCGCCACCATTCCTCTCGCCCGCGCATAGCATACAGCAATCTCTTCCTTCACGAATTGCCTGCTGTGCCATTTCCGCCCGCGCCATGGCTTCAGCTTTCAGCAAGTTCCCTATAAACAGCATTTTGAATCTCTGAAACAACCGTCCATATATGTAACGGGGGTCTTTGCAGGGGTTATGCTCCCGCACGTCATTGAAATTTGATTCGAAATCTTGGAGACTTGGCCGCGAGGTTGATGGTTCGCGGCAGGGTAAGAGGGTGTTGCAGGTCCTGTTGCAGGTGAGGGGCCAGCGGCCAAGCGGAAGCGACTTCAGTAACGTGTAAATAGGCTTCCGAAGGGGAACCTGCTTATCATTGTCAATGGGTAGTGTATTTGGACTTTATGGGGTTAGGTTTACCCGAACGGAGGGAAGCCGGATGAAGACAGAAGTGGAAGCGACAGGGCCACTCCAAGGACCCTCCCCCTCCACAAACTCAGCAATGGCCACCCACGAGTACCCAACATTTGCGCCAGGCGACCACAAAGCGTACATGGGGTACGCGGTCGAACAGGCACGGCTATCACCGCCATCGCCGTCCAAGTTTTGCGTCGGCGCGGTTCTCGTCGACGCCGACCGGGACGAGGTCCTCTCGACGGGCTACTCGGAGGAGCTGCCGCGGGACCGCCCCGGCGACCCTGGCTCGACACACGCCGAGCACTGCTGCTTCATCAAGGTGGCCGACCGACACGGCGTCCACGACTTTGATATCGCCGACGTCCTCCCGCCGAACACGGTGCTCTACACCACCATGGAGCCGTGCAACGAGAGGCTGAGCGGGAGCCGGACGTGTGTGGATAGGATCTTTGGATGGGCGAAGCCATCAAGGTCGTCTATGTCGGTATTCGGGAGCCCGACACGTTCATTCAGCGGAACGAGGGAATTAGGCGCTTGGAGGAGGCTGGAATCAAGGTCGAGATGCTGGATGGTGACGCCGAATTGCGGGCGCTCATCCTGGATGTCACTTTTGCTGGTCACGTAAGGGAGAGCTAAAGGGGCGTTTTGCTGGTGGTGGAAAGCTTGGGTTGCCGGTCGAGCTCGATGGCTCGGACCCCTCGATTGTAGCACCAGAACCTCGGCGTGCGGACATAGGTGAAAATATTATCCCAGCCGGTGCCTCGGCCACTATCATAATGACCAATAGCCGTTATTCTCTCGGTGTGCAGGCCGGTCGAAGTAGCCGTTGCATATATCATGTGCCAGGTGGCGAACGGACAGCACGTCATGGCCGGCCAGACGCCTCGGCATCGGTCGAAGACGCACGAGACGTGCGCTCTGATCGCAGGAATATAAGGTCGAGCGTCTCTCCGCAGCTCTTGTCCCAGCTTCTAGGGTTTCTTCCGTTTCTCCCATCACTCGTACACCGAGGAACCATCTTCATTTATTGCACCTATTCCACGGTTGGAACAATGGACAGAACAACACGAACACTGATGGCATTGGTCCTCCTGCGTAAGCACACAATTCCACACCTTTTTAATCGTCGATGTCTAGTATGCGTCAGGATCAACTGACAAAACACCCGACAACAGTGTTGGTGGCCGTGGTCCACGCACAGCGGTTCGGGGGATACTACGGCCCGAACACCAACGGCAACGGCGCACCCGGCTCCGGCTACGGGCCCGTTGGAAACCCTGGCTCGAGGCCCGGCAACGTCGGCGGCAGCGGCGGTTTTGACATCAACGAGGTCACGCGGGTGCGGGCCATGCACGGCATCATCGCGGCCATCGCCATGGTCGCCCTGTTCCCGAGCGGCGCCATCCTCGCGCGCCTCGTCCCCGGCCGCGCGGGACTGTGGCTCCATTCCCTGGCCCAGCTCGTCGCCCTCGCTATGCTGGTCGCGGCTGTCGCGTTGGGTATTCATCTGGTGAAGCAGGTGCAGGTGGGCACTGGTAGGGACTTGGTAAGGGTTTTGTGTTTTAATTCTCTGTACTTTCCCCGTCTTCTTCGGTCCTGGATGGCTGGTTGCTGACGGGGACGTGTGTGTGTGTGTGTGTTTGCTGACTTTGCTATTAGATGGGTGATTCGAACCCCAACTACCACTTCATCATCGGTATCGTCGTCATGGCGTGTCTGGCTCTCCAGCCAGCGTTCGGGCTCCTCCACCACGAACGCTTCAAGATCCTCAGGCGTCGACAGCTTTGGTCCTACGTGCACCTGATCAACGGCCGTGTGTTCATCACGCTCGGCATCGTGAATGGCGCGTTGGGGCTGTGGATTGCTGGAGCTTCGAACCAGCTTAAAATTGCGTATGTTACGGCGGCGGTAGTCATGTGGGGGCTGTGGATGTGGGTGGCGGGATGGAGGGAGTATCAGATCTGGAGAGACAACGGTATGCCCTGGAGATGGCGGAGGTTGATGGAAAGTGGACTTCCGTTTTGAATTCGATTCTAAAATTTGAAGTTTAGGGCCACCCAACGGATCAAAGAGGCATCGGAAACGCCCAAGTTACCGATTGGCCACGGAGGTCGATAGGAATCTAGCGGAATACTGACGGGAAAGTCTTGGAAACAAACAGTTTTTGTTTATGGGATGATGCAAGTTGGGAACTTGGGAAGTTGGGCGGGAAACTGCTCCCCTTCGCATGCCAGCAGTCACAATGTACAGTGCGCTACACCGTGCGTTAGGCAGATAATATAGCGGACTTACAGTACACCCCTGTAGATCTCACACGGTATGGGCCTGAAATGAAACGAAGCAAGTTCCCAATTCTCATCTTTTCATCCTCCAACTAAGTTAAGACGCAGCATCGATGGCCGCCGTTTCATCCTCCCGCGACTGATCTCCGGCCTTTGAACCGGTTGGTCTGCTCGGGGTCTGAGCCGTAGCGGCGAGACCTGCCCTTGGCGTCACCGGCGACATGACCTCGGATGAAGTTGAGAGATTTGGGACCCCGCGCCCTCCGGCAGCGGCCGACAAGTGCCCCGAGGATGCTGTTGCCGACTTGCTGACCCTCATCATCACCACGTCGCCAACCCCTTCGGCGCCCTCGACAGACTTGATCTCCCAGATTCTCGCTTCATTCCGTGAATTCTGTCCCGACTTGACCCGGTGTAAAGTCATCCTGGTGCTCGACACGTACGACCACATCAGCTCGACTGCACGGCTCAAGAAAGGCCATGTCACGACAGAGGGCGCTGCAAACTATTCCGAGTACAGGGATAACGCGAAGCGGCTCATCCTCGAGGAATACGCGCCCGGCAGGGAGAGCCACCGCTTACAGGACCTGGTGGAAGACTATGACGAGGCCGAGTACGGCTCCACCGCCTACGCACAACAGACGAACGCGGTGCCGCTCGCAATCACCAAGACTGAGGATGAGCGTATCATCTTCGTCGAGCCCCTCCAGCGCCTCGGTTTTGGGCTCGCCGTGCGCTCAGCCCTCAGGCTGACGAGAACACCCTATGTCTGGATCCAGCAGCACGATTGGGCCTTGGTGTCGGACATTCCCCTGCGCCCGCTCCTCGCCACTATGAAGCAGCATTTACAACCCGGCGCTGATGGCTTGGGTGATGTCGAGATCGCCAAGGTGCCAATCAAATACGTCTGCTTTCCTTCGGTTCGGATGCTCGAGTATGCCAAGTCCGACCATGTCATGCAGTTCCCGGCCCTGCGCGCCCTGACCAACCTGCACAAGCAGAACTTTACCGTCAAGTCAGACGATGGAAGCACGGCCAAGGTTCCGCTCACCCCTCTCTTCTTCTGGCACGACAAGCCTCACGTCGCCGAGACGGAACACTATCTCGCCCAGCTGTTCCCGGACCGCGCTGCGCTGCCCCGGGGCGCCTTCATCGAGGATACCATCGGCCACCGTGCGAGGACAGAAATGAAGGACGGCCAATGGAGGAAATGGGCCTGCTGGCTGTACTACCCGGACGAGGGGAAGCGGCTTTGCATGAGGCATCTCAAGGGAAGGACCTGGCGGGGAGCCGAGGGCGAGCTGGCCCAGAAGCTGGAGTACATGCGGCTGAATCAAGGGGGTAAAGTGCTTAATGTGAGAGTTGAGGAGTAAATTTAATAGAGGCGGCTACTGAATAAACTCAGTTGTAGACCATCAGAGCACCTGATCTGAATGTCAAACCAATACCCCTAGAGGACCCTCGTCGCGATGGGCTTTCCCCACTCCGAGACGGGCTTGTCTGTTGGTACCAGCCACACCACGCCGCCATCCCATCCATCCCAACTGGCCTTCTCTTCTCCGCCGGCCAGCGATTCCTCTGACAGCTTGACTCCGGCCTGCATCACTAGTATTGTGATCTCTCTCAGGGCGCCATCCATGATGGCCTCGTTCCCGCTGACACTGTGTTAGTCCCTATTTCTCTGAAGGGGCGAGAATCACACTTACTAGACCAGGCTAACGTGCGGTCCAAACTCCTCTCTCCAAGAGCTCAGCCTGTACCAACGTCAGCACTGCTCACCGTTCCACGTCAACCAAGCTGACGTCCTCCCCTCCCTTCGAAACACGCCATGCCACCCCAACAACAAAAGCACATGCAGAACACAAGATCGCAACCTAAGAAAGTAAACTCACCACTTCTCCGTCTCCGCCCCAAACTTGACCGCCCCCTCCGCATCCACCTCAACCGCCTCGCCCGCGACCCCCACCGCCCTCGCAATCCCCGCCAGCGCCCTCACCCCCTCAAACGCGACCCGGATAAAGCACCGCCTATAAAACACATCCTGCCCCTCCACCCTCTCGAACCTAACCTTCACACCCCCCGCAGCAGAACCCCCCTCCTCCCCAGAAACCCCAGAATCACCCCCAGAAGAAGAAGAAGCGGCGGAAAAGTCAATCCGATCCAGCCAGCCCTGCGGATCGTCGCCGTACGTCGTGGCCGGGTCGATGCCGCTGGTGAGGGTGAGGTGGGCGGGGAAGAAGTGGGGGACGACGCGCGGGGCGGAGGCGGCCTCGCGGGGGAAGCGGGCGGGGAGGGTGGCGGTGATGAGGGTTTTGAGGAGGGCGTGGAGGGGGTCTTTTTTTTTGTTAGTATTTTGGTTGTTTGTTTTGGGTGGGAGAGGGGTGGGATGGTGGGAGTATGTGTGTGATGGGTTGGGGTGGGCTGGGTTGGTGAGAGGAGGGGGTTAGGGGGGGTTGTGATGGGCGGGAGTTGAGAGGGGGCGAGGGAAAAGGGGGAATGGGGATGGGGTGACGTACGGGATTCGGGAGGCAGCAGCCAGAGAGAGGAGCCGGCCATTTTGTTTACTTTGCTTTAGGACGATCGTCAGAGTCGGTATGGTGTTTTGGCTGATGCTAGTTTGAGTTTATGCTGAGGTCTAAAACGCGCTTGGGAGCTCCGTAGTCGGGGTGAATGTGCGGAGTTGTGGAGTCGGGGCTGAAGTGCTTGGTTCTCCATCGGGCCGTGCCGCTTCGCCTCCGATGACTTCACTGCTACTGTTAAGCTTAATATGAGAATT
Organism: Chaetomium fimeti; assembly: GCF_033439085.1. Lineage (NCBI taxonomy): Eukaryota > Fungi > Ascomycota > Sordariomycetes > Sordariales > Chaetomiaceae > Chaetomium > Chaetomium fimeti. The sequence continues at coordinate 1,155,293 of NW_026944335.1, forward strand.
GTACATGTAACTTGGTAGAAATAGTCGGATCCCATGATACCCTTTTATTCATATGAAGTAACCAAGAGTTGGTTTAATTATTCACTCCATTTAAATATCAACGATAGGTATCCAATCCATTTTTCAACGTTTGTCTCATCATAAAGACCATCTCCCTCTGCACTTTCCCTTTGGAGAGCTTCGGCATTCACGTCCAAAGTCAACAGGCGATTGACTTACATCTCATTTACTACCTATGGAGGCACCATGCCAGCGACTCGCCTCCTTCACATTCGAGGCGAGATGCCCGATTTAATGAAGACACACCCCCAAACAATCCAAGCAGGTGGACCGGCCTGCCCTCGAATGCGTCGTACTAGCCTCTTGCTCCCTCGATTTCAAATAACCAGCACAGATGTCTTTGCGAAGCCCGGTGTGGACTATTGATCTCTCCGGTGGAGCCATGCTCGTCCTTGCCGTCAATGGAATGCGCTGGGGACTTGGCTCAGGCGAATAAAGGAAAGCAGATGGAGGACGGGCGGGTCGGATCATGGGAAGTTTCTCCTCATTGCGCTTCGCCCACGCTGCGTAGTCGGCAGCCACCTCGGCGACAGTACCTAGGCCTAGGCCTCCCGAGCTGGAGCCTTTGACTTGACGGGCGAGAATCGGAGGTCATGGTCTCACAGTATGAGTGGAAGTCAGACAATGCCGAAGGAGTTGATCGCCCTCTTCGGCGGGCTGTCTTTCTTTTTTTGATAGGTAGATAGTGAAGACCTTGAGATTGCGGCGAGTTAATAGAGCGGACCCGCCGCCCTTCGTTTCTGATGATGTGTTGGGCATGTCGTTGCTACAAAAAGATTTGAAGAAAAATGGCACAAAATAGCGATGAAATGTTTTGGAAATCAATGGCGAGGCGTACCAAAGGATATTAATGTCGTTAATAAACGTGAGAGCAGATCATGCGATGTTGAGCATGAATGCGGGCCAGGCGTCTCCCCCTCCCCTCGTAAGCGCCCACGGCACGCTCTCCGATTCTTGCAGGCTTGGCATCACGACCTCCCGCGCGCTTAAAGTCGGACACTTCGGGGCCCAAAGGTCTCGGGGCGAAAGATGAAGATGAATCCTATCATGAGATTTATTACTGGCTCTCTCGTTATTAATACTCCACAGACAACCAGATCTTCGACTTCTTCTGTACTGCCCCTGTCTGGGACACTCACCGAATTCAATTTTCATTCCTCCTTCCGCTTTTTCTTTCCCTCTTCTCTTTCCCCCAGTGTCTTCAGTCTACCGCTCTTTCACCATGCCTCCACGGGACCCTCCCCCTCCTCCTCCTAGACCTTTCCGTAGCCTGCTTTTCACCCTTATTCCGCAGGACGAAGAGGCCAAACGCATCGTGAGCCTGAATCCCGACCATGTTACGCGGCGTCTTGGGGCGCCAGTTCTCGCCTGCTACGCCGACCGTCCTTCTAAGGTCCAGGGACGTCTCTTGTCATTCGGCCGCAATTCCACCAACGATATCCAGCTGCCATCGGGTGACCCTACCCCCGAGTCGAGGCATGCCGTCACTACCAACACCGCGAAGCGCATCCGCAACGCCGGAAACTACCGCAACCATCACTTTTTCTTCTTCCTTGCCCCATCCGGCGAGCTTATCCTCCGCGACTTGTCGCCGCGTCTGACAGACATCGAAGTTGAGAATGCAAATGTCTATGAGGCGTCGCTGTACCGCCTTCGTGGCATTAACCCGCGGCAGCGGGTCATTCCACGAACCTCGAGAGGGGTCTATATCATCTTCGGCACGAGCACCTGCTTCAAACTCCAATGGGAGCGTGTGTATCAAGGACATGCAGACCTAGACGACTCTGAGATCCAGGGGGAGCTTGCTGGTCAGGCTCTGGCCCGACAGGCGCACGGAATGACTCTCACCGGCCCGGATGAGGACACCCCCGTGCCTCCCCCGAACCATTCCCGCGAGCTCAGAAGCCGCTACACGCCTTCCGGCGGACCCTCGCTCTCCGGCCGTCTGATACCCATTCACAAATACGGCGTGATAGGCTCGGGTAGCTTCGGCAGGGTGTCCAAGTCCGTCGAGCTTAGCTCGGGTGAGCTCTGGGCAGTCAAGGAAGTCAAGAGCGGCACGGGTGACGACCAATGGAAACAATCCTTCGTCAGAGAAGTCGAAGTGCTGAAAACCCTCCATCATGTGAGGAAAGGCCCGCACAATACTACGGTTTAGGGCGACTTGCTAACTGGCACCACCCATTAGGAACATATTGTCCATTTCGAATCATATCAGGATTTTCGGATGGGAGGGAGTTACCAATTGTTCTTTAGATTCTATAGGGGCAACCTAGGAAGCCTGATCCGGCACACTTGCAACCAGCCGGAGAGGCCGAGACTTCCACACAATTGGGACAGATTGGTCACCCAGATGTCTTCTGCACTCGACTATCTCCACACAAAGGGGGTGGTCCACCGAGACATCAAGCCCAGGAACATCATGTACGACCATCGTAAGGAAAGTGGCGACGTGGATTTCTTCCTCGGCGACTTCGGCCTCTCCATGCCCGCTGCCGCGGTCCAGAAGGCGGCGCTGGGCGGCGGGACTGCTTTTTACAACGCACCCGAGATCAAGGCGACTCGTTCCCATACCACAGCGTCTGATGTCTGGGCCCTGGGCGTTACCCTCTGTCAATTCTGGGGTTTTTGGTGCAGCGCCGAGGCGGACATGTCCGACGCGGCCTGGAAGAGAAAGCTCGCCGTTTATGGGTGTGTTGGCTCTACGGATAGCAACAGCATTGTTGCAAGCACCGAGTCTGACAACGACATCTGGGCACATCGGGTCGTCGAATTCGCCCAGAATACCACCATTCCCCTCGCCCTCGCCCGCATGATGAGCGAGGTCGCAGACGAGCGCCCAACAGCGGCGGAGCTGAAGCAGACCCCCCTCGTCCGGTTTACCGAACTCCCGCCTGAGTCCGCAGCCGCCAGAGGGGCAGTGGGCGCAGCCCATCCCACACCCCCGGGCAACGAGGCAACTCCACTTCCAGCCCCCCCATCACGATCCCCATCCCGATCCCCATCCCGATCCCCATCCCGATTCCCATCCACCCGATCCCCATCCCGATCCCCATCCCGATTCCCATCCACCCGATCCCCCTCCCCATCTCATCACCAACCCCCACCTGACAGTGACAGCAACAGCAGTCTGTACACGCACGCGCGGGAGCCTGAACCTACCAGCGCTACAGTTACTTATGAGCGGGGCGCAGAGCAAGCCCCGGTAACTGCCCTTTGATTATTATAGCGCCTGCGGGGGGCAGCGGTGGGAGGTGGTGAGGGTGCGGGTGCGGTAGGAGGGCGGGGTGTTTGGTAGCCGGCCGCAGGATGCGCCGGGGCAGAGGCGTTAAGGTTACCCCGTGAATGTGTACATATGATAGGGTGTGTGTTGGGGTTGGGGCTGTGTGAGTACCTAGGTAACGTTAAAACTTGCCAAACTGCGACCACCTGCGACGAATCGCGCCAACCCCGGGGCCGTCGTCCAGCAACGCATCTTGCAGCCGCTAAGCGTCTTCCGTAGGCCCCGAACGCAGCACCCCTGCCTCCGTCACGGACTTGATAGCGCCATTCCCTAGGCCTGGGAAACCCTCGTCATACATTTGCTTGGTGAGAAACTGCCGGTGAATGAGTTTGTTCTACCCCGGTACGTTCCAACCGGCTCAGGCGGCCGATATCTTCCGACCGACATTCGCCCTGCTCAGGGCCTGTAAGAGAGCGTTGTTGGCCCGGTCCGCCACCAGGCAGGCGTTGAGAAGGGGCTGGGGTCTTGCAGGTCGGTCAGGCGGTACGGTCGAAGGACTAGTAGAGCCAGCACGACACGCGAGCCTACTTATCTTGGATCAGGGATAAGAGGAGTAGGAGAGTAGCGGGAAGGACGAGAGGAAACGAGACGAAATAGACGAGCGCATCCGCTCCGTCGGAGTGGCTGTACGCATCACGAATCTTCAGCTGCCGGATGCATGCGCCGCTGCAGCAGTCAGCGTCGATGTCGACGGGGGCGTCGCGTACTTCGTCCCCAACATCCCGACTCAACTGCAGGCCCATGACGGCCCCGGCCCGTTGGACTCCCTACCTGCCGACGGAGATCAGAACTGCCACCGGGGCTGGAGCCTTACCGGATCGTCATCACCCTCCCGCAACTTCGCAAGCAACCCCCGCCCCCCTGCGCCTCTTGATAAGCCTGCCGTCAGTCCTCATGAAACTCAAGGTCAGGTCCAGTGCAACAAGTGCATAGGCTTCGGACACTATGCAGAGAGCTGCTACGACCAATGGCGATGCCCAGCGTCGCGGGGCTTTGTCACCCAGCCACAAACTCCGTAATCCCATATGTCCAGCCCGTTTCCCATCCCCCTCAAACGACTGCCCCGACTCGCCGCTGTTCATCGTCAGTCTCTATCGTACCCGCCAAAGACTAGGCGATGCTGGACAAGATTTGGCATGATGAGCATCCCCCTCGAGGGGCGTGCGGTCTGAGGAGTTGCGGTACCTGCTCGCACCGGCCCCGCGATCGCCGGTCGGGGAGTGGACCCGGCTCGAACCTGAAAGGCCTCGTTGGTGGTCTCCTGGGGTGGAAGTACATAGAACGCCTACAAGTACGGATGCGCGTTGTCGGGACAGGAAGCCCAAAATTACAGTGGGCTGTTCCCTCTTGATGTCGGCGGGCTTTGGCGGATGACTACAACTGCGGAACCACGTCACGCGTCCTGTGCCTCTTGAGGCAAAAGCTTGGCACAAGGGACGGGAATCGGGGAATAGAGCTGGACGCAAACCCCAATAGTCTCCGGGCGTCCCGAGCAATGCCTGGCAGTCATCTGACCGCGGCATCGTGTACCTAGGTACTAGACGAGGGTAACTTAGCGACCCGCGCGCTGCCACTGTGACACCAGGTCGTTATCTGCCATGCCAGAAACCAAGCGCCGGAAGGCTGAGTGTGGAGTTGAGGAAGAGGTGGCATCGAGTAGCCGCTAGTAGAGGGTAGTGGGCGCTCCTCTTAGGTTGTGGTTGTTGCTAGTAGGGCTTTACGATACGCCTCCACACTTGCTGCTTGCTTTGGGTATATGTTGGTAGGAACTAACCTGCTAGGTGCAAACCAGAGCAACATACAGGGCTTCGGGCCACTCGGAATATTTTGACATGGATAAGAAGCATCAGAACCCTAGCATCAACACGACGCCTATTGAGTGTTTATGAAGGAGAAAAGGTCAACAACGTCACACCACCAGATTCATTCCCGAGCGCGAGCTGATTCCCATCCCTCCTCCAGCAGTTAGGTCGGTATTGCATCGGAAGCCAGAGCACTTCCTGCCCTTTTAGAATAACCCACTCTCGCTGAACACGGATCGGACTGGCGGGCGAATACTGGTCGAGATTGAAGCTGGAGGCGACAGCATTGGCGCCCGGGCTGCTCCCAAGAGTCTAGAAAAGTCATGAGTCGGCAAACGCAAAGATTTATAAGAAACCAACTAACCGTTCTCCATGCTCGCCTTGCTTTCCCGGTAACCACATTCCATTTCCAGACTGTCCCATCCGTCGCAGTCGATAGCAGTGTTCCCCCTCCTGGCAAGAAAGCCATCGACGTAACGCGAGAGCTATGACCTTTAGCTACCCGTTTACTAGTTGTTACCTCTATATCCCACAGCCGTATAGTCGAGTCGTCTGAGCCCGATGCGAGGGTTTTTCCATCTGGCGAGAAGGCCATAGACAAAACCATATGAGTATGGCCTCCAAGGGTCTGCCTTTCCCTTCCTGTTACCCCATCCCACAGCTGTATAGTTGAGTCGAGTAAGCCCGATACAAGGGTTTTTCCATCTGGCGAGAAGGCTAGAGACCAAGCCCCATAAGTATGGCCTTTAAGGGTCTGCCTTTCCCTTCCTGTTACCCCATCCCACAGCCGTATAGTAAAGTCGTCTGAGCCCGATACGAGGGTTTTTCCATCAGGCGAGAAGGCTATAGACCGAACCGCACGAGTATGGCCTTTAAGGGTCTGCCTTTCCCTTCCTGTTACCCCATCCCACAGCTGTATAGTCGAGTCGTCTGAGCCTGATGCGAGGGTTTTTCCATCTGGCGAGAAGGCTATAGACCGAACCCAATCATTATGGCCTTCAAGGGTCTGCCTTTCCCTTCCTGTTACCCCATCCCACAGCCGTATAGTCCGGTCGTCTGAGCCCGATGCGAGGGTTTTTCCATCTGGCGAGAAGGCTATAGACTGAACCCCACGAGTATGGCCTTTAAGGGTCTGCCTTTCCCTTCCTGTTACCGCATCCCACAGCCGTATAGTCCGGTCATCTGAGCCCGATGCGAGGGTTTTTCCATCTGGCGAGAAGGCTATAGACTGAACTCTATGAGTATGGCCTTGAAGGGTCTGCCTTTCCCTTCCTGTTACCCCATCCCACAGCTGTATAGTCGAGTCGTTTGAGCCCGATGCAAGGGTTTTTCCATCCGGCGAGAAGGCTATTGATACGATGGAGGTATTATTGTTCACCTGCAGTATTTGTAAACATGGGTCCCAATTTTCCTCGGTACCCCAAATGCTCTGAAGAGCTGGGAGCCTCTGGTTCCAGAATTGTTTCCGTATGAGACTGTTCACGGGAGAGAACACAAGGGCCCCAGAGTACGTCTGCAACGGCGTTTGTTCTATCACCAGCCCATGAGCGAGGACAAATTTCAGAGCATCGGCGAGGAATTCTGCGAGACGGTCCATGGTAGCAATCGGCTTTTGCGTATATTAGTAGGTGTAAGAGATAGAGTCAAGGCATTAGATGTACATACCTCGGATGTTTGGACCACGGACACACCGAAGATATTCCTAAATGAGAGTCCCGCTCTTCCTCGGGGGCTTGGGCCAACCGCCTGTAATAACTTTTTAGTAAGAGGAAAGAGTGCGTAAGACTTCCGCAGCATACCTGGACTTCGCGTAAGAGCCTTCTAATCGATAATATCCCATCTGAAAGCACGCCTAAAAGGCTTATGCTCTCAAGCCAATGAAGCAAATGGGTACTCAGAAACCGCAAAACGCCTTCTCCGTCGAGCTCCCACGAACACGAACGGAGAAAGTGGTCGATCCAATAGACACAGGCGTAGCGTATACGGTTGAGTGGATCAGGATCCGGGCGTACCACCTCGGCAATCAGCGAGCCGGGTTGGCGTAGGTCGTACATGTCTCGATGCAGCGAGGTGGGCATCACCTGTAGCGACCGTAACAGGATGGCTCGATGGGCGCCAGCTTCACCATCTGGGAACACTGCTTTGGGTGCATGCTCGATCAGATAATCCTTGGCCGACTGGTGGATAAGATAAACGTTGTCTTGTCGGATAGTGAGAAACGAAGCGCATTGATTCACAGCCCTCTCCATGTCGTCCGTCTCATCCACGGCGGCTAGGGTTCGCAGCTCCAGAAGATGGAGCGGACGTCTGGTGAGCGTAGCGGTCGAGAGAATGCGCCGACAGGTTGCGGCATCCCGGTTTTTGCCGATTTCGTCCATCATCCGGCCGTAGAGCGGCTCCAATCCGGGGGGCATTGTTTCCAGCAGTGGGAGAAGCTCCGAGGGTAGCTTGCACGTCAAGAGTTGCTGAAATACGAGAGCTACCCAGAGGAAAGTTCCCTCCGCCTTCTTCTGCAGTTCCTTTCCGATTTGGCGTTGCAGGTCTTGGTTGTGCCGTATCAGCTCAAGCTGCGAGACTTTGTGGTGGATGTAGACGTTAATGGCTCGGGATACATGGTCTGCGTTGAGCTCGAGGCTCAGTGTCGTGCGGGAGTCTTCAAAAGAAAGCTCTTGTTGAATATCGTGCCAGTTCCGGCTGGTGAGTACCCATCGGACCTGTGACGTTGCCGTCGAGGCCGTCTTCCTGATAAATCTCAGCAGCTCCGATAGCCCGTCTCGACACTCATCCAAGGCGTCGACTAACAGGTAGGTGGGCGGGAGAGCTGGGTCACGTAGCAAATTGTCAAGGACGCCGGACAATGCTGAGAAAGTGTTGACGTTGGCGTCATCGAAGAGCTGTTTGCCGGCGCGCTTGTGCTTGGCTTCTAGGTGGTGAGTGAGCGGCCCATGCCGGTCAAGAAGAAGATACATCAAGCCCTTCAGCACTGCTGTGGAGCTTCTGAGCCGAGGGTCGGTAGCTTCACAGAAGAAGTACGAGATAAGGCCGGCGTCAGGAAGAGGACCAGAGCCGATAGCGGCCTCGAACTCGTCGATGATACCACACAGCAACATTGTCTTGCCTTTGCCTGCATCGCCCTTGATCCAGAGCAGCCGAGATTGGTCGTCGCCGCGCCAGCGCTGGAACTCCGAGTGGTCGAGAATCCATTTGTACGAGTCCTTTAACAAGCCGCCCTTCCTGTCCTCGATGCGTCGCTTGTCGTCACTCGGGTCAGTACAGCTGGAACGCAACTCGGCCAGGCATCCGCCTGGAGCATTCTGGGATAGTGAAATGTTTCGGAGGCTGTGCTGGATATTTTCGAGCTGCTTCCCGCCCAATTCCGCTGCCTCTCTGTCTAGGTGTCAGCCAGGGGATACAACGCTAGGGGGTGGGCAATGAGAGGGGGGGACTGACAGATGAGCGGCTGTGATGTAGACTGTGAGTGAGCTCTTTTCCCTCTCCAAGTCGTCGAAGAGGGCCCTAATCTTGCCCTCTTGCGCAACGCCGTTGATAGCCGCCCACGTCTTCTTGCCGAAATTAGCGTCCGTCTCGCAGGAGATGGCGTCAAGAATGGCATAGAGACTGCGACTGTGGCTGTCACAGCGTCGTAGAATATCTTCGATCTGAGGCGTCTGGAGCGCCGCTGTCCGCTGCACTACGGTGGCGATGTCCTTGAGTGTCTCGATCTCTTGGATCCATTGCTGTGTCTCGGCCGGGGCGTTGCGCGATTTGCTACGCACTTCTTGGACTAGCCGAATGACCTTGAGAGTCACCTCGATGAATTGCCCAGCGGCCGCGACGATACCAATAACCTCGGCTCCGGACATGTTTGGTAGGATCTGAGGATTTTCATTCCAAAGGCTTGTTCAAGCAACTGTGCCCGTCATGGAGAATGATAGCAGCGTTTGCGGGTTTGGAGGGCGCGATGAAATATTTGATTTGAAGTCATAAGCGTTATAGGTGTTGGAAATGGAGAAGTTTGAGGACGGGGAGGGCTCAGTAGCGTTTGGGCATCAAGCGGGGGCGGCTTGATACCGCATCGAGAACGGTGGGCCGGTGGCACGACAGGCACACCCCCCCATTTCAACCCTACATACAGCTCTTAAAGCGAAAGTTCATGGTCTGGTTCCTCCATCCCAGTTTTGCAAAAACTTTTAAGGCAAAAAGAAAACCACAAAAGACGCACGCACACGCAGCGTCTCGACGGCACTCCTCGCGATGGCTTTCCGTGGCGAGTATCGCGATACAGAATTGCCAAGGCTCTGCCTTCCCCAGCTGCAGACTCCACCGGGTCCATGTGGTTCAGTCCATCCTTCGGAATGTGCTAAAATAGTCGCCTGTGAGGGCACGAGTCGGTGGTTCCAAAACGAATAGCCCAAAGTGGGAGGAGAAGAGTCTGATTTTCGGATAACCGATCTCGACTGTCGGGTGGTTCTGTACAGTAGGTAGTTAACTCCAGAATAAGAGGAAGAGAATCCTTCAGGCAAAAACCCCCCCCCAAAAATTGGTTGGCTGCGCACGGCCCCTCTCAAGCGAACAAGGCCCTGCGGATCCGGATGGTCTTCAGGTCGCTTCTGATTGCCCAGTGGGAGGTTCCGGTGTGATATCTGAAGATTGGTCGGTCCTGGTGGCATGCCTTGTATATGACCCACAGCCCCCTCTGTGTTGGGCCTGCTGACTCTTTTAAGCTCGACGATGTTGGTGCGAGCTGAGGGACTGAATGGGGTGTGGATGAAGGAGAATGGGCGATGCCTTCCGGCCTCCGTTGTCGGCGCCGTTTGTAGTCGTTACGGAGCCGGCCGCCCCTCGGGCCGCACTCCGGGAACGCGAACGGGCTGGTTAATATGGATAATATTATGGTTTCTCAATCCCACATAATTACATGCTACTATTCCAAATCAATGATCCGGAGTTTGTGAATAAGTTAGCTGCTGATGTTGGGCATCCAATCAACCATGCCCCTGGTATAAACAAACCCCGGCTACTCGACTTCCTTGAACCATGAGCCCGGAGTAGAATCTGACCAACGTTCTTCGCAATAATTAGAAATAAACTAAATTTGAGGATCATTAACGCCACGGAAGAGATGTGTTACACGATTAGGAGCTTGTCTATAGGATCTGGGAATAAAACATTCCATCAGTTCCTCAAACTAAACGGGGACTACACGAACAAAAGTTCCTGGGCTCACACGAACCCATCACACACCCTGAACTCCAAGAACCGAGCAAAGCCGACCACGAAGCCAACCCACCCACCCTCAAACCCCACTCTCAACGCAAGACCTGAATAGGTAATCACCCGATTAACTCTCCTCATAAACCCTCATCTTCACCACACCCTCACTAACCGCGGTATTCGGTTGCACAAACTTCCACCTCAACTTCGGGTTCGAGCAGACACTCTACCGCCACAGCTCATACTCGCCCTGGACGGCGCAAAGGGGCTCGTAAAATTATGTTTATTTCCTATTTCTTTCTAGTTTTTATTTTTTATATCATTCTTTTCAATTCCTTCATACACACAGTATATTCCGGAGGCAAATTCATTGAAGCTTCGCTTCAATTATGTCTGCACCTCGTTGACAGCCGCCCGTGGATGCCGGACACCCGAACCTTGCCCCTGAAGGTGAACAACCTTGCCCACTAGTTAAGGCCCGACCCTGTGAGCACTCGACTTCTTTGACCGCGATGTAGATAAGTAGCCATGCGCCTACAACCAAGTTCCTGGCCACAGATGCTCTTTTGCAACCCCTCGGGTAACTGTCATATGGCCGTTGGAGCCAGCCCGGGGTCTAGAACAGAAACCGCCGGGCTCTGGATGCACAATTGGGGCATCAATCGTGATGCGCCAGCTGAATCAACGTCATCTGGTCCAAAAATCCACATTGGCGTGATCATTGTTCGGATCAGCGGTCAAAACCCGGTCTGCTGCGCCGTACCGAGGCCACCACCAAAGGCCCCAAGGCGGCCACTCCGCAACTGGGGGTATGAAGAACGGGCGATTCAGCGACAGGAAGGCCGCGGCCGTGGGAAGCGGCCCGATAATCAAGCAAAATGAAACTGAGCAGAAAGCCGTTGTCATCAGCTCAACCTCCACAAGGGCATGTTTAAAGTCTGTCTCCCAACTTGGTGTAAAATAGTTCGACTCTCCAGACATCAACCGCCTATTTTTATATTTACACATTCAAAACCAATCGTTTTCCTAATTCTACCTTAATATAATCCCGACTCCTGATCCGGCTGCTACACATATAGACTGTCTGGGATAGTCGGCAGCCAACCTTGACAACAGCACCACCACACAAAGGAAGAAGAAAAGAAAAGAACACCAAAAAGAATCCCCCTAGTCAACCCGCGAGCGGCATAACCACCCCCCACCAAACAATGCCCCTCGCGAACACTCTCCCGACCGGCTCCAAGCCCAGCACGCCCGGGCTCTCGGCATCGCACATCACGCGGGTGACGCTGGCCAACGGCTACCGCGCCTACCAGGGCGGCGACGGCGACGGCGACAAGCCAGCCAAGCAGAAGAAGACGGTGCGCTTCGTCAAGGGCCACACCACCATCCCTAACGTGCCCTACGCCCAGCTGTGCGCGCCCGCCGCCACCCACCACCACTCCCACCCTACCCCCACCACCTACGACAACAACAACAACACCAACGAAGACGACGACGACTACCTCTACCCCCTCGACCCCGCCTCCGACTCCGAATCCGACCAGGAAGACTACGCCCCACCAACGCCCCTCCCGCAAACGCCCATCCTCGCCCGCAAGCACGACAACCCCCACCCGCAAAAGAAGTTCGACCCCTCGGCGCAGCAGTTCGAGCGTGTCGCGCGCGCCGACGGCAGCACGGCGGCCTGGCGCAAGCGCCCGCGCTTCCGCGGCAGCGGCTTCGTGCGCGTGCTGGACGACCCCGTGGCCGAGGGGCTGGCGCTGGCGAAGGGGGAGGGGGTGCGGTTGCCGAGTGATGGGTGGCGGGTTGCTGGTGGTGGGTTGCGCGGGGTTAAGACTGTGGAGGATGGGGAGGGGGTGGGGGCGGGTATGGGGATGGGGATGGGGATGGGGATGATGGCGGGGTTGGGGGTGAGGTTTTCGATGGGGGATGTTGGTGGGATGGGGGCTTGGGGCGAGGGGGAGGGGGGGTATGTGGTCAAGGTGGTTGCTGCGGGTGGGAAGAGGGCGAAGTGGGGGAAGATGGGTGCGAAGGTGGTGACGGAGGAGGAAGGGTCGGTGGAGGAGGCGGCTTCGGAGGCGGCTTCGGAGGCTGCTTCGGAGGCTGCTTTGTCGGAGGCGGGGTCGGATTCGGAGGATGACTACGACTTTGTTCACGACTTCTCGCTCGAGGAGGCCGAGGGGTGGGTGCCGGTGATGGTGGCGGAGGAGGATCAGGGAGACGATTGGATGTCGCTGACGGGTTCTTGGATCAAGATGGGGGACGTCGGCGATGTCAAGAAGACACAGGAGAAGACCCAGGAGAGAGTGGTCGCTGGCTAACTGCTTGTTTGGGTTAATTAGCAGAGTTCAAAAGTGCTCGAGATCTCACCCGTCTAAAAGTCAAGATCACGGATGGGGTTTGGATGAGTTGTTGAGAAGCACAAGTTGAGAGTTGACAAAATAAGATGAATCGAATTAATTGGCTCCAATAAATCCAAGGCGTGGTTGTTGGCGGTTCGCGAGCTGAGTCGCGAGCAGAGGGAAACCAGGCAGCAGGATGACAGGCTTCAGTGCGGACTGTGTTGACGTTCTTTCCCGCAAGTCTTCAACCGCGACCACCAAAACCAGGCCGGTAGCTCAACGGTCTGGTTACTACCCGCGGTGGTCCCGCCCACGGGCAGCTAATTCACCACCATCGGTAACCTGAATTTTAGCAGACTGGAGGATCCGGGAGGAGAGTTGGAGGCCCGCTCTTTCCTTGCCAGCTACCCTTTCGTCTGAAGGTTCAATTTCTTGAGCATGAACACAACAGCGTCGTGTTCCATCAAAGCCAAATAGCGCCGTGTTTCAAGGCAGGGAAGAGTCTTCGCCGATGCCGATGGATACTCCAAAAGAACAACGACCATTACAAACCCAAGACATTCTGACATCATGAGGGCTCTGCCCCGGTTTATCAAAGAGATCGCCGGTGACGGTAAAAACATCTCTCACGCCGAAGGTCCGAGGGCTGTTCCCCTTCCTCGACATCCGAGTTCAATGTTCAGGATGAGAGTTCCCAACCTCAAACAAAACGGTCGCCAATCTCGGAAATTCTCAAGAAACCTATTTCTGGAAAGTCCCAAATTGAAGCTTGGAGGTTGACCCGAGTTGCGACATGGCCTCCACAATCGACGAGGTGATCTCCCCGATCGTCAACAAATGGCCAACGATAAACCGGGGATACCACGGATATGGGCGATTGGCGAGATGATCCAAAACGGTCAAGCCGCGACAGTTGGAGAAAGCAATGCGAGCGAAAGCATGAAGAAGGTTGCAAAGCGGCTCTGCGTGGTCAGACGGCATGACCTTCTCGAAGATGAGCGATGCTAATCTTGGATAGCCGATGCAAGCCACCAATCCGGGGGACAAGAAGAGTGGCGCCCTTGCTGCTGGCAGTGGTCCAGGTCTCGCATGTGGCCGAGACGGGGCTTGCAGGGGAAGACGCTTCACAACCTGTGTGTGTCTGGAAATTTTAGGCGCGTGAAGCCGTTGTGGGGGAGTCTGGAATTCTGGATTCCCCTGGCTCGTGCAGCAACAAAATAAGGACCCCCAGCAAAACCAAACAAAAATATCCCACGCGCCGGTAAGACGGGGTTCGAGTCGGCCTGACTTGCCCCGACTCCCCTCTGCAGCGTCCCCACTCGGCAGACCGCAGGGCTGAACTGGCGCGCTGGGACCCGCCGGCGAGGGCGAGCTGCGGGCATGGTCAAGCGAGTCAAGCTCGTTGCCGTCTCAGCCCTGTCCGGATAAGCTCGCCAAGCGTGATGGCACAGCAGTTCTCATCTCCACCGCCCCACAGTCCATCGTGGCCGTGGCCAGTCATGGCCGAGTTGGCCAACACCATGTCACACAGTCACAAGCTGTCAAGCTCGAGGAAGGAATCAGAGCGAGAACGACATGGGGTGTGGGGGAACGAGCGAAGGACGGGGAGAACCCCCGATATAAAAGAGCATGGCGTCCCTCAGCCGTCTTCTCCTTTGTTCGTGCTCTCACCATCCCATCCATCCAAGGCTATCAAGCAAACAACAGTTTCAAGTCACTCATTTATTCTCTTTCCATCTCCAGCAGTCAACATTGATACCCGGCCTTTGCCAACCCTTTTGATTCCTTCTCCCACTTAAACCAACCTTTCAACCACAACAATCAACACAATGGCCGCTCCTCAGCAACAGCAGCCCGCCGCCGCGGGCCCCGTCAACAACGACGACATCGCCGACTGGACTGCCCGTCTCAACGATGTGCTGGCCCGCCCCGGCGAGTACGTCAACTCCAAGTCGCCGGCGACCGCCCAGCCGTGGTACAACGCCTTCTTCGGCTGCTTCGCCCCGATCGACACCTGCCTGATGGCGTGGTGCTGCCCGTGCGTCGTCTTCGGCCGCACCCACCACCGCATGCGCAAGAATGCCAACCTCGAGGGCTACGAGCCCATCAACACTTCTGTATGGTTGCCCCATCTTTGGCTCCCCTCTCTCTGATGAGACACCCCAACTAACAAGCATCTCCCAGTGCCTGCTCTTCTGCGGCTCCGGCTGCGTCGGCCTCCACTGGGTCCCCATGGCCATGCAGCGCGCCGACCTGCGCACCAAGCACAACCTCGAGGGAAGCTGCCTCTTCGACATTGCCACCGCCTGCTGCTGCGGCTGCTGCCAGATCGTCCAGGCCGACAAGGAGGCCGCGCACCGCGAACCGCTCCTTGTCCAGCAGCAGGGCTACCAGCCCCAGGGCGGCATGGCCTTCCCCGGCGCCAAGCAGTAAACTACCGGAAACCTATCTATTAAGGAATGATAATGGGACAAAGAGACGGCTGCGGTTGATGACTGCGGATAGTTAATGCGTTGCTTGGTGGATGCTTGGTACCTGCCTTGTTTTGGCGGTGTTGGTCTCTCTTGGGTCATATTTTTCAACTGCTCAGCGCATATGATACCTTTTCTAGCCTCAATCAAAAGTGCTTTCAACTCACATTTTCAAATGAAATTTTTGGGTGCGAGAATCGTGGTGCCCAACCTTCATTTTCTCGCAACACCATCCCGTCACCACCAACACGCTGAGATAGATGGTGTCAATCTCAAAATTCTCCAAATGATCAACAGCCTCAACCCCGATCCTCCATGCATTAGCTCGTCTTGGCATATTCCTAGCGTTGATGGGCTGAGCAATCCCTGTCCGGTAATTTAAATCCGGCACTTGAACTCGTCCGGAAACGGCATCCACCCCGACAACCTGCAAAGTCCCAGACACGCCAGTCAGGAAGTCTCAGACATGGCCCAACGGCCAAACGGCCCATCTCAGGGTCTCCACGAAGTGTGTCCTTCGTCGGGACCTAAAATTTCCCCGCGCGCGGGACCACCGAGATTTGGGGGCAGTCTTGCAGTGAGTGGCGTTTCCGCCCCGTCGTGACTCGTCGCTCCTGCTGCGGAGGAGCATGAATGACGGGCAGTCCGAACTGCGAATCTCTTCGTTGGATGTGTGTGAACTACCTAACTCAACGTTTGTCTCCAAGTGGAGTGCTCCCTGCCAACCGATACTAGGGAGCGTATTGTCTGGTTAGGGCCTTCGGGAAATTCCTGGCGGAGGGAATGTGCCCAAGGGTGACTGTCGAGGTATGTACCCTGAAAACAAGGAATGCATCATGGAACACACCACAACATCCCGGTGCATCTAGAATACTCTTTGCTCCGTAGGGGGACAGGTGAATCCAGAGTGATCCAGAACTGCTCCGTGATTTTTGATAGAATTCAATATTTGTCTTGAGCTCCCTATCCCCTCTCATTCCCAAAAGCATACACTTCCGTGAGGACCTTATACTTGAAAAATGTACGGTTAGTCGTGAAAGACCAGTCAGATAGCTACAGATTAGAGGTAGCAACCAAATGGTAGGGAGTTATCATGTAGTACATACAAACGTAGAACAAATATTGTATTCATCCGCCTACCATGAACTCTCGGTCTAGTCAAGCAAATCTAACTGACAAAGCCGGGGAGCATGATTCTGCCAACGGCGGGGGCGCATGGGGCGATGGAGATTGAGTCCACGGTTACGGGGTGTAAGATAATATACGCATAAAGGAGCTAAAGGAGCGGCCGGTATGATGACAGGGAGAATACGTCCTGGAAACGCAGTAGGTCATGTTGTTTGGATGGACACGGTAATAGGAGTACTTAGGTACCTAGTTTCAACGAATGACACCCGAGAGCCATTGTAAGCCGTTACACTTTTGCACTGCTACGGAAGGCGACGTCTACAGCATCAGCGCTGTGAGCCTCTTGCGCTGCTCATCATTCTCATACAGTGCCTCATAATCCGCCCTATCCACCGACCAGACCTGGAACTCAGGGGGGAAGTATCCAGCCTCGTCCCAGTCCACAATCTTCAGAACATGCAACGTCTCAGCATGCATCAAGATGCTGTGCCCATGCAGGTTACCGTGGCAAAACACATATTCCGACTGGCCAGATTCAGACTTCTTAGGTGGCCAGCAGGCGGCCTTGTCGTGAAACATAACCCAGAGCGGCGGGATGACCACCCCACCCAAGCCCGTGGTGTCCGAGGTGAGCGAGTTGAGCTGCGGAACGACCTCGTCGGCGACGAATCGACGGGCGTTGGCCCTGGCAATGCGGTCGCACTCGTCGCACTCGTTGCCGTCGTCGACGTGCGTTTTCCCGGCCGGCATCCGGCATCGGTCCCTAACGACGTCCAGCCACACGCCGCCGTGGGTGCGCTCCGTCTCGATCCATGCCGTTCCGTCGTCGTTCTCACCGAAACCGATGAGCCGGGGGACGGGGATGGTCGTTCGTTTGGAGATGAGCTGCAGGGCTGCGGCCGAGTTGAGGATCCGTTCCTTGTCGTATAGTCTTGAAGCTAACTCGCCGTTGGTTGTCTTTTGCCAGGGTTTGACGCTGTGTTTGAGCTGCGTCGATTTGGTGGTGATGAGATTGTAGAACGTGGTGAGGGACTCGCCCTCCTTTTCCTGATATCCTGAGACAACCATGATGAAAGGCAAGGATGACAGGGAGGAGTCAGAAGTGTGATTGTTGTTGATCTTGAATAGGACTTGGAGAAGAGCGGCAGAGCCAAGATGATGGAACTTGAGAACGCCAAAGGACACTCGATCTCGGAATGTGCCGGGATACATACGCAGTTGGGTCTGGAGTCCGTAGCCTTCCTCACGAGTCACAGCCTCGCAGGGGCACGGCTCTCGGCTCATGTTTCAGATACCACCCACAGGAGGTCGGTACATATGTACATGTCCGACGCAATGCGGGGTCGCACACACCTGCCTTGGCAGGCGAAGATTACCAGGTAGCCCATCTACCTAAGTAGGGAGGTATGTAAGGGAGGGGGACTCACGCCTTTGCCGCCAAAAGTTCTGTATTTGAAGCCGCATAGCAGCTGTTGTTTAATGAGTTGGCCTGGTACGCATTCTTCTTCGGCTTCTTCGGGAATTACCTAATTACCAGGTACCCAACATGGTTTAACCAGCCCCTCTGTTGGGCGGCTGAGGCCCCAACCAACTCCCAACAGTTGGACCACAACCACCGGTTTGAATGGGGGTCACCGTTTTGCGGCTGATCACTCCTTGAGCCAACCAGTCAAGTCCTCGGCCTTGAAACGGCAACGCAGAGCTGCATGTTCTAAATAGAGCTCGCCTATGCCACATGGTCACGCCTTACTCCGGCCTCGGCCCTGTCGTTGGTTTGAGGTCTTCTCCCTGAAGCAGCCCGGAACGACCTTCTTGGAGTGTACTTGGCATCAATATACTTCCTGCGTGGGCCAGCTTGCTAGGGAAGCCGAGTAACTAGCTACTTGAGCCGATGGGCTCTGCCCCCGGGTCGGCCGAGTTTCATACCCCCCACATGGTGGTCTGTTAACTAACCCAAACAGTTCACCAACCTCGGCGGCGTAGCTTGATGCCCAAGTTTGACTGAAGGCCAGGTCTGGCCGATGTTGAGACAAACGGAAACCAAATGCACTGATGAGAGTGGCAGTGGTGGAAAATGTTAGTCGTTTGAGAAAGGCACGGGAAGCTGGAATTAAGTATAAAGGTTTGTCGGACCGCCAAACCATCTCACCATATTCTTGACCTCCCAGTCGCTGCTCATTTCTTATCTGCGAACACTTCTCGCCCATTTACAGTAAGCTCTCACCACACCGGCTCCCGATCCAGTTCACCAAACTCCACGGACCGCCAAAGAAAGCTGACTTGACCTTTGGCTCGACTAGACTCACAATTATTTCTAACTTTCTTATCATTCCTCATTGTTCTGTGAACACGTCGGGCACATTTCCGGTAAGCGACTTCCATAACTGCTCCTGATTCTCTCTACCAAACCTTCGGCTCAGGGAGGAAAGCTGACTCGGCGGTTGGTTTATCGAGACATCCCTATACAATCTCTCGAAGACCTTGTACTTTGCCATCAACCCCACCTTCTACCGCAATGAGGAAGTCCACGAGTGGAACCAACTCCAAAACCTCGGCCTCCAAGGGTACGAGGACAGAAGCTTCTTCAAGCGGAAGGGCGGGTGGTGGTGGAGCCCCCGTCAACTCGAGATATTTGGTACCCAGGGCATTTGACTGCTGGCACTGTAAGACGAATGTCGGCGTCTCAACTTCCGTGTGCCCCGGAGATGGTTGTGGTGTCAGGCCCTTTATAATGTGCGGATACCTTGGCTGCGGTCCGAACAGCCTGCGCCATGATCCGGTCTGATCGTGGGTGGTCTCTGTGTGTACCATAAGCAGGTCTTGTGGTCCAGTCTTGGTCCCGGCGGGTTCCGGCCATGTTCACTTGTTTGAGTTGTACCTGAATTGAATGTACATCACCAGGGAAAGGCGTGATGGGCGTGATTGGCTGTCTTAGATACTAGTATCAAGATGATAGAGACAATTACTTATCTCAATCATGTTCCTACATATAATTCGGACTTCATCGTACTTTCTGATTGGGATCGTAATAAGATCATTATCCTGGGTAAATCGAAAACTTGAGTTGCTAAAACCGACTTAAATCGTCTCTTCATAATGACTAAATAATTCCATGAACTGTAAGTGCAACCGCTGTAAGCCTGCCCTTTACTGGAGTAACACCAACGTCTCACCCCCCGCCCTGTATCTACACAGCCAAAGCAAGCGGTGCTAAACCCGGGCCTGAAATAGCACCATCCTATCCGGATTCGTCAAGCCCGGGAGCCGGAATGCCGGTGTTGCCAAGTTGAGTCCTCTTGATACCGGCGAGCCTTCATTTTCAAGTTCAGGGAGAGCCAGGCAGCCAGTCAATTCCTCCCTTCCACCGCCGTCTTACCGGCCTCCGTTACCGCCGCCTGGTCAGGTTCCGTGGCAGTATCCTCCTCATTCAACCACGAGGGCATAATGTAATCGCTGTCCCACATGCACACGGCCTTCCTCTTCGCCTCCGCCTTCTGCCGCTTCAACCTGGTCCACTCGGCGATCTGCTCGCTCTTCAACTCACAACCGTGGCAGTCCTCGTCGACGTACCGTAGACAGTTGCACGTCTCGCACAGAACCTGTCTGTGGAAGCGCGCGCGGGCGTCCGCGTCGGCCAGCTGCGGGTGGTAGAAGCGCCTCAGACACTCCCAGCACCGGCGGCGCCAGTACTCCCCGGAGCAGAGCTTGCGCGACAGGCGGTACTGCTTGTCCGAGAAGTGGCGCTTCTCGCGGATGCGGAAACACCCAAAACACGCCCTCGGATGCGGGTGCCATATCAACGACCGCGGCCGCGGCCGCTTCGCCCGCTCCATCACAAACTCCCACATGCCATACACATCGCGACACTGCCCAACCGGATCCACCACCCCCCGAAAGAACCGACTGACCCTCTTCAGCGCCAACAGATCCCCATACCCCAACAGCCCACACACCCTCTGCACCACCTCCCTCGGCAGCCCTTCCACCCCCACCTCCCTTTTCACCACCTCCCCCTTCACCACACACTCCCCCCCCTCCACACACTTCTCACTCCCCACCCTCGCCACCCCACACCCATGACACGGATACCACCTCACCCCCCCCTTCACAACCCCCCTCAGATGCGCATACCGCCTCTCCCTCACCCCACACTCAAAACAAAACCTCCCCATCTGCTTCTCCGCCCCCTTCCCACCCTTCCCCCTCGCCCCACACCGCTGGGAATCCCCAAACGCCTCCCGCGGCAGGAAGCGGAAACACGTAAAACAGACTAGCCGGTTCGCGTGCTGCGGGTAGTGCTGGTCGGCGTGGTGGTAGAGGGCGAGTTTTTCCGTGGGGGGGCGGCCGAGGGTGTCGGGGTTGATGGATGCGTGGAGGGCGCGGGAGGTTAGGGGGAGGGTGAGGGCGAGGGTGGGGTAGGGGAGGTGGGAGGCGATGAGGTGGAGGAGTTCGGGGGGGAGGGTGGTGAGGGTGGGTTTGGGTTTTGGGTTTGGGGGGCGGGTTGGTGTTGGTTGGGTTTGGGTTTGGGTTTCGGTGGGGATGGGGGTGATGGTTGGTGTTTGTGGTGTTGGGGTGTTGGCATCGGCGCGGGACTTGGACCGGAGATGGTGGAGGGTCCTGCGGAGTCGGTTTGGGTACCACGACGGTCCGCCCCGCCACGGGAAGTTGGTTGGGTTGGTGGAATGGTAGCCGGGAATGCCAGCCACTCGTCCGGGGCCTGCTGGTACTATTGCTGTTGTTGTGGCTAGGGTTGTTGATTCAGGGTCTGGGTCGTGGCCGGTGTCCCGGAAATCAAGGGTGCGATCCATTGTGGTTGATATTGTTGGACCGGCACGGCCCGTGGTTGTGTGATTTATTGATGTGTTGATGGTAAACGGTGGGTGATGTTGAATAGTTTGTGCCATTTAACCTTCAGTTAGGTAGTGATAGGAAAACCACTATATCGTGGAGCTTCGATGCAGGCAGGGAATGGGCGATGAACTTGAGAGTTGAACAGCTCCGTTTGTCACAAGGTAGCACCTTTAAAAGCATCAACGCTATTCTGGCTCCACGGGAGTCACCGTGTCATTCAAGGGGGTGGGCACCTCAGAAACCCTGTTTACCAATCGGATCTCTGTTTACTCCAGTACAGACATATCAGCAATCACGGTATGACTCGACGACACGATGTCGAGTCATTGATGACCCCGGAATCCCGCATTGAGGACGGCTGCCAAGAGCTGCAGTGGTCCAGAACAAGGCGCAGGAAGAACCCGACAGGGATACGAATAGGGTAAACCAGCCTCCCGATTCAGGCAACGACGCCGATAAGTGCGAGAAAACGCGAGAAACGTTCAATTATGGGTATCGTCCAAAGGCGAAAGGCATCCATCTACATACATCGCGCGCTCAAAACATATCCTTCAAATGCTGGTACACGCTCGCATCCTTCTGTCCCGCCAATCCCTCGCCTCCCGCCAAAACCCCCGTAATGCCAAGCCCGGGGCTGCCATACCCCATGTCCGCCGTCCCCGGCCCCGGCCCCGGCACGCCGCCGCCGCCGCCGCCGCCAGCCACTCCCGTCCTGCCCGTGTAGCCCTCATAGATGCGCAGCATCTCGCTCTGCAGCCGCTGCCCATTGCTAAGGGGGTCGTCTATCTGCATCGGCTGCGACGTGCCTGGTGTGGGCGCAGGCGGGCTCGCCACGCTGGCAGTGCGGCCTCGGCTCCCGGGCCGGCTGGCGGCGCCGCTGTTCAGCAGGCCCGGCACGCTAGGGCTGTAGCCGGAGCTGCCGCTGCTACCGCCGCCGCTGGTGTGCGCATACGGTGATGCCACCGCCGGCAGGCGGGTTGAACTGTCCCCGAGGCCCAGGCTGGGCGCATACGCGCGCAGCGACCGGATGGTGCGCCATAGGCGGTGCGAGACCCATGATCGCGATGACATGTCTTTGACGAGGTCGAGCGCCATGTAGAACTCGTCGCGGCACATGGCGCTGAACAGCAGGGGCGCGTGCGTGGAGGCGAGGAACAGCACCGCGATGGACGACGTGAGGAACTGGTGGTAGAAGACTTGGATGCGCCGGTACAGATCGGTTTCGTTGTTGAGCTGCGCGAGGAGGCGGATGGTTTGCTGGGCTAGGTCAACTACCTTGCGGGCGAGTGGCACGTTCTCGGAAATACTAGTTGCGCTGTGTAGAACGGGCGTGTACAGCCAGATTCGCACCTGGAGCGGTCAGCCAAGGACGGTGAGAACGTTCGGAACAGACCGCGACATACTTGGTTCAGTCTCAGCCAAGTCCAGACACGCAGCCGCTGGAGGTCGTACCGCCCCGAAGGCACCGACGGCTCGCCGTTATCCAGCCGCTGGGTTTGCATCTCCTCGGGCACGCTCTGGTACCAGTCCATGATCTCGCGGTCGAGTTCGTCAAAGTCGTGGGGCTTCAGCTCCCGGATGACGGCAGGCTCAAAATAGTCGACGAGCCTCCATATCTTGGCACCGAGCCGAGAGTATCCGATCATGGCAACCAAAAACGGATGGCCCTCCTAAAGCATGTCAGCGAAGCGAAGCGACAAAAAACGGGCGGCTGGCGACGTCTCCTACCGGGTACGGCAATTTCGGATCGATCTTGTCGTCGTGGCACACAAACGGCAGGCCGGTGCTGAAGCTCCACCGCCGGTCCAGGACGTACGCAGACCAAAAGGTATGCAGCGCGTTCCGGCGCAGCTGCGGGTCGGAAATCTTCTGCAGGCCCTCCCGGCGGTGCAGGCCGAGCTCGAAACACAGGCGGGCGACCTGGCCGATCAGACGCCAGGCGAGCACCTCGTCGTTAGAGAGGTAGCGATAGCCGGCACACAGGGCGAGGAAGGATAGCTGGGTCACGTCGGCGGCCTCGCTTGTGAGCATCTTGTCGACGGTTGGCTGGACGCTGTCGTACAGACGCACGGCCCTGTCGCTGTTGCCGTGCTCGGCCACCACCAGAGCGCAGCACAGGAGGATCTTCAGCAGCAGTGTCTTGGGGTCGATGACGATCTGATCCAGGCCGGGTGAAAGGGCGGCGCCGGTCCGTCTGGCCGTGTCGGTCCACGAGGCGATGTGCTTGATGTGCTGTTTGACCGAGTTGATGGATGTCACGGGGTACATGACGTCAATCTCCTCGCAGAAGACGTGCAGCAGGCGCGTCATCTCGGTCTCGTCGAACTCCCAGATGGGGTCGATGGCGCCCTGTGCGAGGGCATCGGAGAACACGGGGGGCAGCGAAGGGGACGCATGGGGCGTCGAATCGGGCTGCGTCCCGCTGTCCTCGTTGCTGTCTCCTACGCCGGAGTAACCCATGGTATGGAGGGTGTTCTTGGCGACACCAACGGTGAAGGCGAGGCTGGTTGGGCCGTTGAAGTAGGAGGGAACTCGGAAGGGGAGGGCAGGCCGCTGGTAGGTGCCGGACGAGGCCGAGGGAGAGGGCGTGGCGGCGCCCGAAGGGGGTGGGAGCACACGGTCCTGCAGCGGGGCGAGGCGCGCCGTCTCCTGGCGCAGCGAGTTCATGGAATTGAAGAGGGTGTCGACATGGTCCTGCAGCTGTCTGATCTGATCGGCCATCTCCCGGAACTCATCCGAGTCCTTGAAGTTGGCACAGCAGTTCGGAGCATAGAGGCATTGAAGATTGAGATGACCGCATCGCTGGCACGGCGTCTGGCCGTTGCACTTGATCTTGCGGCGTTTGCACTCGTTACTGTGAAGGGGGCGGGAGGGCAGGGTCAGGAATTCCAATCTCTGCTGTATGTCTCTCGGGTTCGGAAGCGAGATGCGTGGGTTGGATGGGTGGGTGCTTTTCTTCTGCCGCTGCTTGGTATGCACCAACATGCGGGTAACCGTCGCACCAGGGGGACCGGGGAACAGGAACAGGAACATCAAAAAAACTTAAAACTCACCATGCAATCGAGATGTACTATTTACGGAGAGAGGAGCGATAAGTTCAATGGTTAGCCAAGTGACCCAAGCCAACAACACCAACAAACAGCGACAATGGTGAATGACAGGAACAGGAATCGTGCTTACTCGATTTCTTTTGCTTCTCTGCTGCCTCGATGGGCCGTCATCATCCTCTTCAGCCCTCCTCTTCGCATTGGCACTGCTGCTGCCGGCGGCATGGGCATCGAGCGGTGACTGGGGGTGGTGGTGCTGCGGTGCGGAATTGTCTCCGGGGGCGGAAAAGGGCGATTGATGACTGTTGGCGCGATGTGGACCAACATCATGCGGCGACACGACCTGTCGGGCTGTTTCTGGGCCCTGCGGAGCCGTTGTCGTCTCCAGGAAAGAGCGCAAATCGCTGACCTGGTTTTCGAGCTGATCCATTGACACAGGCCTTCATACCTTGGAGTGGTTCAATTGCGCGCGCTCCAGTGCCAGAATCACCCGCCGCGAGGAGTTTCGGTTTTCCGCACTTGCCGAGAACCGCGCTGCGAGCCGACTGGAAGAGCGCGCCCATCAGCAACACAAGCTCGCACTCCAAGTGGAGAGACACGTGATTGCCTGCAAGCCTACCTCTTTTGGGCCTTTCATCTTTGTCGATCATGCACTGGCTTGTTGGGAACGAGGGGGATGGACCCTTGCCTTTTTGACGATTCTTGGCAGATTTGAGATTCGGGGTCGGGCCGTGTCTCAGTGTGTGTGTGCCATTGTTTGCTTCTCATGCGGGTCACTCCTAATTTAGAACACCAAACTTTCCGGCATCCATTTTAACTATCATTTCAGAACCGGATGTTAATCCAGGCGTGTCCCCTTCACTTTTGCAAAGCGCTGTAAATCCGCCCGCGGCATTCCCCAAACCCAACCCGCGCACCCTCCTCCCCACAGAACCCACGAAGCGTTACGGTATCCCCATCCTTGAGAAATGTCCGCGCATCCATCCCAGCTAGCAGAACCTCCTTCTTGCCGTTCTCCGTCATTTCCAGCAGGCTGCCGCGCTCGTCAACGCCACCGGGCCCGCTGATGGTACCAGACCCGAGCAGATCGCCGGAGCGCATGGGGCAGCCGCCTAGGGTGTGGTGCGCCAGCATCTGCGGGAATGACCAGATTAGGTGCTTGGAGCTGGTGCGGCCGATGGTGGTCGTGTCGCCCTCGGCGGCTGGTCAAGCGGTGTTAGCAAGTAAGTCCGTCCACAGATAGGTAAAAGAGAACAAAAGAAAACTGCCAGGCAGGCAGCACACGTACTCGTCAAATCCACCTCCAACCTCACATCAAACACGCTCTCGGCCCTCCCCTCCCTCAAATACCCCTGCACCTCCGGCCGGCCCTCCACCTCAACCCCCTTCGCCCGGAACGGCTCCAGCGCATCAGCCAGCACCACCCACGGACTCACCGTACTCGCAAAATTCTTGCCATTAAACGGTCCCAGCGGGACATACTCCCACGTCTGCACATCCCTCGCACTCCAGTCATTCAACAACACATACCCAAAAATATACTCCTCCGCCTCCCCCACCGCGATCCCCCTCCCCATCTCATTCCCCCTCGCCACAAAACACCCCAATTCCAACTCGATATCCAGCTTACGCGACGGCGCCGTGACCGGCTCCGGCTTCCCGTCCAGCAGGATCTGCCCGACCGGCCGGCGCACGGGCGTGCCCGACACGACGATGCTGGACGCGCGGCCGTGGTAGCCGACCGGCAGGTGCAGGTAGTTGGGCTGCAGGGCGGCGTCCGGGCCGCGGAACATGGCGCCGACGGCGAAGGCGTGGTGGTAGCCCGCGTAGAAGTCGGTGTAGTCGCCGATGGCCATGGGCAGGTGGGTGCGGACGGCGGATTGGGGGAGGAGGGCGCGGGCGCGGAGGGTGGGGTTGTCGCGGAGCAGGGAGGGGTGGGCGGTGGTGGTGGAGAGGAGGTTCTGGAGGGCGGTGCGGACCTGGCGGTGGATGGGCCGGCCTAGCTCGGCGAAGGTGTTGAGGGTGGGTTGGGCGAAGGCTTCGGGGAGGTTGGGGATGGAGGGGAAGAGCTGGGATGAGAGGTCTGGGTTGGCGGTTAGGACTTTGAGGTCGAGGGCGTATGAGCCGATGGCTACGGCGGCGTGCGGCGCGGGGTCGTCGGGGGTTGAGATGATGCCGAACGGGATGTTGGCGAGCGAGAAGTCGCTGGCCGGGTCGATGTCTGGCACCCACGAGCTTGCCATCTTGAGTGAATTTTGTGTGTATTGGCGTTGGTGTTGGGGGTTGTGTATGATGCCGCACCGTGATGTCTCGGGGTGTGGTATGTTGATGTATGTGGTCTGCTATGTATGCTATTGCCCGTCGGGCCCTCCGCGGGGCAGCCCGATGCAAGCCGACGCCCCACCTGCCCGTCCCGCACCGTTCCGCGCCCTCGGAGCCGGATCCTGATGGGCACTCGGGTTGGGGTCCACCACTTGGTTGCCAGCGGTTAAAATGGTGGGTGTTCGCGGTCAACAGGATGGGACATATATGGCATATGACATGACCTTCAAGTTCGAGGGGCTGCCAAAGCAGGGTAACAGAATATCACCCATGACGGATGGTGGTATCGAGTGATGTAACACCCGGCACTCTCCGCTCATACTCGTCAAATCTTAATAAAGATCTCCGTCGCCTCGCATGCCTTTCTCAATATCGTCCGATCCTCACCACAACTACATATGACGTCCAGAAACAGGATGAGCTCATGAGCAGCAAGCCCCTTACAGGGGCTCAGCGTGGGGTGGTGGGCCTCACCATACCGTTGGGGCCAACCGGGTTTGTCCCTGCAGCGCCAAGGGGAGGGCGTCACCATGTCGGGGTTCTGGATAAGATGAGATGGGCACAAGTCGTTCGTCCGTCTCATCACCCCATTGACTCTGTCACCAGGTCTGGTCTTACCAGCCCGTCATCACACCGATTGCCTCCCATCAATCCCGCCACAGCCACCACCACCCACCACGCCATGGAAACAACCACGGCCACCCTCCCCCTCGCGGCAGCAGCCCCCGCGCACCGCCCCGCACGCCGCCTGACCCGGCACGCGCGAGTGCAGCCGGCCACGATCTTCCACCCACAGGACCCGAGCCTCTCGCCAGAAGCGCACTTCCCGCTGCAGACCGTCTCGGGCCCGGACCGCGCCCCCTTCCCGCGCTTCATCAACCGCTTCGACAGCCGCGAGATGCTGCTGGTCGTCGACGGGTCCTGCGTCAACAACGGCCGGCACGCCAACCGCCTCGCCGACCCCACCGGCGGCTGGGCCTTCGTCTTCAAGGGCGCGGGGTCGAGCACTCCCACCCCGCCGGGCATGCCATCCCACCACCACCACCACGAGCCTGGGACCACCCCCCCTAACGCCGCCACTTTACCACCCGCAGCAGGGCGCGTCGCCTTCCCGCTGGAGCGGCACGGCCCGTCCGGGGAGCGGGCAGAACCCACATCCAACCGGGCAAAACTGCGGGCGGTGATCGGGGCGCTGCAGTTCCGGGCGTGGGGCGACGAGGGGTGGCGGCGGGTGGTGGTGCTGACGGACCTCGAGTACGTGGTCTGGGGCGCCACGCGCTGGCTGCCGCGGTGGGTGGCGCGCCGCTGGCGGAAGCCGCGCCATTGCCCTGGGGGTGGGCGGCGGTATGGGAATCGGGATTTGTGGGAGGAGCTGCAGGCGACGGTGGAGGAGTTGCGGGTTGGGGGGTGTGAGGTTTCGTTTTGGTTGGTGAGGGGGGGCGAGGTGGAGGTGGGGGATGGGGGGGATGGGGGGGTTATGGCGCGGGCGAAGGAGGCGGCGAGGCGCGCGGCGAGGGGGTTTGAGGGGGAGGAGCCGGATGCGTTTACGAAGATTTCGGGGGCTATGGTGTGAGTGAGGGGTTTGGCGGCAGGTTTGGGAGACTCAAAAGTTGTGTTTGTTTCGTCCTGCACCGAGGAGGAGGAGGGGCGCTTTTCTTGCGTCGACCGTTCTGGGTGGAATCAGCAGTTATCCGGGTACCAGCACCGTTCTGTTGACGAAGGGCCACCTGGTTTCAGTAAGGGAAGACATCCTATTACTTCGTACTATTTGATCTTTTATCTGTTATTAATTAAGTGGGTGGTAGTTCTAGGTACCGGTCGTTTTCTGAATGGGTCAAGATTTGCAGTCAATACTCATCTACGAATGGCCAAGGCCGAGTCAACGGAGTGGCCGACGTTGGAGACAAGCTTGGTTGGAGAAGCATGACCTATGGATGCTCTGGCTGGCCTAGCATGGTTACACTGCGCAGTCACGGCAGAGATTCGCATGCCGATCTACCACACCAACTTCTCGGACGTCGCGAGGCTGTCGAGCGGCGAAATGGAGGAAGAAAAATCGGACCATGGCGGCGGGCCCGACAATATTGAAATGGGCGGGCCTCGGTATGCAGACAGGAAGCTCCGGTGGACCGGTTGCAGTGGAAGGATGGGCAAACCCTGAACTTGGCGCTGTAACTCGCTCGGCGGTGGTCGTATTCCGTCGGCGAGAGGCTGCAATGGAACGCTCAAAATCTGCACACCCGACGGGAAACAACGACCCACAGCCCCGCTATCGGTCTCAGGTGTCACGCGCCCTCAATAAACCAACAAATTCACCATCTTTTCGGGTTGGACCCAAGAGTTACCTTAGTTATCAGATCCTATTTCTGTGCAACCTCCGCTGGTTTTCGCGAGGGGAGGAGGGGTAGCCTCGGCGAAGAAGGTGAGGGCTCCCTGCTAATTCGGCCCGTTTTGGAAAAGAACTGCTTATCAGATGGATCTGATTAGATCTATTGGTCGGCCGTGACAGGGCCTTTCCGGCCTGGGCGCGGCGAGCATCGGACTCGGCCGCCCCTTCTTGGGTTTTCCGCCGGGAGTGGTCGCGCGTCAATTGGTGCAACCTTCCACAAGGAATCCCTCGCCTTGGGAATAATGCGACAATTAAAATTCTGCGTGGGCGAAGATGCCCAGATGGGATGTTTTCCACGTGGGAGTCGCATGGGGGTTACCCACTTCCCCCAGAACATAAATATTGCCTGTGGGAACTTGAGCTTGGGCTTGCTGATCTCTACTGCATCACAGTCGTAGTTCCTTACAAGTAAACGTTCTGTGTGTGACGGTGTGTTCGTTGTTTTGCTCCTGTGCTGCATTGACAACTCGACCATGGCTCGCGGCGGTGACAACAACCCGCCCTTCGAGGCCACCGCGACGGCGGACAGCGCACACTCCGACCTACCCGGCCGAGCCTCTTCGGTCTCGATCTCCCCCTCCGACGACAAATCCCCCGGTGTCCGCCGTGCTGAGGCTCTAGCTGCTGTCTTGACCACCACGGACCGCGTCTTCATCTTCCTAGGCGTCTTCCTCGTCGCCTTCGCCTACGGCCTTGACGGTGTCCTCCGCTATGCCTACCAACCCAAAGCGACCGCCTCCTTTTCCCAGCATTCGCTGCTGGCGACCGTCAACGTACTGCGGTCCGTCATCGCTGCCGCCGCTCAGCCCACGTCGGCCAAGATTGCCGACATCTTCGGTCGCGCCGAGCTGGTCGTCCTCTCCGTCTTCTTCTACGTCCTCGGCACCGTCATCGAGACGGTCTCAACCAACGTGTCGACCTTTGCGGCGGGCGCCCTCATCTACCAGATCGGATACACCATGATCATGCTGCTCGTCGAAGTCATCGTCGCCGACATTACATCGACGCGCGCCCGTCTCATCTTCAGCTACGTCCCGGCCATGCCTTTCCTCATCACCACGTGGGTCAGCGGCAACGTCTCGCAGGCCGTCCTCGAAGTCACCGACTGGCACTGGGGCATTGGCATGTGGTGCATAATCTACCCCGTGTGCGCCATGCCCCTGATCATAAGCCTGACCCTCGTCGGCCGTCGCGCCCGGAAGCAGGGCATCATGGAGAAGTACTTTGAGGACGTCAAGGGCATGCCGTGGGGTGCTTTCCTCGTCGACCTCTTCTGGCGCCTGGATGTGATCGGCGTGATCCTCCTGATCGCCGTCTTCGCCCTCATCCTCGTCCCCATGACCATCGCCGGCGGTTTCGAGGCCTCCTGGACAGCCCCGCAGATTCTCGGCCCGCTCATCGTCGGCGTCTGCACGATTCCCATCTTCGTCTTCTGGCAGCTGCGCGCGCCGCACCCTCTGGTGCCCTTCTACCTGATCAAGGACCGCGCCGTGTGGGGTGCGCTCGGCATCGCCATGCTGCTCAACTGGGCCTGGTACATGCAGGGCGACTATCTCTTCACCGTCCTGCAGGTCGCTTTCGACTTCGACGACATGACGGCCACACGCGTGTCGTCTTTCTACAGCTTCTTCAGCGTCGTTTCGGGCTGCATCCTCGGCCTCGTCGTCTACAAGGTTCGCCGGCTCAAGATCTTCATCGTCGCCGGCACCTGCCTCTTTATGGTCGCCTTCGGCTTGCTGATCCGCTACCGCGGCGACGCCGACACCTCCAGCCGGGCGGGCGTCATCGGCGCCCAGGTCGTCCTCGGTCTCGCCGGCGGTATGTTCCCCTACCCGGCGCAGGCGTCGCTGCAGGCCGCGCTCAAGCACGAGCACCTCGCCGTCATGACCGGCCTGTACCTGGCCACCTACAACCTCGGCTCGGCCTTTGGCGGCGCCGTCTCGGGCGCCATCTGGACCCAGGTTCTGCCCGGCCAGCTAAACGAGCGCCTCCTCGATTTCAACAACGCCACCCTGCCCACCCTCGCCTACGCCGACCCCTTCACCTTCTCGAAGGAGTACCCCGTCGGCACCGACGAGCGTCAGGCCGTCATCGAGTCGTACAAGTACGCCCAGCGCCTGCTGACCATCACGGGTATCTGCCTGTGCGTGCCGCTGATCGCCTTTGCCGCCGCGCTGAGGAACCCCAAGTTGAACGACGAGCAAACGCTGGCCCAGGACAAGCAGGCCGTCCAGGTCCCTGCCGCCGAGCAGGCGGAGAAGCGCGGGGATACCAAGGAGGTTGCGCCGTGATTTGATGATACCCCCAAGAGAGATTCTTGTTTTATCCAACCAGAGTAGTAGTAGCAGCCTATCTGTCGTTGGAAAGCAATTTAATGTTAATGATTAACTTACTACGAGGCGAGCTGTGGCTACCAAAACCTAACCGCCGCCTCCACCACTATTATGCTGGTGATAAAAGCCGCCCAAGGCGCACCGCACCGGCCATGAATGAGTTTGAGGTTGACGAGACCGCCAATATGTTCTATTCTACTTTACATTCTTGCCCCTCGCTATGTCCCCGCCGTAAAGAACGAGTCGAAGGGAACACGATTCGTGCCACGGAGTATCCGTCCAGCCGACGCCGACAACCGCGTAGGGAGACCGGGTACGTTCTCTCTCTCATGGGGAAACAAGTCCGGCCGTGCTCCTCGCGGCCTTCCACGGCTTGATGCCAACTGTGACAAGCGACATCATACATGAATAGGGGAACTGGTGATTGGGCTCAATCGGACAGCCCAGCTTCCCGCTCGATGGCCTCCTTGCTTGGGGACCACTTGTCTTGAAGTGCCCTGTCCAGCGTCAGCCCGTAGACTTCCTTGGGCCACCACTGGCCCCAGCTGGTGAGAAGGATTTGCTCCGGATCCGCGGGGAAGTCGTCCCGGGTGAATGCTCGGAGGATGCTGTGCGCGCCTACATTCGTCAACTTCGTCACCCTGCCTACCAGACGGGGCTCCAAGCACCTACCTTCAGCAATCGACTGAGCACCGGGCATATCCTCACTGAACAACCCCGACTTCTTTACGAGGTTCGTACCGGGGATGAAACCCGGCGAGACAGCGACGACGGTGCACTGGCCTGCCAACTCCCGCCGCCACCAGTGCGCGCTGACCAGCTGGACGAACTTGGTCTGGCAGTACGTCGTGTAGAGGTCGATAACTGTGTCCGCCCGGAGGTCCCTCTCCAGCGATTCTGCCGCTACCGTCAGTGTCAACCTTCTCGTTACAACTCCCATGTCAGATACTCGGACTGGCACGTACCTGTCTGACCCACGAGCCTCACCGCCCCGGACGAGACGATGACGACCCTCGACTTGGACTCAACCAGTTTGTCGCGGAACAGATGCAGCAGGTAATGTTGCGCTACAACCGCTCGTTAGCAAGCCCATCCCAGTCAACTCCCAGACAACCACCCCTCCCCTCCCACCCCTCTTCCTATCTCAACCCCTTAAGGACACAACAAAAGAGACTCACAAAGATGGTTCACCACCGCCCCCTCCCCCCACCCCCACGGCCCGACCTTCTCCTTCCGATTCGGCTCCCCCAGCGCCGCATTCAACAACAAATAATCCACCCTCCCCCCCTTTCCCTCCTTTCCCTCACCCCCCTCACCACCACCCCCTTCCCCACCACCACCACTAACAAGCCTTGCCAGCGCCTCCCACGCAAAGGCGCGCGCGCCGGCGAGGTCGAACAGCTCGAGCGGCAGCACCGTGACGCTGTGGCGGGCCGCGTCGTAGCGCAGCGTGTCGAAGGCTGCCAGCGTGCGCGGCACGTCCCGCGCGCCCAGGATGATGCGGTAGGGTTGTTGGACGGGGGAGGGTTGGGTGAGGAGGTGTTTGAGGAGTTCGAAGCCCTGTGCGGTATTAGTGTTAGTGCTGGGTGGGGGGCATGGGAATGGGATGGGATGGGTATGGCGGATGGGATGGGTAATGGGTATGGGTGTATGAGCTGGGGAGTGAGGAGTGAGAGTGAGGGTTGGGGGGCAAGGAGGGCGTTGAAGGGTGTCGATATTAACGTACCATGCCGGAGGAGGCGCCGGTTGCGATGATGGTTTTGGCGGAGAGCATTTTGGAAGTGGCTTTTTGACGGTATTAAGCGTTGTTCTCGGGAGGTGAGGATGGTGGAAATGATTGAGAATGAGATGGAAAACAACAATGGGAAGACATGGTGAACGAAGTATTGGTATATGTATCTTTGAGTTTGACGTTGAACTCCCTGATGCTATGTACACCCTGACGTCTAAGTCCGTAACGGTGGGGCTGGGTTATCTCCGAATCTCGAATTGCGGTGCCAACAGTGATTATGAATCAGGGGACAGCCGATATTTACTACTTTGATCCTTTTGGGAAGTGTTGCGCGGTCCGGAAGCAATGCCTGCCGCTCCTTCATCTGTTAAACGGACCCATCAGCGATGTAACAAGCCTGAGACCGGAACCAAAAGGGCAGACGGTGAATACTATTTGCAACTATCCAGGTCGTACGTAACCAACACACACATTACAGCTCTCTCGTATCCGCATTTACATCATGTATCTCTTTATGAACAAAACAAGGAAAGACATCATCAGATCGTCGCTCATCGCTGCCATGTCTCTGCAACCCAAACCCCCCAGACCCCATCCAGCATCGTGTTTACAACCAACATCCGAATGCACTGTAGCCGTCCAACTCTGAACACGAAACCGCCCATCAAACCCAACGTCTCCCTCTCATGTTAAAGTAGCCAACATAGCCCTCATCAACTTCGGCGGCGGACCTATTAACACAAGAAATCAGCAAAAGGCGTTCCCACACCCCGTGGCCCGACCAGGATATATCCATACCCATACGAAAGAAAGAAAGAGAAAGCGATAAAAAAGGCACAGCACCACACACACACAAACGAACACACACACACACCACACAAACAAACACAAACCAAAACCCACCATCCACAAACAAAACACCAACTACCGATACCTCGGCATGCTAATAGACAGCCTACCTCGCTTATCCCTCTCAATGCGCGGGCCCCCGCGGCTCGGTTCCTGGATCTGCTCGATCTCCTCCTCATACAGAACCAGCTCGCCCGTGCTGAGGCGCTCGGCGCGGACCAGCTCACCACCACCACGGCTGAGGCTGCGGCTGCGGTGCCGACTGTGGCTGTGACTATGCCGGTGGCGGCTGCGGCTGCCCTCGCGCCGCGCCAGCTGCGTCTCCAGGTGGCGGATCTCGGAGCGCAGGTCGTCCGTCTCGTACGCGCCCGAGTGCCGGTGGTGGTGGTGGCGCCGCTCGCCGGCGAGGGCGACGGGCCCGACGGGGACGTGGCCTGATACCTCGCGCGAGCGGTCGACTACGATGGCGGGCGGGCCGCTGGTGCTGGTGTAGGTGTCGTAGGAGGAGGTGGTCGTATCGTATGTGTCGTAGGAGGTGGTGGTGTAGCGGGCGGGCGAGACGTCGCGGACGACGGTGGTTTTGACCACGTCGACGGGGTGGTGGTGGTGATGTGGGGGGTTGGCATCGATGATGACCGGGCCTGTGCCGCCGGGTATGACCTGGGCGGCGGAAGGTGGGGGGAAAGCAGGAGTGGCAGGGCTGGATTCATAGATCTCGGTCCGGCGCTCGATGCGCTCTTCGATGATGTCGCCTGCGCTCGAACGAGCAGTGACGATTTCGAGTTCACCTGTGGGTGTTAGCCGGGAGGGGTGTAGGAATGGGAAAAGAGAACGAACCCTTCTTGTACTCATCGCTGAGCTTCAGGAGGTCGTCAATATTATGCTGGCCGAGAGCCTTCTGCACGATGACCACGTTGCCCTAGGGCCGTCAGCATTCTCCGTCTGGCCCTTCCTCAGCGCGGATGGGAACCCACCTCCTCCACATAGGGATACCCCAACTCAATCAACGCCCGCTTCGACACCAGCCGAGCCGGGATGCGCGTCTTGCCCTTCTTGGGGTACTCGCTCCTGGTCGTGAGCGTGGTACCGCCACTCTCACTCGACGAGCTGCTCGAGCTCGAGGACCTCGACCGGCCGCGGCGGCGACTCATCGCTCTCGAATCACGGCTCCTCGTACGGCGCCGCGTCCTCACAACCTCCCTCTCCCGCACGCGCTCGGGATACGCATGGAAATCCTCGTCCCCATACCGGTGCGGATCCGACACCTGGATCTCATCAAAGTGCTCCCGCTCCCTCTCGGCATACACCCGCGGCGGCGGCAGCGCTTTGGTGCGCGGCAGCGGGATATCCACATAATGCGGCACGCGCGGCGGCTCATCCCTGCGGGCAGGCGGGCCATACTCCTCATCCCTCTCCCAGTAGCGCTTCGCCGGCTTGCGATCGAACGTATCCAGACTCGACTGCCTGCGCATCAACCTGCCCGGGCGCGGCCTCGGCGAGGGGCTCCTGTACCGGTCCTTCTCGATCACCACGCGCGACCTCTCCAGCTCGGGCGACGGGGGCGAGACAGGCCGACGCCAGAACTCAGGCGGGGGCGGCGACGGCCGGCGGCGAGCCGGCGGCGGGGGCTCGTCGTCGTACACCACGCGGCGCCGCTCGCGCGACCGTTCCCGTACCATCACCGACTCGCGGTCATCATCATCGTGCCCGCGGAACCGCCGTCCCTCCCGCTCCCTATCCCGATCCAACGGCGGCAGCGGCGGTGGGCCCACGGATCTGTCATCTCTATCTCTCTCCCGATCCCTCTCCCTTTCTCTGTCTCGATCCCGATCCCGATCCCGATCCCGATCCCGATCCCGATCCCGATCCCAGTCCCTCTCGCGCTCCCTCTCCCAAGGCGGCGGCGGTGGCAGTCGCGATGTGGCCGACAGCGGGGGCCCGCCGCGGCGCACATAGACGTGGTCGTCGTCGTCCTCGAAGCGCTCGCGCACCTCGCTGTAGCGGTCGCGGTCGCGGTCGCGGTCAAGGTCGCGGTCCCAGCGCTCGGTGCGCTCCGCTGTTCGGTAGGCCATATCTTCTTCTCTTTTGGCGGAATGGGGTTGGCCAAGTCAGGCCGGGCCTGGTTGTATGTATGTACCTGGTTTGGCCGGTAGAGGAAATGGAAGGAGGGGTCGGTTTTGGTGGGGCCGGCGGTCGTGGGGTGCAGGGCTGAATGGGCGCAGACTCAGAAGCCTGGTTGGGTGGGTGGGTTTGGCTCCGTCCTTCAGCGTTGTTGGGGATATCGATGTCCTGGGGCGATATCTTGATATGGGACGAGGTTGGTGGTTTTGCGGGCGGGTGTTTGGATGGATTTTTATTTCGGGTGCAGAAACGGGGAGGGGTTGCAAGGAGAGTGCAGGGTTCCCTCGGCGGTCCCAAGTCCAAGATGTTGGTCCTATGACGACACAAAGTGACCGGGGGCCACCTACCAAGCGAAGAGGGAGCCAAGGCTCTCCAGCTGGCACACGAATGGTCTGTGTGCCGCCCCCTGCCTGTTTCACGGCAGTGCAAGGCGCGCGGAGCTTCGAGACCCACTCGTTGTCTCGGGAAGCCTCCAACTCTTCTTCCTCCGGAGCTCAGGTTCAACGAAGAATGCAGCCATTTGAGCGATCGACTGGGTCTAAAACTTGGTACTTCAGCGTTCGTTGAAGTCCGAGAACTCTCGTGGCATGTTTCTACCCATTGAGTAGATTGAGACATCAAATCGACAGCAGGATCCTCGGACAGAGACACCCCCGAACTTGGCATGTACATACATGTACAATGCCCAAGAAGCCCACACAGTTCGATCCGGTCACAGAAGATCTGTCTACGTACATGTAGATTTTGTTACATTATTAGGTAATTTGCTATTTTGCTGGCGTTTATCGTCGTTGTATTGGGCGGCCGCTTTTTACGAAATCTCGGGCATCTCCGTTCCATCCATCTCCAATAACCTTTGGCGGAGAACTCGTCGGTTTACATGCACAATGACGTCCGCGCTCAATATTGTATTCTTCGAAACGGTGAGGCAGTCAACCTTGCGTCACCATCTTCACCTTTCTCCTCACAAATGAGATAAACAATCAGAGCAATACGTTAAGACGGACAACCGCGGTCTTTTAATCCTTATTTTGACTCCCTCATACCATGCAGAACTTTTGACGTCCCGGATCTGGTGCACTATGCGAAAATATATGGAACCCAAGCGTCACCTTTTCCCAATCAACTCCGGAATGATGTGACTAAGTAAAACATATGGAAACCTTTCATACAACCCAAAACACTCCGCTGGAGGCCTATTGCGGAGCACTGGATGTTGCCTCGGCGGGGCGTTCATGTAGCGTAAGGTGGAAGCTGCGGATAATGGAATCGGCGTCGTCGATGGCAATCGGCCGCACATCAGCCATCGCCTTGATCTTGGCAGTCCTAGAAGAAAGCTGTCAGCTTTATACCTCCCTTCACTGCAGGGGGGGTCTACATACACCTCCTTGACTTGGTCGTCAGTCATAACGAGGCCGAGCTGTCCGACTCTGGTCTTGACGGCGTTCCAGCCA
Source organism: Chaetomium fimeti (assembly GCF_033439085.1). Lineage (NCBI taxonomy): Eukaryota > Fungi > Ascomycota > Sordariomycetes > Sordariales > Chaetomiaceae > Chaetomium > Chaetomium fimeti. The sequence goes on from NW_026944335.1 coordinate 1,192,694, forward strand.
GTCAGACGCGAGGCAAAGTGGACGTAGCGGGTCAGGCCGAAGTCGGCGGGGTTGAGAATCTCATATGTGCTGGGGTTGTTGAGGATGGCCTTGGCGTGGATGCCGGCCTTGTGGGTGAAGGCGCAGAAGCCGGTGATGGGGTTGTTGAAGGGAGTGTTGATTTCGACAGCCTCGGCAACCAGATCCTCAATCTATAAGGGGTCAGAGTGGCTCAAAGGTACCATGCTGAATGTGTGACTCACCTCCTTGAGCAAGGGGAGCTTGTACTTGCTCTTGACGTAGTCAGGGGCGCTCACGACCATGCGGGCAAGAAGACCGCCGAGGGGCGTGATACCATTACGCTCACCGACTGCAATTTGGTTAGAAATGGCGACTACACGGTACAAGTTCTTGTGCACTTACTGCCGAGCACACTGGTGTCAATGTGGGTAGCACCAGCCTCGAGGGCGCAGTAGCTAAGACGGAGTTAGGAACTGCAAATTGGAGAGGGCAAGGAAGGCGGCATACGCGTTGGCGATACTGCAGCCGGTATCATCGTGGAAGTGTGTTTCAATATCACAAGCTAGCAACGTCAGCATAATCCTCCTCCAAGGTGGATCAAATCAACATACAAACAACGCCTCTGAGCGTCCGGACGAGCTGTTGCGCCGAGTCAGCACCAAAACTGTTTAGTCATACTCGAGTTACTGAATACTTACGTCGTAGACCTGTCTGGGGGTAGCACAGCCAACCGTGTCGGCGATACCAACCCGGTTCACGCCGACCTTGTCGACCGCCCTGTACAGAGATAGGAGGTCGACCAGGTCGGACCGGAAGGAGTCCTCGCTGGAGACTGCTGGTCGTTAGAACTCAAAGCATCCAAGCAACCACGAGCCAGCTATCAGGAGGTCAAGCGGTAGTGGAGGGAGAACACCGGGCTTGACTCACAGCGCACTTCAAGGCCCTTAGACTTGATGTACTCGATCACCTCGATCGCTGTCTTCTCAATGTAGGCCATATCCTTGCCATGGCTGTGTTCCCGAAGGAAGCTAGACGTGCCAATGACGACGTCCAGGCCGTCAACACCAGTCTCGACCGCGAGCTTCGCATCGCGCATGTCGCAGCGGACGTCTGGTTGCTTGTTAGTGGGGTGGGCGTGGTGGGGTGGACCGCCGAAACCGGTGACTCACGTGTCAGAATCTTGGCCTATGTGCGCTGTCAGTCGGCAAATCCAATGCGTTCAGGCGCGCGCAGGGGAGCGTACCTTCAGGCCAAGCTTGCAGATGGCTTCGCAGTCCTTGCGCGACTGCTCGGACGCGGCCGGCGAGGTCAATTCGATGTAGTCGACGCCGAATTCATCGAGGGCTGCACGGGGGTTGCGTGTTAGTGGGCGGAAGAATTGTCGAGCATTGAATGGTTGCGAGAGTCATACCCTTGGCACTGTTCGCGAAACAAAGTCAGCAACTGGTCTCCAGGGGCCGTTCACGGGTCTGTGCTTGGGAATACTGACATCTTGATCTTGGTCTCGGTGTCGAAGTAGGCGTTGGCGAACTGCTCGCCCTCTAATCAGGGGTCAGCGGGGAAATCGAGGGGCAATTGTTCGCCGGTTACGGACCACGCAGAGTCGACTCGATGATCTTGAACTTGTTGACATTCGACAGGAAGTCGCCAACCGGCTGGTATGGGCTCGACGGCTTGAACGAGGCACCCTGTAATCGCAGGCATGAGTATCACGACAGTAGCTAATAAAATGACCAAGTGCGAGGTGCTGGTGGTGGGTGGTGTAAATGTGTCGATAAGGTGATAAGGGGGCTTGATTGATGCAGGGCAGGAGAATGGAACATACCCCATTTGTGCCATTGGCACTGCTCGCGCCGTTTGTTGTGTCTGTGCCGCACATTGTGACTGCTACTTTTTCTGCCGGGTTGCTGGCTTGTGTCTGGGTATCTGGTTGCAGGGACGAACGCAAATCTGGGGAAAGAGGAGGTTTAAAGATGCAAGGAAATGGGAAAGAAGCGGGCAGCTTCCCGATGTCGCTTGAAATAGTCGATTTCTCTGCCCCTCCCAGTGTGAGTGACTCAAGCAGAGATTTTTTCGTCGGCACCTGTAACCGCAGCAGGTGCCCCGCAGTGGCACTCAACATCGCCCTGGGGATCTGAAGACGGCCCTAAAACGACTGACTTGATTGGACAGCTGTCTGGAAACGGCGATTCGCCTCGCGTCACAGGCCGCGCCCTGCGGGCTTTTACCGGGCCGTCATGCATCTTTTCAAGATCCAAAAACCTTGGATCGGGAAGCCCGTTGCATTGGCACTCCAGAACCTGCAACCGGGCTTGAGTGCTTTGCCCCATGGCTGCAGAACCCCAACATCTGATACAAAAAAAATAAAAATAAAGCCTGGACTCGGGCTTGACAATGATGTTCCCAACTGGGTAATTTGTTCGCCGGTTGGAGGGTCCCTGGGCTGGAAGACGTTCGGTTACTGGTAAACATGCGGGGGTGGTAGAACCTAATGCGGAGTAGTCTGCAGCTGCTCGTGTGTGTGTGATTCTTCCTCCTATTGAATAATGCCATCCCGCACTTGTCCACCCCGTTGTTGCTTCCGGTGCCGGTATGTATTTGGCCGATGTGAATGACTCCCAGCAACACCCCTCCGTCCCACATGGGCTCAGGATACCTTACCGCCCCGCACCAGCCGATTGGTAACCCCCCCGACCCGCTTCTGGGCCCGCTGTGCTGGTCTGTGCATTTGCGAGATCCGGGGCCGGAATGCTGTAACTATTCTCCGACGGTTGGAGACCGGGCCAGCACCCGCAAGAGAGCAGCGGTCCAGAGGTTCCATGGCCACAAGTCTCCATTGGCCCTCCCGTGATCCAAGTGCCTGACCAACGCAACGGCAACCACATTCGCCAGGATCCAGCCTCAACCGGCTGACGTTCCATTGCAGCCCGATGCCGCTTCCGCCACTTTGGCCGCACGAAAACTGGTGTGCTGTCAGGTGATAATTTATGGAGGGATTGTTGTGTCTGACCGAGTCTAGCTCGACCACAACGCATTTCGATGAGAGTGGTCTGACCGCATGAGGCGTGACCCGGCGGTCAGATCCTGACTCTCAGGGCCGCTATAAATTCAGCGAACGGTGCTGAAATCACAACCGGCGACCAGTCTCGTGCCAGTCGGGTGTCGATCGACAGAACCCTGCATTCTCCCTCCCTGCCTGGTACATACCCAACAACGGCCCGCTTGGGAACTCCAACACTCCAATACCGGACCACCGCTGTCACACACATCCTCAGGCGTATCACACCCTACTGTTCAAAAGCACTTGCATAATTTTTAAAACACGTTCTACAACCACCTACCTATTCCACTTATCCTAATTAATAAATATGTGCATCGCCCTCTTTACAACGGCGCATCCCGATTACGCGCTGGTGGCGATCGACAACCGGGACGAGTACATCCTCCGGCCAACAAGCCGGCCGCAATGGTGGACGGCCGAGGTTGATTCGCACACCACGGCAAACGGGTCAGCAAACGACACCGATGATGAGTCGACAAAAACACAACCAAAAACGTCAACCAAGATCGAAGCCCTCTCCAGCGTCGATCTCCAGAGACCCGAGCGGGGGACGTGGATGGGCATCACGAAGGGTGGCAATTTTGCCGTGCTGACCAACTACCGTGAGACCGACACCGGCAACGCAGAACACCCCGTCAGCGGCATGCGCAGCCGTGGCGGCATGGTGACGGCATGGTTAACGGCGGATCCGGCCGAGTCGACCGAGGAGTTCGTGCACCGCATGTTGAGCGACGGCGGCGTGAAGGGTGTTGGTGGTTTCTCGCTGGTCTGCGGGAAGCTACGCAGAGTGGCGGGCGGGAAGAACATCAACCCCTTGGCCATCATTTCGAACCGCTGTGACCACGCCGGCCAGGTCCCCTGGATATGCGAGGAGCGAGGGTCTGTCTACGGCCTCAGTAACGCCATTTATCTCGAGCAGAGCGGCGAAAACAAGGAAACGCTATGGCCCAAGATTCGTGACGGCAAGGAATTGTTAAGCCGCGCGGTGGCCGCCGGCGGCAGCGAGGAGGAACTCATCGCTTCTCTCTTCAAGATCCTAGACACGGATAACTTCCCCTCCGAGCACACCATCAACCTAGAAGAGGTGATCCCCCTCCTCAAGAACTCCATCTTCATCCCGGCGCTCGGAGGCAAGGATCACCAGCAAGAGATGTGCGAGGCGCAGGAATCCGGCAGCGTGGAGATGAAGGGGCGCAACCCGTCCGCCGCCGAGACGGTGACGCCGGATGAGCAACAACCGAACGGCTTCCAGGCGGGCCTCTACGGCACCCAGCGGCAAACCGTCATGCTCGTCGACTGGGAAGGGAATGCCACGTACATTGAGCGCGCCCTGTGGGATTGCAGCGGCAATGCGATACCCAGAGGACAGGGCGACGAGACGTTCAGGTTCAGGATCGAGGGGTGGGAGCAGGAAGACGAGTTGTGCAACTAACGGTTGCCTCTTTAACGCCACCGCTGTTGATTTTACGACTTCCATGGGAGCAAGACGGTACTTTTTGGCTTGGAGGGGCTGGTTCGGAGCGTGGATCGGGGGTACTCGTTCGAGGTGTTCGGGGGTCAACGGTTCGGTCGAGTTCGGATGGAAATTGTGGGTTTACGGTTGGATTTGGTTGGTTTGGAAAACGAGCATTTTTGGGTGAATATCATTATAGATCATGCTCCCCTTTCCTTCCCACGTCGACTTCGATGATGAGTGATCACTTGTTGGAAAGGCGAGGATGTTGGTGTGTCGGAAAAAGGTGGTGTGTCACTTCCTCCTATTTTCACACGGCCACCACCTCCTATCGGCGCGCTTGTTTCCTCGAGGAGCTGGTTTCTTCCATCTGCAGTATCGTGGACTCTTTCCCTCACTCTTTCCCATCCGCCACTTTATTCTTGTCGACCTCGCATTCTTCCCCGCCAGCGCCATTGCGACCACGTCCTCGCAACTTCTCCATGCCCAGTCTTTCTCCTCATACATGAGCGATCAGCCCGCATTACAACTAAGCCATCTCTTATTGTTGTTTTAGGAAAGTACGTTTGCATTCCCACCTTGGAACGCACACATGGTCATCAGCCGAGCCGACTTGACTTCCATCCACCGCACCTGGGCTAGTTCACAACTTTAAGCACAACACCAAGCACTTGTTATTAGCCTCCACAACGTCCGCTCTGGTCTTCATATTAGTTTCACCTCTATATTCAGTTCCCTGCTAACCTACCATGAACACAAGATCGCTGTCCAACGCCCGGCGTTCTGAGTGGAACTCCCAGTCCAAGCTCAAGTCGAGCGATTCCCTCACCGATTGTGACATCCGGATCATCAAGGCGCGCTACCGAGCTCTAAAGAGTTCGATTGACTCGAACTGTTTGGCAACAGCGCACAGCGTACGAGAGCTTGGGAGCAACATCGACCACTTTGCACCGCCCGTATGCGTTGCCCGTGAGATAGATCCTTCTATTTCCTTGCGCAGTACGTGTATCCCCAACTACATATGCCTTCTGGTGGCCTCGACTCGCTCATGTCTACACAGGAATGCTCACCCAGAGATGCGGGACTGTATCTGACGATATCTTGGTGAACATCAAAGAAACCACGACCCCCTCCCGTTCAACACCACATATCGACCAGAAGCCCGTCACAGCGGCTCTACTTCAGTCCCAACAGGTCACTTCGGCCGCACAGAGTACGGCTTCCCACCAGGACCGGCCAGAAAAAGCAAGACGGCGTGCTGCCGTTACACCGACAACTGTTGGCACTCTCTGCAGTTTATTCGTCCTCTTCGTCCAGCTCCTTTGGAGCTCGCTCAGAGTCGTGGGAGGCGGTGTCGCTTCCACATTGAGATTGCTTTTGTATTCGATCACCTCCGACTGTATCATCTTCACCGAGGTTTTCCGGCTTTGGCACTCATTTGCCTATCATAGCTACGCAACACTCGTTTTCAGTGCGGCCATTATCCTGCTCAAGGCTCTATCCATCCTCAGCTGGCTCGTTGGATTCTGCCCCCGGAAAGGATGCTCAATACCACAGGAAAGCGAGCTGGTTGGGACCCCAGCCAGCAAACCTCCTGGGCTCGAAGACATGGCTCCACGGGCGAAATCAAGCTCGGTGGAAGACCAGTGATGGTCAACAACAGGACCACCAGCAACCAGGCCCGACCTTTCCATGTCAATCGTTTCCCCGGTTCTTCGTCTTTCCTTAGTGATATCAGCAACGACGAGGGGCAGATATTCGAGGCAAACCCAAGGGGTATCACAGTATTGCAACCCGGCTTAGGGATCCCAAAGTCTCGGACATTCAGCGTTATCTCCAATCTTACTCAATCCTTTTCCCATGGCTCCATTGCCCGTCAGAGGACCAGCCGCAACGTCAGCGGTGAGCCTCGCCACCAGGCTATTAACCTCCAACCCGTCCCTCGGCGTACTCTGAACGCGAAAACCCAACAAGATTCAACTTATGCAACGCCAGCAACACCGACTTTGCCTCCCGGCCAGTCTAGCAACATTGAGGAAGTCTCAACAGCCATGCCACCGCAATACTGGGCCGGCCGTTTCATGGCATTGCACGACCGCTTCCACAACGAGCTACTCGAGCCTCACCACCTCACTCAGATCTGCGAAACCCAAGCGGCCCATCCACTCGCCGATTTCACACGCCCGGCGTCAGCCGCAACCCAAAACAACCCATCGACTTCCGCCTACGCCATCACCCGATCGACCGCGAACCAAGTCAGTCCTTCAAGGCAGCCAAGCCGCAGGCGACTCCCCCAGTCTGCTACGAGCGGTGCCATCTTGCAAAGCACATCTTACAACACGCAACCCGATCCGTCCTCTGATCTCCACGCTGTATCAACACTCTCTCCAGTCCACAAACCCGCTACCACAACCTCCTACCGCCGCCGACACAACCAATACCACCTCCCAACAACGGACGAAAACTCCATCCCCGAGCATTCTCCTGCTCCCACCACCACAACCACAACCAACTCCAACAAGACCACCACCACCGCCCCATCACAAACAGCACCAACAACAACAACAACAACAACAACAAAACACACGCACAACACAGGTACGCATCACCGCATCGTAGCCACGCACCTCGCCGACGACGACGAGTCCCGCGTGCGCCGCGTGCTGCTGCGCCTGGAGTTCATGTGCACGACCGACGCCGCGCGTGTGTCGCTGCGCCAGTGGCAGGGGACGTATGCGCGGCGGACGGGGAGGGCGGAGTTTTTGCCGGATGCGGATCTTAGTGTTGCTGTTG